>NC_092628.1:75622941-76260210 GCF_039555335.1 Amphiura filiformis
CTACTATATTTTGTCATTTATTTACAAAATTAATGCCGATTGCCGACCCAAATTTTGCAAATTTTCAGAATTAAAAAAAATTATTGTGCTTAATGTACAGATTTTTGTGATTGTTAGGGTCATTTGCAAAAAAACACACAAAAAAACATAAATTGAATTCACATGCTCTCAGGCTATTTTGAAAAGAGTTTTTTCCCAGTTTGTATAATTATGTACAAGTTATGTGTTTCATGTAAATTCCAAGTACATGTACATGGTTCCAATATAATTGATTGAATTGATCAAAAGGGAAGCAAACTTAAGTGGTCATCTTTGTAGGCCTATTGTGACGCTTGTGTACCATGTCTGATTACATATAAACATCATTGACCCATGCTGAGTTTACTGGCAAACCCATTGCAATTTGCATATACCTGTAAGAAACCTTATAATTGTATTTAAGTTGTGGGCCAGGTTTAAGGTTTTATATTGATTTTATATAACCAGTTTGTATTTCCAAAAGTATGTTTCTGAATTGAATTGATGTTTAACATAATTTCAAAATTATTTTTTCTCATACTTACTTTTTCATAAAAATTTTGTGAGATTTTAATTTCTAAGCTAGTGACCCAAGCTGGTGTGTTTCGCCTTCCAAATTCATTTTTCGTAAATTTCATGTAGGCATGAAAATAACAACATGATCGACTTAATAAATGAAAGCCTATGATAGTAACACATGATATAAGCTTGTCTTCAAAGGATTGTGGCTCTTAAATTTTTTGTCCTGTATGATTGAATAATAATGAAAAATAAAATGAACAAAAAATATCATCAGGAATAGTATGCCAAGTCTGGGCAAAAAGTTGGCAAATATATTCTTGGAATAGGTAATTAAATATCAACAATTACAAATGATCAACTTGAAACATGTAAAAATATGACCTGAAAACATGTAATCAACATGAAGCGGTAAAAAATTCAAATTGAAACGGGTAAAAAATATGAACTTGGAATCAATGGTTAAATTATATCAACTTGAAAAAAACAAAAAAACAACAACTTGAAACAGTTAAAAAATATTAACTTGAGTAGTGGTGTACATGTACCATGAATGCTGCATGCAGTAAAGTCAACTTTCCTGAGTACCATGGACTATGGAGATACATATTGGTTTAACTGTTAGGCCTAATCAATAAGTGCCTATTGTGGAACAAGTGGAGCAAAAAGTGGGTGGGAAAGTGGGCGGAGGAAATGGGCTGATGAATGTACAACTGTTGACAGTTATGTCACTGAGTATCTCTGGAATACTCCTGCTAGTTCCTGAGGTGCCTGACTCAGGCTTGAATTTCTTTTGTTATATGTACCAATTTCTAGAGTTAGTTTCTCAGGGCCGGTGCTGGACCTGTGCTGGAACCCATTGTTCTTTACTCTGGACGGAGCTCAGTCCAGAGCAAGAAAAGTTACCTGAGGTTAATATTTTTGTTAGGGATACTTATGCTTGTTTTGGTGTAGTTTGAAGTGTGTAGTTTAAGTATGTGCTTCTTAGTGCTTTGATATGTTTGTGATAGGTGAAATATAATAGCTCTGTAGGGTTGGTAGCACCCATATCAAACACACACACACAGAAAAAAAGCCTTTGTTGTTTGATTGAACTTAAGAACCGGGATATGTTGGAGACGTCAATGTGATTTGGCACATTATGAGATGCAGGTTGTTTAAATTTGTTTGAAAATTCTAAAAAATATGCAGCAAACATGCTGTCTCCCCTTACATCAATAGAACTTGTTTCAATTAGCTTTTGTAGATCAAATTTATTACTAGGCTACAAATATTTGGCATACTGCAAAAATACCATCAGCCCATAAAAACAAACAAGTAAGCCTATAGACCCCTGTCGAATACTGCGTCACTCGTCCTCATTTAAATAAAATTCTGTCCTCCGCAAGGTACCACAGGCCAATTTGCATGATAATACAATGAAACAGGTGATGGGTATAAATGATTGTGGAATCGAACTAGAGACCTGTTCCTGCGATACTTAGGACCAACATGTCTGCCATATCAATTGTTATACCGTTCCAGTTGAGTATATTCAATAGGTTCTATTGGTGTATGGCCGTGTGTCCTGACCTCGCCACCCTTAGCGTTACATGACAAATATTATGAATTTTTACACCAACCGGGTTTCTAATTAGATTATCTCGACAATCATCAACCCTAAACTAGCAAAAGTATACATTTTTGGAAAGCTGAAGGCATAAGCAATTCAAATATATACATTTCAAGTCATTATACAGGGTGACCTGCAAGTTATACAGGGTGGAATAAAAAAGATTTTGATAAAAAATGGGTCACTCAATGCATTGCTTATTACCAACTTACAGTAATAAACTGGAAGTAAACAACATTCATTTGGTTAGAGGATATGGAGAGCCAACTGACTTTGGAAGAAACCAAAATCACAGCTGTTTGGTAATCTAGGAATATAGGGTGTCCCAAAGTATGTTAGATTTTTTTACAATTCAACATATTTTGAACCTAAACATTTTCCCCTAACCCATACAGAAAAATAAGTCCATATTTAGATTCCTCGTCAAATTTCCCTTCAGAAAATCTATACTTTGACTGTGATAGGATAAGTAATTAAAATTTTACAGTAACTTTTAGATTTTGAAGACATCTGCATTACTTACTACAGTGTTTATTATGACAACGGGTAGTTTTGTATGGAAAAGTTTGTATTTCTAGACTAAACCAATCATAAATTATTAAAAACAATTAGTAGAATTGTTTAGCTGTAAGGCCATGAGTGTTTTAGATGCTAAATAGAGTCCAAATCCAATTTACAGCCTTTACAGAAGCAGATGACGCACTAAAATACCAATCCCATAGAGTTTGTGTGTACCACATCCCCACCACCACATCCCCACCACCGCCACCCTGCCCATTCTGAATTCTATGAAGCACAGTGTCAGTATTAAAAAAGCTAAAGTATTTCTTTTTACAGGACTGAAAGTGCATTTTATTTAGCAATAAAATGAGACCACAAGCATGCCAATACCTTCTTGCTTGACAGAGATATCATCATTTGTTGTGAGTCGACTTTGGCAAAATGTAACGTCGCCACCTTTTTTTGATGGCGAGCTCAAGACACACGACCGTATGTCAAAGTTCTGTTTAACCTTCTCAGAAGGTCCCTTGCCACATAATTAATCCCTAATTTAACGTAACCCCGCAAGTAACAATGGATAAACATGTTTGCAATGTATCCGAAAACCACCATATCTTATCAAAACAATTATTCTTTTTTTTTTCACAGGCTGCAGCATATGAGAAGGAGAAACAAGCACTCAACAGAGAGGTACTCACACTTAGTCAGAAGCTACTTGATACCAAGTTTGAAATCAATAAGATGGAGGAGAAAAATGTAAGATATATGTCATGGAACTAAGAAAAGAGTGGGCGGGTGGAGAATGTTGTGACATGAGCAAGCAGGTGGAATCAATTTTAATTTTTTTCATGTAATAATCTTGTCCATTCAATATGGTACAATATGCAGAAAGTCCTGCTGATATAGGACTTACGGTTGCTGAGGTATGAACATATTCATTTTGCAAACAGTAATGATATGCTAAAGTATTTACACATCTTTCGGTGATATCCCAAATCAAATTTTACCAACAAGTGTCTCGTTTTGCTTGATCACGTCGTATGTAATAAACTAAAGTTTACCACAAGGCCAATTCAACAATTGTTGTTGTTTTTTCCTCGGGGTCATGTACATGATACAATACATACATGATGTAGAAGTAGTGATCGATACTGATACACAGGTATTGATGTGGTGATTATGAGAAAGATAATGGTGATGATGATAGTGATGGAGATGATGATGATATTGTGATCCAACACACCATACTGAATTAGTCCTTATGCCAGCTAAGTATTTAATGCAGAGAAATGCCACAGCAGTGGATGCATCCAAATACCGTACTGACTTGAGTATATTTAGTCCCACACCTTTTTTAGGTGAACATTTTTTTAAATTTTTTTTTTTTTTTGAGTGTCCCTGGACCTAAAGCTAAATGCTAAAATGCTAGGATCATTCATGGTTGACTTAAAGGGGAAAAAACAGAAAAAAGTTTTTTATGTTTTTAATATGCAAAGTTACAATTTGTGTTCATGTCATACTCTACATTAATGATTTCAAAATGCATAATTTGGATTTGGATCCATTTTGAAACAGTTAATAGAGTATATGACATGAACACAAATTATAATTTTGCATAATTAAAAACATAAACTTTTTTAACTCAACCATGAATGATCCTTGCATTTAGCTCTAGGTTCACACTCCAAACTGGAAAAAATATATAACTTAAAAAAAAGTGAAAAAGAAGATGGAGAGAATGGTCCAACTATGTGGTAGCAAAACCAGCTTTATTGCTGCAACAGTATTTTGCTGTTGTTTGCATCATCATCATCATCAGTGTTACCATCCTCCAATGGAGGAGCCACTGACACCTGATATATCAGTGCACCATGTCTCCAGAGAATCATTGCTATGCCTAGTCATAGGTACACTGCCAGATTCCTATTGTGGCCACCTGCACAGGTACACCTTTGCCAAGGTACTTGTCTGGTACTGTGTAGTACCAATGCAGTACCACTACTGATGGGACCTGTATGTGTGCAGTAGCAGCATTGGTACTGTGTAGGTACTCTGTGTGTACCAGTCAGGTATGTGATTTGGTGTACCTGTGCCTTGGTGTACCTGTGCCTTGGTGTACCTGTGCAGGAGGCCACAATAAGAATCTTGTTGTGTAAGTTTGGGCAACAACATTTCTGAAATGCCACCCCCATCTACATAATGTAACCAGCTGCCTTTATTATCACTACAATCATCAACTTTACGATAAATCAACATCCTTTTAATCATGATTATCATCATCATAATTTAGCATGCTTTAATTAATAGAATCACCTATCACAAAATTTAAACCAGAAATCAAAATCCACAAACTGGTGGGCAATCAAATGTACCCGTACTCCAATTTGATAACATATTAATTCCTCGGATATTATTTGAGTAATTGTATTAATAATAACAGTTGTCTATTTTTACAGAAACATCAACATGATTTGAGTGTTTGGAATCAAAACCAAACACCTCACATATTACATGCCTTGCAACCATAACAATACAAAATCAAGCTTGTAAAGAAAACATTTATCTCCCTACAGATGTCATAATTCTAAAAATAACATCCATTTATAGTATACCTGCCTTTCACAAAGCTCCATCAATTCATTTATTGAAAGTCACAAAATGTGATAATATTATGGGAAGATCTATGTTAATAACCACTGCACCGATCCTAGATTCTTTTCTCAACTCTTTTGTTGAATGCCAATTGTGAAAATTCAAAATTCTTGTTAACAAAAAAAAAATGAAAAAATGTTTGGGACCTGTTGATAGAGTTTGCTATACTGCTGAGAGGGTTTAGTTTACAATTCAACACAACATATTTTCCTGTCTTGCATTCTAATTTTTGTTGTCTTTCAGCAATCTAATAAGACCAAGTCATGATGGAGTGGAATTGCGCAAGTAACACAGCTAGCTACCCCAAGGCAATTGTTTAACATGCGTAGTACGTCGGTTTATTTTTGGTGGGTTATTTTGAGCCTATGGAGGGTGACATTTTGTGAGAGCCATTTTAGTTGGTTTCAAGCAAATTAAGGCATGATTGTATTCAACTAATGCAAACTGTTCAATTTGACAGTGCTTTTGACTTAACAATTATGCCATAAATTATGGTGCTATATGAAAAAATCAATATGAAGGCAATCAAAAATGGAGAGACATTGCTTTTAATAAGTTTTTAATGCAAATGAAATAATAGAGTTAGGCCATTCCGAAGTTTAATTTTTAAAACAAATTTTACCTTGTGGTGCACTTTTGCACCCCATTTTGAAAGTTGTGGTGCAATTTCATCTGACACAGAACAATTGCAGTCTTCAAATTCAAGTCAGTACAATGTGGTATCGCAATTTTGCACCACACTTTTAAAATAGTATCGCAACAGGCAAACTTTGGGGTGCAAAGTGCACTGCGATAGGGCTTCGAACGCTGACCCCACAGATATCTATGATTCCATTTCTAGGCAGCTTTCCATCAAGTAGACATATGTGGAACATGTAATATCATTACCTACCCAAGAAAGATTACATTCAAATTTCTCATTAGCGTAACACACATCAGAAATATATACCTCTGATATCAACACACATTGATGCTGTAAACAGGTTTCATTTATTATTGTACAGTGCTAATTTTAGCACCGTTATTAGTATTAACTCAATTGTGTGTGATACCAGGAAGGATTCCCTACGGGGAGCAGACACAGGACTTCCAAACGCTGAATACCTTTATATTATTCTCATGTCTCTTCTTGATCAATGCTATACAAAGAGGTTGACTCTAATTGGAGAAGTTTATCTAAAAACATGTTTTGACATAAATGTGTCTATTTAATGAATTTTGCCGTAAACCTATCAGCAATGTGGGAATTCAATCCAATTCAGGGATGATAGTGGTAGAAAAAAATTAAACGGGAAAATTTAGGATCTCAAGAAGTATCTTTTTCCGAGTTAGTATGTGAAAAAAGACATAAACCAAATGGAAAAGTTGTTGTTCTTGAATTTAATTATGATTAATATTATGACTCTTCAAAACTTTAGATATGATTTTTAATGCATCTCATGGAATTTGTATAATAATATTTCCTTCATGTTACAGACATTTTGCAGTCCAGTTCCAAGCAAATTATGACATGGGTAGTGATAAGCTTAAGAATAGCTTGCAGATATTCATTGTATTGTGGCATTTATATTGTAACCAAGCTCTGGACATGATTGCTATAGATGTGTATCCTCGGGATAAATGTCAACCTTTTCTATACAATATGCACACATGTATGGAAGACAATAACATGTCTGTAATCGATACATACATGTTAAATTAATAATTCAGTCAGATAGACAAGAAGTTGTTATTGCTTAGGAGATAGGTAGGGATGCGAAGTATGCTATGGCCATTAATGTATGAATTACCAAGTTGTGATGTTATTGCAAAATGGGCTTGGATGATACATGTAGGATGATATATGAAAGAGGGGGCTGTAAATGTTTTAAATTGTACAAGATTCAGTCAGATTCCAGTGTTGTTGTGCAGTCAAGTTATGACATACATAGTAACACTACTTCATAATTCATACAAGCATGAATTTGTATCCAGGGAGCAGGGGTAATGCTGGCCTTCAGTTAAGTTCAGTTTTATTTCATCAAATTCCATCCATTAAATAATTACAATATAAAAAAGCTTTTACAAACATCGTATAATATGGTGAAAATGATGAGGATGCCACTGAACGCAGAGCATGTTGTTGTGGCACAAATATAAGGGGTCCAAAATAGCAAATATAGGGGCTCAGCTATCTTTTCCTACACAAAACATTGTAAATTTGAAGGGTTCAAGCACAAAATAAGGGTTCATGGACCCCTGACCCCTTAAAATGCCAACCCTGCCAGGGAATACTGCTTGGTTTAATGGTTGCAGCTCCCAGCTCTCACCACTGCAGCCCAGGTTTAATTCGATTCCCACAATGCCATAAGGAAGCTGGGGTCCAATCCATAACCAGCCTTGCAGTTTTTCCCAGGGTTCTCCGGTTTGCCTCCTGCATTCTAAAATCGGACCTCTTCCCATATATTCCTGTCCCGTCTTATCCGGTTCACCTTGTTGTGTTATATAGCTGCATTTAAATTGCGCATCACAAATAGCGCCTTGAGAATTATGTAAGTCTCGTATAATAAATCCTTGTATTTATTAAAAGCCTCCAAAGTTGTGTGCTGATAATTTCAGCACATCCTTGAAAAATAAATGTATTTCTCCCTCTAGCTGCCTGTTCGCAAACAATGATGACGGTCACCACCATTTTCTTTGTATTCGCTTGTGACTCGCATTTATCAAACAATTCCATCACAAAGGGATGAATGTATTATACTAATCTTTATCTTTGATATGTTTATTTTTAGAATCGATACAAGAAAGACTGTGAGTTGGCTGTTCAACTACTTCAATGCACTCCCTCTGGAGCCTATATGCAACATAAAGTCAGCGCTGTAAGTATTATACTATTAGAACAAATTCTTTACCCTGTTATGCTACAGAAAGAAAATATCAACAACATTGAAGATTTGGAAACAAGGCGGGGTTCAATAACGAAAGCTTTTAAGACATGTCAGAGGTACATGTAGCCATGGTCGTTCAACTCCAAAAAAAATTAATTTCCATTGTCTAGATTAGGGGATTAATGAAAAGTTACAGCCTGAAGATTTGAACGGGTATGGAGCGCGGAATGCAAAACATGCAATTGTAAAAATTGCTTAATGTATTGTGGTGCTTGAGATATGTGTTATTTTTTTATGAAGATGTTTTGTTTTTACACTCTTCATCATAACGCAAGAAACTCAAGCCCTACAAAAGTGTAACTGTGATATTTGAATTCTTCGTCAGGCCTGCTTCAAAATAACGACAACCATTTTCACCAGAGGTCATTACTATTCACAGGATACCACGTTTTGATCAATTCACAACAGCTATCTATTCTAACTGGCCTTAAATTTGTGGATTTCAAGAATATTGTTGCGGTGCCCTTCCATGAAAATGTTGGATAGGGTCAGATGGTTGTTTTTCTTTGTTATTTTTGATTTTCATATAACCAATTCACCAATTTTAAACTGCAAATGAGAGATCAATAATTATGTTTTTAAACTGTAAAAGAGAGGAAAACACAATGTTGGTTGTATTTTCTATTCCGGTTGGTTTCAACAAGAAAAATGACAAATCTGATTAAATATTTGATAAAATTTTGACATTTTAGCAAAGCAATAGTGGTTTTTAATGATTTTTTTGGATGAAACTTCTTTTATCAAAAAAAAATGCTGACCCATAATATAGCAAAAATCGGGTTGGTTAGTTAAGGGGCAATACAGCAATTTTTTTTTGCCTTGGTAAAAGTCAATTTGTTAAATGGAATTTTGTCTCTATTTTCTATATAATAAACAATTCTTTCATATTTTTCTTTCTTTCTAGTTACCTCATGAGCTGCAGTACTATGTTCATCAAATCATGGGTGAAATTCAAGGCGGCGGCAGCAGCAGCAGCAACATGAAGCGTAGCTCAACATTCAGCGGTGGTGTAGGCAGTAGCAACACTGGAGGCTCCAACAGTACTTCCATCCCAGACCCCAACCAACCCTTACTAGGCTCCTCTAGTGCACAGTCTAGCAATGGCTATTTGGCTAGTAGAGTGTATTGTAATGTCCCTGCAAATATCATTGCACAGGCGATGCAAAGGAGGGATGAAGATGAAAAGAAGGAGATGGAGCGTATGATGCCAATGTCAAGACATCGAAGCAAGGAATCTAGCAAGAATAATGCTTCCAATGTTATCTTGCAGGATAAGGGAACACAGACTTTAGCATTGGGACCTAATAGTCAGAAAGAATTGTTGTGTGCACGCTGTGGAGCAGATTTAGATGTTGAGATGCCAGATCCTGGTTTGGGACTTGTGAATAGAGATTCTGGCAATGTGAGTGTGATGAATTTGCTAGATCTATCAGAACCGGCTCCTCCACCTCCTCCTCCACCTGTTGGTCCTAGCAATTCAAGTTTGCTGTTGGATTTGCTTGGAGGACCATTGGAGGAGAATTCAGAGGGTGAGAAGAGCACGGATAATATATCACTAACTGATCTGATTACGGATGGTCCACCGCTGATGGATTCAAAGTCTAGTGGTGCCGGATCAGACGGGATGTCATCACCACAGAAACAGCCTACTCCTGCTGGTTCTGTGTCATCACTGGATGCAATCTCAGTGAGTAGCTCCGCTAGTAAAGAGAGCAAACCGGCGACACCTAGCAACCCAACATCGCTTTTACCGGAAGCAGAGGCAGCAGCAGCGGTAGTATCAGCTCAGAATTCAATGTTTGCAAAAGTCAACATGGCCGCCAGAAGAAATAAAGTTGGAACACAGCGTAACAATAATAATGACAATGATACTAGCGACGAGCTTAGCGATACTTCAGAGGAGCAAAGAACTGCACCAACAAACAAACAAATGACCTCTGACCCCATTATTAATGATTCCCATAAGGCTGTGCATTCTGAAGGCGAGAGCACCCCAACAAGTGCTCATTCCATGGAGGACTTAGCTTCTGTTAATTCCAACAAAAACACCGCAAATCACATATCCTCAAAAGTTGACAACCGAAAGCAACCGCAAGTCAACGGCTCTGTAAATCAAGAGAATGATAATGAGAAATCAACCAACTCGAAGCAAAGGGCGCCCTCAACAAATAGCACTGAAAGACGTGAAATGAAAGGACTTAATAATACCGAGAGGAACATGAAAGGACTGATCAATAACTCTGATAGGCGAGATCACCAACATGTGCGAAAACCAGGAAAGCTTCGCAACAAGTTCCCTAAAGGTGGCCCAGCACACCTATATCTACAAACAAGTGTATAATGTGAGAGATTTGTACATATCTTGTAGTCAAATTAGTAAACAATTAATAATCCACAGTTCTTTCTCAGTGATAATCTTGAATGCAAATCATGACATTGTTACCCCTCTATGAATTCAGTTGTCAAAAGATGTAATCACACCACATTATACAGTAATTGTGTACAACTACCATTGCATCCAAAATTCTTTAGATGTGTATACAAACAAACATTAATGATAATATCCATATAGTATTGCTTTGACACAATATGATCCACTTTGTCTGAAGATCAGAAATGACATATGTGAGTTTCCATGTCTGAAGAATTTTGGATGATAGTGTATCCAATTCTTTCATTGTATCAATCATCCAAAATGTATCAAATGTAACTTTTATCTGGATTACAGGACATTTTGTTTTATATTACTTTGTTTAACACTGTTGCATAAGTGCATACACTGATGTATTGTCCTTTCAAAGGAACATTTTAATGTCTAATCACCATAAGTAATTACTGTTTGCCATATATAACTGTGAAGTGTTCAGATGTAAAATGGAGTTACGCTGTCTAGGAAATATGCTATGTATGTCATGCGAGAGAGGCAATGAGGATTTTAGTGAACGGTTACTTACTCACTGCAGGAAATGGCATCTTTTTTCAGGAAATTCATTAGTTGGAAAGAGACGTCCAAAACCCGATTTGAGGATATCAGTTGGCGTGTCACTTGTTCTTATCAAGAAATCTTTTAAACTCATTGTACTGAGTATGGTAATGCATATGCATGCCCTGTGCAAAGAATTCAGAGCTCTACTTTGTTTTACTTCCTGCCTTGCTGACGTCAAAGAGTTGGCAAGGCTCCTATATGCAAACATGGTAACTCTGTATGCATAAGAGTACATGGCAAGAGAAATTCAACTTCATGTTTGGGAGTTTACCGTGCAGCTTCTTAAGTTTGCATGAGCATTACCAATTCAGTGGGCTGTTACACTAAAATTCCATACACCCCCTATGGAAGATATGACCGTAATCTCCCACACAGGGGGTGTAGATTTCAAATAGAGTCACTCATTCAGGTAATCCTATTTGAAATACACACTCCCAATGTGGAAGATTGCCGTTGTGTCTTCCATAGGGGGGTGTATGTATTTCAAGTGGAATTGCCTAGTTTTAAAGCCACTGACATGATATGTTTTCTGATTGGTGTACATCACTTTTACATCTGAACTCCTTCGTATAACCTTTGTATATATGTGAATAAGATTGAATCAAGCTGGCATTTTTTATACTCATAAGAATTCTAAGCAGAAAGCTTGTTTTTATTGGGACCAAGTTTTCTGTGATTACATGATAAACGTGTGTGCTCTGTGTATCTGTCTAGTGAAGCCGTTTGTAATCTAAGTCAGTATGCCTGTGAAAAATTCAACTTTGAGTCCAAATTTACAAAGACTGGCAACTAAACTTAAACACACATTCACTGTTCCTTTGCTTTGATAGGTTTGAATTATATTTCCACAAAACATGACATACAATAAAAGGTCTTAGTACCTACTATAACCAATGTAATACAGTCAAGTATATTTCAGATACACTGTCTAATTACACATTGTAAGTTGAACATTTTACTGAAACATCTATCAAAATTCAATCATATGGTTCAGATATAACAAGATTATAGTGTTGCATAAAAAATGGAAAGTAAAGATTAGTCTATTACTTTTTGCCATCTCAAATTAAAACATGTGACTCACTCATGTATAGTTGAATGCAAGTGTCTATAGCCTTGATTAAAGTGAGTCCTTTCAGAGACCCTTTTGTGAAATTTTGTGTGTTTAATTGAATCAAATGAGTTGCAAGTCTTTTTGAATTTGGATCTGGGTTGAATCAAAGCCTATGGTATTATTTGTGAATATGTAATACGTGGAGCTTTTTTATATACAGGATAACCTTTGACCTTTTACGATGTAGATATAGGCAGGGAGTGCCTTCCACGTTTGTCTTTCTTCATGTTGAGGGAAATTCACAATGTTAATGCCATTGCCCATCCGTGTACACTTAAATGCAAATTCAAGTGGTTTTCTAGCAGCAACTGTTCACACAACATGCATTACTTTTTATTAGACTACCGGTCAAAAGATTGGACTTTGCTGATATCAATGGCATATTCAGGCCTGTTTTAGGGAGCATGTGCCCCATTTATGCAAAAACCTGCAACGTTGGGCTATTACGAGTTACTCCGTCCTGAGTCATGGGATTTGCTAGTTCAAGAAATCAAATGAGGCTTGAAATTTATTGCAAGAATTAAAGCAGCAAACATTCAGGCTAACTTTGATTGACAGTCAGCGGTATGCCCAGGGTGTGGCTCTGGCGGATTTAGGCACAGGTATTCTGTAATGCAAAATCACCATCATTTTTGGCCACTCGGCTCCCCTGGTTGGGTTTCTAAAGTCTTACTGAATGGTGATTTATCTAGTCAAAAATTGTGTGACCAACTTCTTGCTGCAGGAAAATCACATGTCTATGCACTTGCTGGTGTAAAGTAGAAGCACTTGTGTTTATAGTTTGTGTGGCTCATGTATAGTGATGAATAAGAGCTTCCATGGATGAAATTATGTGACACAAGTACTGACCTGAATGTGGTGTGACAAAGGCAAAATGTGAATGAACCTTGTAAAAATTAAAGGAATGTATGCAAAACAATGTTCCTAGATACACATAGATGTTTAAATACACTATAAACTGTTTGCCTGCCCAAAGATTTCAGTGATAGTTAACATATCCTACATTTTCTGAGACAACCTGCCATGGTTCAAGAAAATCATGAGGATCATATACTTAACATGTCAAATTCATCCAATGAATTTTAGCAGGAAGATGATATGCCATCTTAACCTCATGATAACTACCTGCCAATTGGTCAAAAAGAAGTTTTCATTATTAATTGGCCCAATCAGCATCATTGTTAGAATAATTTCACCACACAAAAATATTGGGGTGAATTATTTGCAAAGTTCCATTGTGATTGGTGATTCAAGTGAAGATATCATGTAATTGACCAATCAGAGGCAATGTTAGATAGGCAAGTAGTGTGCAGGGGGTTAATGTGATATATAGTGATGTGGTTGCATGAAAATACACCCATGTGTAACACAGGTCATTATTTGTATTATGGAGACTATGTGTTGTTATGAAAGACCAAACAAAGATAAATTTCATGAAATGTATTTTTGCCCTTTTCAAAACAGCTACAATGACAGACATTAAAAATGTTGTGAAACTAATTCAACTTTTAAGAATGCTGGATCAATTATACCAGCAAGAAACTCTGTACAGAAACAAGTTTTGTAAATGTTTGTGGATCATTGCAGTTGTAAATCATGAGATCAACTTGCAAGGAATGACTTTAAATTAATGTAAAGAATTACCGTAAAACTTGCACACTTTAAATATTAATATTATTGATGGGGTAAAGAAATATGTGTAAAAAGTACAGAAAGTTATGAACTAAGGTATTTGTTATATCTGCAATTTGGACGTATCCTGTAAAGTACTGTATTGCATTTTAGAAGTGAAATCTATAGGCTGATTTCAGCCTACTTTTAAAAATTTGTAAAAAGTACTCAAATTTATTGGAAATATTATGAAAATAAAGCAAGATAAATTGGCTATTATTTGTATATTTGAGATTAAATATGTTACAAATTTACACATGTAACATAATTTTTTAAGTCATGAAATGCTGATGCAAGACAAAAAATGCCAAAAGAATATTAGTCATGTCTTTACAAACTTTAAAAGTCTTTTAAGTACTGTTTAATAATCTTGTATGATGAAAAGAAGTGTGATATGTGTAGGTGTGAAAGCTCTTGTCAAGAACTTCATCTTTAACACAAAAAATGAACAGCCCATGTTATGTATAATGTACATGTGTGAAATTTGAGTATCATAACAACCAATGAAACTATGCATGTGTATGTATTGTTTGTAAACAATGTATAAAACCTGTCAATTTATTTTTATCGAAATGCATTGTAAATGTGTGATTCTATGTTTAACATTGTTGTGATTTTTTGTTACATTAATATTTGTTTATTTTAAGACCACATTGTAGTAAATAACCCTATGTATTGTGTATGTATAATGTTAAAATTGATAAAGACTGCTGGTCATTTGAGTGATCTGGGATGGGTAACATACATGCTTAACATGCATCATATCTTGAAATTCATCCAATAGTTGTATCATATACTGTAGCAGTCACTATGAGGGTAGCGTTTACAGTGACATATTTCGCATATCCGGTCACTTCTAAAGGGATTAGCCGATATAGATATCAGAATTCCCCAGCATGTCCTGGGTCACCAGTTGGGAGTGACACGTAAGAAATAGGAATCCATCATGAAGCTATGATGGACACAGACTACTCATACATTTACAGTGAGATGCCATAGGAAACAATAGGTTGAATGAAAGCATTGTGAAATCCATTCCAGATTACTCAATCTATGGCAGTGATTTATTATTGAGTCATACAAAGTCCAGCAGTTGAACTTAAATTTTATCGTAATATTGTGTTTATGTGAATGTATATGTGCTACTTATGACAGAGATTATGACCAGTGGCATAGCCAACTTTCCGAGAATAGAGGGGACCAAAACATAGCAAATGTACCACAGCCTAAATTTTGCTTCCATGTTTTGAAAGGGTGTCCTCCGAAATTTGCTCGTAAAATTTTGCAATTTTTATGCTAAATTGAACCAAATTGAAATAAATTTGCCTTTAAACAGACCATCAATCAGATAATTTTAGTGGCATGTAACGAAATATACCTCAGTCTCAATGCGATGGACCATCAGTAATGGAGGGCACTAGCCCCCTGCCCCCTTTGGCCATGCCACTGATTATGACTATGACACATCACAATTACTGAACATGCCAGATGTTGATTTCACATTTTCAGGTGAATATTAGCTGAAGTAAAAAGCCATTCATTCAAATAATGTATGTAGTGAGAGTTTTGAAAGAAGAAATCAATTATGCACAGGTGCTGAAAGTTAATGATATAAACCATTATGAAAACCCTGCCCATCTCCACCTATTAGTTATCAATGGGTTTTGTTTGTATATAATGTATTATTTGTAGGATTCATATAAATTATTTTTCCACATTGGCTTATGATTATGTTGCTAATGAAGACCTGCCACCTCATATCATAGTAATGAAAATGTTGATTTGTAAATATTTTGTACCGTTTTCATATATTTGTGAATTATTTACCTGGGTATTTGCCTCAATTTGTGATGTCTTTTTCTGAAGCAGCATCTCCCTGTTGCAAAGACTGAAATCACATTATTACAAATTCCAATGAATCTATAACCAATTACTGTATTCAAAATTATCAATAAATTGATTATAACTACTAACGGTATTCATTTTAAATGGCATTAAACAACATCATCTATAATCAGATCATTTAAGAATTATTCAACCCAAATGAAAAGAAAATACACAACCCATTATATTATGTTTTCTTTTTTATATATGAAGCGTTTTTTATTTGAAAGGCAGATTTTCTTTAGATATTGCTTTGCTGAGTTTAATTTATGCACAAATGCTCTTAGCTGTAAGGATTTTTGTAACAGTAGAGTTTGATATTTGTTAGAAAATATCAAAAGTGTGTGATTATCCATTTGTTTACCTGCATTTATTTTATAGTACTAAAATAACCTGTATTTTGTAGTTTATATGCATCATTGCTGTATGTTATTTGTTTTAAATTTTCTTTCATAGGGTAGTTTCCAAATGTAGACAAAATATACATATGGATTGCTTAGTGTGCACACATTAGCCCAATAAGCATGGGGATTGCTCAGTCTTGTTCAACAAACTATCTTGTGACTTGAAGATAACATTGTTGAAATATTCTGTGGGTTATGATGGTTTCTACACTTGAAAGAGGGTATCACAACTTGTGCATAGTACAGCTGAGAGCTGGTAAACTTGGTACAAAACCATCACAAACACAGGTGATCTCAATGTGTTTTGTACTTGCTCAAGCTGCCTTACCTGCCTGCCTCTTCCATCTGGTGTACAAAATAGAAATTGGCATGTGAAAGGAAGTTGTTTATTTATAATTGAAAACTGCCCTATTTGTAGTTTAATTACTTTTATACTGTTTTATTTACTGCTTTTATTGTTTTGTAATAATTTGATATACTATCAAGTCACCATAGCTATACACAGTCATTATTCTAGCACGCAGAGCCTAAATTTTTTAATAATAATGAGGGGCCAGGAATATGGTTAAAGAACAATACAAGTTTTAGGTATGACATCAGCTATGGTTTTCTCAACTTTGGAGCTCCCTCCTAAATGTCAAAATTCTGGCCTGGACATATTGTTCAAAAACTGATATTATGAGGTTTAGTGGTATGAAAACAAACCCCTTCCCAAACCTTAACCATAACCCTAAAACACATGGTTCAGAGGGGATTCTGTAGGAGTTATGTCAAAATGGCTGTGTATGGTTAAGGATTGAAGTATTTATAACATAGTGTGTTGCTTTAAATTGTAGTGTATTAATCATGTTATTTTAATTGTTTTAATTTAATCATGCTTTTGCATATGCTAATATTATACTCTCTGCCATATTTTGTTAATACATGCTTATTTTAACATGTTATAAGGACTTTTTATTATTTTATTTTATAAGGGCTTTTTATTATTTTATTTTATTGTTATAAGCCAATTAAACATATATTGAATACTGGGTAAATTATAGGAAACCAAAATGCATCAATTATTATTATTTATAATTTTGCTAATTTTTATTTATAAATATTGCAATGTACTCATATTCATCACAGCACTATATATTGAATTCAGGTTTTGCAGATCAGTTCTATACCAAGCCAAAGTATTTCTTAGTATGTATTCTCCTAGTAGGTGATTGCAAGGTGGTTTCAAGGGTAATACTGTAGTTTCCAAGATTTGAGCCATGCTTATTGCTTATCTGTCATTGGAAGTGTGTCAATCAGAAATTATGTGTCTGATTGCATGAGACTTACATTCTCATTCTATTCTCACATATGTAGTAGAGTTAAACTGTTTGTTAGGCTTTGATCACATAGAAGTATACTGTATATGGTATACGGTATTCGCTATATGATATATGCTCATTCGATCAGGCTGAGTTCACATAGGAGTATACTATGTGAACTCAGCCTGATCGAATGAGCGTATTTCATATAGCGAATACCGTATACAGTATACTTCTATGTGATCACAGCCTTAATGGCAGAGCTATGTGGCGTTGTGCTGCAAATGAACTGACAGTTATATCAATTGGAGTGCAGCACCTTCAATCATTTTAATGGGATCCATGTGCATGCTTTGTGACAGAATGTTTCAAGAGTTAGCAGGATATAAACATAAGATCTGAGAGATGAGCTCTAGCCATCACTGGTGTCATGGTTATCTGTGAATAAGGCCATACAAATGAAGATTTTGATAAGTAAGGGGTTAGTCTGCCAGATATCCAGAGACAACAAAGAAAAGAAGGATATACATGTTGGAAGAGACCAACTTTTAACATGTTACCAAAATCATGTAATTGTGTCAAATTTTGGTGACTTGTAATGAAATCGAATTGACTGCCCCTTGTACCTGTTGAAGTTGTAGTCAGCATGGCATGTATGAAATTTTGCTAACCTGAGTAGATTCATTGACATATAATTAACCAGTACCCTCCATTTTGTGACCATCTTGCAGTTACCTTCTAATTTGTTGTATTCTAATTTGATTGTATTGTAGTACTACTCATAGAAATTTAACCATATAAAAACTATTATTATTATTATTTTAATTATATAGTATGTTAGGCATAGAACTAATTTGCACTTGGTGGAGGGACTGTAATTTATTTAATTTATGGAATGGTGATTTTAAATTGTATAAAAATGGTAGGGCTTAATTGAAAAGACGGGATGCTGTATCATGTTTGAAATAAATGATAGGGTCGCAAAGTTTGGTAAGACTGGTAACAGTGGCAACAAACATACTGGTAATTGAATGATTTCAGGACAGGAATTCCTAATCAAAATGTGTGTAAGCTTCTTAGATGAGAAGATTCAGGTTATGACCTATAGATGTAACTATGGCATAAGCCTTTCTGCAGAATGGCAGACACAATAGGAGGACAATGTTTACTTTGAGTAAAGCATTTTAAATTTTCTGTTAAATTCAAAATGTTTTACTCAAACTGCATTTTTCAAACTGCATTTTTCAAAAAGGCTTATTGGACTTGATTTGCATATATCAGGCGAGCATAAACTTGCTCATATTACAAAGTAGCATGCTTTGCAGTTTGCTTTGTGAAGGATTTGCGTAGGCACTGCATAATTTCTGTGTCACTGACTATCATGCATATTGTGTGATAGAAATTTACATCTACTTGTGGTTAAGGATATGCACTACCATCAATAACATTACCGGTATGTATTGCATGAAGCTTACACAATTTTGTTGTAAAAATATCAAGCATTATTAATACCAACTCTACTCCTATAAATGATACAAGCCAGAAACTCTTCAAATGAAACAAGGTGTCCTAATTTATTCTACACCTGTATACGTATTCTGTTGTATGTATGTATATTGTATGTATGTATGTAAAATATCTGGGCATAAAGAACATAGAGAATTACCATAACACACAATTATATATTCATGATATGTATTGATTACAGATGATGGTTATATTTTGAAGTGTGATACACATTGTACTATGCATATGTATACAAGAAATAAGTAAGGAGTGGTTAATACAAATCAGATGGGCATTTATGACAAAAAGTGCATGAAGCTGTGTTTTTAACTTACTTGAGTCAGAGTCATCAACTTTGTCTTGTGTGCATATTGATGTACCATATTTACATTTGAACATGTATAAAGACATGGCAACATTTTGAATTAAATCCTACAATTTGTTACAGACGTGGGGGCACTACATACATAATGTTTGTGTGCTTCAAATTTCTTGCAGATTTGGTCGTTTGACAAACATATCTTACATTTTGAATATTACAACACAGTAGCCTATATGTGCCGTAATGCATGTAATTATGCATAACTCACAAATGCAATGTCCAAATCTAATGGGATTTTGGAAATAAGCTGTTTTTGTGGATATCTATTGAACCATACCCTAAAAAGAAGGTGATAAAGTCACAAAATACCCCTTTAATAAGACACAAATATACAGTTATGGTGCTGAAAGCTGAGGTCTTCTACTCCTTTTTGTCACCAAATCATGTTGCCATCCTCATATTACTTGCCAGAGCACTGTGGTTGCATAGCTAATTTGCATGTAAGATCACATTGATAGTGACCATATGCCACTGCCATTATTTGAATTCAGAATTGCAGTTGCAGATAAAACCTGCTCTCAGTAAAAGCTTATTCTGATACTTAAATTTATAATTTGAATTGTGTACTGATGATATCTTTAATACAAGCTCAGAAGATATTCTGACTCAAGGACGGTATATACAATATCTAGGTACTGTGTCAATTTGAATAACATAAATGAGTGAATACCCAATGTTTTATTTTGAGAGTGATGATGTTTAATTGTGAGCATACATGTAACCAATAATTACTGGGTATTCTATTGAAGTCCACAACAATCATGTGGAAGATTTTGAAATTGGAATCAAATCCATCAGTTTGAGGTATTTTGGATCTAACAATTTTCAAAGACTGGAAGGATTTGAAATTCCTCAGGATTAAACATGCAGTGCTGAGATGTTAAAAATGAGTGGTGTAATCTTCCACAGAGGGTTGTGGATTTCAAATAGAATAGCCCAGGAAGGATGCAGGATGGTTAATTAATTTCCCATATTAGATATGTAAACTCATGTACAAGCTATGTCATCAAATGTTTTCTCCACTCAGTTATTTTATTCAAAGGATTTGAAACTTGTCTGATCTCTTCAGACAATGATATGAAGAGCTGAGATGCAGGGTTTTAAAAACAGATGCTCATCCCAAAGTACAGTGCCATAAAAAAAGTTCCTTTATATTGCATGCCATAAGCGCTCCCAGAGGACTATCCCTATCTCTACTGATGAAATTGCTTTTACTATTAGTGGTATACCCAAGTCATGTAGAACAACCTAGATTGTGAGATAATTCTTTAGAAATTTAATCATTGCATTTCAACAGATATTTTACCAAATCTCAATTATTATGAATTCAGACAATCTCTCAGAAGATCCATGATGTTGCATTCACACTACAGCCCAGGTTTTGAACAAGATTGTGAAATTTGCAGAAGTTGTCAAATTAAAGTTCCTATACTGGGCATGAGGATATTGTCCCAGGTGAGATCTGAATCCTCAAACACTGAATCTCAGCATTATATCCTAACAACTGCTGCTGAAAAATCATGTACGTGTCAACTGAATGTTTGTAACTTAGCCTACAGTTTATAAAAGTATTTGTTTATTATGGCCACCCTTGATTTTGAAAAATGTATTAAATCAAAGAGCTTTCAGTTTTTATAAAAATAAGAAAATCAAAACAAAAAAGTTTTCACAGAGACCCATATGCACATGTAAATTGCATGTAGGTATATAATTGAGACACCAATGTCCTGTAATGATAAAACTGTTTCAGACATGTTTTTCATTATCATCATATTTGTGGCCCGTATGGATTGTCACTCATAAAGGAAAAATGTGTACATGTACCTCCGGCATTTTTCAACAAAATCCAGAAATCAGACACTAATTTGGTTCTTTGAGCTTGAGTTTTATCATGCTTTAAAACCCAGATGATGATTTTATGAAAACAAATTACGATACAGTATTTACACAGGACTGATGACTCAAAATTTGTATACCATTTCAAAACAGATGCACAAGGGTCTTCCTGTATGTGTTTACTTGTGAAGTGACAAATTACGAATATTATCAGATTGAATAAGATGGTATTTGAGCAGTTAATGTAATACACCAACATACCTATCCTGCAAAGTGTCCCTTGTACTGGTGAGGTTGGCAGTAGATGTGTGACCATTGATCAGCAGGTTTATGTCACCTACAGACATGGGAAACATCGGTCAATATTAAAAGTTAGGTTCAATTTCTTGTCTTAATATTTCAAAACTTTTTTTTTAATTGGACACAATTTTCAATTTCCCTTAGTCTACCTTATTAATGATCATTTGACTCCATACACAACTGTTACTATGGATACAGTATGTTTCCCAGGTCTTTTCTTTTTCTTTAGTGTTGCATACCCATTCTCAAATCGTAAGCCTTCATGGCAAGTCTACTTGACAGGCATGAAACTTATCTGTTTAGTTTTAAATTCAAGATCTAAGTTGAAAGACAACTGATATAAAATATTAGATGCAATGTCTTGTGAATGACAAACAAATCTACTTAAGTCTCTTATGAGGGTACTACTAATCAATCAAACCATCTTTTTGAATCTGGTTCAAAGGGTGATTCCCAAATCATGTTTACAAATATAGGTCATTGCACCAAACTGGATGAAGCAGTTCACATACTTGTCTAAATGTGTCACTCACTAATCTAAAACCAAGTTAGACTTTGTTAGCTTTGTTAACTGATATACCCTGATTTTTTTATTTTCATGTAACTGGTTAAACCAGGTAAGTTTTATACAAAGTTGTTGAAATGCCCCATGAAACCAATTAACTAGATGTATAATACCATCAATGTTTTCTTATTTCAGCAAATACCGGGGGGTTCTTATGGTTTGGATAGTAATCATTGTTTTCTGATCACACTCATTAATGCTTTGTATGTTATGTAGTTCCAAATAATAAAGCATATTAAGTATTGGCAGCATCAGGAAGAGTGCAAGGTTGAAGGTAGCCAAATCAACTTCTCTAACTCCCCCCTAAAAACATATCAAAATATCCATTTGACATGATGTACAAATGCCAAGTTTAAGGGACCCAATTCCATGCAGAAATTGCGCTATTTAGTGCAAGCTTGTGGAATTCTCTCCTTTTTTCCTATTTTTTATCTCTATACCAAATTAGAAACCTGAAATGCTACCACTATTTATGGACATGCTAGCTTTATTTGGATACAGTTTGACCACTGTATGCAAAGAATCCTTTTAAGTATAACATTGATACTTATTTGTTCCACTGCAAACTGTACATGTACATTAATTAAAACATGGGGCCCAGTATCGTTTGTGTCATTAATAAATGCACCAGTCAGCATCATGTAATTAAGAAGTTGATACTTATCTTAAATGAATAAAATGATATAAAGCAAGTATTATTGGTTTGAGTTTGTTTATTGCCGTGTTTGTTTCCACACACAATACTAGTACTACATGTAGGTCATAGCTGTTTTTCTTTTTGTCTAGAAAAATATCCAACCATTTCAATAAAGACGGTCCAGTTCCACACTGACCCACACTGGTGATTGTCCTATGTTTTAGGATTAGGGTTGGTGCTTGTTACATTTATAGGTTTTATTAAAGCCATATTCTAACATTTCCACAAGAAATATAATTATATTTTTCATATTTTGCTATTTAATACCATTGCATATGTCGCCAATGTCAGCCACTCACTGGAATGCGAGTCATGTCTGTTCTTTTGATATATGACGTCCATGTCAAAACCAGACACTTTTGGGCAGGTTATCAATTCTGAGGTTTTTACATACCTTAAATAAAGAGATATAATTATGCTCCACAACGCCGTTTTCCCCAATGAAATCGGGACATTTCTAAGCGAAGATATTGAGTTTGTAAGTTATGGTATTACAAAATTGGATATTGAGATAAAAATATTATTGACAATGTTGAGAGTAGGAATTACCTTGAAAAATGTCTCAAAAATACAAGATCCCAGTTATATTCCGATCTGAAACTATCAGACAATATTTTAAACATTAATAACATAACGAATTTGCAACAAACCCAAATTGTGAAAAAATCAACCCCGGGCAGATTTTTGGCTATTTCTCTATTTACGATCCTGCCCAAAAGAGTCTGGTTTTGACCTGGGACGTCACATATGTTGTCACTGCCTGCACGCCATGTACGTACTATGTTATGCACATCGTGTACGCGTTCGACTAATATTGCCATCATACGAATAATAATAATAAAACGAAAGTCCCTGCGGTTTATTCAAAATCTCGGATTTTGACAAAACTACAGCACTTGGAAGTCTTGATTTTTGCGGGGTATGTTAGTTTACTAAAGTACATAACCATCGTGTAAAAAAACAGAATTTTGACAAATATTGAGGGGCGTCCTCATCAGAAAATGTTATAATATTATGGCTTTAAACACCATAATTTATGTTACATTTGTTATGGTCACTAAAATGACCCAGGCCAAAATCACCTGCTTCCGAGTTCATGCCACAGTAAACACACTGTTTATTATATCATCATTGTCTGCGCTTTCAGCTATGTTGCCATTGCGCACACTACTACTGTCCTCTATTCTATCTTTGGTCTGTGTCAGAGTTTGTTGATCTACTTCTTTCTGGATTTGCACTACCCACGTTGGTTAGGGTCGCCCGACAGGGCACTTAGTTTTATCAGGAAAGTTGAACTGGTTTTATGTTGGAATTCAGCTAGGGCTTGACGTGCTGGAGTTTCATCTAGGAGTCTGTATAGATGACCTGCCCAGTTTAGTCTTCTTTTGATGGTTTTGCTCCATGGTTCAGTATTTGTGTTTATTATATAACAACTTTTAAATTTTATTAATTAGTGCAGTATGGCTGTCAATCAAATAACAATGCAATATCATACAAGAATTAATCTTAAAATTACTACAAAGAATTTCTTTACCTATGTTTACTTAACCAAGCCTGGAGATCTTAATTCGCTGACATTCTGATGAGATTCCGTTGATGGTCTCGGTTCTTGATCCAAGATCCGGCAATGTCCAAGATCCTGTCTATCCAAGGTAAACCCCTGGTTTACCACAGTCTCAGTCCAAAGTCCTGATGACCAAATTTTCACTATACTAGCTGCTATGCTAGTGTTCTCCAAATAGTCTTCTCTGTTGACCATAAGCTCCTCTCTCTTGGAGATCTCTTGAGCAAGCTGTCTGCTTCACTTGACAGGCAGATAACACACTGTGCTAGTCCAGCAAAATACCACAGCTAGTTGATGGAGATATTGCAGTCTACCCCTTCTTTGAGTCGACAAACAATGAAGCACTATTGGCTTTCACTACCGCCTTTGGCGTATTTAATTCTCTCCAACACACACAAGAACCCGCGAACGGAGGTTTGAAGACTTCACACACTAATAGTAACTTTGTACCTCTACTGGCTAACATAAGTTTCACAGAGTTCCCTCTTACAACTCAAGTCTGATGTGTCATTCCAATCCAGGCCTTATATACCATTTCTTAACATTCTAGAATAATCTTAACTATTTATGGTCAATTACAGCACTTCCAAAAATAGCACATTAGATTACCACAAGCCAATCACAATCATTAATCTGTTTACATAATTTCTATATTTATATTACATTACCTCAACACAAACCAATCAGATTAATTGTGTACTGTACTGTACCATGATTATTGGCACAGCGCCAGCACTTACTACTTACTACTAATCATGACCATTCTATTCGATTCCATTAGGTTCCAGAAATTTCTAGACATTACTAGATATGAATTTCTTGTTCACTTTATTCCAGAATATTCCATGTACAAACAAGTGAAAACTTATGTCTGATGACAAAATGTATAACTTTTAACCAATATTATGGATTTTGGTTTTTTTTTGGGGGGCACATAACCATGATAACACATTGTTTTGCAGCAAATTTAAACGCGTTTCATAAACATGAGAACCTTCAAATTTAAACGTTTTCTGGCAATTTTCTATAAACCTTTATGTTATATATCGTTTTGCATAGTATTATATTATAATATAAATATAGTATTTATATTATTTTGTATTGCATTACATTATAATACCTTTTGGTTTTAATAATGCTCCTCTAACTCTACCAGCACGCACTTCAAATCTCTCGACATTTTTATTCATGTACCATCTTTCCACAGTGGTAGTAGCTATTGGGTTTACACCTGTAGGTTTACACCATGGCGATATTGACTGCTATCCAAATGTCCAGAATGTACTGTGATATTGACGACTAAAGGTTTTGTCACGTCATTTTTGGCTCTTAGCGTAGCTAGGTGAGCCTGAGTCATTGCAGTCAGTGAGGACTGTATTTTTGCTACATATTTTGGCCACTTGCGTTCTTGCTTTTTATGCTAAGGTTTCTTTTGTTTATGATATTTGGCTTTGAAATTACGTTCCAAGGTTTGCTTAGTTATTTAGCAATCGATTGCACTCCTTTAGAAGTGAATTTGGGGTGGGGAAAGTACTTATTTTGAAGTGAGAAAAGTCAAAAGTCGTCATGAGAAACAAGTCATTTCTATCGTTTTGCTTGGTTCCCTGTATGCGCTAGAGATTATTTTGGTCTGAGTAATTTAAGTTGTGAGATCATGGCGGGAATTGACGGATTGCACTATTTTTCTTTGGGAAAGTGACCTTTTATCATGAATTTTGCGGTGATCTCACATGGACAGAAACGTGATTGGATGATTCCTTTGTCCAGATTGTTTATTGAGTTCTCGGGAGTTTTGTTACCATGGGACAACACTTCAAAATATTTAGAGACCAGCGGCGTAGTAATTTAGTTAAATTAACGCTAAATAACCAGGGTTGCCAAAAAAATTCAGCCCGAATCGCAGGTCAAATAATCGAAAAGTCGCCCAATTTTTTTCTTTACCCTTTGCATTCTATGGGGCAGGAAATTGTCCCGGGAAAATCTTCAAAAGTCACCTAATTGGGTTACCAAATCGCGGGTTTGACAACCCTGAAAACAACGCTCTCGACAGCGAAGGTCACATCTGGCTATTCATTATCATTGTTTGTCTGGCACCGCTTTCTACAGCGTGGGTTCGGAATTCTGAAAATCTGTAAAAATTACAATTTTATGGAATAAAGGGTGGGTTTCTAAAAAAAAGCGCAATATATAATTATAAAGCGTGTGGGTAACGCTACCAATGGAAAAAAAATATAATAAAGTAATTTGATGATCTGTTGAAAAACATTCATATTTTCTTCATAAATCTGGAAAAAAAAAAAAAAAAATTAATTTGCTGATGTTTTCAATTCATACGACGTCACCCGTAGAAGAATCGACGCGCCGTGAGTTTTATGAATGAATATAATTTTCAGTCTCTACATCAGCTGCTTTGGCCCGCTCGCTCACACTAGAAGTGGAGCGATCCGAACCACAGCGGCCGTGTAGAGAGTATAGACTGACGTTTTCATGAATTCAGGATCTCACAGGTATCTCAGCCCTTTACAATTTGCCCATGTGTTTATGATAAACAATCTAAAGTCGTATCTTTTCGATGCAGTTGCAGTGATGCAGTTTTGCCAACATTTAATATGTCGCAAATGTTTCAGATGAATAAGAAAATCACGAGTGTTTGATAGATGAGGATAAATTCTGCATCAATTCGGATTCTGAAATGGATTGATGGCGCAGATAATGATAAAATGGACCCGGAAGTGACTGTATGAAACGGCGCGCCGATGTTCAGTCTTCCGAATTTGATAAAGTAATGCTGTAAACAATCTAAAGTCGTATCGCAAATGTTTCAGATGAATAAGAAAATCACGAGTGTTTGATAGATGAGGATAAATTCTGCATCAATTCGGATTCTGAAATGGATTGATGGCGCAGATAATGATAAAAATGGACCCGGAAGTGACTGTATGAAACGGCGCGCCGATGTTCAGTCTTCCGAATTTGATAAAGTAATGCTGTAAACAATCTAAAGTCGTATCTTTTCGAAAGATGTTTCAGATGAATAAGAAAATCATGAGTGTTTGATAGATGAGGATAAATTCTGCATCAATTCGGATTCTGAAATGGATTGATGGCGCAGATAGTGCTAAAATGGACCCGGAAGTGACTGTATGAAACGGCGATAGCGCCGACGATGTTCAGTCTTCCGAATTTGATAAGTAATGCTGTAAGCTTTGGTCACAAACACTGCATAAGGGTGGGGGATCAATTTTTGATAAAAAAAGTGTGGGGGAAATATAAATGGTGGGGGTTTGACCCCCTGACAAACGTTCGAAATTTGTAGTTGCTACAACTCAACTGATCATCACTATTTAATTCACTATCTGTTTGTTTGTCTGTGTCTGCCTCTTTTCTCAGAGACTATTGTAGTAGTAGCTCGTTCACGTAGTGATTCCGTTGTCCCACTGGCCTACAAAACTTAGATTGCATGGCGATCGGAGTGTTTTCGTCAGAGCACCTCAGACTAGCAATAGTAGCATAGTTATAGTAGGGCGAGCATGTTCCTCAAACTTGGTGGGTGGATGCATCTTTAGTACACCATGTCACATACAATATTTTCTCAATTCGAATTTTATCCTTTCTGGGTAGGCCTATGACTGATTTTGTTACCGTAAAATTTGTGTCAATTCCCGATATCACATGTTAGTACCGTACACTATAAATGCACCAGATTTTGTAGGCTCCAATTGCTGATTACATAAATGAGAACAACTGGTAACCAGCGGCACTGTGCAGTACCGGTCTGTTATTCAATTGCGTTGTGTGTGGGTTACGTGTATTTTATGTGTAAAATGCGGTGATCCACCCAAAAAACAAAATCATCGTATAGACGGGCGTATAGATCCCTGGTACTAGGTGCATCTTGACCCCAGCATAAGTTTGTATTGGTTAGCGGGTCAAGGTCACCTGAGGTCATCCAGGGGTCATCTGAGGTCAAATTTGCAAAAACTGTTGTAGGGGCATGAAACTGGTTACAGTCAACATTTGGAGTCAAATTTTGGGAAGGTCATCCGGGGTCACCCAGGGGTCATCGGAGAATTACTAAAAACTTGTATGGGCATGAAACTTGGTGGGTACAGTCAACATTTAAAGTCAAATTTTGGGAAGATACTAAAAATTGTCGCATGGGCATGAAACTAGGTGGGTACAGTCAACCTTTGGAGTCAAATTTTGGGAAGGTCATTTTGAGGTCATCCGGGGTCACCTAGGGGTCATCTGAGGTCAAATTACTAAACACTGTCGTATGGGCATGAAACTTGGTGGGTACAGTCAACATTTGGAGTCAAATTTTGGGAAGGTCATTTTGGGGTCATCAGGGGTCATCTGAGGTCAAATTACTAAAACTGTCGTATGGACATGAAACTTGGTGGGTACAGTCAACATTTGGAATCAAAATTTTGGGAAGGTCATTTTGGGGTCACCCAGGGGTCATCTGAGGTCATATTACTAAAACTGTTGTATGAACATGAAACTGGATACAGTCAACATTTGGAGCCAAATTTTGTGGGGTCGCATGTTCCTCGAACTTGATGGGTGCATCTTGACCCCAGGCAGAACAAGTTTGTATTGGTTAGTGGGTCAAGGACACCTGAGGTCATCCAGGGTCATCTGAGGTAAAATTAGCAAAAACTGTCATATGGGCATGAAACTTGGTGGGTACAGTCAACATTTGGAGTCAAATTTTTGGAAGGTCATTTCAGGATCAACCGGTGTCACCCAGGGGTCATCTGAGGTAAAATTGCTAAAAATGTTGAATGGGCATTGGTGGGTACGGCCAACATTTGGAGCCTAATTTTGTGGGGTCGTACAGAACAAGTTTGTATTGGTTAGTGGGTCACGGTCACCAGAGGTCATCCAGGGGTCATCTGAAGTCAAATTAGCAAAAACTGTCGTATGGGCATGAAACTTGGTGGGTACACTACAGTCAACATTTAGAACCAAATTTTTGGGAGGGTATTTTGGGGTCATCTGAGGTCAAATTACTAAAAACTGTTGTATGTGCATGAAACTTGGTGCGTACAGTCAACATTTAGAGTCAAATTTTTGGAAGCTCATTTCGGAGTCAGCCAGGGGTCACCTGAGGTCAAATTACTAAAACTGTCGTATGGGCATGAAACTTGGTGGGTACAGTCAACATTTGAAGTCAAATTTTTGGAAGGTCATTTCGGGGTCATCTGAGGTCACCATTTAGAGCCAAATTTTGGGAGGTCATTTTGGGGTCGTCTGAGGTCAATTTAGATGAATTCTAATAGTTGCCAAGGCTTTCTATAGTTGTTGAAAACTAAAAATACTAAAAAAAGGGGATTTTAAAATTTTGCAGAACAAATTATTCTTGCTGGTTCAGTAGTAATTTGCACAATAATGAATTATTTTCAGATTTTGCAACTAATAGTAATGCGGCAAAAAATACTAATGCGGCGGAGGAAGATTGACCCCCGCATCGAGTTTCAAGGACCGTATTGAATATTTGTGGGGAATTTTTTCAAACTGATGGTTTTAAAAAATTGGCCGACCTACCCAACCTTTCCATACAGCTACCAACCTGTTGCGCATTCGACTCCAAGAACAATTGCTTTCCCACAAAAAAAGCGTAGAGCCACAGCGCCATTGGTGCTCTTGTTCATATATCGTGTCCCATATTTATGATTAGGACATGCCGTCATGCTCCAAAATAATCCCATCGGTATAAAATGAGAACACATTAGGAAATGAATTTGGAGAAAACCTTCTGTTAATAAAATACAATGCTGAGCCACCAGCCTGGGTGGCTCACGCTCCAGTAATTTCAGATGATTGAGCTCAGTAATACATCAAAGAATGTCTTCCAATTCATCGGATTAAAAGCTTAGAGGGAAGGTCTTGCTGCTCAGCGAGTGTTTGTAATTATCAGAAGGTTTTCTACAAATTCATTCTCTAACGAAAGAGTGACTGGAAGCAGCAAAACACATAGATATCGCTGATTAAAATCGGAGTGTTTGATCATATATATTTTTTTAATTTGAAGCCTAATGCTGGCATTAAGATCAGGAATCCATTAAGGTAATGCTGAGAGAAAGCTACAGAATATGCCTGCAGATTATGACCAAGTTGGATCAAAAGTTGCTGGGACACCCATGGAAACCTGTTGTAACATCTTTTGTGTTAAACCTAAAGACTTTTTAACCTCCCAACTCTACCACTTGTTAGGCAATCCACGCAGATACCTATGCTATGAATGACCCGCCTCTCTGGATTTCATCAAGTTGTGACAGAGAGGTAGGCGTTGCGCCAATCCACGAAGAAATTGCATATTCGATTATTTGGATCGAACCATACAATTTGTATTTGTATATAACACCTCAATCTATCAAAGTAAGGGAAATATCAACGAAGGAGTCCGAGACGTTGGCAGTATGTGCCCATCTTGTTTTACCATAGCTGATTGCTGTTAGTAAATAACCAATTATGACAGCGTTTTCTGCCTCCTCTTGAGTTGTTCTGAAGAAGTGGCTATTTCAATCACAACTCGGGTCATCTTTCCAATTCGCGATTGTGACAGACTTGCAGTTGACAGCACCAACTGGTACCTTTCATGGGGTGGTCTAGTTTAAAGCTTTGAGATGATTCTCTATCTTCTCTCGACTTTATAAAGCTCATTTCTGCGTAAGAAGATAGAGGATGGATTGGTTCACAAATCAATGTGTAATTTCATCTACGACAATAGAGGTAATGAAGAGAGGGGGGCAATGGAAGGGTCCCTTAGGAATACCTGCATTAACGGCTTTTCGCTGGATCTTGTCTCATTATGGACGACTTTCGGTGAATGGTAGAAGATACAGTCCTGTAGCCTTTGCTAATATCAAGACAGACAATAGACGAATCCAACGAGCCAAGTCATGATCAGGATTTGGTCGGCCATTTTCGGGTCCCCGCTAGCACCAACCTGGTATTTGAGCGCCCCATTGTGCAAATAAAAGCCGCGTAACACCTAGAGAAGATGCAAGGACGAGGAGGGTTAATAGAATAATATATACAATAGAGGTAATTCCGCAGGTTTCTATAGTTCTATGTTTCTATAGATAATTTGTTGGAAAGTATTAAAGACCCCCCCATTTTTTTGGTAAATATAGGCCTATAAGTTTATGATTGTTAGCATTTTTTCAGAGAAGTGATGATTATTGATCAGTTTTGTTTAGTTTTTTTTCCTGTATTTTCGGTGGTTTTCTTAAGCCTGATAATCAAGATATTCTGGTACAAGCACTGCAACTTACAAGCAGGTTGCACTCATCACCTGTGTACTATGTCTGCAATCATAGATTGAATACAATACCGCTTTTTTCAAAGATACTTATCGTACAGGTGCGAGTGATCAGAATGATATTCAATGCATAGATACCTCGTGTAGTTAATCCGATTATTATGTCACTTCTACAGCGAATAGACCATGTAGAAGCCGTGTGTTTTGCCGAAGGGAACTGCATTGTGTTGTAAACTTTAATCACTCTTTTGTCTACCTGTGTTTTCGCGGAAGGTGTAAAACGGGTGATAGAATGCAGTTTAAAATTTCCGCCAAGGCCGAATCATTTCACATTTTGGATGCATTGTAGCCGACGGGGACCCAACTAAAGGCTGCTAGTCAGGTGTAGGAATGCGTGTATTTGGATTCGTCTATATGCTAATCTTGATTCCTCTCTTGATGAATATAAGAGGCAAGGAGTTAGGAGATACATAGGTTGGATTGGTATCATATCACTTGGAGCGATTAAGAGTAACGGTTGGTCGGAATTTGGTGAAGGAGGTTTGTCCCCCTTCATAAGAGAAGTTGTCCAAAGTTGGCAAAATTCTCCAAAAACGTCTGAAATTTCGCAGCATTTTATAATGTTACGTAAAAGTTCATAAAAGTTCGCAAAGCTGCCCGACATTGCCTGGTCACAAATTTTCTGCAACTTTGTACAAAAATACGCCCGATTTACACAGTTTGTGCGCAGGGTGAAGCAATTTGATAAATTTTGAAAACTTTTGAGCGAGTTTTCAGCAACTTCAGGCAATTTTGAAAAAATGTTAAGCAACTTTGAGAAACTTTGAATAACTTTATGAAATTTTGAGAAAATGTGGGAACTTTTGAATAAACTTTTGGTGTAACCGGCAGGCCTTCGTAGACACTACATTAATATGACATTACCTATGCAATAGTAATTAGTATGCATGATTGTGGAAAACGGACAAATACTTCACCATAGTGACTGGACACCACGAATCAGCCGGGAAGTCGGTCCGGTCAATTTTGTTTTATTTCGTGTTTAGAAAATATATACCATAAGCTTTAAAATGGTACATGTATATCATTTGACTTCAAACGATATCCAGAAGCGGGGTTATGGTTTGTTGAACTCTGTTCCTTCAACAAAATTGTACCTTTTTTCGGTTCTACATGTGTCTCTTTTTCCACATTTCTGGTATTATAAATACCAAACAGTCATAATTGGCGGTCATTTCAAATCATCCCCAAGTCAACATGGTCAACGAGGTTCAGGAATATCCTCTCATTGTTAATTGTTGGTTATACATATCTAGACAAAATGCAATGCTTTGTTATCCAACACTTGAACAGGATTTAGCCAAAGCAAACAAATACAAGAACTATTTAAGGATTCTATACTATAGAAATAGGTAGAAGCTTATTATCCTCGTCAGCAATAGGATTATTGATTGGTTTAAACAGTGTTTGATGAGATACTTGACGCACCAAATTGAGGTACCGATGAATACGATCTTCACGCACATTTTACACTCTAACGCAGAATACAATTTGCCGACTTTACGGCTCATTCGTAGTGTCCAGTCACATATTACTAATATTAACAAAGTTTAAAATAATAATAAGAAGAAGCAAATTAAAGAAGAATAACGACACATTACATGTTTGTTTTCATGTTGTATTTTTAGACCCTTTCAGTTTTGGCAATTACAGGATGTATACTCAGTCCGTAGGTTATAAGGCTGATGAAAAGTTACAAAAATTCATTACAAAGAGCAGCAACAGATATCAAAATGGATAATAAACGTAATATACAAACACGTTATGGCAGAAATGGCTGAAGGACAAAAAAAAGTTAACCTTTCCTAAATTTATATTTATTGCTAATAACATAGATAATACGTTAATAATAAGTGTTAAGTGCGAATCAATCAAAACAATTAACACTACAATATTAACCAAAAGACAAGACAGGGAACAGGTGTCCTCTAACTTTTGGCAAAATGACCCATTTTTTGTGTTCTTTTTAGCCACCTTTTGACAATTCAATTGATAATTCGGGTGGGTGCTTTTGTAAAATCCTACAAACATAGTTTTGACCTTGATCTGACGTTTTACTACGTAAATAGGGACACACCTCCAACCGAGGACGCCCACGGTTGTCTGAATCAGCCAAAATGTAAGCAGCGTACAAGCCAATGCCCACGTTTGTTAGGATGAAGAGTCCGGTGTGTCCATCATGTCCATAGTGGATGGGCGGTTGATTTCGGTCCGAGGTGTCCACTTTGGTGTTCATCAATTAAAGTAGATAATATTGCACATGTCAGAAGTGCCTTGCCTTACACTCTTGACAATGGTATCAAAATTCCTTCCAAGTCCCTATAGCTTACTTGCTGGAATGGATTGACTATCACAACGTAGATTGTGTTCAAGGAAGGCAAGCATCTTTGTCCATGCTTCATCTTGCACATGTGCATGTTGTGCTGGTATTCCACCCCAATGGATTAATCCTGAAATAATAATATAAAAACCTCAAGTCATTGGATGGCCATTTATAGATGTGACTACTTATAAGTTGTACTGTTTTGGTAAGTAAACTGAGCTCAAAAAGTAACGTATAATATTTCTAAAGGTCATATCTTAAAATCCTGTCCATCAAAATGAACCAAAATTACACACATGTTTACTTGAATACTCTTCTCTAAGCACATGTCAGTAACCAAGCAGTTATCCAACTGACACAACAGCAAAATGCACTGACATGGAATAGCTTTCTGGATAACATTCACAGCCCAAACACAGGAAATCACAGCTTGGACAACTGCTTGGTTACTAACATGTGTTTTGAGTAGAGTATTGAAGTAATCCTGTGTGTACATGTAATTTTGGTTCATTTTAAAGATATGACCTTGTGATTAACAAGTTGTAAAAAGTTACAAGTTTCTTTTTGAGTTCAACCATGTTATATCATCAGGTTTGATATTGACATCGTTTCTACTTTTACATTGTATTTGGTGTCCCTTCACCCGGACCCACCCCGACCTTTCCGGAGTCCGGACAATGAATAACAATTCCTTACCCCATGGTGGCTGATATGAGGTGATGCACAATGGTGCCTGAGGTGGTTCAATCAGGTGCCCGCCTCCTGGATATACTACTAGTTCACAGTCATTGTTATGACCGTTTGTTTGGATCTTTTCAGCTATTATTCGGCCATTGTTGGTCCAATTCACAGACCCATCGTGATCTCCACAAATGATAAGCGCTGGACATTGGATTTTTTCGAACTAAAATAACAAAGATTAAAATATGATAAAATTACGATAGAGAATGGTCATGAAAGCGACGGGTATCTGACATCTGCAACGATTTATAGGCATCAATTTCTCATTGTGTGTTTTCCTTTGATGTTTTTTTTTTCAAATATTAATCTCTAAAGGTAATGCGAAATAAGAATTAAGAAAAAGTGGGGAAAAGACGTGTTAAAATAATGGACATATTTACACAAACAAAAAGTTACAAAAAAAGACATAAATTATACATACCTTTTGATACCTTTCTAGAAGCTTAGTATCAGGAGAAATATCCCTTGTAATGAGGGCACCATCAGGTGCAAATGATATTTGATTCATAATAGTTGCCATCTGCTGATAGTTATCGTGATGTAAATCATATCTGTAGAAATTAATATTTCATAATAATTGATATTAAGATAATTAATATCAGTCATGCTCCAATCCAAGTGCAAGTAAAAAATTATGTACGCATAAAAACTGACTGCAGGAATGTTACATGATAATACTTAGTCTATATTCTGAAGGACCTGTAGATGTACATTCCATTTATGTTCCAATGTCATTTACCTACGAGACGGTAAACAGATGCATTTGTAGTATTGTAGAACTAATATTTCAAACATTTTGCTTGACATTGCATTGCATTGCATTGCATTGCATTGCATTGCATTGCTTTGCATTACATTACATTACATTACATTACATTACATTACATTACATTACATTACATTACATTACATTACATTACATTACATTACATTACATTATACATTACATTACATTACATTACATTACATTACACTAACATTTGAAAGCGTTATGGCTTTAATTGGCTATCACCAACCTAATGTCATGATTGTGGTAGGATAGTCTAGACGAATATAGTTATTAGATGTTTTTTAACCATTGCTGCTTAAAACATACAAAATTAATTTTACAAATTACAATTGGCTCACTTGATAAATAACAAGATGCCATAGCTAATTTAGTTCAACAACAATGGTAATAATTTAACTTACTCAGCGTGTGGAAAGAATTCTCCTTTGTAAGAAGTTGGACACACATTAAAGATCCCAGCAGTGGAAAATGCAATTGTTGCCCTAATCTATGAAGGTAAAGACAATTATTACAAAAAAAGCAGATGTAAGCGTATTTTATTAGACCTACCCAATAGTCGATATTTACGTATCACGATTGAAATATCTTTCAAGTTTACACCGATTGGATGAGAACATCGGGGAGAACATAACCTTTGTACAGTTTGCAATTTTTCTTTCTGTTCATGGGTCTTTTGCAGTTTGGTGTGATCATTTTGCTACTTTACCTTTTCAGGAAAGTGTATCGCCATAGCCAATGCCATTTCGCCACCTTTGCAAATTCCGATTGTGCCAATACCACCTGCTTGGACATAAGGCTGACGTGATAGCCAATCAGTAGCCTCCTGCAAACAAACATAACGTATGCAGCAAATAATTGTAATAAATAGAATGACAAGAGAATAAACAATGTTGTCTAATTCTGAAATACCCTTTGCGCCTGGATTTATGTTTTCTTTAAACTAGTTACATATTTTCAATAAACGAATTTGCACTACATTTTACCTCAAAATATTCCATTTCTAAGCACTTCGTATCCTCCAGCTTAGGAGGTTGCCCTTCACCGCCAAAATACGCCAGTGCAAATGCAACGTAACCTTTAGTAGCTAAAGGAGCTGCCCTTATTTCATTGCATCCAGGTCTAACGCCACCAAACATGTCTATAACTGCTGGGAATGGACCAGGACCTATAATTATAAAATATTATGGATAGCATAATTATAAATTGAAACAGCTTTTTTTAAATTATTTCACTTAGTTTCATTTAAGTTTAGGCAAACATTTTTGCAAAATATTTTGTCTACAGTTTTTAAAAATAACATTCTGTATACCATTTTTGCCAGAAATACAGAAACACAAATGGATTTATGCAGCATACCTTTTGGTTTCAGCAAAGTTCCTCTAACTCTACCTGCACGCACTTCAAATCTCTCGACATTTGTATTCATGTACCATCTTTCCACAGAGGTAGTAGCTATTGGGTTTACATCATGACGACATTGACTGCTATCCAAATGTCCACAGTGTACTGTGATATTGACGAGCAGAGGTTTTGTCACGTCATTTTTCATATACCGTGTCCCATATTTATGATTAGGACATGCCGTCATGCTCCAAAACAAACCCATCGGCTCCACTCCTATAATCAGAACAGAACAATAATAATAAATTGGGATGTAGAATTTCCTTTTTCTTGACCCACACCCTGAATATATCAAATTCGTTTATTGTTTTGTTGTTTAGCCTCATCAATTAACTGCTTTTAGAAGCTTTTCGTTTTTAGTCCTCTTTTCCACATATTGTAATGGCTCTTTCAGAGTAATTCGCTCTTTTTCTTGCTTTTTATATTATTGAAATGATGAATTGATTTGAATTCGGATGGGTTTTTTTCTCTTATCATGCATCTTTTCTAGGATAGAAGAATCAGCTATGACATCACAGCGAAGTGTTCATCTAAAATTAAGGCTTACACGAAATGCCCGACGTACCAGCCGAGTCCGATAAGTAGGGACCTGAAAAGTCCGCTTTATCTGTGTGCGGGGCGTGTGCCGATGGTTGGGGGGGGGTGTGGGGTGGTTATTAGGCGTTGGATTCAAGAGTAAGAATCTTTTGGGTAATTCCGTGCCAAGATATTCATTTATATTTTAATTTATTGCGTGTCTTCTTTTACAAATTGAATACACAAATTATTTTCTACTCAATAAGATTGTGATGAAACCTAGTACATTCTTACCTGTATACTGCCCACCTTCAGACCCTTGCTTACTCGTGTTCACTTTGCCATTAACATCGCTCCTATAATGTGCATGAGATTCAAATTTCTTCCCTTCATCATGAAAGTAAGTCCTTAACGTAATAGCTTCGCCGGGCATTAACCCTTTTACTTCAATGGTAACTCTTTCGTACATAAGAGTATTGCGAGGGGAAGCTGCTATTGATACTTCCGGTCTGCTCGTTGTACTTGGCGAATGCGCACTAGCCATTGTCACTTATCTATCCACCTGAAAACGTTTCAGAAAATAAGAAATAAAAACATTTCGTCTTTCTTTTTTTATGTTCTTATAGTACTATTCATTCGCAAAGGTGTTTGTGGTAGTCAGGTACTGTGTCCCTACCCCCATCGGTAGTTTGCCTTTGATGCACGAGGTCCCGTGGTCAATTCCCGGCGGTGGATATTTGCTAAGGTAGCACTGGTTCAGTGCTTCATGTAACAAACAAATCGGGCTATTCGAGGGTATCGCGATCATTGGGATATTGGCTTTGAAACAAACTCTGAAATTAATTGGCAACATCTGTAGATTAAACTGAGACTTCCGCTCTCCCCAAGGTACATTTAAATTTGGGTAAATGAACCATGAGTGTGCTCCGTCCTTCGGAGAGGACGTTATGCCGTCGGACCCGTGTAAAGAGAGCCGTACATGTATCTCGCACTCAAAGTAGGGTGTTAATTCCTGGCTGTCGCTTTCCGTCCTGGTGCTATTTGGACATACACAAATAACACAATCAAGAACGATATGCGCCACGACTGCACTCATATTAAATGATCTGATTCTGATGTATTATGTATTTTACCTTAGCGATCTCTAAGTTACTGTACTGCTAAAGGGGTAATGTATTGTAATACGAAACTGAAACAACAGCAAAATTAGAATACTCACCTAGTTGGATGTTCCTGAATATTATGGTCTCTGAGGCATTAAATATCTAAATGAAAAGCTTATAACATCATACCTTCATTGATCACGTCATTACCAATGTGACTTATATACAACCCGTGATAATTCAGTGCGTGTACTTTGTTGGTTTTGACCGGTGCAAAGTTCAATTTGCTATTTCAAGTAACCAGTTACGATAAAACAGATCTTTATTTACATTCATATTTTACTTTTCACTTATACACGAACAGAGATGAATACAGAATAAGTGGTGTTGACCTATTTGGTGACGTTATGAACTTGAGCGAGAATAAACTACTAGTACGGTATATACAAAATTAATATATACTGTTGGTTGTGTGTACGTGTACATTTGTTACATGTAGCAAATACACGGGCAAACACTTATACCTGTTCACATTATTAATGCACACTAGTTCACATGAATCATATACCATCGAAATTTGATGGTCTATGCATGAATGCACAGCAAATCACACTGATTGCACAGTCAACAAAATTGTATGCATGGACAATGCGTGTACGATAAATCATACGATAATCACATACCTTATATCTTATTACAACATATCACCAGTTTCTTGTTATGATACTAAGTTATGTCGCAATCACAGTTCCGGACGACTGATATATCCTGGACAGCAAACATGATTCGACCTTTGCAGTACTTAAACCTGGTTAACAGGAAACTATTCCAGCAAAATCAATCGATAAAGTCTAGTCTATCCTCCGCATTGAATGGTGGATTGCACTTATGCCCAAATATGGCACTTGCCAATAAATAATCACCCACTTGACATCCCTGACTCGCTGCCCTGACAAAATTAAGTTATGGACAGATATGGGAGCTGTTTTTGCTGTTATCTGTCATTTACATATCAGGGTGGTACGAACATTTGCAGATGCCCCACATACTCAGTTTTTAGCTTATATGTAATGTATACATTATTCTTGATTGACAGCAAGTACCAAAAATATCCGTCAAGTGGTTTAGCTTTAATGCCCTTTGGAAGAGAGTCACTAAAAGTTGCATTCGATTTACACAGGGAATTTTGGAGGCCATGCCGTGCCCTACTTACTAAAACACCAAAGTGCGAATATTTCCAAATATCTAAGTTAGCTAAAAATTTAGGACATGTTACAAAACTATATTTCCTAGAATTTCAGAGGGTACAATAAATATTGGCCGGTTATTTTTCACACAGTGCCCTATACCTTTAACATACACTGTTTGTAGAGGTCACACCACAATGGTGAGAGCACTGTGTATTGTGTATAGGAAAATGAACAGTAACTGCAGTATGTTTCAAATTTGTCCAGCAAAGTCCGCTGTATATTAAAGGATGACTCCGGCAATCACAACATTATACCTTATATTTTAGAAAAATAATTATCAAGCACGAATCACGTGGTTTTATTTAAAACAAACTCATATTGACCATAAAAGTGAATAAAAACAGCCGGCTCTCAACATGCGATATTCAAAATTCCCGCAGCCGAAAGTGTCTAGTGCAATGACGTCATGGTTACTTGTGCTCAATTGTGCTTGATTGTTGTCAGCCTTCATTGTATTACTGGGACGTCATTGCACTGGACAATTTCAGCGCCCGGGAATTTTGAATATCACGTGTTGAGAGACGGCTGTATTAATTCGTGGAAACAATATCTTCGGTTTGTGTCACTTATCATGCTTATATTGACAGACGTTGCCTTTCGTAACCCAGACTTCAGCAAGTCGAAGGAAGATAAACAAATCCCCTTTTGGGATGATGCGCACTCTTAACATACTCCAAATCTTCTTTGTTCTGACGGCTGTGATAATAGCATATTTGCTACGCAAAACAATTTTAATCGTTTTGCAACTGGTTTGCAAGTGTTCGTCTTTGAGAACACGTATATAGCTACGTTCTTATACAGCTCACACTTGGAACACTCTGTCAAGATTGTTGTTTTTCTCTCCTTTATAATAAAACAACAAATCGTGAATCGTCAAATCCAGTGACACCCCATGCATATTTTCCTGGGTATGATTAGGCCTGTTCACTGGAAGGGCGTGAAAGCTGGTACTATTATTATAACTCTCTTAATCTTTTAAGTAAAATGCTAATTACAATACATCCAAAGGTCTATGGAAATTAATGAGGTGTCACTGGAGCTGGAACAGATAATAGCAACAGTGTTTTCCATGCAATGATCACATTGTGTTATCTGGGAATCCCCAAGATAATTAGAGAATAAACGATAGAATTTTATTTTGCCTATCCTCTACCGTGTGATAGACGACAGGCAGGTCCAATATTTTGAGTAGTGGATGCCGGCGCAGCCGGTATCCACTACGATAAAAATATTGGACCTGCCTGTCGTCTATCATAGGTAGAGGATAGGCAAAATAAAAATTCCTATCGTTTATTCTCATTCTTAGTCAGTTAAATATTATTTTAATAACTGTAAACAATTTTTTAAAGCAAAAACTAAGCCCCCACCGTCATAAAAACTCCCCTCATTATAAAATGAACGAAACTTGTTTACAACTTCACGTATTCTGGTGCGCGTACTGCTAGTGCGTTCGCGTATTCCGCACTAGTCTACGCATCCAGCGCGATACATACGCGCACCTCTACACGTGTGTTACGCATTATCAAGACGCATGATGACGTGGGGTCATCTACGGCCTGATAGACGGCACCCGAAATCATGCGATTGTCCAATCAGAAATGTGTCTACGAACTAGACCACTCCCACTGACTAAGAATGATAGATCTGACTGACTTTGTTACAGTGATTACATGAGAGGGAATTCCCATCTGCCAAAAAGTAGTTTTTAATGTGAACAAAGTAAATGATCAAATTAAATTAATCAGAGTACATCAAATATTTAATTCGTACAAATGTTGGGAGGAGACGAGGCTGCGAAGTTATTAATTTCTTCCTAAGGGATAGTGTTTACTTTATCTACTGGCCGGATATGAAATGTTTCTGGTAAAATTATCAGTTTATGTTAATGAAAGCTTATAAATCCTATAAATTTTAGCCAAGATTGACACCATATACGTTAAAATGTTTTGCATTTTGAAGATTTTTTTTCACAGGATCATAAAATCATTATGACATCATCTTGTTTTATTCAAATCTTTTATCCACAATTGTAACTCATCATGCTCAAAGACAACGAAAAATCGGCCCATTTATTCGTAAAGCTTTAATCTGTTGTTATTTCCAACTCCATTCATTGTTCTTGTAATGCATTGTCTTCAGTGATAGTCCGTCATTTATCTGTTTGCCATTTCATGTGAAGACTCTTCCGTGTAGCATTTTAAGACAATAGCTTGGGATTATTGGAGCAGAGGTTATTGCTGTACTGTGTGCCCGGGTGCGTTAAGGAACGGACTCAGGGGGATGGGAATTGAAACTGATGAAAGTTAAACTTGCTGAGATGGCAGAAGCAAGTGTAAGGAATAATAGCCATGAACTCTTCAAAAGAGATAAGACTACTTTAGCAAACATCTCAACAAGTTTCCAAGAGATCCTCTGGTCCTGCACTCATACCACAACCTCCTATCAATGAAGTCCCACCTAGCCAACCGTTTACACTAGTCTGGATTGGATGAAGTATACAAGGCAATTAAAAAACTTAAGAACAACAAAGCGTGTGGTCTGGATAAAATCCTAGCTGAAACGCTCAAAACAGGTGGCAGTGCAATAGGGAGTTCAATAAGGCAGGTTTTGTTAAAGATCGTAAATACGGCATGGAATCACGGGAAAATACCACAAGACTATTGTTCTCATATGGGGAACAAAGCGTCACACCGTATTTTACTATGCGTTTGCTTCGTAATATTTCATCCAACTGAAACTATAATAACTATAGCATTGCAATATCGCACAGGGAAATCAGATACATGAGTTTGTGGACTTAACACGGTTTATATGCTAGTCTCAGATTGATCACGCTGAAATTCAAAGCTCAAATTATTTTTTTTATTTTTAAGCCCAAATATTTCTCATGATATTGATATACATATGAATTGTAGTATCACAATTTACTAATATATAAAAAAGAAGCGGCTGATTTTATCCATATGTTTAAAACCCATTTCTAATACTTAATTCAGAGGGTTTTATTCTGTGAACAACAACAGTATACGTTCTGTGCATTGAGAATGTCTACAGTCCCTTCTCGTAGAGCAGGCACAGTCATTTCATGACGTCAACATTTTTCTAGGTCAAATCTGTCTCGTCCGAAGGAACTCATCGCTTAAGTTGGTTTTTGCGGAATATCAATTTTAAACGTCTTATTTTCTCCAAAAAAAAGAGTCATTTTCATTGTCCTCATAATATTACCTTGCCAATGATATGATGTTGTCCGAGCAATATGATATACCTGACCTTTAAGTCCCTGTTTTAAGTCATGTGAGATTGGGTCATGCAGATTTTCAATTTTCAATTTCAATGTATACCTTTATACAGATTTGATCTTTATTTTTCAATAACTCACATGCCATTAACTGGAAATCAAAATAATGATGTGCCCCCTAACCAGCTAACCATACCAAAACATCTTTGAGCTGATCCTGGCTGCAGCGTTACTGGATTTGATTATACTAGGGTCTGAGGCCAACTGTGTTAATGTTCCATATTTTGCACTAAAATCATTTCGTAGCAATTCGGAAAATGCACACTGATATCCAATTTGTAATTGGTTTGTGTTTTTCTTTATGTTGGGTATATGTGTGTGTTTTTAACTAATATTACTATTATTGCCAGGCCTGGCAAAATACACGCTGATATCAAATTTACAACTGGTTTGTATGCTATTGATTACAACATGAGACTGCAGATTGTGACCATGAATGTGTTTCATTTATTTTGTTGTTGTTGTTTTGTTGTTTTGTTTTGGGTTTTTTTTTTATAAGATACCGTAGTTCAATAGGTGAACATGGTGAAGGACATCCCACTCATTTGTTCACAAAATTGATTAACCAATAAAATCTGTTTCATGTTCGACTACTTCCAAGACTTCCACAAAAGGTACCGACAAATGAAGGTGTACATAATGTCTATAAAATTGTATTGCTATTGACTTTGTGGAATCCTATTAAATTAATTGTCCAAGGCGGCACCACTCAACAGATCCACAGAAGTGAACAATAATAATTATCTATTCACTTCTATTTCTATTGCTCTTTTCGCGGTAACATCGAAAACCGATATCTGACAACCTCTTTTGCTTCTTTTAATTTGGTAAACCTTTTTGCTTCTTTTATTGACATTTTAGAAAATGAAATTAATTAAGGGAAATAAAAATAAATGAAATAAAGGAAGACGACTTGGGAAATGATGTAAATTAAGAGGTAAATTGGTTTAAATTTCTTGGGTCTTGCGATTGAGATGCTTTAGTGTGCAATTACAATTTCTACAATCAATATCTTGTTTCCAGCTTATATTAAAGTTGAAGTATGCCATTATATTTGTGACGTGCCATGTCAAAAGCAGACACTTTTGGGTAGGTCACCAATTTTGAGGCTTTTACATATCTTAAATATAGAGATATTTTGCTCCACAACGCCGTTTTCCCCAATGAAATCGGACATTCCTAAGCGAAGATATTGAGTTCGTAAGTTATGGCATTATAAAATTGGAAATTGAGATATCGGCCTTTAAAAATATTATTGACAATGTTGAGAATAGGAATTACCTTGAAAAATGTCTCAAAAAATACAAGATGCCAGTTATATTCCGGTTTGAAACTCTCAGACAATATTTTAAACATTAATAACATTACAGATTCGCAACAAACCCAAATTGTGAAAAAATCACCACGGGCAGATTTTTGGCTATTTCTCCATTTACGATCCTGCCAAAAAAGTGTCTGCTTTTGACATGACACGTCACATTTATTCCATCCAAAACATACTGAATATAAACAATTATCTCGTGGAAGATCAACATCCACATATAAATATTGGCACGTGTTTTTGTACCATTGACCCCATTGACCACTTCAAGTCGATATTTTAAGGATTTTAAACATTTTAATGTCACCATTTCTTGACATTTCGGTGAATCCTGGCAAAGGAAAGGTCATGTAATCAATCTTATCATTCTTTAAGTCAAAACTAAAATTTCAACAGATAAACGAGACTTGGTTATTTTTGCGTTTCAACTTTTGACTTTTTTTTTCAATATTGTCCCATATTGAAATTGGATTAATTAATCGATACATGTATTTATCAATAAAATTTAATCGATATCTATTCCTGTATAATTAATTAATTAATTAATTAATACGACATCAGAGACGACATGTTCCTGGAATAGAAAGCAAAACTTGGCTTAGGTTTGTTTGCTTATTTGTTTGTTTAACCAGTCAATCCGGGTGGACACACACTTGGGTCCTGATGGGACCAGGCTCAAGAAAATGCTCAAGCCAAACTTAAAAGCTTACATAAACATGCTGCCCTGTATGAAGAGAAAACTAGAAAGAAACAAAATGGTGAAAAAGAAAAAGGAAATGAAGGGCCACTCCCAACCAATCAATTTGTCTCCTAGCCCTTGGGTCGGGAAATAAGAAATGGGGAATTCATATTCTGTTTTGTTTCCCATTTAGTCGGAGGGCACAGTTTCGTAAATGCACAACGTATTTCCGGATTATATCAAACCTCGACCGGCGGTTGACCGCCGGTTCCGTCCGGTTTTCATTGTTTAGAATAATAGAAACCTGGCGGAAGCAGACGGAACCAGTGGTCAATCGCTGGTCGAGTTTTTATTTCATCCCTTAGCTGGCATGTTTGTTTGGAACCCAGGGTTGGAACCCGGGTTGCAACGCGACATATTATTGTCAAGTTATAGTAATACTGGTTTGAACTTCACATTGAAGAGTGAAAATTCAGACTGAATATACAGTCGAAACCAAATTGTCCCTAACTGCAAACGGCAACAGATTGAAAATTCTCCGCACCTGGGAAAATCTATCTTCTTGATTGAAGATTCAATCGGAAAATTTAGGAAAGTCAGCAATCATTAACATAACGATTTTAATCAATGACTAAACATTGATTAGATCAATGAAAAAGCTCACGCAGTCAAATCATCCCATGTACGGCAGACACCCTAATTGGAACATTATTAAATAGAACTACTGCAGATGTAGTTCTGGTATTATCATGATTAGGCCCATAGAACCTCTGCCACTCACTACGAATATCCCACGGTTGTTTGATATGATTTTATTAAATTTGGTAACAAAACATTATATACTGTTCAATTCATGACCTGGACAATACCAACAACCATAAGCTAATTATGTACCTATATATATTATATTTGTTAGCTCTTTTTAACATAGGTTTTCTATTTCTTTCATAACTTATTCATCTTTTTCTGCTCTTTGTGGCATTTTTTATTCTATAAACTGCATATTTGTGTGCAAATTGAGGGCGCTATATACATATGTTTTTGATTTAATCTAGCCCAATTATATAAGTTATTCCTAACATTTTATGATAAAAAGTTTTTTGAAAATTTCTTTGCTATTTGTTACTCTTTATCTGATGTTTTAATGCAATTATACCAGTGTCTATCCCTTGTAACGATGAAAGCACGATATAAAATAAATAGCACCATCAGTGTTCACCTTTCTTTTAAAATGAAGTAGTTTTACATGGTATCAACAAACCGTGCCATGAATCCAGAAGCAATGGGGTCTGCAATACCATAGTAGGGATGACCAATGAACCATCAACTTGATTAGAACACTCCCATAGACATGCAGGGAGCTCAACTGTGCACTGCTTGCACAGACATTTTTCGAAAAGTTTTTGACCGATTTTGACCATTTAACCACCAAAATACTTCTATTGATGAGTTCTATCCAGAAAACAATCTTTTGTAGCAATAGGGGCAACATGAAATTTTGATGGTTATCCCTAACCATAGTCATATTTCACAAATGGCTCCGAGAATGGGCCCCCGGGAATGGGCTCACAATGATACAATATGAAGGATTACCAACAATTGACCACCATAGAGCTACGGCTATTTTGGGCGTATCATATAAATAGTTTTTTCATGCATTGCTACAAATTGATCACTATCATAAAAGCTACGGCTATTTTAGGCACATCATATAAAAAGTTGTTTCATGCGTTACTAAAATGGATTTGTGATTTCGGTAATAACACACGCAGGGGGTGTTATATTGTAGGATACAGGGTGTATCAAAATGATTGGTACCGAAGACTTCTCATTTTTTGCCGAGTTTTTTACTATTTTTTGTGCCGGTTTGGGGTTAATTGTTTAAATATTTGTAATTATAGTAGTTTTATCTTCTCTAAGAATTTTAGATCATAAAGATAACACATTCTATTCAGAAGTTACATGATTGTAAAGGAAAGTATGTGTCTTTACACTTTTCATCGTAACGCTGGATCAATAGCGCACCATTTTCAAAGCTCTATTTTACCGAAAATACCTTGTGAGGATGATATGTTGAAAATCATGAAAGTGTTTAATATTTTCCTTGCCCATTTCTTCATTCATAATATATATAAATGTTATAATCAATATTTTTTGCTTGATAGTAATATTATTGACTTGAATAATTTAGGTGGGGTGACAGAAGTTTGTGTATCAACACCATCCAGGGCGGTAATTTAAATTGTATTATTGAGATTACTAAGTAGATGGTGTGGCAGAATGGCTATAGACTGTAGACAGTGTAGGTTAGTATAGACCTGGTAAAAGTTATTGGAATGGCTCCATAGTATTCCACACTTCATTGTGCATTCATAGTTAAGAATTACTGGTCGGCACGAAGCTATGGAGAAGTGCAGAGAAGATTTAGGAAACAGTTTCTAAGAGCAAGGGTTATCCTATGCAAACATGCTATAACTAGCAATGCTTCAAAATTTGATATGAGCAGTTACAGAATGGACCCATCCCAGGTGTTAAGTTCTTTCAAGATAGGGCTTCACCTCACACTGCCAGAGTCGTAAGGCAGGGACTTCAGGAACTATCTTTCTAAAAGCATGTGTAAAGCAATTTTATGTTATGTATACTGAGGCGAGATATTGAAGAGTATGTATGCAATAAATGGTTCAAGCAGTGAACCTATTCATCTTGTGTTGTGTAAGTCAAACCATGATTACGTCGATCTTCGTTTAAATGACAATAGCTCCCAAATGCATCAACCTATCAACTTCAGATTGATAGATCAACAAGTTAACATATGTCCCTTTCTATTTATAGTACAAAAACTATATTAATTAGCAATTTTATACTTTTGATATATTTTTGAAAATGTCACATAGCCCGGTACCAATCATTTTGATACACCCTGTACACGGATAATAATTGGTGTCCCGTACTACTTACTTGGTCGTAATCAAATTGAATCTTGGTCTTCAAATGACTATTAATAATTTATGTTGAAATGCGCACAGGTCCTTTTTTAGGGTCATGGGGTACAAATAGCTTTGAATGCAACATAACCATGATAACCGAACTAACAAAAATAATTTAGTAGTTTTTATAACTGTTGATAGTATTAACGCATTTGCAGTCTGGACCGAAGCGAGACAAAAATGTAAAGGGGATTTTGGGGTCATCCGGGGTCAAATCGCCATAGATTGTTGCACGAATAGTTTGACTGGCAAAACTTCCTGATTTTCTAAATTTGATTATTACTGATATTTCTGCACACGATGATAGTGATACGGTACATACAACACCCCCATTTGCAAAAGTATACAAAAAGTCGCAAAATCCGGGTTTGACGCTTTTTTTGGTCAAAAAATGTCCAAATTTTGGGAAGAAAGTCCACTTTTCACAACATCGCACTCCCTTGGAAAAAAGTCCACTTTTTCAAAATCAGCATCCCCCCAAAAAAAAACCAAATCCTGCATACGGGCCTGGGTACATATATGTCTCAAGTTGTATATTCACGATGTCAATTTCAGCGAATGGTTCCTAATTTCAATGACTTGTATCTGTGGTCAAATTAAAACTTCATTTATGATTTGTTGTTTGAAGCTGGAAAAGTTGAATAAAACATATGAAGACAAAAATTAAAATAATAAAAATACAAAAATATTGAAGGTAATAAAGACATCCTTGGATTGTCTAGTCTGATTGAATGAAAATCAGTAAATACAGACAATAATTAGTTTTGAGCCAACCCTGCTTCATCTGTATTATATTCTAAGAGAATATTTTGAATTTTGAAAATAGAATAAAATGGTAATTACCTGTACCCTGAAGGTTACTTTTCTTGAATAATTTTACCTTTGAATAGAAAAAATGTCTAAGAATAGCATTTATAGCTACAACCTTGAAAGAAGTGAAAGTGTTCTAACATCTTCTCTGATTTATAAGCGTATATACATTTACACAGAAAAGCATTGAAAACTATATTTTGATTAAACATGCCGGGCCCTACCACTAGGACTCAAGATTAGGAACATCATTGCACTCAGACAAAATGTGAGAATATATTGACATCATGTGTCTGGATGAGGAACATAAATCCATAATGGAACATTCAGCTTTAGACCGGCGGTACTTGAAATACTGTAGATTCCCTCTGAACTACATACATTTTAAATGTGTTTCCTTTTTTAATGATAATTTAAATCAATCATATCAAGCAATCAATTAATTTATTAATCAATCAATCAATCAATCAATCAATCAATCAATCAATATTTAAATTAAAAAAAGAAAGAAAGAAAGAAAGAAAGAAAGAAAGAAAGAAAGAAAGAAAGAAAGAAAGAAAGAAAGAAAGAAAGAAAAAGAAAGAAAGAAAGAAAGAAAGAAAGAAAGAAAGAAAGAAAGAAAGAAAGAAAGAAAGAAAGAAAAAAAAAAATACTATATACAACTCATGTTTGGCACATGTAGACAAAATATGAGCAACATTGCTCCAAATGCTCCAAAAATCGACCAATGAAGTCCTTGATTAAATCGTCCGTTTCACAATCTTTTGTAACTGTACCATTTAGCTGTCACTTTTAGCACGAGTTATAAAACGTGTATCAATTAATGCGTGGATTAACGGCTATTAACTATTGTTTTGTGGCTTGACAAATTGCAGCGAGGTAGTCGGGCGATGCATTAGACGAATATTAATCGAATGGGAAAGTAACTTATCGACTGTAATATTTGACTATCAAAATCAATTCATATATTATATTTCGTTTTGAAACATATTTCAATCAATGTCTTAAGCAACTATGCAAATCAGAAACATTGTTACACTGTTTAGTACACAGCTTGGTGGCAAAACGTATACCTAATCGATCAATTGTTATCCCCTCCTTACACAAAAGCAGGACCAGGCAGGGGGGCTGATGAAAATCAATGTGGGATGCCAAATTGGAAGAATGTTACTCTTGGGATTTCTTTGCACTGCAACTAGGGCTCTACATCCTTGCCCTACATTAACCCAACCCATACATATCCCTCCTCCCACCCCTCACCCCACACACACGCACCCACCCCACCCCCTCGACTTACAAAGGCATAAGTACATGCTGGATTTTTGTACATAGCTCATTTCATACTGCATCAAATAAAAGAATATAATATAAGTTTTCTTTTTCGGGTAGCTAAATGTTTTTAGAACTGGCAACCATGAAAATGTCATCACCTTAATAAAAAAAAATATGATAATTTTTGGTTGGAGCATCGTGTTAAAATTGTCTACGTTTTACTTATGTGTGACAGTAAGCTATTGATCAATCTGAACTGGTCGTACCACGATCTATCACAAACAACAAAGTTTGGGTTTCAGGTGCACGCTAATGATTTTGCTAGGTAGGGGTCTCTGGTAATGGTAAAGATGATACATTATTAAAACAATGCGTCCTCGCATTCGCCATTAGGACCCTCAAGATCAATGTATTATTGACGAGATAATCACCTTGACATAAATGAAGTCATGGATGTGTTGGAAAGTGACAGGATTAATCCCAGCGGCTTAACCACTATCACCACACTGCCAGTGCGATACACAGTCGAAGATACCACAGAGTACCAGCTCCACGATATATACTCTTCGGACGACGAGAATAGCAATTATCTCGTCAAATCAGCAAATTCGGACTTGGACTTCAGTACATCTCAGCAATCGGAGTCTGAATCAGAATTTTTTCAACGAACTAATAATAATAGAACTAATGGTGTGACTATAAAAACTGAAATTTGCCGCGAATCCAATGGACATATTTCGACACCAAGATATTCGGTCCCGTGTAATGGGACATCTGGTTTTAAACTGACAATACCGTCTATAGAAGAAGCCAAGGAGTCTGGCTCAGACTGTGGAGATAATGAGTCATCGTCCTCATCACTCTCATTCAGATCAAAAACATATCCCAAAAACCTACACGCCAAAAACCATCTTCAAGTCAAAAACATGTCATCTAGTGAAAGGAGATCATCTTTCGGAGGGTATACAGGAGAAAGACGATCCTCTCTAACAGGTGCAATCAAAGATCAAAAACATCGTCCACGTAGACGGTTTAGTATAAGTGTCAGTTCTAGTGATGACGATTCGACATCTTCAGATTCTGTTTCGGAAGAACAGATCAAGATTGAACAATACATGCAATCGCGACAACGACGACGCCATTCAATGACAACAACGTCTGGTGAACTAGTGCAAGCTATGGCAGTACTCATGGGCAGACGAGGTTCCGCTAAAGGTAACAATTTACTACCATTGTTGGCAAATGTCCTCACCAAATTGGCAAATTCGAGTGGCAACGGTGGTAGATTGGATCCTAATGATACTGAAGACCGTCAGAAACACCAGCGTCATAGCGCACCCCCAGATGCCCCTGTTATAACAGTAAGTGAAGATGGTGGATACACATGCAACAGTTATAAGTCTATCCAGCCCACGGACCGGCCAACGTCCCCAATAGATCTTCTGAAAAGACCACATTCACCAAATTCGCATGGTAGTTCAGATGATGGACATTCGGACCACGACACGACAGGTCTGAGTTCTGACTTAGATATCCTACGCATCTTGACGACAAGATCTCCTTGTGTGTCTGAAGACGACGACAGCGACTCGGACGATCAAGACAAGCCACCACAGAGACGTAAAAGCAAAAGTCACCGTAAATCTTCTTTCAGTCTTCATGTGCCACAACAACCATCACAAACACGAAGGTCATCTATGGGTTCTATACCATCGATGCTCAGAACGAGTAAATCAAACTCCTCATCTTTAATAGCACCGCCGTCTTCCAGATCTCAGTCAAGAAGATCTTCGTTTTCAAAAAGTGAATCCAGACGATCCTCAAGCTCCACCCTCACGACTCCACCGTCATCAAATACCCAATCGAGAAGATCGTCACTACATCTATTACAAACACCTGCATCTGGAGATTCAGGATCTGTATTACCAGATGATTTGCGTCAAAAACTTGAAAACTCATTTCTTCAAAGTCCAGCAGAAGATACCGCACCTCAGGACTCCGTGGGTGTACCATCAGGACGACGAGGGAGAAGATCTTCCATGTGTGTGCCTTTGGTAGCTAATCATCCAGCCGCTAATCCACCTTCATCTTTGGAAGAAGAGGAAGAGATCAGGCGTCGTGCAACAATGGGAGGCAGACGAAGGTCATCATGGGCTGGGTCAATGGCAATGTCATTAGCGACTCCTTCGCCATTCATTGTACAGCAACTACGAGCTACATCACCTATGACTCTGCTTCGCGAAAGCAATTATTACGGTAAGTTGATAATTTGTGAAGAGTGTTTGAGTGAGAGTAAGGCATGAATCGTGTTTTTGGTACCCATCAGTTTTTATTACTAAATGGACGAGTCTGACACGTCAAAATTCAAGATGAGATTTTAGCATAATTTGTATTTTAAGTGCATACCAAGTCATAAGGTATACATTCTGGACATTTCAAGAGATCCAATATGGCATTTGGAAGACGCAGACTTTTTAATAAACATCAACATTGATGGGTACCAATCCTTTGGATACAGCCTGTGTTTCACGATGCTTTATCAAATTTCAGACACAACCAGTGTTTTCATATATTTAACTAAGGTCAGCTCTTCTCATGTGAATTTTGTTTCCAATAAAGACCTCGCCTCGTGATGGAAGCAAAGATGCTCGTTTTTGACAAAATATGCCTTACTCTTGGACATTCATCACATTCATGTCTGCATTTTATTTTGATTGAGATCTTATGTAATGTGTTTGAAATAATAATATTCCCGTTGGTTCTGAATTTGTCTTTTGCTTAGTATATTATACCAGAGACCCACACTTGGGTTTTTTGTTTGTCTATTGTTTGTTTGTTTGTTTTTTGTCCGTATCATGGGATCAGTCCAGGGGTGTGCCAAATATATGGAACACGAGTAATACATTGAAGACCAGGGCTACAATGCTTTAATGTCATTATCTGCCCATGTGGTTGTTGGACCAGGAAATTCATAAGATCAGCCAAGGTATGCACATGTACCCAGTACATGCGCCATAGATGCATATCCTTTACTAGGGCAGATATATTTCTGGTTTCTTTAATTTCAAAAGCAACTACCAAAGCTGTATCCAATCTAAGAAGAATACCAACTGTATGGCTTCAAAATTATATTAGCCGGTGCCTTTTTGACAGAAACGTACAGCCAAGTTCATAGGTCTTACTTTCCAATGGCATTGTTCTGGGACTTTTTGTAATGTCTGAACTATCTATATATGCAAGGCATTAACAGCTGCTATCTCATAATAACTGACTATTGTATCTAGCATTGTATTTATTACGCACCAAGGTGATAGCCCTCTCTTCAAAAAATAATTTGACACTTATTGCAATGTCCTGGGTAAGATGCTTAGCTCATTTGTTAAATTGTTTTCTTTTCGACGTGCGTTTCAAAATATTTTTGTTTTTGTTTTTCCATATTCCAATTATCTTTGAATACGTTAGATAATTGCGCGAGTAAGCTGATAGACAAGAGTAACATTGAATTATATTGTGGCTTGAGACCGCCGTCATATCTGACGTGAATTAATCGAAACAAATAAGAAACATTGTCTAAAACACTATCTCTATAGATGATTTATTGCACGTGATGTATTCTCTCAAAACTACCATTCTGGTTGTTCTTGGTTTCATTTTATCAACGTTTATAAAAGTATCGTAATAAAGTATGACTGAGACCTTCTGCAATAATACTGCACTTTTAAACAAAGGATCACAAACAATGACAAAGAGAAGAAAGCACTGAGACAAAGAAGTAACTTCCCCAGTGAGTTATTCAACTGGTCAGCAACGCACTATAGTACGTTACTATTATACGTTACTGACTTACTTCTTTGTCTCAGTGCTTTCTTCTCTTTGTCATTGTTTGTGAACCTTTGTTTAAAAGCGCAGTATTATTGCAGAAGGTCTCAGTCATACTTTATTACGATACTTTTATAAACGTTCATACACATCACAGTACGGAATTAACGTATACGGAATACGTTTCGTCATAACAAGTAAAGTAAATCTTTAGATATAATTGTCAATATAAATGACTGTCAACAGGTTGATTCAATCAAAAAGAATAGGGAGAATTGCCGTCATAGTTATATAATAATAAACCATTCAAATGGCATCAAGCAATGGAACACGAATATCATTCACGCACAATTAAATGTCTTAACAAAATGCATTCGTTCAATCATGAAAGAATGTTTGAACAATAAACTTGACTTCAATCAATTTTAGTTTTGCATATAACGGTTAACCGTTATGTTATATCAGATACATCTCCTTTGCATTTCTTCTATTGCATTGTAACAATTGATTTGTGGTAAACCACAGTCTGATAATGCTCCATATAAAGTAACTTCCTGCAGTTCTTTTGTATTCGATACAGGGTGGACATTTAGAGCATTTATAATGGCGCTAAACAAAAAAGCTTAAAACGAAAACAAGAAGATTATATGAAACAAAACTACAAACTACAACAGCAAAATGCACTAACATGGACCCGCTTCCTGGACCACGTTCACAGCCAAATAATTGGCACCCAACACAAGAAATCTGTGAGTAAGTGAAATAGTGTGAAACAAGACCTGTTTCTTGAAGGAAGTGTGTGAAAAGCAGAAGCAGCCCCGTTCCACACTATTCCACTTACTCTTTGGAAATAATCACCTGTGTAAAGATCTTGTACACATTCTCACAGATTTCTTTTGCTGTGTGCCAATTATTCGCCTGTGAATGTGGTCCAGGAAGCTGTTCCGTGTCAGTGCATTTTGATGTTGTGTCAGTTGGACAGCTGCTTGGTTACTGACATGTGTTTTGAGTAGAGTATTGAAGTAATCCAGTGTGTAATTTTTGTTCATTTTTATGGACAGGATTTTTTTAAATCCTAAAAGATATGACCTTGTGAAAAAGTTTCTTTTTGAGGCCAGTTTAGTTAATGGTGTGAATGCAAATTTTTGTAAAGGAAAGAAAAATCATCTACTTTGACCAGACTTTGTTCGTTGTCTCTTCTTAAAAGTCTGTCTTATTTTGATTATGTGAAACTTAGATAAGAACATTTTTAAACAGATCAATCGATATTCAGCCTCGTTCCCCATTTTGCTTCATGAAAAGTAAGATTTTGGTATCAGAAGAAAGTTCATATTTTTCTCATTACCCGCGTAAAATTTAACGCCCAAAACTATTTGTTTAGATGGTGAGTTTCTATGGTGTGAACCAGAATGTGGTGAATTGTGGTAACCACAACAGAAAATACATTGTAATGTACTTACCTATGGGGCATTGTTATTAGTCTCGGTCACAGCCGATTTGTGCTCATCCGTAACTAAAGCACAAATCGGCTTGGACACACGTTTTTGCTCAGAGACTAGGTATTATGGTCTCAGTTTTTGCTTCTCGTTATCAAAACTGAAACAAAACCGCTGAATGAATATGAAGGGAGATATGCTGTTGTAAACTGGTGACCTCGCAAGAAAGGAATTTATAACCAATTGAAGAGTACTACTATGCAGATGCTAAAGGCCTACTGGTTTTTACCAAAATGCACAAGTTAAAATAAAAATGTTCTACTTTGTTCAGTAATAAGGATATAAATTTCCCCCATGTTAACGTTGAAATACGTTCATCACTTCCATGTCAAAATATTTCAGGTACATATTGTACGCTTGAACCACCCTGATGGTGATGATGATGCTCGTCTACCAGCAAGCGTAACTTTTTAAGTGTACTCATAGTCATAGAGCAAAAGAAACTTTTTTTTTATCGATATCAGATATTGGTCAATATGAATCGCAAACTGTGAATAGAAGAATGGATCAAACCAAAATACTTCCATCAAAATGTGTCAATACAGCAATTGACTTTTGACTTTCAGTAAATATAAATAGCATATTGTGTATTTTGATGAAAGGCGTGACATAATCCACTAATACCCCTTCTCTTTACAACATTCAAATTAATAACTTTGTGTTCAATAATTAAGGTTCCGCTACATGTCGCTTTTCTGTTCTTGGCTACAACTTATTGTCCTGGACCCGCGCTGCGTCTGGCTCGACGACATGATACTTCACATAGCAGCTATCCATAATAGAAATATTATATTAATATTAATAATCTCTGACCAAGAATAAAATTCGGAAAATTCTATCGAGACTTGAACCAGCGATTCACGGTGATAAATGGTACAATCTGTCAGACTAGGATGAAGGAAATTTCAGATGGAGTTGCACACTGTGTTTGGAAACACAGTGCCTTTAAGACCAAGACAATCCTATACCACTACATCCAGTAGCGTAGCCAGGGGCAGAGTCCCCCCTGACAAAAAATGAAAGAAAAAGTGCCCCCCTTTTTCACCAAAATTCACCCCGATCATGGGCCAAAATACGCGCGCACGTTGATACAATGAAGCCCTTTTCATCCAGATCATGGGCGAAAATAGTGTAAAATCAAACTTTTTGTCGTCCCAATAAAGCCTTTCTTGGAAGCCCAAAGACATGTACAGCATTTCTAAAAACGAAACCGGTATTCGCTACTTGCACGGTTCCGCCATTATGCACTATGTGCGGGAGAGCCTCGAACTGGCAGCATACATGAATGGGAATTGAACTAGTCATAACGTTCTGTGTAAGGTTACATAATTCTTCCTTTCATGTATGCTGCCAGTTCGAGGCTCTCCCGCACATAGTGCATAATGGCGGAACCGTGCAAGTAGCGAATACGTAATGCAACTGCAATTTTTTCGTCTGTGTCCCCACCCCCAGAAATGTTACACCCCCCCGACCAAGAAAGCTGGCTACGCCCCTGACCACATCACGCAATCCGAGTCACCAGATGCTCATCCTTTCATAATTATACTGCGCACAAAAGTATCCTTACACTTAATTAAAAAAACACTAATTTCCTAAAGACAATAAAACTAAATTAAAGTAGTTGATAGATGGGCAATTTTGTTCTGCGTATGTTGATACCTTATAGCATGATGTGACTTTATTCCCCCCTCCCCAACTTCTGCCAGTTTGAATGAAAAATGAGAACATTTCAATCATGATAAAATTTACATAGACTTTAACCTCGCCACATGCAGATTATGACCACAGCGCAGTAGTCGTTGATCTGTCATGCTGTAATGATCCCGATACAAATGGCAGCGGGATTCCCCCATTAGGAATAAGTATCCAAATTTGTCTCTTTAGAAACTCTACCTTTTGTCATTCAAATAGGTATAACTTTGGGAAATAAAGTTACATAGTACCAAATGAGGTATCAAAATACGCAGAACAAAATTCTCCATCTAATTCATTAGTTTAGTCTGTGATTTCGCGGGAACTCATGATTTAGAGCTTAGTTTGATTACCAAGATCTTGGGCGATTGTGATAGTAAATAATTTACATTATTAAATAATAAATAGCGCCGCTATGTATGCTAAAGCGATTCAGTCTTGTGGTCTTGGACAGTAAGTAGTGGTCAATGACTAATAAAGAGCTATTATATGTCTGATACAAATAATTTGCTTTAGAAAATTGTTTCAATCAAAAGCGCGAATGGTATTGGATTTTAAAAAGTGAAGTAAAGAATTTGATTGTAGGGGGATTTTTATTGTTATAATTATATTTCTGGCACGTCAAGTGGTTCGTTTTAATAGCAATGTTTTATTGTTCTGAACAGCTCTTTATTAGAGTCCATTAGGATTTTTTTTATCAAACCAGGGACCGTGTATAAACTAACGCATAAGGGTTTTTAAAATTTAATTAGCTATGTAGTAAAAGGATTGGCTTAAAGTGTGCTGAGGCTTGTGGATCGTCTAGGCGTCACTTCGCTTTTTTTTAATGTTTTTTATTTGCGATACAACCCTTCTTTATAATTCTATGAAATATGTGAATGCATGAAAATGATACAACATTACAATGTAAGTGGCATATCCCATCATCCTCGGTAAGCCGTCAGTATATTAAGCAGAGAAATGAGAATTTATTCTCATCTTCTCTGGTATGTATTCATCTCTCAAACAACTTGCCTGTTCGACTGTGCCGACTGTGCATCTCTCAAACGACTTGCCTGTTCAACTTGCCTGTTGGAAATGAAATGAAATGAAATGCCTAAATTTTTTCACTCCTAATTCTAACAATAATTTTAGATACAAATGGCATAATTACTATTAAATATTGGTACCTATTCAATTTAAACACAGATTTTATTACTTTTCATTACACGGTCAAAGTGTTTCACGCAAATTTTTCAAATCGTTGTCTTTTGCAAAGGCCAGAAGATACAAACGGCATGTATCTATTTCCAGCTGCGAATTATTGTTATCGCATTAAAGCATGGACGTATATATTTATATACCTCCATGATTAAAGTATTTAAGAGACTGTTTCGTTTCTATTTTTATTCTATTTTTATTCAAAGTTATAACAATAACTTTTTAATTTAAAGGGACAAACATCCGATCATAAAATTGAATTAAGGTTTGTAGTCAATAATCTCCCATGATTCAATACACGTTTTATGACAAAATCAATGGATCCGATCCATTTGAAAAGTGTAAAACGATAACGATACAACTGAAAAGGAAAACAGACACAAAAACACAAAAAGGCAAAAGGATCATGCAACACAAATGCTCCCAAATCAAATGCACATCTAATTGAATACCTAAGTGGGAGAAGCGCCCAAATCCACCATTTACAAAAATGAGTTAGACCCAGCATTTTATTGCTAACAGACGGTTCTTCCATGTGTGTGAAGGAAGGGCTCAAATCCACTCTCTAAATAGGCTTCCAAAAATACACTTAATCCTGGTTTCCATGGACAAAGGCCCATTCCACGGAGCTGGGCCTTTCTTCCACAAATATTGGGTATATATGGAAGAAAGGCCCAACTCCGGCTCATATTTAAAATTGTACCGTTGCCAGCCATAGAAACATAGAAACATTATATATCATTTTACATGTACTAGTATGTAAATGTATGTTCTTGTTTTCAAGGTCCGTCCATTGAAGATGAAAACATTCTGTCTCTAAAACTTTTCAGCATATTATTGGAAGAAGGGCTCAACTCCGGCTGATATTTTTCAGTATATTATTTGAAGAAGGGCCCAACTTAAGTCTTGTACCGTTGCTATGGAAACATCATATATCATTTAATACACATGTATGTAAAAAATGTATGTTCATGTATGATCCCTGAAGATGAAAACATTATGGCTCTAAAGCAGGTGGTGGCAGATGCGATATCGCCCGTCGCCATTGGATATACACATAATCATGAAATCTTCACAAACAATAAATTTGTTATGTGGTGTCAAAGCAAAATTATCTTACTCTAAAACCGTTGAGGTACGACAAAGTACCCCATTATAAGTATGTTGTTTTTCAATTTGAACTGCTAATCGTCTATTTTGAATGTGGCTGTCAGCCTTGTATTTTCGCCAGCCTCGAACGTCACGTGTCGCGTGTCCTATACCGCATGGTTCTAAAGCTTTTCCAATTTGCGCCCTCAAGTCCAGTTTTGGCGTACATAATGTTTGTCCGTATGCTAATCAGCATCTGAAATAGTTGAGATTAAATATATATCTTTCATATAAAATTGTAGGTTTATAATTAATGTCTGCATCCAGACAATAATCCCACACAACAATCAATAGAAGATAAGCTGTGCTCACAATAATTATGTCTCTTATTTTTATTTTAAATTTGATAGATTTTGTCAAATTACTGCTCGGTATGCCCTCTGAGTATCCAATATATCAAAAGAAAGCGAAATTGTCTGATTTAGTTTACCCAAGAAATTTCTCGGAGTAATTTTAGGCTAAATCTTGTAGATTTTGTTCAGGAAAGAGACAACTGAAATCTAATCGAAACTTGAAATGTAGGCCAAATAGTCCATGCCTATTGTAGTACTAGTACACATCACGGCACGGGTACAATGTTAGGGTGTATACTGATACGCTCGCGTATGCGAAGGGAACTTGTATTCTGAAATCTCGACTTTGTAACTCATTATAATATATTAAATTAAACCTCACAAATACATTTCGCCCGCTATTCGTACAATTGTTGACGTCACCCAAAGTTAAAGTATTAACAATGGAGTGTAACCCGCCGTACCACAAAACGAGAAGCTACGAGAGTGGTGTCGAGATTGAACTAACTCCGACCACCTTTTGCCAAATGAAGTCATTTTTCGGACTTTTACTGCAAGAGAATGTCAAAAACAGTCGCACAGACTAATTTTAAACATTTTAGTCAGATAAAATTTGCAATTTTGAAATATATATGCTCGACCAGTTAGCAAAACAAGACCTCGGCATTTTGTCGTCGATGGTGACGAAAATGTGCCATAATTCTATACGCATATTGAGTTTACTAGTACTAGGAGGTACATGTTGAATGTATGCATGCCGTACACAATGCACGTCGCTCCTTTCCATTGTCATGTTAACACATGTATTCCAAAATCTTATTAGCAATAATTAATCAAATAAAGCTTTTGATGTCATCGATGTTGAAATGAGATTTGACTGCAATAGAAGCTTATGATTTATACATCTTATATTTCAATAATTTCATAATTCATAATCATTTCATAATTCGATAATAATGGAATGTGGCTACAAACAATTTCAAACCTAAAAGTTAAAATCAATGTTACAAACGTACGCATTCCCGGGACGCATTCATGTCGAAAAAGCATTTCAACAAAAAACAATCAACCGAGCAAGGTTATTCCCTGAACATGATTGATGCACTAAACTAATGGTCATGTTCTCATCTTTTCTGTCAAAATGTAATGCCACACATTGATTTTTGTGACTTTGCGCGAAGTGAATTATAAAAGATTAATGATATGTGGTTATTGGTACCGGAACAGGGTTTTCTTTTCTTTTTCACTTAACATGCTTAAGATGGACCTTTTCATTTGCACTATCATGTTGCGCAACTCATTTGGTAACCGTGGGTTCGTTCAACCTCGAGTTTGCGACTGACTGGTAAGATTTGCGGGAAAATGCGTAAATGGCGCTGAACTTTTTTTACTATAAAATACCAATCACAATCAGTGAGTGTGCAGAATAAACGATGACAAATGTTTTGAAAGATATGTTATTGGGACACTTTGTGCAAATACTCATTACTAGTAAATTTCCTTTGGAAAGAAATGAGAGCTGTAGGCCTATGTGTTTAAATTATGATTACTCGATCTAGTTTTCAAAGTTCTGTCAAAATGTCATGATGAGTTGTCTGTCTCAAGAAAGAAAGAACTATTCTCATAAACACCTGCGTCATCATGGTCATAGGAGGTAAAACTGCATAATATAATTAACGACTCTTTTCGATAGCAGTTTTGCATAATCTTTGATTTTCTGTCGTCAAAAATTCAACATGTGTGTAAAAACGCACATGACGTTATAAACGGAAATACACTCTCTCGATTTTGCCCACTTGTAAATGTCAGTCATTTAATAAGTGTTTGAAGATTAATTTGATTTTTTTGTTAATCGAGTTGAAGGGTCATTTGATGTCATATGCATGAGTCGATCCTTATTCTGTGTTTATTACGATATATATCTTATGGGTTTTGTATTTTATTGATATTTTTGTTAATTTTACGATAGATAAAGCCCATTCAATATACCCAATAAGATGCCGTTATTGGGACATCGTTTATCGTCGGAGTTAACCCTCACCATGACGGACATAGGCAACAGACTCAACTGAACATTTATTTTTTTTAAATTTTTTTTAAATTTTTATTATGAATGTGGTTTTCATTTATTCATTCATTATTTTAAACTCACTCCCAGCCGGCGTATTTAAATCAGCACCATATGAATTAAAATAAACCAGCCACGCCACCCTTTTGAGATATTCCACTTGTCATTTTAACCAAAATTAAATGTCATTCACCATGTTATTTGAAGATAAACTTGCTGCTATACATGATCGGTAAGATGCAGTTTTCGATATCTTCAGAGATAATATCCAAACAAGCCTGCAACATAATATTTCAATAACATCAGCAGATTCATTCACAATATACTATGTATGTTCTCGTATGCTTTAAGAATTTCCATTAAGTATGCGGGCTCTCGTTTCAAAGTCTGATTGCTGTAACTAGCGGATATGGGGTTAAGATGTGGATATAAAACACATGGTTCATCAATCGATGATATATTGATAATTGATATTATGGAGACCGTATTTCCAATAAACTTGAAATGATGTACGTCCCACATCATCAAGATCAATCACACTGCAGTCTTTATTACCCGCAAATTGACATTGAATTTGCCAGTTTCCTAGCGGCGAGCAAAGTATAAGGATATCTTACGACATTGCTTTTGACTAGAGAAGATCTTCTCTGTTTTGATTTATAGAAACTTTCCAAACATATTTTGCCTTTATGTAAAACCGGATATACACCTTTTGCATTTTAACCAAGATATATTCATCATGTTCATGACGTCAATGGAAAAGTCGAAGGCGGATACAACTTTATAGCGGATGCATTATTTTGTGTAGTGTGGTTACACTTTGTGATTTAACCATGGTTCTGGCGTTTAACTTTGAATCTTGGGGATGGGATGCAGTATTGAAGACTTGGAATGATGACTTTATTCGAGTCAAAGACACGCCACGACGTAGTTCATCAACACCGTCTTGCAAATCATACTTTGGTATTAACGGTAATTTAACAAAAGTAGAAGAAATTAATATAGGGTATTCACAGTATTTGTTTTACTTAGTTTCGGGAATGAATACAATTGCATTATGTTGTTGTTTGTTGTAGTCGTATATGGAGTTTGTACTTTTCTAAATGTTTTAGTGTTGTTTGAATGATATGATATGCTGCTGTTGTTGTTATTGGTGTTGTTTTGTCATCGTTGTTGTTGCTGTTGTTGTTGTCGGTATTTCTGTTTTTATCACGTTTTGGTAATTTATTTTGCTTTCGATTTCTTTCGCTTCATTTTTTATGTTTTTTTGGTTTTTTTGCCCATAACCTATTCATAATGTATCCTGCTTTAGTGCCCAACCATTCAAAATAATACACGCGTAGTATTATGCCAGAGAAGATGTTTCTCATCTTCTCTGATTATGCACTGATCCCAGATATCGATATTGCTGATCATCAGTGATCATGCTTATTAAATATGATATAATATTGCACCTTACATTGTTTTGGGATCAATCCAATGTTGAAATGTTCACAAGAAAAACGTATCTACTAATTTCATTATTTTGTTCTGTTCGCAATTTTTCTTATATCTTCCTTCCTTTTTATTCATTGCAGGAGACGATCATGACCTAGCAGACAACAAGAAGTACCAAGATCCTTACTTCCTCACAATTCACTTCATCACAAACCCCAAGAAATCACGCAAACTCAAGAAACTTCTCAAACCGTTAATTGACTCCATTGTTCCAAAACTGAAACTCTTCAACTACGTAGAGCGCAGTGAAAAGATACCCAAGAAGCCTGAAATGACCAAAGAAGAAAAACTCACCACCGTACCTGCATCAGGGGTGGTGCTCTTCATTAACGAGGGATTTGGAATGGAGAGAATAATGGAGGCACAAAAGTACCTGTCGGAGAAATCAGAATGGACAGTTCATCATAGTGAGAAAGTTGGGTCAAACGCAGTACCTTATCCAACCAATAATCAAGACTTTTATGCCCATAACTCTGAGATGCCACTGTGGGCGGTCCGTCAAGTGCACTTCGGTCGTGACAGGTTACGATTCCAGATATTCGTGTCTAATGAAAATTGGCAGGACACGATTGATTTCTACTCAACCGTTCTGGCAAGGAACTTTCAGTATCAGAAAGAGGATTTCTGTTACTTTCTAGTGTTCGCTAGTCGAGAGTTGAATCTTGAGGTACAATTAGCATTCAAGAAACTCCCAGTTGGGTTCAAACCAAGGTTGCTTGACTCCACTATCTTGCAGTTCAAAGTGGAAACCATTGAAGGTCTGGTGCCACTTCTACCCAATGTCTGCAGTCCAATAAGTGACAGAAGATGGCAGACTATGGACCCAGATGGCAACAAGATCTTGCTATTTAAGGTTTCCAGCGATGATTTATCACCTGGGGCATTTTCGACACCGTCTACAGCGTCGACAATGTCTACGATATCAAGTGATTGCACGACGGAAGTGTCGGACACGGAGACAGGCACACCAGATCCTAGTCCAAGGGTAGATTCTCCAAAGTTGCCCAAGTTTGTCAATCATATAAATGGCCTGGTAGATGACGACGATGGCATGGTATCTGCAGTTTAAAAGTTGTTGCAACTTAGTGAAACTTTAGATAGATTTGTTATAAGATGATCCCAAAATTGCCCGACCTTTCACGGCGTGTCGGTAGCCGTTTAATAAGGGGTTTCACGAGTACATACCCAGCAGACACAAAACGTTTTAAAACGTTTTAAACGGGTTATATTTTGGGTGTTTGTCGGGTTATATAAAGATCACGAAAACGTTTTTAAACGTTTTGCATGAAAACACACTACAATAACATTTTGTAAAATGTTGTCAAAATGTTATTGTAGAAAAGTTCGTCAATACTTAAACAATATTATGCTAGAATAGGTTACAGTAAGTTTTCAACAAATGTCTTTGAATGTTATGAAAACGTTTTAAATACCCTATATATAACATGTATAACCCAACATTTACACGTTTTTGATAACATTTTCTTACCTTTTGCGAATAATGTCGAAAACATTTTGTGTTTGCTGGGTTGACAAATACGTCAACATTAAGAGACTGTACGCAATAATGATTGAAATATCGTGAAAAACATAGTTATACCAGAGTTGGTTGAAAACGTTTTGAGCCGTTATGCATTTTAGATATTATAGCAGTCAAACTGTAAAATCTCAAAAAAGATTGGCGCTAGCTCTGCCTTTTAGGCTGTATCAAAATGCTTGTTTTCCGCCGCCTGTTCTTTTTTTCGTGAATTTCATTAATCATGATGCTGAAAGTGATTGCCAGTTAGTTTTGTTATAATGTTGCTAAGAATGTCAGGATTTAAAAAATAAGAATGTAAGATTAATCATTATAGCCAAAGCACATTCTGTGGAGAGATGTTGCACTTTTAAACGAAGGACATCAGTCTTTACATTTACAAACTGATTTAGTGACGTTTGCATTTGTACACATCGGTTGTTTTTAAACAAATAATCAAGAATCAATGTGTATTTGCTTGAAACATGTTTGCAGCCCGAGTACTGTCCTACAAGATCATTTTCGGATTGCAACATGTTTCAAACAAAATAATACACATTTATTCTTTACCATTTGATTGAAAGCAACCGATGTACACATTTTGTCGTCAAATCACATTACTATGAATTTTGTTTAAAAATGATGACTGTAAAATACAGAAATGTATGTTTTGCTTGGCACGATGTGGACGATTTATTTTGTGATGTGGGTAGAATTCACCATTATCACCTTCCTTTATCATGTTTCTTCAAAATGCAACGACATTATTTCAACAAAATTCACATATGAAACGGTACGTTCAATTTAATATTTTTACTATTTTATGAAACTGACTCATTTGTCGGAACCATTACTTTTGATACAGCCTGTATAAGTATAGAAGAAGCAAAATCACTTATCGTGTGTAGTGCGGATAGTCATTGATCATAATAACTCACACTTTTCAACTAAACATCTCACAAAAGTAACTAACCCCCTTAAATAAAGGCCATTATTCAAACAACATTATTTATTAACAGCGTACATTTAAATCAACGTAACCCAAGATTTGAAAGTTGCAGTAAATAATATTGTTTTGTATTCAGTATAATGGAAGGAAATCTGTGTAATGGTATCTGAGTGTTTTTGAATTGTTGTAAGTGCAACTTTCAAATCTGGACCTCACTACATTAAATTGACCGGAGTTTTATTGTTTTCTGGGCTGTCGTATCAAATGAGGTGTCTAAATGCGCAGAAATAAATTCTGCTTCCAACGCATTTTACAGATTTGTAATACATAGCCCGTTTTTTAATAATAGCCATAAGGGGGTTGGTTACTTTTTTTGTGATGTATATTTTGCTTCACATGTAAAAGCCTGTATCACATCCGGGTATGGTATTCGTTTCAGATCAAACTTAGCACTACCGTATATATATTTAACCTAGCCGGGTTGAAACTCAGAATTCTATATGCATGCATGAAAAGGAGACAAAATCACATTGTTCTTTTAAAAGATTGAAATTTATCTATTATTTCCAGTTAAAGTTGTACCCTCTTTGATGTTTTGAAGTAAATAGGGATTACTCATATAGTTTTCTAAAAGCAATGTATATTAAATCGAAACAGTGTGTCTTTGTAAAAATCCCTTGGGGGAGGGAGTCCAAGTTCAGTGGCGTATCATGGTCATTAGTCTGAGGGGGAAGACAGCAGAGTTCCCGGTGGGCACCAATTTGGTCCCGTGTTACTGTTATTGCGCGTGAAACGCGAACATAATTCAATTGTACACTATCTTTGCCCAAAATGAAGGTGAAATTTACAAGGTTTACAAGGCTAGTTTTCAATGTTACACCATTTTTCCCCAATGTAAAATGTTGTGTTATATACCGGGACAAATATATTTTACACTATTTGGGGTGGGGGATTGGTGGATTGAATTTTTTTGAGGGGTGGGATGGTTTTTACTGTGTTAAAATTTTCTTGGGGGTTGAGTTAGCAAACCAATTCATTGGAGGGTTCAACCACCTAACCCCGACCCACCCATCCACCATGTCCACCTGCAAAGACCACACTGAATCGAAAACAATTGATACATCTGTTTAAACGAAGACTATACGTATAGGCCTAACATCAATATTTATCAATCGTTTCTGGTCAATTTTTAGTCATAATCCAAGGCCTACATACATGAGGTTACCACAGAGAAGAAAATCCTATATATTATAATTATTTCGCTATTTGAAAGTATACAAAAAAGAGCATCAACATGATCAATGGGATATCAAGTTGGTGTGGGTGTAGGTCCAATATTTCACTTTTAATATTTACGCACTTTATATATTTTCACTTGACAAAGCTATATTAAAATAAAGTTAAGCTACAAAACTGTATTATATATATCATTGTAGTTTGTATAATAAAAGAAAACAGATACTATTATGTTGGTGTATTTAGTTCATTGCAATGCAGAGTTCTTTAGTTCATTGTCAGTGTGTCCATAAAGTACCAATAGTTGTGGACCATCTAATATAACAATTTTGTATGTGTCAAGCGTCAAAATTCGATTATTATTACTTTTTTAACCGGTAGGTCCGTCCGGTGGGGGGGGGGGGGTCACAGGAGGGAAGATGCCCCACACCCTTAACCCCCCCACCCACCACCCACCCTCTTTGGCTACGTTACAGGGGCGTAGCAAGCGGGGGGACAGGGTGGACGAAGTCCATGGGCCCCGAGGGTTTAGGGGCCCCGAGCACAGAAGCGAAAATTAAATAATTGCCCTATGCAGCTTTCTTTTAACCCCAATAACAGCATGTTTTTCGGCCAAAAATAGGGCAAAATTCCAAAATTTTCCGCGCCGTCGCGCGCATTCAAATATCAAAATTCATGTTGTTCTGGCTAAAATTGGAACAAAATATGTTAGTTCCCATTATACGTAAACCAACTTGGCCACTGATTTGAGTGCACATGCCTTTCTCGGCACGTGAGTTCGGGCCCCTGGCCCAGGCCCCCCCATAAGGTAAATCCTGCCCTGGTTAAAAGGGCCCGTATAGTATACTGCTCCTTGTCCATGGGCCCCTGATGCTCTTGTTATACGCCCCTGGCTACGTAACTGAACGGCGTGAAGCTACACACTTCCCTTTGTTTCCAAACGCCTTAGTCATATTTCTAGTTTAAATAGACGTTTATTTGCCTTTTATTATTATATGTACGCTGTAAATAAAAAGTTACTTATAATCTTGAGAAAAAAGGGAACAGAGCAACAAAATGAGTCAAATTATGGAACTCAATATTTATGAAATTGCACTCAAATTGAGTACAATCATTATTATGTTTTGATGAATCCAAGTGTATGAAAATATTGGATCCAAAACATAAAAATGATAAAAATAATAGATATTTTATGCCCAATATTTCAGTTTCACTTTATTTATTGGTCTCGCTATGTGAGTTTTAAAATATTGGACTCCGAGTACGTCTCGTCAAATATTAAACTCACAACTCGAGCAATAAATATAGGCGCATGATCGATTCAATTTTACAATGGTTCCATTTGTCTTATTTTATTGCTCTGTTCCATTTTTACTAAATATTGAGTAATAATCATTGTTTTTTAAAATCTAAAATGTAGTGTCCGTTATTCGCTAAAACAGAAAATCTAAAAATCAGATTTTGTTTGCAATTTGTCAAGAGAACGTATATACCGGGTGCGTTAATATACTATGCAAGTGATAAGACTGAAAACGACATATAAAGGGTAGGCCTATTATGTCATATTTTTGGTAAATGTTGGAAGAGTTTCCCATGCATGATTTCATAATTGACGCTTTTGCCAAATTTATCATATAGGAGAAAGTAAATATTTAGAATAAATTGATTGACTTCACTTTCAAGCAATTCCTGCAAATGTCCATTTGTTCGCTTTCGCTGTAACTGATTATAATTATGAAGTTCTGAATAAAGCGATCTTTCAGTGCAGAACACGGTGGTAAATAAATAAATCAAATTCAAACCATAAAGTACGTTTATGTCTTGTACCGATTTGATCATCCCGTTATTTACGTTTATTTTATAACCGCCCTCTTTCGGAGAAGCCTTCATGATTTAATGAATTATTCATGAGTTAGGCCTACAAATTATTCCTGAGTTAGGCCTACTTAATGGTGGCGCTAGTTACAGACTTGATCATACCACCTCACACCACTCCACGCCATAAATAAATTCTCCCAGTCACATTTCCCCAATATGAAATTTAAAAAAGTAAAATTTAAATTTTGCTTCTTTTAAAATTTGGCAGAGGCGGGGTTCGAACTCACGGCGCCGCTTATAATGCTCTATGAGCCTAGCGCCTTAGACCACTCGACCACTTGTCTTCGTGGAATTCATTTGAAACTTATTTGAAGATATAATCGCAACTTCAATATAGGCATACCACGTGACAAGCAAAAGCAGAAAACGTACCATATTTTGGAATTTTATTTGCCTAAATACATTAATGTGTATTAATAGCGCTCAATTGTTGTTAATCCGACCATAAACATGATAAATGCGCGTCTATTTGGACAATACATGATATCGATTTTGACACGTGCTCTCACGGTGTCAGTACATTTCCATGGTCAGTAAAATACTATAGAGGAACCTACCATTTTTCTTGTATACACGTTCGATGTTTTTATCAATTACATAAAAATTCCATTTTAGACCCCAAATGTTTTTTCAGGAAATAAAAGATTAGATTACCATAAAAACGAAACAGTAATCTTTTGCCGGGTCTAATGTAATATTCACATAGGATTTTCAACGTTTTTTCTATTCTTATTCTTGCTCAATTAAAAAATTTTTTGGCGTATATAAAATTGAAATAAAATTCTCTGCCTCTTAAACGGCATCAAATGCGCCATAATTGGGTATCACGAATCGTTATATATGATGTGCAGTTAATATTCATATTTTCTTTTATACAGAGGATGCTTCAGTTTTGACAGGAAAATTTTTTTCTTGAAAACCCTCTCACTCGGTTATTTTAAAAAGGTAACCACGCTTCCCTAGAATGTGCAATAAATTAGCATTAAAATTTTTCTTATTCTAACAGCAAGCGTTTCTAGAATGTATTTTGGCGAAATGTGGTGTGATACCACCTTGGGCCATATACTGGGGAGGGCGCAGGCAGTGGTATCTAAGATCGATCGATGTCATTCATGTATCAACCCCGGGTATCACCATACACTGAAACACAAAATTGGCCTATATCGAGTGTTCACAACCAGAAAGCCTTAAACTCACACGAGAATCCTTTGTGATTTAAGGCTTTCATACTGCAGTTACTGTCCGTTTTCCTATACACAATACACAGTGCTCTTTCCCATTGACGCGTGACCTTTACAAATAGCCCTACGTTAACAGTATGGGGATATAACTAGTTAACGTCGCTGTGTGAAAAATAACCGGCCAATATTAAAAGTACTCTTCTAAAGTTCTAGAAAATATAGTTTTTAACATGTCCTAAATTTTAGCTAATTTAGATGTTTGGAAATATTCGTACTTTGGCGTTTTAGTTAATGTTATAAGTAATAGTACATTGCCTACTTAACGTCGCTGTGTGAAAATAACCGGCCAATATTAAAAGTACTCTTCTAAAGTTCTAGAAAATATAGTTTTTAACATGTCCTAAATTTTTAGCTAATTTAGATGTTTGGAAATATTCGTACTTTGGCGTTTTAGTTAATGTTATAGGTAATAGTACATTGCCTAGTTAACGTCGCTGTGTGAAAAATAACCGGCCAATATTAAAAGTACTCTTCTAAAGTTCTAGAAAATATAGTTTTTAACATGTCCTAAATTTTTAGCTAATTTAGATGTTTGGAAATATTCGTACTTTGGCGTTTTAGTTAATGTTATAGGTAATAGTACATTGCCTAGTTAACGTCGCTGTGTGAAAAATAACCGGCCAATATTAAAAGTACTCTTCTAAAATTCTAGACAATATAGTTTTGTAACATGTCCTAAATTTTTAGCAAATTTAGATGTTTGGAAATACTCGTACTTTGGTGTTTTAGGAAGGATATGTAAACGACAGATAACACCAAAAATATGAAGAAATTATTTCTAAACCGTGTTAAGTCAAAAATCATTATGTTGCTCATTTTCAAGAATGCTGGTTTACAAAAAGCACGACATTGTCTGATTTCGTGAACAAAGCCACACATAACATTGTTTCCTTTCGTTTCCTTTATAATCGGTTACCCAACTGAACCTATGAATACCAGATTTATTGCGATATCGCACATGAAAACAGTCACTTGTGCACAACCAGAGAAGATCCGATTTAATCAGTTGAGCTGTTTCAATGAGTGTTATCTTGGTTTAATAGCTTTTGATGGGGTTAAGTCCTGCAAAGGTCGAGATGAATTCTACTGCAGACATGACTGCATCATGTCTGGCTCTCAACCCTCGATATAAATAAAAACATATCAGCATTCAATATTCCAGTCAGTCGCATGTGCATTCTCTAAATTCAGTAAATTTCCATCGTCAACCGTGTAATTGAATGTGATAATTTTGAAATTTTAAAACGCTTGAAATATCATAAACAAATATGTTAATAAATAACATAAATACAAGCTAAACCCGTTGGGGTTCGATAATGAACCCCACAAAACTAACCGAGTATATGGAAAATGCCATCATATGGCCGGGCGGTTTCACAAGTTGCCGGCTCTACAGTCAGTCTACTCTGAAGTACAAAGTAGTATACGCGCGCGTTGTCACTTAGTACTTCAGAGTGGACAAACTGTATCATGCCACTCGCCGCCTGAGTCAGTGTAACGTTTAGATACCGCACCACATAAATTAAAAGTTTGAGCGAGTTAGAAAGTGGTGAGTTTGTCGCGCTTGTTATTCGAATGTTATTTCCCATTATACAGTATGCCGACTCCCGAGGGAGGGGGCACTCAACACAAATGACCATACGACTGTCCCTGAGCTACACAGACTGTTAGGGACAGTCTGTGTAGCTCAGTGGTAGAGCGCTCGCCCGACAAGCGAGAGGTCTGGGGTTCTAGTCCCCGCACAGGCAGGTATGTCATGAGTTTTTACTCTGGTATATCTGCCTATGCATGTTATGTTTCCATTTGTAAATTCATGTTTAAATGTGATAGTGTGCGGTGCGTAATTCTTCTTTCCCCTGAGTGTTTATATATTAAGAATAACGATTAAGCATCATTAATTTGATCTCGTGCGCTAGTTTGTAATGTTTGAATGTTTCCATGTTCCAGTGTATGATGCGTAAGCCTCTTCCTCTGTCAAAATAAATGAGTTTTGTCTATTGTGTACTGTAAAATTGGGTAAAAAGCTATTTTGGATTGTCAATGATGTGAAATTTTGTACACTCCTATACAAAATCACCCCATTTTTGACATTGCCAACACCGAACACCAAAAGTTTCCACACCGATAGACCCCTAGTTTCGTACGCTGGTGGGCACAGGTACGTCACTTTCATATGTAAGTGCCTCCCCCGGGAGCTCATCCAGATCTCTTTGCAGTTTGTTGAAGTCATTTTCATCTTGAACATGTGTAAAAACATAGTGTCATCAGCAAAAACCTTAACGCAACTCTGCACTACACCAGGAAGATCATTGATGAAGACCCAGTTGGTCCCAAGACACTGCCTTGCGGAATGCCAGTAAGTACATTTGTCCATGAAGAAGATTTTCCATTTACCATCACCCTCTGTTTCCGTCCAGTCAGGAATGCCTCAATCCATTTCAGTAATGGACCATCAATGCCATGTGCTCGAACTTTCTTTCTTCAATAGCCGCGAGGTACGCTCTATGCACTCATTCATATTTTTTATTTCCATAAAACTACACCTATTCCACCTCCCTCGTCCAGCATACTTGTCCACATTTCCGTGATTTCTAATAATTGCGTGACACATGACCTCCCGGGTTTAAAACCATATTGGTCCTCACTAAAGAGTTCACTGGCATTCAGGAACTCGATGACCTTATCTCTTATAATGGATTCCAGTAGTTTGCAGATCACAGATGTCAAACTCACTGGTATGTAGTTTCCTGGTGACTTGACATTCCCTTTCTTAAAAATGGCAGTAACGTTGGCAATCTTCCAGTCAGATGGAAGCACACCCTCACTCAGGGACTGGTTGTAAACTGTTGTAAGTGGAGATGCTATAATCTCTGATGCTTCCTTGAGTATTCTGGGGTGAAGTTCGTCTGGGCCAGGTGACTTGGACGGCTGTAATTTCAATAGTTTCTTCAGCACTTCTTCCACAGAAACTGAAATCGAATTCAGAGTTTCTCCCTGGTGTCTGGTCTCAAGTTCTGGTATACTGGTATCCTCATTAGTAAGAACATCATTTTGGTAAGAGCATTATCTTTCACCATTCATTTAAGAAAAGTATTTTAAAAACATGTTAAACTAGAGTCATGCGGTAGCTGTGACTTGCAAGTTTTTAAAAAGTTTTAAATGACTGATAAATATGACTGAAGAGATGTTACAGCTCCTCGAGATTATGTTTTGACAAGTAAGTTTTAAAAATAAACGACTGATAATGAAGACTAAAAGCTGCTGTGATTTATACGCAACATTAAGGGGTTAGTCACCCACCTTTGCACAGTAGTATTTTTATAGGGCCTGAGAGCACATCAGACATATCGATACGAAGAATATCCTTCTGATATAATTTTTTTTTAATTCGCGATATGATACAAATTTTATGGCAAATTACTAAAAATTAATATTTTTGACATTTAACAGTCCTCGAAGTAAAATTTAGAAATAAAATGATATATGTAGCTTTGATTTTTCGTATTAAAGATATACATTTTTTTTCTTCAACAAAAGACCTGAAAATTTAGGTGTTTTTTTTGGAGAGGGGGAAGTAAATCTTCAATACGAAAGGTCAAAATTTTCAAATGATCGTCGCCTTTTCCACCCAGCTACATGTATAGTACATATCTTATTAAATATAATGTATATCATCAACATGGAAGAGTGCTCAATACCGTATTTGGTAGAGCTGTAATACAAATTGATTACTATACACTTATTTGCTGGAGCTGCTACACTGTGTTTCACGCATTACAGCGATCATCAGGCAACAGATTGCTGAGATGCACACACAAAGCTATTTCTTTTTCTTGGCACAATTATAGTACATATCATTAGATTTATAGACTTTACTTCGAGGACTGTGAAAACGAAAAAAAAAAAAAATAATTTGCCATCAAATATTACGGTATATCGGCAATTTCAAAAAGTCAAAATTATCTGATATCAGAAGGACATTCCTCGTATTCAGAATGCAATTCGATATGTCTGATGTGCAAAAATACTTTGCAAACGTTGACATGCGGTCCCTTAATACATTTCATCGCAATTCTTTTTTCCCCGTCGACAGCAACGATTCAAATTACAAACAACGTTCTTTCGTGATTCGTTGTATCACAGTCGTAGATAAATGAATGTAACGTGTCATGTCAAAAGGAGACACTTTTGGGCAGGATCGTAAATTGAGATTTTTTTCACAATTTGGGTTTGTTGCGAATTTGTGATGTTATTAATGTTAAAAATATTGTCTGATCGTTTCAGACCGGAATATAACGGGTATCTTGTATTTTTTTAGACATTTGTCAAAGTAATTCCTACTCTCAACATTGTCAATAATATTTTTAATGGCCGATATCTTAATTTCCCATTTTATAATACCATAACTTACGAACTGAATATCTTCGCTTAGGAATGTTCGATTCAATTGGGGAAAACGGCGTTGTGGAGCAAAATATCTCTATATTTAAGATATGTAAAAACCTCAAAATTGTTAACCTGCCCAATAAATAAATAAATAAATAAATAAATAAATAAATAAATAAATAAATAAATAAATAAATAAATAAATAAATAAATAAATAAATAAATAAATAAATAAATAAATAAATAAATAAATAAATAAATAAATAAATAAATAAATAAATAAATAAATAAATAAATAAATAAATAAATAAATAAATAAACAAATAAAATCAATCGACTAATCAATCAATCAATCAATCAATCAATCAATCAATCAATCATTTAATAAGTGTCCCCTAATAAGCACCCCAATAATCGCCATAATTTCCTGAGGACAAAAAATTTTACAAGAAAGAAAGATACAGAAACATTAAATTTGTTGCTTGATCCACCAGTTCTTCAACCATGTCAACTGATACGAACTGTCATCGGGTTGTGCTTGCAGGAACGAGAAACGGCTATTTTATTCCGCCATGTTTATTAGTTTCGTTTCGAGATCGGGGCCGAGGGACTCAGGTTATCCTATGTCATATGAATTGTGTTTTTTTTACTTTCCCCTTACAATTGCTATTGATTGACTAGTTGTGAGAAAAGTTTCATAAACTTATTTCACCATGATTTAGAGACTTACTCTATTTTTTCAACAGAGTGAATGCAAAAGTCTTGTTCTTAACTTCTAAAATGCGAACGCATTGTTTTCAGATTCAATCTGGTAACAAACAAACAAAGTAACAAACAAACACGTATACTAAAGGCAATCCCTGGGTATAGTACATGTATTTTACTATTATCACTAGCTCGTTTGGTCATCAACATGTCGTTACATGTTTTACAAAATAAAAGCTTTTCTCAACTTTTTTTACAAGATTAGTTGTATTTTTGTAAATTTTTTTTAATTTTTTTTTTAAAGTTTTTTATTCCCTGTTCTTGGAACTGGTGGAGGGAGAAAAAACATACATAATGGGCCACCAGTTCCCAACGATCATGAATTAAATCATAATATTATAGTCAAAATTTTTAAGAACAGGTACAAAGGACAATCACAAAAGAGACAAAGACGATGGACAAAGAGAACGTTCACTCTTACAAACAAAACACAAGCACCAGTCTTGTGTCAAACAAGTGCACACATTACTTGGTTACACCCATCTTGATCCTGCCATAATCAGTTTGAAAATAATTGAAGAAAAGGACAACAATTTAAGATGCTTCAAGATCAATGGTCCATTTTTTGAAATGGAGCCGCAGTTTACCTTTACTTTCAGCAATTTTATACTCAATTTTCTGCTTCAATTTGACCATATTCAGAAAAGCATTGAAACTAAGGTTAGTCTGTTTAAATCTGCACTTATGAATGTAAAATTTAAGGCACAGAAAAAGGAAATTAATACAAAGGTCATGTTCTGAGGTATCACTGATACCAAACATTTTATCAAATTTGGAAAATGTAAAAGAATCCCCAGTGACACTGTTGATATAAAAACATAGTTCATCCCACATGGGAGACACATTCTTGCATTCACAAAATAAATGCAAAATTGTTTCGGGCAATTCATTACAAAAGTAACAATTGGGTGAATCCACCCTACCAATTCTGTGAAGAAAATTATTTGTACAAATTGCCCTATGAAAAACTTTAAAATAAAAAGATCGTAACTGGGTTTCAATAGTACATTTAAAATTGCTACTATGCACACAGTTCCATTCAATTTCATCAAACACATCGAGACAATCAACCCATTTGTTTTCAGCTTCAACAGTGGCTTGGTTCCTAAGAGTTGAGTAGGCATGTTTTGAAACCTTCTCTGCATCTAAAAGCGAAGCAGAAATAGTAACAAAAATGTTTTCTTGAATGTTCTTAGGGTTCTGGAACCAATCCAAATAAATCCCATTCATTAAATAATTGTATTTTCTCCTGTCTTTAATGGAAATATCAAATTCTAAAACCAAATCTTCAAAGGTTTTAACTAAATTGTGACCCATATAAAGATCTGAAATGCAATGGATCCCTTTTTCATCCCAAGTAGGGTAAAAGAAAAACTTTTTTGTTTTTAACCGAACATCTTTGATCCACCAAATTGGGTCCTGGAGATGGAAATCAGACCAGTTTAATTTTTCCTTCATCTTGCATTTGTATAAATACCATAATTTGATAGTCTCAATTAGCTGACAATTTGACAGGGTATTTAAAACACAATCTGGAGCATCTGTCTTCAACAAGACAGTATAATCTGGATAAAAAGAAGATAAAACAGAAAGTTCAAGGGATTTCCAAAACTAGAATAATTAGGATCAAGCAGCTGCTTAACCCACACAAATTTTTGAGCCTGTGAGAACACAAGAAGGTCAATCATCCGAAGACCACCATTATCATAATCATTACACATGACATCCCTCTTAACTCTGTCATTCCCTCCATTCCAAATGAATTTATAAAACATACTATTCAGTTTCTTGAAAAAACTTTTGGAATGTTTATACAAAAGAACAGAAAAGAGATACAAGAGCTGGGGTAACAACAGGGATTTTACAACTGTAACTTTGCCCAAGAGAGATAAATATCTACTCCTCCAGCAATTGAGTGTTTGCTCAATTTGATGAAGTTTAGGGGTAAAGTTGAGCTCAAAAGAGCATGTGTATTAAGAGAAAAATTAACACCTAAGGTTTTAAAGGTGTTTGTCTTCCACTTCAGCCCAATATCTTCAAAGGGATGGAAATCAGAACCTTTTAAGCTGCCAATATGAATGGCCTCAGATTTTGACATATTGATTTTGCAACCTGAAAAGGAAGCAAATTTATCAAGGATGTTAACTTTTAATATTAGCTTTCGCCAAGAATACTTTTGTCCATTCTTAATAAAAGGCAAATGATTACCGCTTGAATGACCAGCACGAGAACGTTAATTTGCCGTCTTACATGTGATCTGCGCACAAGTCAGTTTTTATATGCAATGTATTTTATCAACGTCTATGTCCATCGAAAGCATTCTGAATGAAAAGCTTGAATAAAAATTCCTTTAAAAAAGGAATGTGGCGCCCAATGTGAGCTAGACGGGATATGGTGAATTCCACGGTGATTAGATTTGGTATTATAATGATTTTTTTAGGGAAGAGTAGAAGATGATCAAATACGGGAGAAATGCTTCATGGAATGAAGCTTTCGTGTCAATTTGCGATTATGTGGGGTCGGAGTTCTGTTTTGGGAGCCTATTGTAGTGAGGATATTGCTTTGGATATTGAATATTGTTGAATTTCGTTATGCAGGGCCTAGGGTATATGATGGATAACTAGAAGACACAAATAAGTAAGCTTCCCCTAGTCATCTATACACTCATTCTTGTCACACGACGAATTTCGACAAAGTCATGTAAACGTAATTTCGTTTTTCACCCGACCTCCGTCCAGAAACAATCCTGAAATGTTGAAAACTTGGGGTCGGCGCACTCATGCCAGTTTATCATAAGGTATACTCTGTGTCTTTTGTAGCCAACCATGTGGCTAAGAGAGGCTAGGAAATACTTAAACTAATACAAAACAATCATACCCTCCTTTCATATCAAACAATACCAAGAAATTGACAGGCCTGTTAAATCAAGGGTAAGATCGATCGTTATTCTTCATGAAACGGGCACAGCCCATTTTTATGTTATTAATTCTGCTAAAAATTAATTAATAAATAACAAAATTACGTCATAGAACTCTATTTTAAACAGACAAAATAGCCAGTGGGGTTTCTTTCACTTAACCTTGCTAGGAACCCTTCCCAGCAGTTAGGCATTACAATGAATATTATTTTTGCATATACACTTCTGACCTTCAACACAGTCATGTCTTCCGAATTTATTCCTTTCTCTGCTGACCAGAACTGATTTTCGTTAATTAATGTTTTTTATCAGAGATAGTCACCACAAAGATACTGAGCTTCTAATATCTTTGGTCACAATCAGTTAGCAGTCGATTCAAGCACATAAAGTCATAAACCAATTAGTGATTTCATGATTGGTCAGTGGTTGTGTTGGTCAACTATAATTAATTGGTGTTGGTTTAAGGATTAGGTGCACCGCGTGCAATCACTATGGACCACAATGGCCTCATTCCAGTGGCATATTATCAATAACCTCAATTAAACAATCATAGTGCAAAATTTGACCTTAAGTTGCAAAGTATGAGTTTTTGTACTCACATTTTCAAAGGTCATTCAATGAATGCACAAATGTATTGGGGTTAAAGAACTGTGCCCTGATAGATGAGCATGTTGTAGATTCTTCACACTGTAAACAACTAGTTCATGTGCAAACATGTTCAAAACATACATAATTAGAATGGTCAAATGTCACCGTCTATCGGGTTCTAAACTGGTTTAAACCATACAAAGGTCACGGGTTATTTGGTGTTTTTATAAGTCCATTAATTTTGTATTTTAAACAAAGAATATACACACATCATTTTATCCCGTGCATATCAGAAAACAATAATAAAATAAAATCCTAGCATATTGTGGTTTTATTTCTGAGCTGGGCATAATTTTAGCAAAACAATTAAGGAGTAAATCTAGCAAGAGTGAAATTAGAAGTTTTTCACAAAGTACATGCCTATATGTGGCCCCTCCGTAGAGGGCGCCACAAAAAGCAAACATACGACTGTATGATAATGAGATGGGGTAAATTTGTAAATTTGTAAAAGCGATGGTTGCATAATAGAGTCGCCCAATCAAGAAACACGACGTGTCGATCAGCACCATACAATAGCCATTGTAGTCATCAAAGTTTTATGTCGGTGTATTCTCTCTCCTTTCGTTATTAGTTTCTGCAATATCGGTCTCATGAGACACTCTTTTCAAACCGTACTTCAATAACTCGTGTAACAAAGTTGGAAGAACCAGCGTGTCGTAAGAGGCAACGTGAATACATCAAAAGTTGTAGTTTCTTTTTCAATTGTTGTCTTCTTTATAATAACGGTTAACAAGCCACATCGAACTCGAGATATTTGAAACGATACACTGTGATTTTCAGGACGAAGTAAGCCAAAGTAAGATGTGTTTGTGGTTTTGTCTTATAGCGTTACAGTCTCCTTGCTCTTGCTCGTTGATTTCTGTTTCTCTACTTAACTTAAACTAGCATCAGAGTCTTACCGATATACCGTACATCTTTTCGCCGTTCCTTATACTGGTATTAAATCGAGGATCGCGGAGAGCCCCGCAGCCAGGTAAGAGCACATGCATAATACGTCATACTTGCATGTCCAGAAACATTAGCTTTTACAGTCGACCAATGAACTTATAAAACTTTCTGCCGTGTAATTCAGGTCGAAGAAACAGAGGTGAGTTCGATAATCACACAACAAAGTCCGTCATCCGAAGAGCCGCTGTTTTTCCTCTACTTGCAAGAGCGTTGAAATTGAATTTTATGAATATTTTGTTATAAGAACAACTTTGTTATGAGCGGTGGATGTGGGTGAAGTTTCCTAGGTCCCGACCTACCTGGGCTAGTTCGTTCCTCGGAACGGTTTTTGTTGTTGTTTATTCCGTGCCGCATACGCGTGCATATAGCACAGGACTTGCAGTTTATAGCAGTGGCCTTACAGAAGAGAGTGAAAAAGGTATCTTATTTTCTTTCATACAGCAGAATTTTGCCAATTTTATGATCTATTCTGAGCTAAAAAGAGGACGCGAACGGTTTCAAAATCTGCATTCATTCCGGACATTGATTCGCTATAAGATGTATAACATTTACTGATTTCATTCCCTGCGATCTAACACATCCTAGCTGAAATGACGGGTATAAGCAAACGTAATTATTTCCGTTTCATCCTGAAACTCTCTGTCATCATCATGACATTGTCCTTTAATAACAACCCAGTGATGAATGGAATGATCGTTGCAGCTCAGTTGTTGGTGGAACCTCTTTGGGATGTACCTCTCAATGAAGCCTACCCATGTTTTGTTGATAACAAGACCGAAGGAGTTTTCTTCCAAGGGAGCGCGAATTACGCATGTATCCTTCAAGTGACGGCATCGCAAGGAACCGTTGCTGAGCTACAAATACACGGATATTATGACCCTACACAACCGACGCGTCTTTATATTGAACGAGATGGAGACTTAAAAAACTGTCAAAATAAGTATGTAGTGTTCAATGTACAATCAGAAACGTGTAGTTCAACATTGTTAGAGTCAAATTTCCTAGTTAATTTGCAAGGTAATACAAGTCTTTACATAAAGGAAGCACGTGCTAATGATAACGTACTCGGATGCCCTGAAGACGAAAGTGTTCAGAAAGATCACCATGGTAACACAGTAAGTAGAAATCAGTGTCATAATGTTAAAGGATACAACAACAAAGTTATGTGTGATCCACGATATACTTATAAGTGTATACTGAAGTTTCCCCCAAACTGTGCGTCTTACCTTAGTACAAGAGAAGTAGTGTACGAAGATTGCGCATACGGTCAAAACAGCACGGATACACTCACCTACCCACTTTATACAACCCATGTAGATTTATCCGAAAATGAAATTGTGCAAATGTCTGATAATTTTTTTCAAGACTTACAATATTTAGAGGTATTAATTCTGAACACTAATCGTCTGATTTTGCAAAATCCAAAAACATTTTGGACGTTATCACATTTGGTACAACTTGAATTTCAACGGAATGAGATATCAGAACTGAAGGTAGAATTGTTTCAAGGTTTGTACAATCTCAAAATACTGCGCCTTAATAAGAATTCGTTAAGCAAAGTGCCTGATAAAATATTTCAAGATTTGGCAAATTTGGAATTTCTAGACCTCTCTGAAAATCGTATATCAGAACTAGAGGTAGTTTGCTTCCAAGGTTTGTACAATCTCGAACAACTTTTTCTTCAATTGAATTGGTTAAGCACAGTACCTAGTGAAATATTTCAAGATTCGACAAATTTGAAAACGATCTCCCTCTTTAGAAATCGTATATCAAAACTGGAGGTAGATTGCTTCCAAGGTTTGTACAATCTCGAAATACTGTCGCTTGAGGAGAATTTGTTAAGCACAGTACCTGATGAAATATTTCAAGATTTGACAAATTTGAAAACGCTCTACCTCTTTGAAAATCGTATATCAGAACTGGGGATATTTTGCTTCCAAGGTTTGTACAATCTTAAAAAACTGGCGCTTAATCACAATTTGTTAACAACGGTACATCGTGAAATATTTCAAGATTTGACAAATTTGGAAACTCTAAACCTCAGAGAAAATCCGATATCAGAATTGGACAAACTATTGTTCCAAGGCTTGAACAAACTCACAACGCTGTATATGAATTCCGCAAATTTCTTCAATTCATTACCTGCTGGGATATTTAAAGATTTGTTAACATTGAAAACCCTCAAAATTGGTGATTCTAAGATATCATATCTAGAGGTAGGCATATTTAAAGGTATAACAAATCTGAGGAGTCTAGATCTATATAAAAATTTCTTGAATACATTACCCGATGAAATTTTCAAAGATTTGAAACATTTGGAAACTCTTTACCTCCATCAAAATGAGATAAATGAGTTGCATGCTAAAATGCTAATTGGTTTGAGTAGCCTTAAAGTTTTTCTGTTTTCTCATAATAACCCAGTCAAAGCAGTACAAAACAATGCATTAAGTATACGCATTGGATTATTTCAAACGAATTTGACCAATTTGAACAGAATATGGCTAGGCAACAATCAGATATCAGAACTAGACATATTAATGTTTAAAGGTTTGAACGATCTCAATGACCTGCGGCTAAATGACAATCTTTTGAGCTCACTACCTGATAAGTTATTTCAAGATTTGAACAAACTTGGTAGTCTCTGGCTTCAAAATAATTTATTGAGTGCATTGCATGCTGGGATATTTCAAGATTTAAACAACCTCAAATTTCTCTACCTTTTTGGTAATGTTTTAAGGCCATTACCTAGTGGAATATTTCAAAATGTGACAAATTTGGTATACCTTTTCCTATATGAAATTCAGATATCAGATATGAATGTAGGAATGTTCCAAAGATTGAACAATCTCATACAACTCGATCTTTCTCTCAATTTGTTGAGTACATTACCTGATGGGATATTTCAAGATTTAATCAATTTGGAAAAATTGTTCCTCCATAAAAATCAGATATCACATCTGGATGGAGAAATGTTCAAAGGTTTGAACAATTTGATAAACCTGAATCTTGGACAAAATAAAATAAGGACATTATCTGGTGAGATATTTCAATATTTGATACATTTAGAGCAACTAAACTTTGATTTAAATCAAATATCAGATCTGGATGAGGGAATGTTCAAAAGTTTGAAAAATCTCAAAATACTCAAACTTTCTGATAATTTATTGAGGACATTACCTGACGGGACATTTAAAGGTCTAATGAATTTGGAAGAATTGGTCCTTAATAGAAATAATATATCAGATCTAAATATAGGAATGTTCGAAGGTTTGAACAATCTCTGGAATCTCGAGCTTTCTGATACGTTATTGCATTTTTCAGTTGAGATATTTCAGAATGTGAATAACTTGCAACAACTGAAACTCGACGGAAATCGCATATCAGAAATTGAATTACCTAGCATGAGTTTGAAAAATCTTCATAAACTCTGGCTTAATAACAATTCTTTAAATAGTGTACCTGATGGGATATTTCAAGATTTTATATATTTGGAAGAACTGTACCTAAATGGAAATCAGATTTCAGAACTTAACGTAATATCTAGAAGTTTGAAAAATCTGCAAATACTCTCGCTTTCTGATAATTTTGTGATTTCATTGCCTGACGGGATATTTCTATATTTGGTGAAATTGCAAGCCCTATACCTTGATAGAAATAAACTATTTAATCTGAACGCGAAAGTTTTTCTCGGAATGAAAAGTCTCAGGCGACTTTCACTTGAAAACAATGCCTTGAGTTCAATACCTGATGGTATATTTCAAGATTCATTTGTTTCTTTGTATGAAATTTACTTGAAGGGAAATCGGTTGACTTCCTTACATAAAGAATTTAAAGACTTAAACAGTTTAAATAAACTAATACTGAGCAGAAATGATATTCGTACACTCGATGCGAATTCATTCTCCAATTTAATATCAGCACAATCTCTTGATATTGATGATAACATGTTAACCGAATTACCTGATGGTATATTCAAAAACATGGCACGTTTGAAGCACCTCGATGTTCGCTCTAACATACTACGATCTTTGAATAAAAATGTGATGCAAGGTTTAGTGAATTTGGAAATTCTTGCTTTATCAAACAATTATCTGACATATGTAGATAATGACATATTTAAAGACACAGTAAGCCTATCGTTTGTTGATTTGTCAGAAAATAAATTGAAGGAAATTCCAAACATACATCACCTTCATCTGCAGTCCTTAAATGTCATTAACAACACGCTAACCAGAATAACCCGTGATACGTTTTCTTCCCCGTATAGGTTACGATTGCTTGTAAGTCAGCATGAAATATGTAATTGTTTTGTCACTACTCGTATCAATTGTTTTGCCGTGGGAAGTAGATCACCATATCTTACATGTGATAGGCTGCTTTCTGATAGAACATTAACAGTGATAATGTGGTTCATCGGTTTAAATGCATTTGGAGGAAATCTCTTCGTGCTAGTTGCCACAAACAAAAGGGCTCAGAAAAATAAAGTGAATGCACTATTGCTGTGTAATCTTGCCATATCAGATTTTCTTATGGGAATCTATCTTATTGCTTCAGCTGATTTATATTTCGGTGACCGCTTTCCAATGCAATCCGAAACCTGGAGATCTGGCATAGCCTGCAGATTCGCAGGAGCTTTATCAATAATATCTAGTGAAGCCTCTGTGTTTTTTGTGACATTGATAAGCATAGACAGGTTCATTAATGTCAGGTTTCCCTATTCTACTCACAAATTAAGAAAGAAATCTGCAACAATTGTTGCGATTTTGACATGGATCATTTCAATTGCATTAGGAACTATTCCATCAGCTTTGTCAGGAATCAATTTTAAATTCTATGACAATTCTAATGTTTGTATTGGTCTGCCCCTATCTTTGACAAAAATATATTCCACTTCAAACATCGAGCCTAACTATATACTTAGCACTTACCAAGATCGAGCATATCTGGCGTTTCATCGTGATAACACTATCAATACCGAATTCAAGGATCTTGTTAATGGGCTCTTTTATTCAACAGCCCTATTCTTAGGTCTTAACGGTGTATGTTACCTGGTAATACTTGTCTGTTACATTCATATAGTGAAGGCTGTTATCAAATCCTCCAAGGAATCTGGAAATACCCTAGACATGAAAAAACAGATAAAGCTCACGACTAAAGTATCTGCCATCGTTGCCACAGATTTCTTCTGTTGGTCGCCGATAATCGTACTCGGAATCTTGGTTCAAACCAGGGTGATTACTCTACCCCCATCTGTATTTGCATGGTGTGTTACAGTAGTGTTGCCTATTAATTCTGCCATTAATCCATATCTGTACACCATTGTTGACCTCATTTTTGATTATAGAAAGAAACGAGCTGAAAAACGGAAATTGAAAAGAGATGCAAGCTCAATTATAAATACAAGTTAACCGAAACAAAACCCACATTGTTAAATCCGCCGAAATTTAAGAATCTTGACAAACATGATAAACCCTCTCCTGAGATTTAAACAGCCATACCGTAAAACCTCGTCTATAAGCATATAGAGTGCTTTTGATGAAAGCTTAATTAACCCAGACGCCATCTATCGACAAAATGATAATACTTTGGAGTTTGAGCAAACAAGTACTATTATTGTAAGACCAATCTATTGTATTGGCATATTTATGGTTGCCTCGTTTTAATTTAGCTTTCATCAAAAACACACTATATGCTTGTAGACGAGGTTTTACGGTATTGCAAGCAAAAATGTATTATTTCCAAAGAAGTTGAGCCGATCTTTGCGATAATAAAACGATTAGCAATTATTTTAAAAAGCGATTGATCCCGCGTCTCTTTGGCATTAATCACATTTCAAGATTTTACACTTAAAAATGTCATAATTAAATGACATTGAATGGTTTGTATATCAAATTAAATCGAAATCATGGCTTTGAGATTGTGCAAATCTTGGAACTTAACTATACGAACTAGAGTAGAAATCTTAAAACGTTATAAACGTGTTATAAACTGGTCTTGGCTTTGGTCGAAACGTTTTAAATGTCGGGTTATATAAAGGTCATGGAAGAGTAGTAAAAACGTGCAATATGAAAAACTCTACAGCATTTAAAAATGTTTCATAATGTTGTTGTAAAATATATTGTGGCAAACAGTTTTATTATGGTGTTTTTGCAAATTCCGTTTATTTATTACTGTATAGATTTCAAAATTAATTGTAATTATATAATTATTTTATTGTTCTAAGATAAATCCGTGATGATATTTTGATAAATGAAGCTACCGTATACTGATACAGTTAATGTGGGAAAACTCAGTGCAGTGAATTTCCACTGACCTAGCTTTTGCTGTGGGTTATATTGAATTATATACCTCATCTAAAGATTCCCGCCATCTGATTGGTTAAAAGAGCAGGCATAGTTTTGACTATGCCCGCTAAAGTAACTATAGACCTTTTTCTGATGACGTCACCTAATCGATATTGGGGTCTCAGATGTAAACAAACAACACGTGCGTTTCCCACATGCCCACAGTGTGAAAACACCAAATACTGCGTATTTTTCCCCTGTTTAGTCATCTTTCACTTTAGCTTCCGTAAATTTTTTTTTAAAGGGAACTGTATACTGGTTACCTTTGTTTAAGATTGTTTTGATACCATAAAATACAAAAGATACGGAAAAACCGTCATGCTATTTGAAAATTAATCTTTGTTTTGTTTCATGTTTTTGTTTACTTTTTACACCGTGAAGAACTAAACGCGTACTGCGAGCTGACAATTCCGCGCAGGACGCCTAGCGTGGCGCAAAGTTGATCTCGCGCGCCGGTGCTGTATTTGCGTTTGGGTGCTAATGACTCGATTGCTGGACCCAATAATCGATTGATTGGTGACGTCTGAGAAAAAGGTCTATTCCCCGGGCATAGTTCTGCGTGTGCGTTGTTCCCAGCGTAAAATGATATTACGCACGCGTTAATATTTTTGCGCGCTATAATTACGCGGACATCGCAGATTGTAAACTGTGCCGTCGCATTGAAACGATTAATTTCTCTTCCCAAAATCGATGCTTTTAACCAAACAGATGACAAGAATCTTAAGATTTGGTATATAAAACAAATATTGACTGCTTTTTACTCGGGGCATAGTATACAAATATATGAGAGGTTCTGGTTACAACTATGGGCCCGAGGTGAGATCAATTAGTACTATTTTCCTGAGGGGCCCAGCCCCGAAGGAAAATAGTATTAATTGATCTTAATGAGGGACCAGAGTTTTAACCAGAACTTCGAATAAAGGCAGTATATATTTGTTTAATATACTTAATTAAAATGTTCTTTGTTCAATGATTGGTTAAAAGAAAATTATTTGACGTTTGGACTCTCCAGCTTCTATCCTGAGTAAACAGCACAACCAATTTAAGCACAACCTATATTATTTTGCCCTTCAAAAAAATTGAATAGGCTACAATTTGACTAACCAATTACAGCAGCGCGAAATTGCGCTATGGCAGTATCGCTGTCCCGTCGCATCGAATGCGCGCACGCGGAAGGCATGGTCAAAAGTACTGTTTACGGCTTGGAGGTACTATTTACGGCTCATCCGGGGCATTGAAAATACTATTTACGGCTTACAGGTACTATTTAGAGGTTAATAACTGCGCATCGGTTATTTGGAGGGCATTGTGAAAAATCTAAACATTTTGCCTTTGGAACCGAGGAATATTGCTCAAAAGTTTATAAAAATAGATGATTTTTACATCTTCCCTTTCCAAAAATCGATCAGGCTTAAACATGACGACCAATAACAAAAGTGCGTATCACATGCACAATCTGTGCAAATATGGTATCGCGCAATCCAAATACGGCAGCCAGCGCGCGCGAAGTTTGTTCGACGCAAAACAACACGCAAACGCCGGTCAATTGTGTGCGACATTGGAACAATTACGCATTTTGCGGTCAATTGTGAGATATTAATGACCTCGATTTGCGTTCGCGTTTTCACAAATAACTAAATGTAATTGGATCGCACGCATCGCGTTTATTAATGAGGTTATGAATTACGGATAGGAGTACTGATGGTAAAACTATTTTTGGTCATGTGATCCACTTTTAACCAATCAATGAACAAGAATATATTAATTATAGGTTAATAAACGCGTATTACTTATTGGGAGAGAAATTAGACCAAATAATGCACGCGCGCTGATGTTGATGCGTCTAATGCACGAGCCCCGAAGGGGAGTGCATTAGACGCATCAACATCAGCGCAAGTGCATTATTTTGTCTAATTTCTCGAGCAATAAGTAATACAAGTTTATTAATCTATTTCATACACGACAAGAAAAAAACACGTGATTTTTACTTTTTTTTTTATAACAAATTATCACTAAAAATGTTGGAAAAAACAGAACTAAATATAAATGCATCAACCCGCCCGAAAAATGAATCAATCCTACGCGACGCGATCGCGCGCGAATCACTGCGCGTAGTACGCGGAGTGCACAATATACACAATCAATGCATGTTTCGTACTTTTCTAACAGCTTTTCTGATTGGCTGCTTTGATATAGGAGTGTATGAATGAAGTATATAATTAAAATTATAGGCCCGCAGTGATCTCAAAACCATGACCCTCATAGCAGTCAATATTTGTATACTATTTTTCTCGGTTTGGCCACTTTAATTAATAAATAGGCTACTTATATAAAGTTTTAATTCAGTTTGGCTCTGTTATTAAGTCGAAATCATACCGCTACGGCTGCGCTATACCGTGCCCTAAATAAAAAGTAATGTTAAATCATCCCTTTTTAAATTACCTTTTTTTTCCTTATCGTTGTCTTTTGTTGGTTTCGCGCCTTCTTCACCTTTTATTGACCTTTTCCCTCTATCCCACAATGCACTATTCCAGGGTGGAATGACGTAGTCAATTAACCTTATAGATCGTGTGCATCCGATGGTTTTTGCAATTATTTTGTCTAAATATGGGCATACTGATTCCATATTATGCGGATTATGCAATTATTGAATACACGAGTGATGCAGTTACGGAGCGATGCAGAACATCTGTGTAAGAGATTATTGTTTACGTTTTATTTACGTCATTAGTTTTTCACCTCTAGGTCTATACAATACAAAGTTATCACGACACTTGTAAACAAACGCCGTGCTCGGAGTTTGATTGACAGATGACGTCAGACGCAAACTAGTCTTTTTATCTTTGTCTTTCATTATAGAAATGTTGCGTTTTGCGTATTAATGATCGTGCGCCATTATCATGATTATCGGTGATTCCTTTTTTGTGATTAAGGCACCAGCCGAAATGTCCGTATTCCAGAATGTAATGAACATAACTCTGTACTCCCCCAGGGAGATGATGTAGTTTGCGACACTCATACCCCCCCTGGAATTGTGCATGATGTGGAGAAGGGAAAAAGGTCTATAGTCCATTTGGCTTCCTCGGGAGAGTGAGGTCAGTGCACGGTCAGTGCGTGCTCAAGTGCGTGTAGTAAAAATTGCGCGAGTTCACTCAAAGAATTGACGTGATGACACGTGAGGCGGCTCATCTGTACACATGCGAAGTAACGCCGACAAAGATCATGTTGATAATTAAAAACAGAGGGCACCGACAAAGTACCGACGTCACTCTCTTGAGGAAGCCACTTAGACCATAGTAGCTTTATTTCAGAATTACAAGTATGCAAAGTGTGATCCAAGCTTCGACATATTGGATGTAAAATTGTTATCTTGATAAATTAATAGCTGGGGTATGAACGTTTGGACAGTATTTATTTTGGGACATTAGAGCACATCAGACATATCGAATTGCATTCTGAATACGAAGAATGTTATTCGGATATCAACTAATTTTGATTTTTTGAAATTCGCAATTTAATACACATTTTATGGCAAATCATTAAAAATTGATATTTTTGATATTTAACAGTACTTGAAGTAAAATTTATAAATCTGATGATTTATACTTAAAGTGTATGTAGGTGGGTTGAAAAGCCGACGATCAATTGAAAATTTTGACCTTTCGTATTGAAGGTATGGATTTTTTTCCCCAAAACACAAAAAAAAAATTAGGTCTTTTTGGGAAAAAAACCATATCTTCAATATGAAAGGTCAACATTTTCAATTGACCGTCGGCTTTTCCTTCCTGCTACATACACTTTAAGAATATATCATTAGATTTATATAATTTACTTCGAGGACTGTTATATATCAAAAAATTGAAAAATATCAATTTTTATAATTTGTCATAAAATTTGTATTATATTGTGATTTTCAAAAAATGAAAATTATTTGATATCAGAAAGACATGCTTCGTATTCAGAATGCAATTCGATAGGTCTGAGGTGCTCTCATCATGTCCCACAAAAAAATACTGTCGAAACGCAATAAACGCTCATTTTAGATCCCTTAATAGAACTATTGTTACATTTTGCACTACAAATAGTAATGGCAAATTATTATTAAATATATTCTAAGTATTAAAATAGCGCATATCAGTGAAATTTTCTATGCTTCAAAATGAGTCAGTCTTTCATTGTAATTAAATCACTGCAAAAACAGCAGAGCAATACTTAAGGAAGCTGTGTACTCTCAGACATGCATGTAGTAAAAGTGCCATAACTTTGCAATTATTCACGCAAGACATATAAAAGTATACATTTTTATAAAGGCAAGACATTAATGAATCTCAATATAAATACAGATTTAGTGTAAAACAACAATTATACGGTCGTGCGCCCTGAATGCATTTCTCAGAAAAAAAAACCCATTCATAGCCTAAAGTAAGCATTAAAATGAGCAGAAATGTGCATAACTTTGGCTAAATTTGGATTGGTCATGATTAGTAATATTAAATCCTCAAAGTGTACCACAGATGGGAGAGATCGAGTATTTATTAGTGCTTTTAAGCAGTCGTTTCTGTACAGAAACACTGGCATGATTTTGGAGGTAAATTAGGTAATTCCCAGACATCATAGACTTCGAGGGCCAGTCGTAAAAAATAATGACGGTCAACCTATATTTTTTTCCCAGTCAGGGGATCAGGCTAGAGCTAATTTCAACCATCATAGCTGTCGCTAAGAACTGAGTCGCTCTTGCGAAGAAAAAATGACGTTTTCTTGAGGCGAATTTAGTACATATCTCTATGGGGATTTATTTGGTGGTGTGATATCTGCACCCTCATTCGACCAAAGGTTGCCAATGATCAACAAAAGGGCAAGTCCATCACAACAGGACTTCTTCTGATGAAGATGTGTGTCACATATCGAAAATTCAAGGTTAGTGAATTTTTTTGCTGAAAGTCAGTTTAAACTTTTAGAAAACGTAAAAATATGAAGATGTTTATATTTTTAACACAAGTGTTAAAAGTGTGCTTTTTAACACTATAGTATTATAAAACATAAACATCTTCATATTTTTTTATTAATTTTTGTGACCAACATTTTCGGATAATTTAATGTATGAAAATGTAAAATATCCTAATTCTAACATCTTTCATATAAGAGAGAAATTACACTGAAGAAATTAAAAGCCGTTTTTAGCTGCTAGCAAAACCTTTACGGGGTGATGCAATAATTATGTGTACCCCAGGGGTGAATTATAGGGGGGCAAAGATTTTTGGCAGGCCAAAAGGGGGGCAAGCATTTTTGGCAGGTCAAAGGGGGTCAAGCGATTTTGGCAGGTCGAAAGGGGGGGGGCAAGCAATTTTGGCACAGATATTTTGGGCACTGTTTCTATATTACGCCCTAAAAGGCGTAGGAAAACGTTAGGAACACGTTCAAATATGCAAAATTTCCTGCTCGCTGCGCTCGCACTATATGATAAGACAATTTAAGGTTTTAAATTCAGGTTCCCCAAAATCTTGCATGTGTAAGGGGGGGCAAAGATTTTTGGCACATCAAAAGGGGGGCAAAGGTTTTTGGCACGTCGAAAGGGGGGGCGAAGATTTTTGGCACGGCCAGAGGGGGGGCAAGCGATTTTGGCAGACCATTTTGAGAATTCACCCCGGGTACACATAATTATTGCACCACCCCTAATGAAGACTGATAGAAGACTGTATTCATGTAAGCATTATCACGAATTCTAAGGTTTGGCTTTAAAGTTAGAGTTAGGATTTCAGGTTAGGGTTATGGTTAGGTTAGTGTTAGGATTTGGGGTTAGCGTTAGGGTTAGGGTTAGAATTGTTGTTAGGGTTCTGGTTAGTGTTACGGTTTCGGGTTAGGGTTATGGTTATGGTTATGGTTTAGAGTTAGAGTTAGGGTTAGGGTTGGGGTTTCCATTTCGTGATAATTACATGAAGGTTAGGGTTAGGATTAGGGTTAGGAATAGGGATAGGGTTCCCATTTCGTGATTCTTACATGAAGGTTAGGGTAAGGGTTAAGGTTAGGGTTAGGGTTAAGGATAGGGTTAGGGATATGGTTAGAGTTAGGGTTCCCATTTCGTAATGGTTACATGAAGGTTAGGGTTAGGGTTAGGGTTAAGGTTAGGGTTAGGGTTAGGGTTAGAGTTACGATTAGGGTTAGGGTTAGGATTAGGGTAGGAATAATAGACAAAGGGATAGGCATCCCAAGTTACGTAACCAAACCGGGAGATGTAGCCTAGGTCTAGGCAATAGGCGGCATATTGCAGGAGGGTTAGAGTTCATAGAGGAAACGTTAAAGGTTAGTAGATTAGGTCACCCAGGCACATCCCTAATGTGTTTCACGAGTTGTAATACCGACAATTAAAAACATTGATTTCTTAAAATTCGCCCGATTTTCAATTACTAAATATAAGTATAGTACTTAACAAACCATTCTTTGGTGAATCTATGCAATATGACGGTAATTTTTGAAACATCTATGAATCAATCTTAAACATCTTCATGATATTATTTTTTGCGCATGGTCAAAGCATGCTCTTACGCTATCCACCGACTATCCGGTGGAAACTTCAAAGCAACAATCATGCGTTAATTTTTACAAAATGGCGAATGATGTAGCCTAGGTCGAACAATAGCGTGACGTAGTTCCCGACATTGTTGCTATGCACTTTGGATTAACATTTCGTGATGCTTACATGAAGGTTAAGGGTTAAGGTTAGGGTTAGCGTTAGGTAAGGGTTAGGAATAGTGTTAGGGTTAGAGTTAGGCGCATGGTAGATTTTCTTTTTCTCTATGTGCGGTTTTTGTAAAGTTTGTACTATTTCACAAGTGAAATCAGAGAAATTATGGTGTTTTTAACCTAAAATCAAGAAAAACAAGGTAGACCTGTTACCATGGCAACAAAGGGATGCTTAATTTTTAAAATATCTGTTTTTGCATTGGGGCCCAATAGCTTCTATCTCCCAGACTTGGAGCAAAATCCAAGAGATGACGTGTCCAAGAGTTTGTCAGCGTAGAAAAAATTTGCTCTTAAGATGTTAAATATATTCTAAGGAAATAGCGCAGTGAAATTCCCTATACTTCAAAATGAGTCAAGTCTTTCATGGTAATTAATTCACTGCAAAACAGAAGAGCAACACTTAATACACACTTGAACACTTTAATGGCTAAGGTTTGTACAGTGAAGGTGTACACAGCCGTTTTCGCCAAACGTTTGTCAAACAATTGCCGAGCACAAACGTTTGTCAAACATTTTCGTAAACGCCTGTAAACGTTTGGCAAACGTTTTGATCGCTAAATGTTTGTCAAACGTTTGGCGAAAGCGGCTATGTAGAGGTGTTAATTTATAAACACTAAAACACGTACAAAATATGAAGATGTTTATATTTTAACACAAGTGTTAAAAGTGTGCTTTTTAACACTATATTGTATTAAAAAACATAAACATCTACATATTTGTACATGTTTTAGTGTTTATTACCACCTCTATACCTTCACTCTATATGTACAAGCCTTAGCCATTGTGTTAAAGTGTTTATTAAGTGTTGATCTGCTGTTTTTGCAGTGAGGAAATCAGACGGGCTATTTCATGGATTGGTTGTAAACATCATTTAAAGCAATAATGTGTGATTTGCATAATGAATAGATTCCTATTTAAATGTTTGTCTTCACTGATCACATTATCCCCTTTTAATTTCGAGCCAAGCCAATGAGGTATAACGAAGAAAATTGAGATTTAAATGTTTGTTTTCACTGATCACATTATCCCCTTTTAATTTCGAGCCAAGCAAATGAGGTATAACGAAGAAAATTGCGATTTCATTCCAGGGCCTTCAATGCGTGTGCTACGCTCGCCGATCGTATTACATGTAATACTGCACGGGGCATCGCGCTCGACGTGTGTACACATTATAAGCTGACACCCACGGGGCATATTAGCAAGCACTCGATCAGTGAACTCTGAATAAAACCGGGTCTCCCCGGTTTTAATTTTAAATTTTACTGTTATTAAAGCACTTCAGGCTTAGTCTTTTACGTGGTATTTTAGTACACCACTGGGCATTATAATTATGCAAAAAGTAGAAATCCGAGTAAAATTTTGAGGGCGTCGCTATGAAGCAAATCACACATTACGGCTTTAATACAGTTTGTAGAAGCTACATTTGTTCAACTGTACCGTTACTGTGAATTTTGAGTAAACGGCGTTTGGACACTGTGGTACCAATATCATTCCATACACTCTAAGAAATAAAGGCTCTAAATAGAACCTTTTTTGTCCTCTCAGGAGAACCCCCCCTCATGAACCTCTCAAAATGGTTATTTAATTTTGGAGAATCCTTAAAGGTTCTCTAAAGAACCGAAAACGGTACTGTATCACATATTTGAGGCCATTTTCGACGGTTTTGGAACCATTTTGGGTTCTTTAGAGAACCTCTAAGAACTTTAGATTCTTTTTAGAACCTTTATTTCTTAGAGTGTATGTCCTTCTAAAAATTGAGAACATTCACAAGCACGGAGCACTTGCTTGAAATGTCAGAGTGAATGTGCAGGGGTTTGAGGGTTTGGAGGCGCGTATCTTGATCAATTCTTGCTTGATTTGTCCAATTAATACTGTATATTTCAGAATAATCCAACATTATCAGGTTGTTGAACAGCAAGGATGACTATAACTGACGAGTTTCTTTTTGTGCCTGATGTATTATGAGATCATAAGTTTAGTGTAATAAAGCATAAAAAACAAAAATATAGGCATACGCCATTTGAAGTCTATTTGAAACATAATACAATGTTTTAACCATTTAGAAATTGTTATCGAAAGTAATAAGTAAGAAGCTACGAAACTAGCGGTTAACAACTAGCTAGCTAGAGGCGACTGACCACCTTTGATTACCAAAATAGTTGTTAATAAACAGCGAGAGGAGTTCTTGAGCTTAAATCATTACGACTAATTATACACTTCCTTGCAAGAGAACAATTAGTTATTGGAAGTTGCAAAGTACTCGAAGCAAAATGAATTGCTACTTCAAATATATCCACACGCCATTTTATTGCTTGTAGCATAATCAATTATACCCACTCTAGTCGTCACATGTTTTGGCTCTTATTAAAAAAGACATCGCCGATGCCGGTGGGGGGGGGCACTTTAATATGAAATGGATATAGGTGTAGGTTTGGCACTTTCGTAGTAAGGGGCATTCGGTGAGAGCAAAATGTAAAAAATATGGGGTCATTGGGTGAGAGCATGATTTTTGGCATTCGGTGAGAGCAAAATGTAAAAAATAAGGGGTCGTTGGCTGAGAACATGGCCTTGTTTTTAAATAGAACCTTAGAGTGAGAGCCGAAACAGCGCCACAGAAACCTCACACATCGAATCTCTAATTCTAATTGGCTTCAAATTGTTTTTCAAAATACCGTAAGCAACAAAATCAGTGATAAATAAAAGAACTTATAAGGGTCTTTGGGTGACAGGTAAAATGGAAAAAATAAGGGGTCTTCGGGTAACAGTGCATGTGTTCGTAAAAAATATGGGTCCTTTGGGTGACAGCGACGGGGGGGTCTTAACAGCCATACATACGTGTCACCTGCAAAGTGGGAGTGCCCGCCGGGCGCGAACTATTTTACCGTAGTTAACATTTGAATAGGGAGCCCGTTTAAGCAACTGTATACGTGGTGTCCCGCCTATTAGTAGGCATGTCCACTAAAAATTGAAGTACTTTTAAATTGATTCAGACCTAACTTATTGGATGGGAATTGATGAAAGAAACATTTTGGCGTTTAAATAATCTTAATCGGACGTTTCATTCCAGAGATATGGCCTTTCGAGTGTCACGGTTTTATATAGGGCTGCTAGAACATGTTAAAAAGTTAAAGTCCAAAAGGAATACTAACAGAAAGTGCAACTTTAAGGTACTTTTTCTTAATGTATTTATTAACTATCTTATCTGGAACATTATATTTGCTTATAACAACATGAAAATAAGATCATCCTGAAAATTTAATCGATTTTGTTGACATACAACAAAAACTATAAGACCTCAAAACCCATGGTTTGTTTGTTGAAACCTCAAGCATGATCATAGATGGCCGCCATGGAAAATATCTCCATAGAGGAGATGAACAATAAGTGCATTATTTCAAATGAAAAGCGGTAGTCTTAAACATTGTTCAATCTTTTAAGGTCAGCACATGTTATCTTCAAAAATTATTATATTTCATCATGGCATAAGTTTGGTAACATTAATCACTACCAATTTTGAGAAATTTGCTCCAACTCAAAGGTTATCTTTACTACATTGAGCAATACACTGTGTGCATGGAAGCCATGATGGTCCCCGGTTTTTATACTCCCTATGAAATGGACATGGTAGTGAGAAGTGCACGGGGAAGTGCATGATTTGAGATGGGCCGCGGTAGGCTTAAACATTCTTAAATTTCTTAACATCCTACACATTTTGTCTTCATAAATAGTTAAATTTTATGAGTATGTAAGTTTGCTTGTCTGATTCACTCCAAATTCGGAGATAATTGCGTTTGAACACCTGATGCACGGAATGGTGTCACTTCAACCTGTTGTAGTTCTCATCTCATTAAATTTTTCATTAAAAAAGTTGATCTCTTCATGCAGGAAGGTCCTCTCTATTTACTGACCAAACAGGAAAAAGTTTGGTGAATGTTTTCTGGTGGAATCAGGAATTTCTTGAAACACCCTGATATAGGCCTACATTTGGATCAAAACAAGTATGTACGCCATTTAACATGCCTGGGATTTCTTGTATCGATCAGTTTCTCCATAGACAATACGTGTGTGAGTGCACGCACACAGTAAATGAAAAATCGTTCTAGTGGAAACTGTATTGAGAGTGGGCATCCCTACTATTAGGGTTAGGGTTAGGGTTAGGGTTAGGTTTAGGGTTAGGGTTAGGTTTAGGGTTAGGTTTAGGGTTAGGGTTAGGTTTAGGTTTAGGTTTAGGGTTAGGGTTAGGGTTAGGGTTAGGGTCTTAGGGTTAGGGTTAGGGTTCAATATTGATCGGAGATAGGGCCTATATACGTATTAACTAGCAGTAATATAATATATCGTGTATATGGTCAATTCCAGCGAAAGCGGGACAAAATTCTCTCTATGTTAACTTTCCACCTTAAAATGTCATTAATAAAGGAAATCACGTTATTGATGGAGCATATCATGTCACGTCCAATGTGCTCTCTTTGTGCATATAGGCCTTTACTAGCAAGTCACACCAGGGGACAAGTTATGATAGCTTAAATGAATTGGCGTTACCCACGAATTCAAAGATAAAGCACCATATATGTCATTGAATGTCCTTCAATCAAAATGAAATTATTACCGTTAGAAAGACGTTTGCATGATCTCTCATCATATGTAAAACGATTGAATTCCACCAAAGTTTGTGGACTCTAGAGGCCATTAAGTCAATTTGGCTAATAATTTTGTTACCCGCGTATCAAAAATAAAATGATCGTTCTGAAAATGTTAAGTGAATATGCCATAAATGACTATATCATGAAACGAAGTTTCGTTCTATAATTCTAAGGTCCAAGTGATTATTTTATGCAAATACGTTTTACCCATAAAATTCCATAAAATCAAATTTGACGTTACCCACGTATCAACTGTTACCCACGAGTCCAGCAAATATAATTGCCATAACTTAAATTAACATTTAATGACTTTGGAAACTGAATTTAGTTTGACAAGCGCTTAAAATTGTAAATCGTAAAAATACGTTCACCGCTTTAAAAAAGAATCTACGACGGTTTAAACTTTTGTTACCCACGAATCCCGAATAGATGCTAACCTTGAAAAATAAGGAGATTGTTTATTTTAAGTTTAAATCAGCACATATTCAAGCCATGGGTATGCTATAATTTTGACAGTACTTACAGTTTATACACCTAAGAAACGCAAACCCCAAACGGTACTATAGTACTTATAGCTTTACCCACGAATTCGGCGTTACCCACGAATCCAAGGATTTACTCGTAAATTATATGTTTCTTATGCATCTTAACATTTTGAAAACATGCGAAATAGGTTCCAAAACAGTCCTGTTTAATATCGTCCTCTTGAAGGTATACTGAAGCTGCATCATGAAGTTATGATTGATTATCCTAAATTACCATTTTTTGGGTAAATGCAATTGGTCAGAGAAACGGGAATCATTGAAACGCAATGGAGGAATAACCGCATGGTGGTTTCCAACCTTCTGTAATATTTTCTATTTTGCCGCTTACCAATGCATACCTTCAAATATGTGTTACCCACGAACATTTTGGTTACCCACGAATCCCTACTTAAATTATAGTTAACAATGTATTGATAGTGTTTTAGTTCAGGAACTGTCAAACACGAGTTAATAGAATATTGCTGCATGAAAATATGGAATGATTTTACTAAAATAATAATATAAAACTGTTTGCTCTGTCTATTTGAATTTGTCAACTTCATTATTCTCAAAATTTTTATACCCAAAATGCCATAATGATCCATTCTAAATATTCCATGTAGTCTGTATTTTGATTAAAATTCATTTTAGTGCCATTGCAGCCTGAATTATTGACATACGGAAAAGTATTTTTATTTTATTAAAAAAAATTAATAGGAATTGCTATTTTCCAGACGCTGTTACCCACGAATCCATCCGAGATCCTCATCCTGCGACGAGATACAAAATCTAACTTTATATTTATATGAAGCATTTATTCTAATCTTTCGAAATAATACAGTAATGTTAAATTACAGCCACTTTGGAAAGAGTTCGAAGAATTGACACAATCTTAACTGTACACCTGGTTCTTTCTTAAAATGTGTAATAACCAAAATATTTCTGTATAGATATATGTAATAAAATTCTATTTTACGTTCAAAGTCTTCACCGATTTCTAGTGTATATGAGTCACACATAAAATATTGAAAGATATTAAAGAAAGTGAAATTTTATGGCGTACAACAGGTGAAAAATGCTTGAATTCGTGGGTAACATGCATATGCGCATTTAACACTTTATTTGGTCTAGCAAGAAAAGTTATTTTTCAATCCGATGGCACTTCCACCTGATGATTCACTAGACATGATCGTCTCATTTGATAAGTCTAGAATTGAAAAGGAAAACATTTTCAAAATGGCCCCCAGAGAGAATTTTGGCCCGCTTTGGCTGGAATTGACCATATACGCTACATTTCGTAATCAACAAGTATGATAAAAAGACGGCTTTCTGGCAGAACTACTCGTAGCATAGTGGTATAGCGTCTGACTATGAATCGATAGGTTGTTGGTTCGAACCCCGGTCAATCCTTGGTAGAATTTTAAATATAATATAGTTCGTTTCTTTTTGTTAAGGGCGTACTACACCCATATATTGGTTTGATTGGTCTAAAAAAATATTTTTTCATTTATAGCGAGGCGATATATGCACGGATCATGTGAAATAAAAAATTTTTTAAAAAATAAATAAAAAAGGTGCTTTTAAACCATTGTATAGTAAGTCATTTTAGCCCTATATATTTTTTGTTTACCGTATCCTGGTAACTCAGATGCGTGTTTCATAACAAACCATAATTTATTCTTTTCAACATGTTCAAGTAGGGTACATGAATAGAATACATTAAATCCTTTGTTATACTCTCTATAGAAAATCTAGTGGTGCTTGCAAAATATATAACACTGAATAAATTAAATAAATACTTACACAATAGATGCATAGTCATTAGTCAATTTGATATTGATGTTGTTATTGATGTGTTGTTAGGAGAAGAAAAGGCTATTAGGTCACCGTATGTCAGGTTATAGGTCAATTGGTTCAGGTCAAATTTAAGCATCAATTTTGAATACACATGTGAGAGTCTGTGATACAAAATGTATCATAATGAGGAATAATTTTGATATTCTGTCTTTAACTGGATATATGGATATATATCGAGAAGTGCAAGGTGGATATACTAATATACCTTGGGATGTAAATGGTGAGTACAATTTAGAATGCCTAGTTGAGATGGTTTTTCACAAATAAATATAAAATAGTTACCAAAATCATAAATGTTAAGCTTACGGAAAACTACCCAATATGGTGGTATAGGTGACAAGAAATACAATTTTTTTCAACATTGCTGCAGTATGGTTGTGGTAACCTGTTAACTGGGGCTTAATTATGTTTCAGTGAAATAATGTTGCAAGTTAAAAATACAAAATATAGCTCAACATTGAAAATAGAAGCATTTTAACCAGTTCCTTTTTGATAGTTGTGGAGCACCAAGTTCATGAAGTCATAAAAGAAATCATGAACCACTTATTCCCATTTTACATACCAACTTTATTTCCCTAACGTGTTAGCAACACATATCCAAAATTTTAACGAAATCCGTTGATAGTAAGCTTTCCAAAATGAAGTGAATTTAAATCATCAGTGATGTACCACCTTTTGGCTTCTACTTTTAAAAGCATGTAAGCTACGTTGATACCGATGCCACCAATAAAACGAGAAGATTTGCCCCTTCATTTTGCATACCTTTTCTCCAATTTTTTTTTGTAATTTCTTCACAAAATGCAAAAAAATGCAAAAAAAAAATCAATGGGTGTAGTTAAGTAAGAAGAAATACTTTAGTAATAATGGCATGTGGAATCTATAATAATACATGTAATACTATACATTATGTATTATAAGTTTCTCCTATTCAAATGTTAACTACGGAAAAAAATTTCGCCCCCCGGGCGCCGATGACTACAATAATTTTATATACTAGAGTCACGTGGTAGCTGTCGCCAGCAAGTTCAAACGACTGATAAAGATGACTAAAAATATGTTACAGCTACGCGAGACTATATAGCTTTGACCAGGAAGTTTTTAAAATAAACGACTGATAATGAAGACTAAACATTGCTGTGATTTAAACACATGATATTGCGAGTATGGCAGGCGGTAGTCATTTAACTAAAAAATCACAGTGTACATCTTAAGTTTACTACATTGACCTTAAACAGGTTTTATATGAAATGAGTCAAGGAAAAGCCAATAATTGTATTTTTTAGTCTATCCGAATTACGACTACTTGTATTTCCACAATTCCTTAGCTTTTACTCAGCCAATGCTGCGCATTTCTGCGCATTGTTACACGTATTTAAGGTATGTTTTTTTCGCGTTCTTCTTCTAAATGGCCAGCATTTGGCTGAGACTATTGTTTTTCAAGCGACCCATTCCATGTCAACTCCAGGGATGTGCACCGCAGCACCTCTTCAATTTTTTTTCTTTTTCTGTGTGGTGGTAGATATTGATGAGAAAGTAAAATTCTGAAAATTTGAGCTTCATACGCCATTTCGTTTTCCCGTGGCATCAGTTTGAATTTTAGGGGGTCAGCGTAAAAAATGTGTCGCAACGCGAAAGACGACGTTTGAGGTCCATAAATGTATAAAGGAACCCTTTACAACTTTGAAAAGTATGTATCCTGGGGTACTTTTTGGTGTAGAATTCAAATCTGCTATCAGAAAACTTGTAACTCATTTACTTTAAAAGATATAGGGCCCTCAAAATGATACAAACAGAAGGTATCAACATTTATGTACCTCCAAACGTCGTCTTTCGCGTTGCGACACATTTTTTACGCTGACCCCCCTAAATTTCAAATTGATGCCACGGGAAAACGAAATGGAGTATGAAGCTCAAATTTTCAGGATTTTACTTTCTCATCAATATCTACCACCGCACAGAAAACGGAAAAAAAACTAGAGCGGTTCTCGGGTTGCGCGGTTTTCGGCATACGCGGTTGGTAAGGTTGTTGGGTGATGGTATGGTAGTGGTTGTGTTTAGATGTGAGTTTCTTTTCAGAACCCTGTATGGGCGAAGCCTGGATGGTGGATGGGGAGTGTGGGGTGATTAAAGAAGGAAATAATATGGAAATGTAATAGGCCGCACAGCTGTGTAATGTTTATGTTTTACAAGATGCCCAGAGCACGGGTTGGGATATGGGATATCCCCGTCGAGTTCACAACAGGTGTTGGTACTGCTTTACCAAAACAACCCGAGCCGTGTTTTTGTATGTATAGACAGTTTCCTAGCAATGTTGACTGTACCCACCAAGTTTCATACCCATACGACAGATTTTAGTCATTTGACCTCAGATGACCCCTAAGTGACCTTGAATTACCCCCAAAATGACCTTCCAAACATTTGACTCTTAATGTTGACTGTACTCACCAAATTGCATGCTCTTATGTCAGTTTTTAGTAATTTGACATCAGATGACCCCTGGGTGACCTCGGATGACACCGAAATGACCTTCCAATAATTTGACTCTAAATGTTGACTATACCCACCAAGTTTCGTGCCCATATAACAGTTTTAGTAATTTGACCTCAGATGCCCCTGGGTGACCTCTGATGACCCCGCAATGACCTTCCAAAAATTTCACTCTTAAGTGTTGACTATACCCACCAAGTTTCGTGCCCATATGACAGTTTTTAGTCATTTGACCTCAGATGAACCCTGGGTGACCTTGGATGACGCCGAAATCTATTCAGCTCTGTAAGAACATAAACTACAAATACAACTGACCAAATTTAGGCGATACACCATGTTGTTAAAACCCCTGTAGACCCTATAAGGAACAAACCAAAAGATCGATAACGTCCTATAAACGTAACTAGTTTCATTTCTCAGCCGACCCCCTCCCTCCCTGCCAGAAACGTAATAATGAAATGTTGAAAATTTTGACATAATAATAATAATGACACATTCTTCAGACCGATGGTTTTGTACAAACGTAATCGAGTATTTTTACCCCCTCACCCCTAAACGAAACTAGTTTCGTTAATAGGACGTCATTGATCTTTTGGTTTGTTCCCTAATACTTGGCATCATCGCACATGTTGACTTCCAAACTTCATCACAACATAAACTTTGAAAATGATCCATTCATACTGTCCCATTTATTGATACCTTCTGTTTGTATCAATTGCCAGTGAGCAAAATACACGTGCTCTGTTCACTATACACAGCAAGGTATAGGTAGCAATGTGCACGATATTACAACCTCTACCTTGCTGCATTTGATTTGCAGTTCTGACATCTGGCCTGCGCCGGTTTAACAACCAGGTCAAACCTTTGGAGCGGGGCTAGACAGGGATGACAGAATGCTGTGTCGTCATAAATTAAATACAATTTATTACTTTTGGTAAACAAGGGTTGTCTGAGAAGAACAAATTTGGAAAGGTGAAAAGTAAAATGAAAAAAAGAGAAGAAAAACAGAAGGGGAAAATGGGGAGAAACGGGAGGGAAATTATGATTTCCTTTCTCCATGCTCAAAATTAAATGTTGAGATTAAAGTTTTCATTTTTCGTTGGAAAGGGTGTGCCCGAGTGATTGTGTATTAAAACAAACGTTAACAAACGAAAACAAAATTCCCTAAATTGTTATGCCAAAATAAAAAATTTAATTTTGTAAATTTTTGGCTCTATGTAAAGTTTGGAAGGATTTTTGTTTCTCAAAAAAGAAAAAAAATCTGGTGTCATAATGAGTCAAAAGATGTATGTTTTATACAGTAAATGAAGTAAAAATTATGATGCGCAGTGATTATGCCACGTTATTAAATTTCTAATCTTAATATTTCGTCTTTTTGTCAAAATTCAATTAGCTGATTTATTGCTCAACCACACCAAGTATTTAGTTTTGTTTAGTTGTGGCGTTAAAATACCCAAACAATTAAGTTTCTGACGATACAGTTCTTTCAGGGACACCCTGTATATAGCATGTTTGTACTACAGTATCGATTTTATTGAAGGTCACTGGTAAACAAACACTTGATAGTCTGTGCCTCGGGCCAGACTGTATGTGGCTATCACGATGTTTGTTTGGATCGCCCGACATAAATTGGCTGTGTAGGAGACTAGGTCTGTGCAAACAAATTAACGACTTTATAGCGAACGCGAGTGTTTCCAAAAAGCAACACAGAAGCAAACAAAAAATACACCCATTGCCCGCTATTTACCGCGCGAAATGAACGACTCTAATCATGTACCGCACGAAATGAACGACTCTAATCAGCTGCGGCAATTCCCCAATGGTGGATAGGTCTATACTATACACGTATTCTTATTCGTGCATTTGACGGACTTGGGTGTTTTTGTTTTTGTTAAATATCTCCTCTCCTGAACACATATTATTACAGAAAATCTATCTACTTCTTCATTCGATTACATACTATATACCCTGCAACTTTCAATCTACACAGTGGCTAGATAAACCCTTAAACGTGCGAACAAATATTGCAAAACAAAATTAAAGTATGGCTCTCCGCCTATGGCTCCGCCCATACAAAAGTCACTGATGCCATGATTCACCTTCGTTTTAGATGCCTATGGATCCCCAAAGGTTTTGACTATAACTCATGAACTGCATGTCGGAAACAAGTCAAACTATACTTTTTCTGAATCCTTAATATGGTATTGAGGAACACATTGGTATGGACTTTAACCAGAATCAAGCAACTTTGAAATTCCATACGATCATGTTGGATTTATGCAAATAAGGCACTGTTCCACTCTTAAGACTTTTGATATTTTGTTTAACATATTTAATACTTTTTTTAAATGAATGGTGAAAGATGATGACCAAAATGAGCGCAAGGGATGGACTTACGATATTCATTTGAGTGCTTATTTGAGCACAACCCGACGATCGTGCGTAGCAGTTGAAGGACTTGTGGATCAAGTCTAGTTTTAGTGCACCAAGAAAAACTCTGGAGGGTCTACTCTTGGTAAGACGGGGAAGGCTTATAATGAGAGAGAAAGAATATGGAATTGAAACTTTGAATCATCTTGTAGGCCAATGTAAAAATAGCCGTCAAAAGTACATCTGCTATATTTATTTAACATGTTTAAAAGCTCAAACTTGCAAGACCACTTGCAAGACTTGCAAACTATATAGTATGTTATTTAGTGTTATTTAAAGCAGCCTCTGGCTGGCTGCACTTCAAATCAGGTTCAGTTAACTACAACTTGTATCTCACCTCAAATTAGTCTGTGCTACAGACCATATACCTATATTATCCATAGGGAGATAAACTACTGGGAACCACACACTCTTGGAAACCATAGTGGGGCATCGCCCCGGGCATCGCGGTTTGTGACTCGTGGCTCTTGTCCCCTTAAATCGCGAGTAGTCTTTGACAAAGACTAACCTCAACTTAATCAAGTTAATGTTCATATTAACAAGCAACTCGCCCCACAACTCGCCAGTGCACAACTTACCATTTAGCCATCTCTTGAATTATCTTGGCCTACAAGATGATTCAAAGTTAAAATTCCATATTTTACCAGTCCAAATTTGCTCGCACCTTTGATGCAACTTCTCCTTGCACCTCTTTTTGTAACTGTCCAAATTGCAGGCAAATGTAAATAACCTGCATTTCCACCTCTAATTTATATTTCCCTTCCCTTCTTTTTGGATTTGGTGGGGCGGTCTTAGAGGTGCCTGGCACCTGTTCGCTCCAGCCATTCACTGGACTTTTTAAAACAAATATTGTTCCTTTCATAATATTGTGTAATTTTTGATGTTAAACTTATGTGCAATATTATATATATTTTTTGTAATTCTGTGCCAGTGATAAAGTGTAATAAATAAATAAATAAATAAATAAATAAATAAATAAATAAATAAATAAATAAATAAATAAATAAATAAATAAATAAATAAATAAATAAATAAATAAATAAATAAATAAATAAATAAATAAATAAATAAATAAATAAATAAATAAATAAATAAATAAATAAATAAATGAGCAATGTAGTTTTTACGTTGTCTATCATTTCTATAACAGTTGCAATTATTTCAGAACATTTTTAAAATTGAAACATGAGATATCGATCGGCATTGAGTTTACCGAAATAGAGTTGAACATGACTGGCATATTTAAATATATACCGGGGGGGCACTTCAATATGAAATGGATATAGGTGTAGGGCTGGTACTTTCGCACTAAGGGGCATTCGGTGAGAGCAAAATGTAAAAAATATGAGGTCATTGGGTGAGAGCATGATTTTTGGCATTCGGTGAGAGCAAAATGTAAAAAATAGGGGGCATTGGGTGAGAACATGACCTTTTTTGAAATGGAATCTTTGGGTGAGAGCCGAAACAGCGCCACAAAAACCTCGAAAATCGAATTTCTAGTTCTAAATGGCTTCAAATTTCATTGTTTTTTCCAAATAAGTAACAAAATCAGTGATAAATGAAAGTTGCTGTTCAAATTGAACTTGTAAGGGTCTTTGGGTGACAGATCAAATGGAAAAATAGGGGGTCTTTGGGTGACAGAGCATGTGTTCGGAAAAAATACTGGGGTCTTTGGGTGACGACAGCGATGATGAAAAAGGAAAAGTTGGAGGGCCCCCCCCCCCCGGGATATATACAGCTGCCTTAATGTTATTTTGTCAATCATATATATCAGTACGACGGCAACTTCGTGACCTCTTTTGTTCGATAGAAATTTTTACGGGTTGGTGAACACGGGTTACGTAACTAAATGTTGAAAATTTGGCCGGCAAACATGTTTTAGCGAAATAGCTCCAGAAATGGGAGACACGGGTCGTTTTTTGCTTAAATTGTGTACCATGATCACGGATAAGATACCAAACATTTGTGCAAAGAACAAAAACGAGTAAAAGTTGAATAATATTGAAAATAAAGAAGCTTGAACATGTCCAAAGTGGCCGGGAAAATGAGAAAAATTGCATGTCACGATCACCAAAATGGTTATATCTACAACAACTATGAGCAAACGCCGATCTTATGCTTTTCTGTAATGATAGATATTAACTAACTTGAGCTTGTATTAAATTTTCAGCGAAAATGATTGGTGGAACAATCGAGTCGTAGGTTGTAAAGTTACTCTCAAAACGGCCCGTGTCTCAATCGTACGTGTCCCGTTAGTGACAATTGTCACTAGCAAAATAGCAGCCGGCCTTGTCATTATATCGAATAATAATCGTCAGAATCGTCCAGTTGACTCCAGTGATATTTCTTTATTCAAGTAAAATACTGCATTGACTTACAAAATATTGAAGTCAATATAAAAAGTAATATCACCTCATTTGACTGAACTTAAAAGCAGTTTTAAAAATATTATTGTTGATCGAGTCCCTGAATGAGAAATAAGGTTGCAAAAGATACGAGTATGTTACAGCAGGTTGTGATGGTCTAGTGGTTGACGCCGTGGTTTGAAGTGCGAGAGGTTGAAGGTTCGAATCCTACAGCATTTCGAATTTTTTTCTCTCTTGTTCTGTTAGGCGTATGGTGTAGGCCCGTCAGTATTATGATCAATTAAAATATTTCTATGCAACACGTTTGCAATGTTTTTCTTTATGCGTAGGCCTACATATTAAAAAATAAGATAGCGTCAGCCATAATTTACGAATTTCAAACCTGATATTTTGGCATAATATTATTTGTAATTTTTACACCGTTCTTACACCATACCCAGACATACACATAATTGGAATCAGCGTTTCGTTGTCTAGAGTAACTTTAATTATCTTCAATAGAACACCACAAGCGGTCAAGATAAAAAAAAAATGCTTTCTTTCATTTTACCTCATTATTTCTGCTTCAAATGATCAGAAACCCTTCCTGAAAGTTGTTTACTAATATCATAAATATTTTCAAAAAACAAAAAAAACCCGCTATGGTAGGGCCGGGTTCGAACTTCCAACCTCACGCACTTCAGGCACGGACTTAGCCACTATACCATCACAACCTGCTAACTTATTCTCGTACCTTTTGCAATGTCATTTCTAATTCAGTGAAGATGAATTGTCTATTTATAGACATGAGAGTGCTAGTGAGCATAGTGAGTCTGCAAGTTGTAGATTAAGCGAGGAAGTAGATGATAGGTCTATTCATAGACCATGTGAAGATGAATTGTCTATTTATAGACATGAGAGTGCTAGTGAGCATAGTGAGTCTGCAAGTTGTAGATTAAGCGAGGAAGTAGATGATAGGTCTATTCATAGACCATGTGAAGATGAATTATCTATTTATAGACATGAGAGTGCTAGTGAGTATACAAGTTGTAGATCAAGTGAGGAAGTAGATGATAGGTCGATTCATAGACCATGTGAAGATGAATTGTCTATTTATAGACATGAGAGTGCTAGTGAGTCTGCAAGTTGTAGATCAAGCGAGGAAGTAGATGATAGGTCTATTCATAGACCATGTGAAGATGAATTGTCTATTTATAGACATGAGAGTGCTAGTGAGTCTGCAAGTTGTAGATCAAGTGAGGAAGTAGATGATAGGTCTTTAAAATGTGGACCGGTTGAAGAGGAAGTTGATAGTGTGTCTATAGGTCATAGACCAAGAGATGAGGTAGTGGATAAGTCTACAAAGTATGGATCATATGAAGTAAACAAGCAGCTTGACAAGAGACACATCAAAACTGGAGAAGAGGAGAAAGGAGTAGACAGTAGACAAAAAGACCACAAGAGACAAAACACAACTGGAGACGAAGAGGAAGCCGCCAGCAATAGACATGAAGTTTACAAGAGACATGTGAGTAAACAGAAACACCAAAGACGTGATACAATTGGAGAAAAAGAAGAAGTAGCCAACAGGAGACATGAAATTCATAAGAAACATAAAACAACTGGAGATGAAGAGAAAGCTGCTAACAATAGGCAAGAAGAGCACAAGAGACACAGCACAACTGGAGATGAGGAGGATGATGCCAAAAGAATACAAGAAGCCAACAAGAGACATACATCTGGAGAGGAGATGACAGCTGCTAACAATAGACATGAAAATCAAAATAAGAGACATGAGAAAAGAGGTGACACATCAAGAGATGAAGAGATAGCTGCTAACGGTAGACAAGAAAATAACAGACCTACAAAGAAAGTGAATGGTAATAAAGACGGAACATCTTGTAATGCTTCAAGGAGTACCAGGAAGATTACTTGCTACTGTACCAATACCCAGAGCGTGATGAATAAGAGAACTGAGCTTGAGGCAACCATTGATGATCTAAAACCAGATGTGATTGGTGTAACAGAGTCCTGGTGTAACAGCACAATAATGGACAGCGAAGTTGCCTTTGACAGCTATGTTATGTTTAGACTTGACAAAGATTCACCAAGTGGTAGAGGAGGCGGTGTTATTCTGTACATCCATGAGTCACTGTCAGCGGTTGCTTGTCACGAGATCAACAATTCCAATGACTTCAACAGCTCAGTGTGGTGTTTGATTGAGTTAGAGAAGAATGAGAAAGTGTTAGTTGGACTATGCTACAGAAGTCCTAACAGTACAGATGAGAACAACCGCAAGCTATGCGAGCAACTTGAACATGCTGCAAAAGTTAAGAATGCTACTCACCTGCTACTCATGGGTGACTACAATTTCTCTGAAATTAACTGGAAGCAAGGCAAGATAGAGAGTGGTGGGGACACTGAAGAGGCACAGAAGTTCTTTGACACAACACAAGATCTATATCTAGTGCAACATGTCGAAAAGCCTACGAGAAATAGAGGTACCCAGAAACCATCCATGCTTGATCGTGTCTTCTCCAGAGACGAGCAGATGGTAAACAACATTGAGCATCTGGCACCGCTCGGAAACAGCGATCATGATGGCCTATTCTGGGAGTATGAAACAAAGTCTAACTTCCAAGGAGTCGACAATGAGACCACGTCATTCAACTACCCAAAAGGTGATTATGTTAAGGTCAAGAACCACTTCAAGAATGTGAATTGGGAAGAAGAGTTTAAAGATAAGAATTGCAATGAAGCATGGAACATCTTCAAAGAAGCGTATGAAACAACCATACAAGAACATGTTCCCCTCAAGAAGAAGAAAAGCAAGAAGCCGCAATGGTTGAAGTCTGGAGTAAAGAGGTCAATTCGGAAGAAATACAACATGTATCAGCGATACAGGAAGACACAGCAGTACAAAGATTATGAGGCGTATAGGAAGCAGAGTAACATAACCAAGAAGAAAGTTAGAAGAGCCCAGGTAGATTATGAGAAGAAAATCATGAGAGATTTTAAGAAGAAACCGAAAGCCTTCTACAGCTATGTTCGTGCTAAACAAAAGGTCAAGTCAGGAGTCTCCCAATTGGAGAATGAGCAGGGTGATCTTACCAAGACTGACAAAGAAACAGCTGATGTTTTGAACAACTTCTTTCAGAGTGTCTTCACACAAGAACCTGATGGCGAACCACCAACTCTATCAGACCGTAAGCCAGACATGGAAGAGCTCAGTGGAGCAGAGTTTACTCTTGATGATGTAGTGAAGAAGCTGGATACGTTGAAGCAAGATAAGTCACCAGGTATAGATCAAGTACATGCTAACGTTCTCAAAGAATGCAAGAATGAAATGGCTCTCCCTCTGTTCAGGATCTTTAAGAAATCGCTTGAGGAAGGCTGTATCCCAGATGACTGGAAACTGGCAAGAGTTTCACCAATATTCAAGAAAGGGTCAAAAAACCAGGCTTGCAACTACAGACCAGTCAGCCTTACCAGCGTTCCTTGCAAAATCATGGAGTCGCTACTGAGAGATGCCATTCTCAACCATGTCAACCAACACAATCTGCTCTCAGAAGATCAGCACGGGTTCAGAAGTGGAAGATCATGCATGACCAACTTACTCACCACTCTAGAAGACATCACAGGAAGCTTGGATGAAGGATTTGGAGTAGATGTCATATATCTTGACTACGCAAAGGCCTTCGACACAGTTCCTCATAAACGGCTTATCTCCAAACTGAGAGCTTATGGGATTTCTGGCAAGATCTTAGACTGGATCAAGGATTTCCTTCAGGATAGGAAACAACAGGTTGGAGTGAGAAAAGAATTGTCAGACTGGGCCGATGTCATGAGTGGCGTACCGCAAGGGTCAGTGTTAGGGCCAATACTCTTTGTATTGTACGTCAATGATTTGCCAGAGGTAGTTACGTCAACAACTAAAATGTTTGCTGACAACACCAAGCTGTACAACAGGGTCAAGAAAGACAGCTCTGAAGGAAGTGATGCTATACAGGATGATCTCAACCAACTCAAGGACTGGTCAGATACATGGCTCCTTCGTTTCAATGCATCAAAATGTAAATGCATGCACCTGGGAAACGACAACCCTGAGAGAGCCTATGTCCTTGGAGATGATGAAATTGTGGTGGCCAAGGAGGAGAAGGATCTGGGTGTTTACATCACAGATGACTGCAAACCATCAATGCAGTGTACAAAGGCTGCCAACAAGGCCATGACGAGTCTGAGAATCATCAAGAGAACATTCAAGTACATTGATAAAGAGAGTTTCTCCATCCTGTATAGAGCCTATGTTCGTCCACATGTGGAGTATTGTGTCCAAGCATGGAGTCCTTACCAAGTCAACGATATCAAAGAAATCGAAAAGGTGCAAAGAAGAGCTACTAAACTGGTACCAAGTTTAAGAGACAAACCATATCAGGAAAGGCTTGAAGAATTGGATCTTTACCCGCTAGAGGTCAGAAGATTAAGAGGAGACCTGATAGAGGTATTCAAAATCTTGAACGGCCTAGAAGACATCAGACCAGAGGAGCTCTTCACCAAGTCACACAACACAGAGACTACACAGACACCAGAGGACACAACTTTAAGCTCTTCAAGAAGCAGCTGAACAAAGGTCTAAACCTGAGGAAGTTTTTCTTCTCCCAGAGAGTGGTAGATACATGGAATAAACTTCCCAAAGAAGTAGTGAATGTTAAGACAACAAACCAATTCAAGGGCAAAATTGACAAGTTTTGGAGCAAGAATGGATATGGGGAACTAAAAGGCTTAAACCTATAATTTTAACCCATCAAATCTAAGTGTAAGTGTAAGTGTCTCGTTCAACAATAATCTTTTATAAACTGTTTGTAAGTTCAGTCAAATGGCTTGAAATTACGTTTTATATTGACTTCGATATTTTGTATGACAGGGCAGTATTTTGTATGAATAAATAAATATCACTGTAGTCAACTGGACGATCCTGACAATTATTAATCGATTATATGGACAAGGCCGGCTGTTAATTTTCCTGCTGACACTGGTCACTTATGGTCACGCACGATTGCGAGGGGAAGCCGTTTTGAAAACAACTTTCCAACCTACGACTCGATTGTTCCACCAATCATTTTCGCTGAAAATTTAATACAAGCTCAAGTTAGCTAATGTCTATCATTACAGAAAAGCATACGACCGGCGTTGGCGCATAGTTGCAGATATAACCATTTTGGTGATCGTGACATGCATTTTTTCTCATTTTTTATGCTACTTCGCGCACAATAAACATTCATTTTCTCCACAATAATTGGACTTTTACACGTTACTGTTTGCCTTATACTCATGTTTCATATCTTATCTATGGGCTCAATATGGAAATGAAGGGAGAAACCACTCATGTATTCCATTTTTTTGATGTTTTCTGAAAAACTGTATTTGCCACCTTATTTACAACATTACGTTACGTAACAGCAAAGGTCACGCCGGTAAAAATTACCGGAAGTGAGCTAAGTTGCTGTCTACACCACATTTCGCCATAATTTATTCTAGAAACGCTTGCTGTTAGAATAAGAAAAATTTTAATGCTAAATTATTGCACATTCTAGGGAAGCGTGGTTACTGTTTTGAAATAACCGAGTGAGAGGGTTTTCAAGAAAATATTTTTCCTGTCAAAACTGAAGCATCCTCTGTATAAAAGAAAATATGAATATTAACTGCACATCATATATAACTATTCGTGATACCCAATTGTGGCATATTTGAGGTCGTTTATGAGGCAGAGAATTTTATTTAAATTTTATATACGCCAAAATATTTTTTATAATTGAGCAAGAATAAGGATAGAAAAAACGTTAAAAATTCTATGTAGAAATAACATTAGACCCGGCAAAAGATTACTGTTTCGTTTTTATGATATTCTAATCTTTTATTTCCCGAAGAAACATTTGGGGTCTAAAATGGATTTTTATGCAATTGATAAAAACATCGAGCGTGTATACGCGAAAAGTGGGGGGAGCCTCTATAGTATTTTACTGACCATGCTAATGTACTGACACCGTGCGAGCACATGTCAAAATCGATATAATGTATTGTCCATATAGACGCGCATTTATCATTTATTATTGTCGGATTAACAACAATTGAGCGCTATTAATACACATTAATGTTTTTAGGCAAATAAAATTCCAAAATATGGTACGTTTTCTGCTTTTGCTTGTCACGTGGTAGGCCTATATTGAAGTTGCGATTATATCTTCAAATAAGTTTCAAATGGATTCCATCAAGACAAGTGGGCGAGTGGTCTAAGGCGCTAGGCTCATAGAGCATATCCAAAGCGGCGTGGTCCGCCGTGAGTTCGAACCCCGCCTCTGCCAAACTTTAATAGAAGTAATATTAAAATTTAACTTTTTTTAAATTTCATATTGGGGAAATGTGACTGGGAGAATTTATGTATGGCGTGGAGTGGTGTGGTTGCTGTCGTACTGATATAGATTGTTCCTTCTAAGGGGCTGTGCAATAATTATGAGCCATGCACATTACTCGTCGAGTGGTCGATAGACGTCCCAATAAATCGGACTTAGTCACCGGTCAGTTCTACAGCATAGATATCCATGGCTAACGATGGTTAACTATGGAAACATGTTAAAGGACATCAAGAAAATTTTCTAAGTTATTTATTTTGAGCTAGGTTTTGTCTGTGACTGCTAATGTGAGGCCGTCGTAGGTCGTACGGGGCTCAAACTCGGCGGGTGGGTGTAGTTCTGTCCTGGCAAGAAGAAGTTTATGTTCGTTAAGTCATCCGACCCCAGGGCCCCCTCCAAGGGGTCATTTGAGGTCAAATGACTAAAAACTGTCATATGGGCATGAAACTAGGTCCTACAGGGCGGGCTCAAACTCGGTGGGTGGGTGTAGTTCTGTCCTGGCAAGAAGAAGTTTATGTTCGTTAAGTCATCCGACCCCGGGGCCCCCCCCTCCCAGGGGTCATTTGAGGTCAAATGACTACAAACTGTCATATGGGCATGAAACTAGGTCGTACGAGGCTCAAACTCGGTGGGTGGGTGTAGTTCTGTCCTAGCAAGAAGAAGTTTATGTTCGTTAAGTCATCCGACCCCGGGGCCCCCTCCCAGGGGTCATTTGAGGTAAAATGACTAAAAACTGTCACATGGGCATGAAACTTGGTAGGTACAGTCAACATTTAAAACAACATTTTTTGAAGGTCATTTTGGGGTCATCCAAGGTCACCACGGGTCATCTGAGGTCAAATTAGTAAAAACTCATATATGGACATGAAACTTGGTGGGTACAGTCAACATTTAGAGTTATAAGTTTAGGTCATTTTGGGGTCATCCAAGGTCACCCAGGGGTCATCTGAGGTCAAATTACTAAAAACTGTCGTATGGGCATGAAACTTGGTGTGTACAGTCAACATTTAGAGCCAAATTTTTGGAAGGTCATTTTGGGGTCGCCAGGGGTCATGTGAGGTCAAATTAGTAAAAACTGTCGTATGGGCATGTCACCATCAGCCTGGTAATCGCGCCCAGCCGAGAACCGCCAAATATGGTAACCGCCTAGTCTATTTTAAAACTGATGCATCAATGACTATGTTCATCATGTCATTATTGTATCATTCTCACATACATTAGGAAATGAATTTGGAGAATAGAGGCCTTGCATGTGACATATCATCCCGTAAATATGGCGGACTACTCAAATGCATTCAACAAAAGCATGATTGCAATCAAATAGGTTGATAACAACATTTGATTGAATGGACTGCACTCCGCCATAACTACGGTGAAGGACACCGGCTCAAATCCTTTGTTTGGAGCCAATCGATAATTTCATGCAGGGCCTCTATACTTTCTGTTAATAAAATACTATGCTGACCTCACACTCCAGTAATTTCAGATCATTGAGCTCAGTAATACATCAAAGAATGTCTTCCAATTCATGAAAACAAATAGATAATCTGAATATCGGATTAAAAGCTTGAGGCATTTCAATTGCAAGGCTCATTACTTATACACCAACAACAACATAGGCCTACAAGTGTATATAATGTAGCATGTGCACACATTATCATGTTGTGGATGGTGAATCAAGCTGCAGTCCCTACACATTCCCAAATGAATGCAGTGACCACTCATTCATGATGGACGTACTGATCATTATGTATGATTTAAACTCATAGGAGTTGTGCGTTAAGTTTGGCAATTTGGGAGGGGTGGGTTCAAAATGACCCCATAGGATTATACGGGGTAAAATTTCAAATTGCTCAAATACCCCTTTCAAATATATCAAATTATTTAAATAAATAAATAAATAAATAAATAAATAAATAAATAAATAAATAAATAAATAAATACATAAATAAATAAATAAATAAATAAATAAATAAATAAATAAATAAATAAATTTGAACAAATTGTAGCGTAGCATTAAAATCATAATAACCATTGCTGACGGGCGGATTCGAACCAACGATATTGACATTACCAGTCTGATGCTCTAACACTGAGCTATGCCATCATCTAGTAATGAGGGTCGAGTTTTTAGCGTATACAGTGTTTGTCTGTGAAAATGCCGCCTCGTGAAATAAATAAATATAAAATCTCAATTTTAATTTAAATTTATTTGATAATTTTCTAACCTATGTTTTCTTTAGAGCAGGGACAAATATTTCCCTTTTTATCCAATTTGGCCGCTAAATAAGAATCTACTTCTTTTATTACTGATTTAATTCCGCGATTTGTTCCATTAAGCAATATCAAAGATTAATGTCAAGCATCTCACAACAGATATTTAGTTGGGTTAGTGGTTTTGCACAGTGCTTTTTAACCGGGTGGTACCGAGATCGATTCCCACCTCTGCCTGCAATTTTTTTTTTTCAAGACTGGGAAATAATAACCTGACATTCGCCGCTGACATTCGTACAGGATTTAGCCACACTTGAACAGGATTTAGCCAAACAAAGACTTAAGCTTTTTAATAATACTATACATAAGTATAAGCTTATTATCCTCTTCAACAATAGGATTAAAGATTGGTGCTTGACTGGAATTACGTGCTAGTGTCATTGGTTATTGTTAAAAGGCAATAAGGTGTGTATTTCCTCTGAATAGGAAAGACTCTCTACATCGAACCATGGATGTTGGTGGTTCGAATTAAGCCCGATCCTGACTCCACTTCGCAGCGGTATGCGATGCTGCGATGCTTTTCAAACATCTCAGCATCGCGCGATGAAATTAAAATGTACAGGTGGAGTCAGTATCGGGCTTTAGGAGAATGTATCTTCCAAACCCAATTCGAAATGATGCGCTTGAGAATTCAACAATATAAATAACGGTAGCTCTATTATAATACACATTAATGTTTTAAGCAGATAAAATTCCAAAATATAATACGTTTTCTGCCTTTGCTTGTCACGTGGTAGGCCTATGTTGAAGTTGCGATTATATTTTTAAATAAGTTTCAGATGAATAACAACAAGACAAGTGGTCGAGTGGTCTAAGGCGCTAGGCTCATAGAGTACTAAGCGAACCCCGCCTCTGCCAAACTTTAAAAGAACTAAATTAAAATTTGACTTTTTTTAATTTCATATTTGGGAAATGTGACTGGGAGAATTTATGTATGGTTTGTAGTGGTGTGATAGGACATGTACTTCGGCGCGGTCCGGTGACTAAGTCTTTATTGGGCGTTTTATCGGCAGTCAACGAGTAATGTGTAAAATTGGGAGAGCGAGAGGTTTTGGCAGGCCGAAAGAGGGGTGGCAAGTAATTTTTGGTAGGCTGAAAGTGGGGCAAGAGCAATTTTTGGCGTACATTTATCCGGTGGTACTCAAGTTTGGTTTGGGTGGGGGTGTACAGCTGAGAATGTGAAAGTAGACCTATCAATATACTAATTTTTCAAGAAATTTGAACCCATCTATCATAAGTCAAAAATTTCCGCTAACTTTAACATAAATTGTCTTTATTAGTTTACAACTTTTGGGGCAAAATTGGGCTGTTTTCGGACAAAATAAAGAGAATATTTTGAAGAAGGGACCCACCCATATCCCAAAATTGGCCTTAAAAAGGAGTAATTGATATACCCAGGAAAGCTCCTGATATACCAAAAGGCCGAAAATGCTACCCATGTTTGCGGCACGTCCATGTATGATCATTTGTACTGAGACCCCCGCGGTACATTTATATGCATGGGTCACACTTTTAAATAAAACTTGGGGCTGAGACTATTAAAGTTATATACCTGACTATACTAGAGTATGGAAACGTATTATAATACTGCTATATTTAAAAGCGAGATTTTTGCACGTGCAAAGGAGGTTGACAAAAGATTTTGGCACGCCATTTGGAAATGTCACGTTACCCCCGGTTTATAAATATTGGACAGTCCCTATCAACATATCTATGTTTATATCAGCTGTTCTGATGTTTATGTCTGAGTTCTTCGCATTGATGACTTCATGAGTATGGAATACAGATAATTGAAATGCTCCCCTAGAGCGTCCATGATGAGCGATTTGACTGGCTTTTTTTGTCGGTATTGAATTTGAACATGTTGAATGGACTTTTCATGAAACCACCAACCTCATAGATATGCTTTTGTCATTGACGGTGATCATCGATCACTTTCTATGAGTTAAACTGGCTTATAGTTCTTTCTCTAGATTAAAAACACCGGCTGTATATATTGCCAAATTGAGTTATCGTTAACACTTTCTGCTCTTGGAGCACTATGGGTATGTATACTTTTATTGCGCTCTGGAGCAAGTGGGAGCAAACTAACATTTTTGATATCATCTTATAGAAAATTGTTAAATTAAATCATCACGAGGTGTGGAGGAGGAGGGGAGGTTTAAAAGTTTTATCAGTTGCAATAATTATTATAATACATGCATGAAATGAACAACATGAGCATATGCTCCAGGAGCACTCTATGTTGCCGTGTTGACGATAACTCAATTAATCGTATTGCATTATGTTCTCAGTGCTCGTTTTTTGCTTGTTTTATTTTTTGTTTTTTTGTGAGCAATTAACATTTACGTTATAATCCCGGGTTAGATACGATATCAGCATCAAACTTTTGTTTGTCGTCTATTTGTGATTATATTATATTAACTCTATTATTATTATTATTATTATTATTATTATTATTATTATTATTATTATTATTATTATTATTATTATTATTATTATTATTAATGTTATTATTATTATCATTATTATTATTATTTTAACAATAATAATTTCCACCCATCTATAACCAAAAAAACTATTAAAAAAACACCAAAAAATTAAAAAACCAACCCAACAGCAACACAAGCACAAACAAACATCAAAATTGATTGCTGATGATAAAATAAACAAAACTAATTATTGGTAAATCCCGGGTAAATATCTTTTCTTGTGTCCAACAACCAACCAATCGCGTGTCATGCCTCTGTGGTCGTGTCAACTTAAATTCCAGAAACACTTCCAGGACGCAGTGTGATGGAAAAACCTGGCCAGTGTGTTATCATTCACCCGGTAGCCAATCGAACTTTGCAAACTATTAACTATCATAATTGGGTCGATAAATCAATAGATTTGTCTTCACTGACATAATTTTTAAGATAGCAGAATAACAAATATTCTTTTGATCAATAACAACAGAAGTGTCTACATGTATTTTCTTTACCGAGGTCGAGCGGTTTCTAGAAATGAAATTATAGACAAGGAGCGTATCTCTTTTTTGCGTTTCGTCATCAGTATGTCCGCTGATCATTTTCGAAATGAGAATTTTGACACAAACATTGACATTGTAACACTGAATCTTCATGATGATAGTTAAACATTTACTGTGCCTGCAATGACGTTGTTCAATGGCGACTACCGTCTTTTAACACTGGAATCGATTTCTATCTCTTCGATAGTATTTACCAAAGGAAAATATTTTTGGATCATTATCATCGTGTGGCGATACACCATAATATTTAATGGATACACTCTCTGATGAAAAAATGTGTTTGTATCATCCTGCATGGTTCCGACTACGAAAATTGTTTAGTGTGGAATAACAGTTTTATCATACCCGGTTATCATCTCTAACTATGGAAATATAAAAGTTTCATCTTAGCGAACATCTAATTCATTCAGCATCACTATGATTCGGGAAGATTCTCATGATTCTATTCCTGTAAGCAATAAGGGGAGATATTCCCCGGCTATAGCTAGAAGAAATTTACGCAAACTTGAGAGAACTATAAGCGGCCCTATTTTATTACCATCAGCTTCATCTTCTAGAAGTAACGGTGCTGATCTTCCGCCTCTTATTGGAGCACCAGATGATCCTTCTTTCTCACGTTATTCCAAGCATGACAAACCTGGCATTACAGACAGTCCCATGATTACACGTCGTGGTCGCCAAATAAAACCAATCCTGACGAGACAAGCATCGGAACCACAACTTTCTCACAGATTCACAGATCTTAAACTCAAACCAAATCCACCCGATCATGATTCTCCACGATCCAACGGATCAAGCACATGCAATTCACCACGGATGGTGCGAACAAGACTGAGCAAATCTGTTGAGTGTTCTCCAGTAACAGTTCGGAGGACATACCCTGGTGCTTCTACCTCACCATCAACCCCCATGTCTCCTTACTCTCCTATGTCTCCTTTAATATCAAACGAAATACAATTTACAAGTCCTACAGGAAGTGAACCGAATTCTCCTATGGTTAAGAAGAGACATGGTGGATCATTGAAATTAAGACGTGGAAGAACTACCAGTACTACTCCTGATGTTAGTCCTACTGGGGACAACAAGAGACACTCACTACCTGCCAATTTCACAGGTATAGTAATGGATTCTCTTACATGTACAGCGCGCGTTAATAATCACATATTTTCAGTGAAATCATAATTAATAACTTATTTTTGGTAATTGTACATTTATTTAGCAGTTCCCTGAATTGAGATGCGTCAAAGTCTCAAAATACAATGTATGATTAGCACTCTCATCAGTTTTCTGTGTTGGGGTGGGGTGGGGTGTGGGGGAGGAGTTGTGGGGATAGGGTGTAGTACTAGTAAGTTAGGATCTAAGTATTTTAAATGTATTAAGGGTATACGAGGTACTGTTGGTCGAAGCAGCCAAAAAAATCATATACTTTGAAAACTTGCTTAATTTATTGTTGTTAATGAGTTATGTACGTTTTACAAAAGTGTTGTTGTTTCAGCCCTCTTTACAACATAACTCAAGAACCACGGGACCTACAAAAGTATATCTGTGATATTTTAATTCTTCTACACGCTCGCTATGAATTGAGCAATGCAATTTTTGCTAAAACTCACTATACCATTCGCAAGATGTCGCGAACTACTTTTTTTTGGCTGCTTCGACCAACAATACATCGTATACCAAATGTATTAAGGCTGCGTGTAATCCCGGTGAATTTGTGCACATGCAACCATAATGTTTCTGCTTCAAAATCGACAATTGGAAAAAAAATGCAATGATCTGGCGGTGTTCTTTTATCATAAGTGGAATCTTTTCAATATTATTTGCTTTTTATTATTGATCCTTTCCCACTGAGTTTTAACTCAAAAGCTACTAACATTCTAATCAACATGCTCTTGAATTCGTACAACAGTCGGTATGAGGAAATCGCATTGTGATTTTCATGCTCCTTAAGCAATATAGTCCATAAAAGGCCTAAAAGGGTTACCCTTGAACAAGTTCTAGATCTTATTTGCCTCAATTTATGGTGTTGATAATGAAAGACAGGTAATCATTATCATCGATCATTATTGATTCATGCCAACAACAATTACCCATAATTCATTTTGATTCAATGCATGGAAACATCATGGGGTGTGAGCAGATCAATAGCCTCATCCCCAGTTTTCTTTGTAAAAAGTCAGATTTTGGTATCAGAAGAAAGCTTATAAAATATAATTACCCCGATCCCGGGGCTCGTTATATTTTTCTCAATAAAGTGGTGAATTGTGGAAGTGGAAGTATACTATGTACTATTTTTTGTTTAAAAATACGAAACTTGTGTAAAATCTTAACCAACCTATTCTATTAAAACATGGAAAAGGGGGCACAATTTTATTTGATGATTTTAAGGTTGATTCGAAATGTTTATTGGACATAAGCAAATGATTTGCCAATACGTGAACTTATGAAACATACATGTATTTACAAAAATAGTTATGCTTGAAATAAAGAAAATAACAAGAAAAATTATGAATCTTAAAAAAAGGAAGGAAGCGGACGGGACGCGGTCAACTGTATTTATTTGTGTTATTTGGTCCTACATGTATCTACATTGCTGAATTGCTGTCAAAATTTAATATTTTTATGTTAAAATTAGTGTCAAAGTGTTAATAAAATTGTTTAATTTTAAAATGGCAACGAAATTGTGCGTTAATAAGGGAAAGGTGTTAAGTGTTGGCAAAATGTTGCTCAAATAGTGTCAATATATTAACATTTGTTTTTAGAGTGTACCCAAAAATGTTCGTCCAACACGTCCAAGACGTCCTTGGTGTGGTGCCTGTTACACTCTGTTAAACATTTAAAATAATTTGAATCGCACGATCAATTTACTCTAAATAGTTATTTCATGCAAACTGCTGCTTCTTATGAATTGCAAATGATCTGAATATCTTAATTCGGTGTTATTTGATATCAAATTCTGATTAACATGATCAAAGACATCCTTTATAAAAGTGCACTCACTTTACGCAATATTCAAGGGCTAAGGGGCACTGCATGCATGACACTGTTTGGGGATAAAGTAGGCTTTACGGTAGTGATTATAATATTATTAGCTTTATATTTTACAATTCTGTCAATTCATTTACTGTTGATTTTTATTTCAGATTATTCACCACGAAATGGACTTCCTCATCAAATGAGGGTTGATGAAATAACATCTTTTGAACATTCACATCATGTCGACAGCATCAAAGAGTCATTTAGTGCAGTTGATGACGAAACAGGCGAACCCATAATGGATGTCACAGCTAGACTCCGTCATGACTCAGGAGGACCCGGGGACGAATCGTCAACACACAGTGTCACAAATCAATCGTGTGATATGCTCTATGATATAGCTGAAACTCGTGATGAGACCGCGCTAGATGAGACATGTAGTACTAAATCTGAGCCTCCACAGTCGTCGGGGGATGAAAGTGACAATGAGAAGAGTTTACCGGAATATCAAAAGAGCCCATTATCCACGAACAATAGGGTGAATAAATGGCTTTTAGGACTCCAGCCTTCGGAGAACACTGCTTGTGATCCGTCTAGGACTGAGAAATTGTTGCCTGATATTCATTCATAAAATAATGTGAGGAGTATTAATTTCTTTGTAACCAGCCTTGGGTGCTGGGCAACTAGTGACTAAAATGAAAGGTCTACAAAATTCTTTATACCAGATTCTTTACTAGTTTTGAATCCATAAATGGACGCCCGGTAGAGTCTAGAAATACATAGCCGCTTTCGCCAAACTAACGTTTCACAAACATTTAGCGGGCATTTACGAAAATATTTGACAAACGTTTGTGATCGCCAATTGTTTGCCAAACGTATGGCGAAAACGGCTGTGTATAAAGGATCATAAGGTCATGAGGATATATAACTTCTTTCAGAACTCGACATCTTACAACTAAATTAATTACATGTACAATTCAGGCAAATAATAATTCGTCAACAGGTATCTTGTAACAAAATGTTGGCTTCCAGGTTGTAGACAAGTTGACAACTCTACATGTAAAATAATTATGGCTAAAAAAGGCTGTTTCCCGTACTGTGGTCTAAAAACCTAAATGAGAAATGCCGTTTTTATTTTATTTTCAGAGTCAAGATGTACGTGAAATCACTTATTGTCAAATCAATGCTGGTTATGTTGGTTAGATATGAGAAAAATAAAATTATAGGAACATTACAGATTGATTTTCATAGGATGCTTAGTGATATCATACTGATTGTAAACAAAATATTTCCGACTAAATTGGTTGAAAATTGTTGTCGGAATCAAGTATTTTGTTATGGATTTCTCAAAATTGAATAAAAACAAAAAGCGGCAATGTAAACTTACAAAACAGAGGTGTACTTTATTAGTAGTGAAACCATGTGTGTCGGTCATGTAAGGTCCCAGCAAACACACAGCGTGTTACAGAAAGGTTTGAATGTCGAGTTATTAGTACTACACCCCTCGATAAATTTGGATCTATTTTTGCATTTTTCTCAAAAACTTATAACATAGTGGTAACAAAAGTTATATATATTATAGGGGCAAGGAATCCAATTACTACACTGGAATTTCAGTGACCCAAGACAAGCGGTGTATTATGATAACAAATAAGGTACCGCTAGGATGTACCTCATTATTTTCCTATCATATATACTGAACCGCTTGTCTTGAGTTACTGAAATTTCAGTATAGTAATTGGATTCCTTGCCCCAATAATATACGTAACCTTTGTTACCAGTGTGTTATTATTTTTTGAGAAAAATGCAAAAATAGTCACAAATTTACCACAGGGGTGTAGTACCCCTTAAAGGGTATTACGTATAATGTATAAACGTTTTAATAACACTCATAAAACATTTTGAAAACGTAATGCAAAATATTATAACAGAATGTTATTAAAATTTAACTTGTGACAAAGTACTTTGATAAACTGTCTATGTCCAAGATATTTTGACAATAACGTTTTAAAACCGTATTCATGATCTTTATAACCCGACATTTAAAAGGGCATTTCGTGATCCACAGCCTCATCCCCCACTTTTCTCAAAAAAAGTTGAGATTTTTATGACACTGGAAACCTCTGGCTACATAATGTTTATGTATACACAAATTTTCTTGCAGATTAATTCGTTTAGCAAAGATATCGTGAAATTTGAATTTCGTTCTGATATACCAGAACGAAATTACAACACATTATCTATGGAGCAGTGCAATATACACATAATCATGCATAACTCGCAAACGCAAAATCGGAATCAACTGGAATTTTGGGAATAACCTTTTTTCGTGGATATCTACTGACAAATGTCATAAAAAGAGGATGCTAGGATCACGAAATACTCCTTTAAATGTTATTTAAAAAAGCCGTTTTGAATAAACGTTTTAAGAACAGTTTGCTGGGAAGGCAAGTTTACCAAACCCGTGACCCGGGTTACTAAACTCAAGGTAAATATAGGAATCCGCGTGTGTTTAATTTTAATTTTTTTAACATTCGGCCGAAGCCAGGCTAAGCCCAATAGCCTGCTCAGAGGCTACTAGGCCTAACCATCCGAATATGACGGGACAGGGATATGGGAAGAGGTCCGATTTTAGATGCAGGAGGAAAACCGGGGCACCCGGAGAAAAACCTGCGAGGACGAGCATGGATCGGCAACCAAACTCACATGGGCACCGCGGGGAATTGAAGTCCGGCCACAGTGGTGAGAAGCGAGTGAGAAGACCATTACACTAACCCACCCTCCCAAAGGGAAGAAATGAAAACACACGGGCTTTTTACAAGCTTTTACACGCGATCACCCAAATGCCCAACGTTCCTATTTTCAGTCTATAGATGGCCGATAGCATCAAAATAGCCTAACCCTGCATGGACGTCTAAGATGCAATCGTAGATGTCTAAGATTGCATCTTAAAAGTAGTTCTTCGGGTTGATATGATGATCAAATTTTAATTTTCCCCAGAGCATCCTGCGCACATAAACGTTGAAAAAAGCAACAACAACAACAAAAACCAAAAACTGAGTCACAGAAGCACGAATAGTATACAAAATATTGACTGCTATGAGGGGCATGGTTATATTATAGGCCCAAGGTGATCTCAAAACCGTGCTATAACCCGAGGCGCCCATAGCATGGTTTTGAGATCACCAGGCACGCTGGAGAAGAGCGGAAGATTATAAATCTATAGGTTTTAGGTTCGAATGAACCTAATTCAACCTAGAGAACTAAGTATAATAACTTTGATACCTATGTGGCTTTGTATATTTATTATAAATATGCATTTCTGATGCCTTCCGCTAGGAATGCGACGAACATCATTCAAACCTAATACCTCCGCTCTTGCCTCTGTGGCTCAGTTGGTTAGAGCGTCGCGCTGTATTACGAAAGTCGCCGGTTCGAATCCGGCCAGATGCACTGGGTTTTTTTTCAACGTTTATGTGCGCTGGCTGCTCTGGGGAAAGATTAAAATTTGTTCAAGATTGCATCTTGGACGCAACCAGAAATCACGATCAGCAAATCATGTAAGTGTATATTGACCAATGAAATCTTAGACGTCTAAGATCATGAAGACTATAGACGCCTATAAGATTTCTTGGACGTCCAAGATTGACCATTTACCACGACTATATAGTAATAGATGGTATCGAAATTTTCTCTCAAAACGTATACACCTACACAGTGTCGAAACAACAGTTACACTGTAAATCCCTAACTGTAACACTTTTTAAACACATTAGGCGTTTAGTCAAATTGTTATTATTTCTACATGTACCTTTTTAGGAATAAAATTTCATTTTTGAAACCTATTCTCTTATACATCACATATCCAAAATAAAATCAACACCGTCCCTTTGGTTTACAAGTTATCACAATTTGAATGTATATCTAAACGCATCCTAAATACTTATATCTGTCCTAAATACACCAAACGCTACCATTTAGCTAACGACATGTTTAGAGATTAAACATCATGTATATAATCTAAACACAAGCTAAACACCACTGTTTATAATATAAACACACGCTAACATGGTGTTTAGGATGCGTTTAGATACACATTCAAAGTGTAATAACTTGTAAACCAAAGGGAGGGTGTTGATATTGTTTTGGATTTGTGATGTGTAGGAGAATAGGGTTCAACATATGAAACCTTTTTCTGAAAAGGTAGATGTATAGATAATAATACAAAATTGGCTAAACGCCTAAACGTGTTTAAAAAGTGTTACAGCTAGGGATTTATAGTGTATGTAAGGTTATCGATTGCAAGTACTAGTTTATTTATAACGGTGAATTTGAGGAAGACCTGCCGCTTAATATTAATTTCGCAGGCTAACACTCAACAGTCGGTAAGATGTCATCGAGAGCTCTCATGGACGATATCCGTCCATCATTGAATCAAGGTATAATGTCCAAGGAAATTGTCTAAATCCGATAGCCAAGAATTGGTACGCTTTAGTAAGTTGGCTAATAATCTTAGGCGTCTTTTGATGCTAACAGTCATCCATATTAGCATGATTAGTCTACTCTTCATCTCAGCTCACGAAAAGACCCCTTACACCTATTTTTCCCGCTACACTGAAAAAACAAGCATATCATATTACACAGCTTGCGGAAAACTTACTCCATGATTTTTATATAAACTAGTTCACCCGTAGCTGTGAGAGCAACTGGTTCACGTTAAAGACGAATCCAAAGAGCCAAGTTATGGTCAGGATTTGGTCGGCCATTACTGGGTCCCCGCAACACCAAACGGGTGTTGTGACTGCCCAATTGGGTGGATTAAAGCCGCTTAAAAATCGATGCTAGATTCTTTTGTGTTGTAAACTGTCATCATTATTTTGTCTACGTGTAACACGGGTGATAGAATGCAGTTTAAAATACCCTCCAAGGCCGCATCATTTCACATTTAAAAAAAAAGCGCAGCGATTTTTAGTGCGCTACGCACAGGCACAACGCCTATCCACAAGCCTCAGCACACTTTACAGGTTGTCGCTGACCACTACGGCCCCACATCATTCCACAAATCATTAAACACCAAATCAGGGACTTTGCTGCTTCAAGAGCGCACACCCTAGACATTCCACAAATAACCATCGCAACCAGGATCAGCTCCCCGAGTTTCGTACGGGTTACGACGAGACAAATTAACAGTGAGTTCCTTGTCCAGGGGAATTTCAAGCTAATTCAATTTTTCCACGTGAGCGTACTAGGCACCGCCAGGGTGCGAACCCGCAACCTCTCGCACCACAGTCGAACGCCTTATCGATTGAGATAATTTGACCATTTTAGGTGAGATTGAGCCGACGGGGACCCACCTATGGCTGCCATTGAGGTGTAGGAATGCGTGAAATTGGATTCGTCTATATTGAGGATTTTAAACCACTTTTAACATGTTTAAGCCCGATTGGGCATACTCTACCATTTGACCTCCATATGACCTTTGACCTCAAGTGACCTCGGTTTGATTTTGTTCATGCTCCCATAATATGGAGAATTACTTTTCAGTCTAATCGGGCGAAGTTTAAAATTTAGCCCCTGGATGACCTTTGACCTCGGATGACCTCAATTATATTTGTTACATGTTCCCATGATGCAGGATTCCACCAAGTTTAAGCCCGATGACCTTTGACCTTGGTTGACCTCAATTTTATTTCGCACATTATATTCCCCTGGTATCAAGTATTCCACCCAAGTTTGAAATCCACAACCTTTGACCTTGACCTCCGATGACCTTTAAGACCAGCCGAAGGACATGCTTTTCCGGGTACCTATCCATATCTGAAATATCGATCGATGCGTCGAAGCGTCGACCCACACACACACAGACTTTGCTCATTATTTTAATAGCTTTGTGCAAATTCTACACGAATTGTGTATTTTATTAGTAGCATCATGGAAGCACGAAGTATTGTTTTTCATAGCCTCTATTAGACTAATGTGCACCGTCTCAGCACTTCATATCGTCAACGATCGATATTACACAGATGGTAATATGAGCTCTGAGTGAGATATGCATGTGTGGATGGAGAAAGTTCACTGACATCGACTATATGGGAAGGTGTGGGTTTGAGAGAAAAAATGGTTACTATTTCATATCATAATCGCATCAAGTTTGGAGGAACATTATTTAAAAAAATACAGCAACATAATGTAGTACATTAATATTATGGCAACACATGACTATATGCATGTAATTTTGAAGCTGTATGTATATCTTCAGCTGTGTTATAACAGATAACTTCTAGAAATGCTGCACTGAAACTCACTGGGGATTTACGTCAATTCCAACACTATATGCCTCTGGCCCCTTGGGGCCCGACGCGAAAACCACGTAGCATCATTCAGGGATGTTGTGCGGTACCATAATCCGCCTACATCTCCGTCCATCGCAGCCAGGAGCAGGATGAGTTCTCGTGCGGGCAAGTATTTATAATGAATAGGCTATACGTATAAGAGTCCTTGCCTAGGCGAATTTCAAGTTGCTATGAGTATCTAAAAAACTGGGATTAAGCTGTGCTAGTCGGGTTAGGATTATCATCATGATCATGATTATGAACGTCATAGAAACAATGTGGTGGGGGGTGGGGGGCTGAGACTAGTATACTAGTCTCAGGTTTGGGGGGGGTATTTTAATCCACTTTGAATATATACTTACAATGATTGTAGTAACTCAGTATCCCAGCATCAATATACCGAAAGAAATCAATTTATTTGATATTTTGATCCATACCTTTTATACGCCATAAAGATGTTTATGTTTAAGTAAACATGAAGCGTCTTGATGACAGCAGTAAGTCTCTGGATATGTTTGGAACATAGTATGCTAATATATGAACGTTTTCCAATAATATTTATTTCAATCATCTCCCTTCCTCTCCATTTGCAAGTTTTATCCGTCTACATATAATTCTCTTTTTTACTAATTTTCACTTACAATTATCATTTCTAAATACTTTCTTTTCTAAATTTCCTTCAAAGTATTTTCGTTACATAGCTCATATCCAACCTTCGGATACAACAAATCAATTATTAATAAAGCCAAAATTGATTCCGCCTTCGCTATCTTAATTGGAAGGCCGGAGCATATGACCACCAAACATTTTTATAGATTTCAAGTCACTTGAGATGTGACTTGCTCTCCACTTTCTTGATCATTTCAGTTTGCTCTCAATCATTATGTAAACATCTCAACTGAGAAAATAGCAACTCTTTACAAGTTACTGACAACCACGTAAGGATGAAAATATGCGGCGGGCGATCGTATCTCCACATTGGTCACGTTGGTGGGTTCCGAAGTTATATCCACGCAAGAAGCAACAAGAACTGGTAAAATAGGTAATGAATTGTATATAATACGAAATTGCATTTTGACGAAGATTGTTACTGTGCTTCTGCAAGGAATCATGATTAAAGACACGGAAGATGATGGCGAAAATACAAGTATACTGTGCTACGAACAAAAAGGACACTTGAGGTACCGTACCGTAAATAGTTCGTTTGTTAAATTGAGTTTGTTGAAAATGAACATAACGTATATGAACATAACGTATATGAAGCACAAAGATTGATCTAATTTGGTAATTAAGCGAATACTAATCAGTAAAATAATCTAATCGATAATTTATAGAGGTTTCATAGTGCTAATGATTTGTTGTAATTATATAAATGTGGCATGGAACATTGTCGTAGCTAATGGTGTCCGTTTGATTTTATTAAGCCAGGGCAGAGCACTTTGGCCTTAACTCACCCCGCACACCCCTACCAAATCACCAATCAGGATGCCTGTGAAATTCAGTGTTGGCATTCTTGGAGATGACTTGAGTAGAAAGTCACAATTCAAAATTATACGGGATGAGGTGGCACGAGCAAAACTATTTAGTCATAGTAACCTATGTCTTTAATTTCACAATCTACCATGCTATTGTAAAACAATAACCCATCATTGTTCATTGTTCTCATATGTCGGAAATGAATCCAAAGACAACACTACATTATATTGTCTGACTCGTCTTGAATTACCAGAAAACAATGATGCGACCTTGCATTGACACGGTACTTCTACCAGTTGTATCTCAAGTTTCCCATGATGATATGCTAAGAGAAACCGTGTTAAAATGAATATATTCAGCACATTAATGTTGCTGGGAAGAAAAGGACATTTGAACCAGAGTGTTAGACCACGATTGTAGCATAGATTTATTTTCACTCTTACAGTCTCACATTATTATCTGCATGCTGACTTAATTAAACACCTTTAATCTATAAAGTATTTAAGTACAGAGAAGCAATCCGCATTATAGTATTAGATGGTAGAACTTGCTTAAATATATTTCCTATATGAAGAGCTTATTTCCAAACCATGTTAAGTCCACAAACACGTTTCTGATTTACCTGTGCGATATTGCAATGGGTTGTGATGCTATGGGTATTATAATTTCAGTTGGATGCACCGTTAATTTACAAAGCAAACAGTGGATGGGTGCACAGTAACAATACTGTGTGAGGCCTTTGTCTCACAAATGAGAACAATAGTCTGCATATTGTTAAGTTGTGGTAAATAATGGCTTGTTGATGGTACAACTCATTGTTGCTAATGTCAAACTTGTCACAGTTATAGTGATTGTATCACACAAGTAATTTGATAACGGGTCGAAGTATGAAAGCCACCATGATATGATATAAAAATTAAGAAAAACGTTTCGAATGTATAATACAAATAGCCTTTTAACTGTAACCCAACCATACGGATTGCCTCCCAGCAAGCATTGCAAGTCAGTTAAATTGTTTCCTGTACCTGAACATGTTGATTTAGCTTTTACCAACAAATGGTAGTTAAACTAATTGCTCCGAACAAATAATTCAAACAAGTCACGTGACTATTCAAAAGACTGTAGGTACTATTCATAGGTTTGTGTCTACAAAGAGAGCAAACTGCAGTTTATTTGTAACATCATGATATATGTACATTACACGGCCTTGTCAGTATGTTTTCCTTAGCAGCGACTGGTATCATACATATGTCATTTGTGTGTTTTAAATTTGCAGCAACTATCATCACTGAATTTGTTCCATTTTTTTTCCAGATAGGACTGACATTGATTCTTGTTTCGAATCAAATGCATTGACTCAACGAATGATAACAAAGCAAAACTCTGAAGGGAATATATAATACCTGCCGTCTATGATCTCGGTTTGACTCTAATGTATAGAAGAATAACATCATCATCTGATTTGGTTCTAGTCCAAGTATCAATTCAAAGCACAACGAATGGTCCCGGAGAAAGGGGGAAATGTCACTGAACAATGTAAGCTAATGTAACATGCCGGACAGTTTGAATTTACACAGCACAATATTTTGGTGACTTCATGAGGTCTCATGATTGTTGATTACCATGATTATCTCGACCACATTCGACAAGGTGTCCTACCAAGATGTTATAGTTGGGATTCATTATGAAACCTTTGAAAAAGGTCTACAATAACATTGCAAATAAAGGAATATATAGATGAAAGACGTCATGATGTTAAAAAGAAAAGACCCCAACGATCGAAAGTATTCATCTGAAAATCAACAAATATCACAGCGTCAAATGATTGTGCCAAAATTGACTTTTCAAGAAGAAAAATGTCTGCCGACTTTGGGGACCATTCCCAAGTCATCAAATGTAAGCACCAAATCGGCAAGAACCCTCGATCGTTCGAGAGCTAAATCATTAGATTCTGGTAAAAGAATACTTCGCCAAGCAAGTGCCAAATCAGATAGCAGTATCACTAGAAGACAATCTGACAGTGCTGTCAAACGTTCACATGCACAAAGAACTACCCAAGGAAATTAGGCGAAGATGAAATACATTGTTCTTTGAGACTTTTGGACATAAGGAGCCAATCTGGAGCTGAGAGTATCATTTCTTCTAAAAGTGCTGGAAGTGCTGGAAGCAAAAAATCAGGGAGTGTCGTAAATCAAAGGAAAAAAACTGAAAGTAAGTTGAAAATGCAATTGTACGTTTACCATGTTTACGTAGAAATGTTTGCAAAGTTTCAAATGTACCTTTTAAGATACACTTGAAACTTTGCAAACATTTCATTCTAAATATGTTGCATTCCATTCCATTTCATCCCACTTCACCTTTCTATTGCATTCATTACATTACATTACATTACATTACATTACATTACATTACATTACATTACATTACATTACATTACATTACATTACATTACACATTGTACTGCATTGTATTGCATTGCATTGCTTTGTACTGCATTGCATTGCTTTGTACTGCATTGCATTGCTTTGTACTGCACTTGTGATGTGCCCTGAGTAATTTGATTTAATTTAATTATTTAACTTTGTTTACAAGCTGAAAGTATTTCATGAGATGGGAAACCCCCTTGTACGTGCAAGATAATGGTGTGGAAAGTCGTTTTGAATTCCCCAAATTATTGTAAACAAAGTCAGAGCTATGTTTGGAACTTGGAAAGCCCCAGTTCATTATTGCACCATCAGGAAAAACCCCCAGTAAGTGATGTAATGTGAAAGGTGAATGTGTATAATTAATATTGGGAAATCCCAAGATTGCAGCAATGTTGTGAAAATGTGATTGAAGTAATGGTTTATTAATAGATGATGGGATTTTTTGCATGAGTACTGATATAAAAAGCTTGAGGCTTTTGTTGGGACTTTACAGAATGCCATGGGAGATTGAAAACTCCACATGTGTGTGATGGTCTTCGTGCTTCAAAAAAAGAAGTACATTTTAACCAGTTTATATAGCCAATAATTGAGCTAATTTTAATACAGCAACGAAGAAGACAGCGAGCACACAAAAGTGCTCTTCCTCATCAAAGGATTAAAAGTTCTTCTGTCAAATTGCTGGAGTTTGCTGGGTTTGTGAAGGCCACGCATCTGTCAAAAACAGCGGAGCTGTGTTAAAGAAACCTGTTCCCTGGGAAAAGAGAGATTGGAGAAAGAAACACCATTTTTGGAGAAAGCAGCGCAAGGAGATATATTTGTGGAGAAAGCAGTGCAAGGAGATATATTTGTGGAGATAGCAGCGCAAAGGAGATTGGAGGAAGCATCATCATTTTCGTATGAGGATTTTATACGCAAGGAGTTATAAACGCTAGTGTACACTGGACTTCGCTAAGCTTCACAGGACAAGTGAATAAGGATATATTACATCAGTCGTCCAGAACATTACAAGAACTCTAGGATCACCAACAAGAAGACAGCTGGTTAAGTACCAATAGAGTAAAACTGTCATTGTGTGATTTTATTGTATATGCGATATTGTTATTATATGTACCAATCATACTCTGTTTTCAATTAAAGACTAAAATTTTGTTAGCTTAAACAAACAGTGTATTTGTGTTGTGCATTCGTGTGAGTTCGGAAAAAAGGTGATTTTGGCCTTGAGTCAAGTACGACTCGTAACACACTGTACTGTATTGCATTGCATTGTACCGCATTGGGGTGTTTACATAACATTGTATTGCATTACATTACATGCATTGTATCATATTGATTTTGTATTAAATTGTATTACATTGCATTGCATTGCATTGCATTGTATTACATTGCATTGCATTGTATCATACATTGCATTGCATAGCATTGCATTACATTGCATTGCATTGCATTGCATTGCATTGCATTGCATTGCATTGCATTGCATTGCATTGCATTGCATTGCATCGCGTTGCGTTGCGTTGCGTTACATTGCATTGCATTGTATTGTATTACATTGCATTACATTGCATTACATAACATTACATTACAGTGCATTGCACTCCATTGTCACTGACTCTTGATGCCGATTTGCGCTGCCTACCCAATGTTTATTCCATGTGCGGACTTGACAACAGCTTGAAAATACGTGTCTAACATTTTTGGTCAACCAATTCCACCCACTGATTTCTCTTACATTTCTATAAAGTAACATAATTATAAAGACAAATCAGGCATTTAAGGGACTCAGTTGTCTCCATGGGTTAAGGAAATAGAAGTAAGCGTTTGAAATCAGTGGTTGGAATCAGAAAGGTATTGCTAAGTCTGAGGTTGCAGGGACACGTGGTTGGAAGTATGCACATGTACATCACGTCACGTCACGTCACGTCACGTCACATCACATCACATCACATCACATCACATCACATCACATCACATCACATTACATTACATTACATTACATTACTTTGCAAATGCAATGCATTACATTAACTTCCACTGAGATGACAACGCAGGCAAAATAGGCTATAATTCCTCCAAAATATCTATAAACAATTGAAGATTTAGCTTTTTTTTGTACTTTATGTCTAGATGTCCATTCGTCTTTGCCCGTCCACGAGTCTTGAATATATTGAGTAGTGATCCAATCAAACAAGACTCCGAACATCATTGAATGTTTCGTATATTGAAACTTTCAAAACATGAAAACGTGGGTACAGGAATATAATGTTGCATGGTTTTAGAATTCTGACAAGTAAATTTACATTGAATTTCATATTTGTCTTTGCAGTGATCATTTACAACGGGAAAACCAAGAAATGGAATTCAGTTGAACCTCTTATTTCAGCGGAGAGTAACGCTGTAACAGATCCAGCGTCATGGCGGACTCGATCAGCGAGCAACAGAAATGGAAGAGTTGGGAAATATCACGATACTGCGGAAAGTAAACCAGAGAGATCGAAAGGTTTAAAAGACCGACAAACAGTTGGCAATGAAAATAACAACGAAGATGAACTTGACGAGGAGGAAACACGTGTTTTGAATGAGAAAATACACAACTGGCTTGCTGGACTTGACGCAGATGCATCGGGAAGTTTCATGAGAAGAGAATTAGCAACAGCATATGACACAGGAATAAGCTGACAAAACATTTCGATCGGGCAAATCATTCAGGTTTTCAGGTTTTTTTCTTCTAAATACTGTTTCCCAGTGGCGTTAACCAGATGGGCAATAGTGGAGGCCAACACAGTGTCATGGTTTGAAGGGTCCAATAATTTGCAACTCCTGTTGCAAAGGCGTAGCAAGCGGGGGGGACAGGGTGGACGAAGTCCATGGGCCCCGAGAGTTCAGGGGTCCCGAGTACAAAAGCGAACATTAAATAAGGACTGATAATGGAGAGCAGGGCTGGATATACCATTCGGCCAGATGGGCCCGGGTCCAGGGCCCATTGGGGCCCCAAAATTGCTCTATGCATCTTTCTTTTAACCCCAATATCAGCATGTTTTTTGGCCAAAATAGGGCCAAATTTCGCGCGCATTCAAATAGCAAAATTCATGTTGATCTGGGGCTAAAATAGTCTGAAATTGAATTGTTATTATACGAAAACCAAAACTTGGCCACTGACTTGAGTGCACATGCCTTCCTCGGCACGTGAGTTCGGGGCCTCCAAATTTTGGCCTGGCCCAGGGCCCCCATATTAAAAGTAAATTCCGCCCTGGTTAAAAGGGTCCGTGCTGCTCCTTGTCCATGGGACCCCGATGTTCTTGTTACGCCCTGTGGACGAACTTTAATGAATTAATAGTTTATAGAGATGTTACATTCGATGTTTTTCATTAGTACACTTACATTATATCCACATGGTCACATGATGGTATGTGATACCGTAAAAACTCGATAGTTAGCATATGTGCTTACTATCCCAGCGCTTTTAAAACATGCAAACATGAAGAACCCCATCCACAAAAGTGTAAAGGGTTTTGAGCAACTCACCGATACACATAGTTATATAGTACGAGCATGGAGGTATATAAATAAATGGAGAATGATCCAGCCAAGCCTCTTTTGTACTACGTTGGTTATGACCAATTATTGTTGAATAGGCAATTTCAGGTTTATATTGATTATGTTAAGCTGATTACATTGTGAAGTCTGTTTCACTGGCCATTGATTTCAATGGGGTAAAATGAAGTTTATACTTATTGGAAAGTGCTCATGTTTCATACAATTTTGATAGGCCTATCAAAATCTCATTTTCGCCAAAAATTGAGTGCTTAAATAGGATCAAGAAATCAGTCTTTTTGAAAAAAGAAACACCTTATCTGTTGTCATCTTGTGACTCCCTACATTTTGGTCATGAAAAATTTAATTATGACTTTTTTTTCCAAAAAGTTATGACCCCCCCCCCGTATATTTGGAACCCCTCCCTCCAAAGAAAATGATAGCCTCCTAATAATATTAATAATCATTTAGGCCTAAATACTGATAATTATTTATTATACAATGAGAAGTTTAATGATGATGATTTAGGCGGCCTATACGATTTCATGACAATACAGAATTAAAAGTTTAAAAACAATAACATGACATATCTGTCATGGCACTCAATCAATTTGACCCGAAGCTTCAACCAAAATCACGGTTATCATACACTAAACTATGAGAAACTGTTTAAACAAAGTATGTATAGGGCCTATACATTCCGTATATCAATTTCTCTCTAGAAAAGATTGTCTGATCATCACTTTTGCTTGAATTCCGAAGTACTTCCGGTAAATTTTGCTCGCTCGTAACTCAAATGGCCCAAATTGGCCCAACATAATTTTTTTCACAATCGGAAGGTAAAAACGTTTTGCTTTCATTTGCACTATATTTGAACTCCCTCAGACCCCCTTAAAAGCTTAATATATGAACATGAAAACTAAGTATATTTGTCAAGTTACGGCACAACTAGTGTAGAAAACAATTTCATAACTTGAGAACAGAACATCCGAATTTCTTCGGGTTTTCGCACGATCATACATTGAAACTATAAGCTATCAAAACTGGTGACTTTGAACTATCTGATTGACTAGCTGACGTCATTATACAGTCTCTTTTACAAGGCTTCCGGTACGGGTCAATGTAGGGTCAATTCCTAGGAGGAAATTTTGGGAGTGACAATCAATGAACCATGGTAGAGGCTCATAACCATCGTGGAGATCAATAGCTTGGCTGAAGTGGCTGGTCAATTCAAGTTTGGTGACTCATTGAATAGAGGTAACGGGATAATCTCCACTTAGGAGATTAGAATTCTGGCGATCATTCTCCATTTATTTATATACCTCCATGGTACGAGCAAGTAAACCTGCAAATGTGTGTCTAAACCCCATTAGCTCAGTTGTTAAAGCGCCGGACATTGGTACAATTTCATGTTTTCAAAAGCGCTCGATAATAAGCACATAATTATGCTAACTCCAGAATATTATAAAATCATGTGTTTGAGTAGTGAACTTGCATCGGGGAACTATTTAAGACTAAACTAATTTTGCCCTGAGATTGTTGCTGAACTGCGCTGTTGCCTTGTTTGCTGCTGAATTTAATTTGAACTTGTCACTAGTTTTTACTTGAATTTGAACTTGACATGGTCATTATGGTCATGATTCAGAAAGTGTAATTTATACTTTCGGCACACCGTTCTCGAGTTATATGCAAACATTTCAAAAGGTTAAATTATGAGCTCCATAGGCATTGAGAATGGCAACATTCGATGTTATTTTTTTTACAAAAGTAGTACCAAATTGTTCGGTATGCAAAAAGATTTAAATAAAGAATAGCTTGTACAATCTAGTGTATTTTGTTTTTTTCATGTATTAACACGTAGGCCGTATATCATCGCAAAATATTATGGTTCAAATGGACCTTTGCCTCTTGCTCTATTATAGGTAGTATGACAAACCCTCCCTTATATGATGTAGTAATTTAACTTTCTTAAGGGGGTACTACACCCTTGTCCAATTTTGTGCCTATTTTCTCAAAAATTATATAGCACATTGGTGACCAGTAAGATATGTATATTATAGGGGCAAGGACTACAACTACTGTACTGAAACTTCAGCAACTCAAAGCAAGTAGTTATTGATTTATTGATCAAATATTGGTTTTCCCTCATTTTTGACTGTTGTCCGTGCTGAAATAAAATTTCTTACTTGTCCCCAATGAGCTATAATTTTTGAGAAAAATGCAAAAATGGGCACAAAATTGGGCAGGGGTGTAGTACCCCCTTAAAGATGTTCAACTAATGCCCCACAAACGCATTTTATAATAAGTAAAATGTTGGCTGCGGGTTTTGTGGGGTCTTAAGGGGTCACCCACCTTTGCTCAGTATTTTCGTGGGGTCTGAGAGCACATCAGACATATCGAATTGAATTCTGAATACGAAGAATGTCCTTCTGATATCAAATAATTTTTGAAATTCGCAATAGGCTATAATACAAATTTTATGTTAAATTATTACAAATTGATATTTTTGATATTTAACAGTCCTTGAAGTAAAATTGATAAATCTAATGATATTTACTTACAGTGAGGAGGAAGGCTGACGATCATTTGAAAATTGTGACTTTTCGTATTAAAGATATACATTCTTTTCCCAAAAAAAAAACCTTACAAAAATTAGGGTTTTTTTAAAAATATATGAAAAATTTTAAAAATATCAATTTTTAATAATTTGCCATGAAATGTGTAAACAGTATCATCGCCAATTTCAAAAAGTCAAACTTATTTGATATCAGAAGGACATTCCTCGTATTCAGAATGTAATTCGAAATGTCAGATGTGCTCGCATGTGCCACAAAAATACTGTGCAAACGTCGTTATCCGATCCCTTAAGGGGTCTCATAGCAAACTTTTATATCTGGTAAGATGTTTTTTTGGGCAAATTAGTGAATATCGAATATCGAACTTCTCATTACAGAGGCTGATCAGAAACAATCGCTAGTTGCATCTGAGGGGGCTGTCATTAGAAAGGCGGGCCCAAATATCGTGAAAGTCAATGTTGTGTAAATTCATATGGCCCTTTATCTTAAGAAACCCGCTTCCAAAGAAAATGACAGCCTCCTATATTTCTGAAACGTATCTGAATAAAATTCTGAATCACACTACTTCTGCGTGAAATCAAAAGGCAACCGTGAAATTATGAGAATTTATTCGCCCTCCTTTTCGACTCCACCCCCCCCAATAAAACCCAACCAACAAACAAAACAACAACCAACCACCCCACCCATGTCCATTAGGACTACTCCAGCTAAAAACCAATGTCCTCTCAAACGTAGTATTTTTAAACAATTAAAGGTTGTGGTCAGAATGGTTCATATTTCGTTTTCTATCTTACATTTAAAGTTTACCATTGAAACAATATATTTCCAAATTTATAAGTTGTATTGCTCCAGCGGGTTTGATATGAGAAGCAAGCTCGTTTTTGATCACACCATTTAATTAAACAAGCCATATCTCGGACGTTGAAGTTTTTTACTGGAGTAATGAGAAAAGTAGGAGCTTATCAAAATGAGGAAAATGGAGAAAGAGGTTACACCACCCCGTAAATATGTAACAACATAACATAAATAGCTTTATTCCACATACCCCTCAAGAGCACCCATAATTGATTTGAAGAGCTTTCAAGCATATGACATTTGCAAGAATTAATTGCAAGATGAAATGTCAAATGAACCAATATTTCCAGTCCATTTCTAACTTGAAGTTGTCATGTTATAATTTATAGTTGGCTTTTAAACACTTGCATAATTTTTTAGGCTATCCGAGCAAGTCTGACTCACTTCCTACTTACTTTATTCATAACAAAATATGTTATCGGCCTTTTGATTATGAAATATGAACTTCAATTCAAAACAGCCTTTAGCAGGGAGGTCCACGGACCGGCATATTTGCGTCTGTTGCCATGATACAACTAATCACGTGACCTACTGCTTTAAACATTGTGTTGGTAAATAAAAAGTTTGGAAATTGATCGCGTGCATATATGGAAGACTTGAATCCTACAACAAAGTTTCAGGGTTTATCTGTGAATTATTAAATCTAGAATATAGGCAAATATAGTCAGCTGACACGAAACCAATAACACAATTGTTTTATTAATCGATCAATGCCAAATCTCACTGCTGTTAAATTAAAAACCAATGTGCACACACAGAGATCCCAACAGAACGATGCATGGGTCGGAAGCTTACGCTTGTTTAGTATCTTCCCGGGATGCTTTGCGTCAAGAGGAGCCAAAATCAGTTGGTTACTAATTATACTATAATCCATTCTAATGGTTGTGGAAAGAATAATAGCTAATAATGCATAAAATAATAATTATAATGCGTCTGTTTCAAACGATAGTAATAAGAAATGGCTGGAAAATGGCATAAGTAGTAGGCTACTATCATATTTATTGCAAACTAAATAGGTAATATAAATGATTATAATGATTAATTAAAATATACTTCTAGCTAGGGTTAGGTTGCAACTTTCAAGGTGTTAGTTAAAATATTGTGTACCAGTATGATATCTTCATGAACACAATATGAGCTGAAAGATTTGATCATGTTGATCAAGTTCAAAATTTTCGGTATTAAATGTCGCAATGAATTATGGGAAATAGTTAATCAATACTTTGGGTCGAAAGTGCATGGGTTATTAGCGATCAAATGATGACATGTAAATAATACAAAAATGGAATTAAGTAACAAGGGAAACCAAACGGGAACCAAACAAAATGAAAATAGAACGTAGTACGTAGTATTCAAATATATCGCGTCATTCAGATTTGCTAATTATTATCACTCCTCTTTGTATCCGTGACATAATTGAAAAGTGTTGCTACAGAATAATGTTTTGCTTGGAATGGATGGGCCTTGTGGCTGTTTGCATCTGCTGGCAACCTCGGTGACGAATCCGTGGAGTATAGGAGCTTGAGCAAATTACTTGACGTTTTTATTTGATTTGTGATATTTGCCAACATTTGCAATACAAAAGCTGTTGACGCATGGTACAATAGACTTACAATGTTACCTCGGAATGATTGAAATCAGTACGCTCTCTTCACACAGATGTGATGACACAAATCGCTATGGATTCCACTAAAGCAACGATTAGAACTGTTATTGCTGAACAAGCTGAGCGAACTAAAACAATGCCTGTTCTAAGACAACCAAACCAACAATATATTGGATTATGCGCTAAAGTACCTATTCATGAGAAGACATCACCAAGAACTCGGAATAAACCAGACAAAATGGTTACTATGCACATGACGAGAGACAGGTACGATTCTGACGCATTTATTCATCCAAACCCTCCGCCTGTTACACCGTGGTCACCAGGAGAAATCAAAGATGATGACGATGAAGTGTTTCAACTGGATGATGACACAGATGATGAAGAAGCTAAGAGTTCGATATTCTCACCACTTGTAGAACACGTGAGTGTAGATTACATTTCAAAGGTGAGAGACAGCACAGAAAGCAGATATCACAGTGACAATAGTAGCAGAGGACATATAACAAACCCTTCTCACACAAAAACGTGGCCTTTCTTGAAATCACACGCTCCTGGATTTGTATTCCGTCCAAAAGGTCACGAGAGGTTTCAAACACTAGTCGGAGCCCAAGGCAGGTTGTTGATGCTGTTAAATTGACTCCACGATCAAGATTGTCTGAACCTGTCGCTGGCAGTATCCAACGAAGACAATCAAGTACATTAGAGAGACAATTCCAGGCAGAAGGAAAAGGACTGCAACAATCTGTGCCTGAAGATTCTCAAGGTCATCGACCTTCCACAGATTACAGATTATCATGGATTAAGGAATGGCATATGCGAGAGTGTATATCAGCACCTCCGCCAACTGCATCTTCGCCAGCTACTTTGCAAAGGGAGACAAAGATTAACCACAAACCCACATCTCGCATTTATAATCGTACGAATACTAAGGCATCGCCTACAGGTGGTGCTGCTGGAACTACATCTCCCAGAAGTCACTCACAATGTACCTCGCCTCGAATACCTGATGTTATTCAAAGACAGTTGGCTTCTATCAAAAGACCACCTTCTCATTTGGTATCTGCAAATCGAAGGTTTCCAAGAGATACCTTCGAGACATGTACTTGGGGTGATGTTATCAGAATTAAATCATGCAATGTTACTCGGACAGCGGAGAACAATACCGTAAGTGATCAATTATGGAATGGTGATGCGTTATATCGGAGAGAGTCGGTGGAAACAATTCCACTTTCAGATGAACTTCGAGGTATTCTGAATGAAGATAGAAGGACATTGCGAACAGCATTTGTGGAGTCGCAACAACAATAGACTGCATTGTGAATTGCATGGCGTTTCGAAGAACGTAATTCAACAAATGAGTAAGGCTTTAATACTACAAGAAATCTGTGCCTTGGATTGTTAAGCATTTGTTACATCTTATTAAAAAATTCCTGACAATTAACTTGAGGGACTCGAAAATCATCTAAACTCATTTACATTAATGAACACTTGAAACACTTTGTAATTATGCATGTGACAGTTAGCAGGTGTTAAAAGTATCGCAAGTTCGTAAATGATTGTCACTGAATTTACATTTACGTTTCGTGAGGAACATTCAATAACCATCAATAAGATGCTTAAATGTTGGTCTAATACAAATAGCACTAACGTCGAAGAAAAATGTTTATAACCTTCATTGTTCATATAGATAATAATCATGATCTGGTTCTCATATCTATAAAGTTCTTTAACCTGTTCCCAGATATGTGCTTCAACTTCTTTCAGAGCAATTTCAAAGCATTATTATATTACAGTATGCGTAGCTATTTACTTCCAGGTTCTACATTATGTGCTTGATTCGAACTCGTTCAGATTGAATCACTTTTTAATGGACACTTGCTCAGTTCAAATCTTGTTGTAATACACAACAATGGCTAATTTGAATTTACCCCTCTTTTCTAGAATTATAACAATTTGAAATTTTACCTCATTTTAACCCAGTCCACGGGTCCATTTTCACTAAACTTTTAACCCTTCATAACTCAAGTAACCATTCGCAAAGTTACGAATACCCAATAGACGTAACTTTACGAAGGGTCCATGTAGTAAAGGGTGCCATTCGTAAGTAAGTTTAGTGAACTTAAAAGTGGAACTTCAGACTAATCGTAAGTTACAAACCATTTCGCGACTTACGAAGCTTCGAAAAGGTTTGTGAAATGGACGTATATTGCACCATTCATCATGTTCATGTTTTATACCACTGAATGTCCAGACTATAATTATATAATTATATCGCTGCCAACAGATGTACATTTACCAATTTGATAATAGTAATATTTTGAGGTACAATATGACTACAGTCTTCGTAACGTAACAAATAAATAATTTACTATCAAAAAGGCTGTGATGGAATTCTACTTTGCCAAATAGTTAACTTTGTCTTCGACAATAAAAAAAAAAGTAAAACAATAGCTACCAATTAAGTGTAGATTTCTCTATCTGTCAAAGTAAGCAAATATTATGTGCTATACCATTGTATACGGACAGATAAAACGGTTGTAAAAGCACACCTTCCAATCTGAAAGCAAATACAGCATACCTCAGCCTATATCAATAAAATGAAGGTTTCCTGATTGTTTTATACTTTGATAAAATCACATCGCAACTGTATACAGATCACAGATCCTGGACAGATATATATAGTATCATGTAGAAAAGATACCCATATTGGCATAGCGATAGATGAAAACAATTTTTGAATGTATTGTCCAGTTGTCCTGCACTAGGCTGCACTCATCACCTGTTTATGTGTGCTATCATTGATCAATACAATACCGCTCTTTTCGAAGACACTAATCGTACAGGTGTGAGTGAAACGTACATTTGGTGAAACTGATAAAGAATTACGGTAAATGTCTCATTTAAGACAAACCATAACGATATGCTAATTATGGTCAGGGATTGCTAACCCCAATTCTTACCCTAATCCTAACCCTAACTCTATGAGAAGAGCTATGGATGGTTGCTACACTGCCGTCTCTCGGAAGGCACTAGATATCTCATGGCAAACAAACAACACCAATAAAAAAAACTGTATAGGAAACATGTTTGCCAATCTCTGAGAAACTCACGATTTGAAGGTTAAAAGGTTTGCAGGCACTGTGCAAGGAGCGAAGAGGGAGCAGCTTCAGTCGTTCTTATGTGGCAGCCCAAACATGGAAAGCGAGCAAAAGGCCCACTAAAGAAGAATTACATGAAGATGTTGCACGTTGGCAGAGGATTTGGAACTGACAGGACCAGACGTCAAAAAGTGTAGGCCCCTATGCTTGATAGCGCAGGTTGGAGAGCCATTTATGGGAGTCCGACCACAAGAGTCGATCTAAGCAAGTAAGCAAGTAAATATAAACCTTAAGTCCATATAATTTTGCTTGATCACAAAACTATCTGCCGTCATCATTATTTACATATTTTGTCATCACAGCTGCCTAACAACAGAAATCCATCCCAGGGTTTTAACTCACTGACACCTTTCAATAGTTTACTTTGAGCCTTTGAACAAGAAGTAAAACTAACATAGAATCTTTGCACACAAAAACAAAAAACTAACAGGGAATATTTGCTCATCCATTTTCATGATATCGACAAATCAAATGAACCTTGTATAAACATATCAGAAAAGCTAACTTTATTTGATGTGGAGATTCTGAAATCATCATACCTATGATCAAAGTTCATCGGCCATGTTCAAACTGGTATATGGTGTGAATAAGGAAAGATGAGGCTATTAGATATGTACTTATGGTTGCTAGCTTAGCTTATACAACCATTTGCATTTTATGCCACCGTTTCATTCCGCCTTACTGTCTGCTAATTGATGTTCTATGGCAAAAAAGTCGTTTGTCGTTGTCAAGAGAACTCCATTACAGTCCACAAATTAAAGACAATGTGTCTGAACATTCGCATCTCTTTAATCACGTCTTTAATGCTACCCATTTAATACAGTGAGTGAATGTCAAGTGCTGAAGAAAAAATTGACGTCGCTTGAATTTTTACAAAGCTAGAAACAAAACCGTTTTTTCAGTATAAAAGTCATGTTTCTGCATCTCTCTCAAACATCTGTGTCTTCTGATGTCATATTGGCATAACTGGCGGTAATGGAAAATCGGACGTCTCTTTGCATTTACTTAAACATATGGATGCAGGATGCTACTGACGCTTTACACAGCTTCACACTTGGACTATAACTCAACAAACAAAGCATGCATTACCGATATTCTTATCTTCAAGACAAGTTTTGTACATCATGTTGCCATGAACATAATTTATCAACAGTAGCTCAGGTGACTGATACTTAACGATTGATATCGTAACAACTGGAGATAAGAACTCCATATCTTATTCTTAGTATTTACTTGCGTTCCTTTGACATATGTCATGACACTACCAAAATAGACGGATGCAGTATTCTGATGTGCCTGTCTGTGAATTGGCCTACAGTTTACATGGTTACGGTTACATGGTCATGCCTAATTTTGGCATCCAGGATTCGGCGTATTATCTTTAACGATGTCCAAGAGCTCCCAACAACGAAGGATAGCTGGAAATTACCGGACCAACAACGCGAGTTGCCAAAAGGTAACGAACGCGACCGGGCATGAAACATTCGGACACAGGCTCTTTAACTGTTTTAACTGCTCTAACTGTTGTGTAGCTATAGAGATTATCTTACTGATCTGCATGCTCGGTACTGAATAGGACAAATCTGTACAACAGTACATATAGGTCCTACCATGGACAACAGTATTACCTGCGTCTTGGTGACATAACGTCGGAAAAAAATTCATTCCGCATCCAGTCAGGAAATGATTCGTTCACAAACTTGTCCGGACTTACTGCATCACCAAAGGAAGACCTCCATAAAACTTGACGGTGGATTGAATCGAAAGAAACGTCAGTGTAAAACAAGAACTAAATCGACTCCGTTGCCAGGTGCACATTCATTACCGCCAATTAAAGGGAAACAAATTAGTAGAGTTGCTATCAAAAGAGAGTCAACTATGGTAAATTATAACAAACGAAAGGGTTCTACTGATGAGCGCAACAAAACTCTCCCATCAAGCTTGAATTCAAAGGCGAATGATTATCCTCATGAACATCAAACAAAACTTTGTAATCATGGTAATGAAGATGAAAACGTTTTTATAACACAGGCAGCAACTCTTTATATGTCACCACGGAACAACGCCTCAACACCAACTTTGAAGAAGATCCAAGATCTTGACAAGCAGTCACAGAAAGACCATGAAATGAATACCAGGTTGGGTTTACAAGGTATCAAAACGTCCAGCACATTGGCTGGACTTCCTTCGCGTTCAAGAAGCGCAAAATATGAACACAAAATATCGGTACCAGGAGGATTTATAACTGATGATGGACAAAGAGTTCTAAATGGGAACTGTCCTTTATTGACGAACAAATTACCATCAAAAACTGAAGCACAAGATGGTGTTCGCTCAACAAATACAAGAATTGATGAAACTAGAGAAGATGATGAAACCAAGAACTGCGTCATAAAGACCTCAACACTATCGAATGCCACAATCAATAACGTAGAATTAAAGAGGCTAAACTCCAAATCAACTCATAGAAAATCATTGCCAGTAGTACATGAAAAGGACATTAATTTGCTGGAAAATGCAGCGTCACCACAACGCTCAAACTCTCCAGGTCTCTCTGTTCAAGAAAAATGGGCCAAACGGAGAGATTCAACATCACTATCATTCAAAAGGATTAATATCGCTAAGGAAACGGAATCTTCCCCAAAACCAGCAGTGCAGCGGATATCACCATCACCTTTGATAGAATCTAACGTTTATCAATCCTCCGTTTCTCCCGTAGGTTGGGTCAATCGTTCAACGCATAAAAACTATGCGTTTGTGTATGATGAGGCTATGAAAAAGAGCCAACCTACACCACAACCATTGAACATGGCGAGAAACGGTAGACAACTCATCTCAAGAAGTTCCTCAGAATTTCAGCATGTAATGGACGCAGTTGAACTTGAATCGTTACGAACTGAAAGCCGAAATGCCACCACCATGACCACTGTTGACGAAAATAACAACGACAAAGTTATTCTACCGCCAACGGTTAAACATTTGAACCTGATAAAATACTTAGAAAACCCACAAGATAAAGGAATGCGGATATTAAAATGGATTTTAGCTGAACAGACTAGGAAAATAACAGAAATATCTGAAAGTGCGAACCTTTAAAAAAAAAGAGTTTGAAACATACCGTGTCAGATTAAAATTGTCTTTACGCTAACACGTTCCTGGTACAATAAAAATAGCCCTTATTATTTTGTCAGTTCATCTCTTTGAATTGTTTGGAAAATAAATTATCGATGTACTGTACTTGCAAACATTTGCCAAGGAAAGTGGAAGCGCAAAAAAATAATATATCTTTTCTGGTACTGGCCTCTCCTGCATAATTTGTGAACAAGGTGAATCTGAATAATCTGTACTGTATAGCGGTTGTGTCCTTAATACACACACAAAGTATTGCAACATTGCCGAAAAAAGAATTCTACAAACTGTAAGTTGAACCAGAGGATGATTTAAGGAAGCCCCATCATGCACTGCAAACGTGTTATCACCAGAGTTTCAACTGCCACTTTACTTTTCAAATCCCATTGAATTCTGTGCAAAAGACGTTGTTTAAGAATTGTGCGTGTGTCATTATTAGTTGGTCGATTTCAGATCTAAAGTGATGTATGCATGAAGGATAATTCACACCATCTGTAGGTAACATAAAATGTGAAATCGACCAGCATTGTGAATGCGTTTTTATTGTAAATATACCAGTCCAAATTCAAATTTAACCATGGCCGCCAATGCAGTGTGCGAGCAGTCGTGTCATGTTCACTCACACAGCTGTGCTAACCGCAAGTCAACACAGTGGCGTGGTGGGAAGTGCTTAAATCATCCTCTGAAGTTGAACATTGATCCATATTCTGTCGATTTCACATGACGTACTGGATGGAAATGTTCTTTGCATGAAAAAGTAAGATTAGGCTGATAAATGGGATGGAAGGGGTCACTTGTGGTGACATCATGCACCTATTCCAGTGCTTACAATGGCGGAAAGAGACGGAAATCTATTTGAATGCAGACAGGGCCGTCACTAGAGGGGGGGGTATGGGAGTGTGACACCGCCCCCTCCCCCCATACACAATTTTTATCGGCAAAAGGGAACTGTTGTCGTCAAAACAATGTGATTGTCGGCAAATGTAGTGAAAGCTATGTGATTGTCGGCAAATTAAAAAAAAAATGGTTACAGCAGAACGTTACGGTAGTGGTGATTGGAAGAAAATAACAGTCAAAGATGGTAGAGGTCTTGCAAGGGGGGACTGGGGTATTATTATTGCAATAATATGGTCATGAGGCAAGCATTTGAACACGTAATGAACACACAATACAATGTTTTGGTGCGATTCAAGGTCATCCAGTGATTTATTGGGTAGTCACGTGACATTTCTTTCTTCTGAGTCCCCCCCCCCAGACCTTGAAGGACTTTAACTTCTAAAGGCTGGTAATTTTTTCCACTCGATACACCTATGAATCATTCTCCCACCACCATACCATTTGGCTATTTTGTTAGGGCATCTGGACATTTTGTAGACTAAAGTTTCTTCGTCTCTGCATTCAAACGGATTTCCGTCTTTCCGCCATTGTAAGTACTGTAATAAGCACGTGATGTCACCACAAATGACACCTTCCACCCTATTTATTAGCCTAATCTTACTATTTCATGCAAAGAACATATATCCATCCAGTACGTCAGATGAAATCGACAGAATATGGATCAATGTTCAACTTACAGTTTATGGAATTCTTTTTTTTTCAGCAATGTTGCCATACTTTTTTGTAGTGTGTGTATCTTTCTTTTTACGGGACACTCTCAGTAACTAAGCTGGGTACGTAAAAAGTGTCGTTTCACTTAATCAACACTTGATAAAAAATTGAAAGAGTTCTATAAATAAATAAGGTCACATTCCGTTAAATACCTATAGAATGAAACAAGATTCCAAAAGGGCAAACATTTCCATTGACTTTTCCTTCAAAGCTTCTTTGACTGTCACACCGTGCAATGAGTCCGCTTCAAAAGGTGCGCGAAAGCGCTTTCGACATCCCAAGATGTCCGATAGCTGAATTTGTCATTTAAAAAAATCTGACCCGTAAGTTATTCGTGAAAATTGTCATATATATAGTCGTAAGTAAATTAAGTGGTTTGTCGAAAACAAGTGTTGTTGCATGTTGTTTTCAGTAAAGTAGGATTAATGATTTTAGTCATGAACCGCAATTAAAAATAAGATGCGGGACTTCTCAGTATAAGCTAACACATTATCGCCTACCGGTAGACAATAACTATGAGACTTGATTTTGGACAATAAATCATTTACTTTACACATTACAGCATCGTTGTCACGGTTCGCAGTGATGAGCAACAGTGGTGCAAACAGCTTTTCGAGATCAGGGCGCCACAAAATTACAAATGTACCCACGGCCTGAGATTTTGACAGTTTTTGAAAAGGTATCTCCCAAAATTTCACAGCCGTCCTGCTCCCGAGAATAGTAGGCCCAACTATACTGGGAAAAGTGTGTGCGAAAATGTGCTATTTTAACCCCTTTCTTTTCCTCATACAACAATAAATCAAATGAAACAACTCAGGTAAAAGAAAATGGTTTTTATTCTGTACAAACATCAACACATATGCATACTATAATACATCATCTTATTACAACACAATCCAGTATGCAATACTTGTGATGCCATATCTTTAAAAAGTCTGAGTCGAGTAATCTCAGATTCATTGTAACGAACCCTACTAGCCATTGACATGAAAATGAAATATGACATGCATACCTGACCCTACACATTTTACACAAGTCTGAATACACCATGTCACGCCACACTTTCACACAAAAGAGAACGTACCGCACAGTGTGTTGTTTTGATGCACAGTTGTTTAATTTTTTGCCAACATTAATTAAAGCTTGTCTATCATGTTGCAGCTGATAAGCTAATCCAGAGTTGGTTTAATTTATGCATGCCATATTCATCACATTGTATTATCATAATATGACAAGAATTTTTCTATTACCAGTATAGACAGTTTTTGATAAGCACATAGTGCTAACTGGTCAAGGTGGTCTTCATAAAAAACAAATATATATTACCGACTGAACATGTGTATGCAGCATAATCTACCCTTTGCAATGATAGAAACTGAAAAGTGAAATAAAATTACATGATTTGGATCATCAGGATCTAGTACCAAAGCCTTTACACTTTCCCAACTATAATATGAAATTGTTAACTTGATTATATTGTGTGTATCCATATCAGCTGCTGAACACAATTATAACACATAAATATACAAAAATGTATATTAAATATTTGGTATTTGTTTTAAATCTATCTTTTGTTATGCAAACTATGAAAAATTCCCTTGGTACACGTTGGCAGGGGTAGCGCTAGAACAAAACACTACAGAGTCCGCAGTTTGGTGAGTCCCGAGTTACACAAATGCAGCATAAATAGTATGTCTGCAGTAGTGCTGGATTGAAAAACTTCGGGTCTGCAGGAACCCCTGAACTTGCAGAAAATTTAAAAATAGGGGGTCCGAACTGTATTTTGGTGAGTCCGGGACCCCCGAATGCAGCCTAGCGCTACCCTTGCACGTTGGATCCAATACACCTATTTCATACTTTGCTCGCTACGTGGCATCTTTCTTCCAGGTGAATGAGTCCGACCTCATCATAATGATGCCAGTTTGTGCACATTACTGCACACAACCTTGTCACACATGCAAAACATCTGTGGCGAAAGTTTGATATCAATGACACAAAGAACCTAAATGGAATATTTAAGAAATTGCGTTTTACCAACTAACCCTGCTCTATACGTTTTCCATAGTTAGTTGACCATCCAAATTGGGATTAACTTTGAAGAAACATTACAAACTAATTCAAAAGCAACTTGACAACAATTGCAGCCACCCTGTATGACACATTTGTTTTTTATGCGAACTGCAAGCTAGATTTTTTCCTCTGCATGAAGCTTATATATCTTAACAGACTTGCTGCTTTTCCCAGTAGGACATTGTGGCAGTGAATATATTTCAATATTTCATTGGTAGTACCTCCAACTTGAGCCATATTTTCAAGTGTATAGTAATATAACATATTGTATGAATAATGAATTAGCAACAAGACTATTATCATCAAGTACAGAGTTCACATCAAAAACATTGATTAAAACAGAAGGACATTATAACACCACAATGCTGATGTCTTAAGGGTATACGATGTATTATTGGTCGAAGCAGCAGAAAAAAAGTAGTTCACAGCATCTTGTGAATGGTAGTGAGCTTTAGCAAAAATTGCATTGCTCAATTCATAGCGAGGGTGTAGAAGAATTCAAATATCACAGATATACTTTTGTAGGTCCTGTGGTTCTTGAGTTATGTTGTAAAGAGGGCTGAAACAACAACACTTTTGTAAAACGTACATAACTCATTAACAACATTAAATTAAGCAAGTTTTCAAAGTATATGATTTGTAGAATGAACATTTGCAAAATACCAGTGTTATTTTTCAATAATATATTGGTTCAGATAATGAAAATTGATTTTTTTTTTTGCTGCTTCGACCAACAATACCTCGTATACCCTTAACAATACTTGAAAACCATGATTTCAAGGATCATTCAAGCCCATGTGTTGCTTCCATAAATATCACAAAAACAACTCTCACTACACACGAGACCTCAATCTGACTGAAACTTTACCTCCATACAACATTAATGGTTTAAAGATGAATAGCTTTCACATCTTATTTCCATTCATGGCAAGCCTGCTTAACCATGCTATACGATAGCTCTTATCTTCTTTCTTGATTGTGCCATAACACTGACACTTGCAGGAGATAAAAACCAATGTATTTGGATGCAATATGAATATTGGTAATTTCATTGATGATACATAGCAATTCTCTATTAAAATTGTTGAAATATCAGCTTGCTTAAGTTTTCAATAGTAAGAGTAACAATAAACAGCCCGAGTGAGGTAAGGGATCTAACCGCACGTTTAGAGAAATTCTTCGGATATACTTTTTTAATCACACCCAAACACAGTATTATCTATGGAAAATTGATGCAAGTGTAGGGTAGGTTAACATTTTATTTGGTTTTCCTTGAGAATTGCAAGCTACGTTGTGACAAAGTTTTTTTTCCAGAACTGCGCAAAATGTTGCAAATCCTACAATACTCCCGATGCAGTTGTACATAAAATATGACTTATAAGCAGACTCAACAAAGATGACTACTATCAATAAGACGATGTTAAAAAAATAATTTCTGGTGAAGCAGAATAGTTTGGAATTATCCCGATAGATCACTGGCATCAAATTTGGATTGTTCATATTTTTCAGCCTGTACCATTCGTCCACCAAACCACCTGCCATTCAATGCGCCACATGCTCTGTCTGCTTCTGTAAAAGGAAAAACAATAAACAACAAGCTTTCTGTGAGACAAAAATTATTTGGAAACAATAAATATACTTTGCAGCTGAGAAATGAAGCTAGTTGTGACACAACAGTCAATCGATTCTGATAAAGCCGAGGGCACAGATGTGCATCGGCGAAAGATATCAGAGAGCCTGTATTTGAAAAAACATCTCCCATTCCACAGATCTGCATTATGGGTCCACACCTACTAACGATTTTTCGTCTTCTTCATTCTCTATTTAGTTGTGCTTTTGTTGGAGAAAATATTTATTAAGAAATCTATTGCAGGGCCTCAAACTCGGCGCGAATCAAAGAATCGATTCTTGCAATGATTCTCCTAAACTTAGTTTGTAAGAATCAGATTTGATTTTCCCCAAATTATATCCATTCTGTATGCAGTTAAGTTACGATGATCAGTTATTCTCTCACTTGATTCTCGCCATATGAGTTTGTAAGAATCAATTTCGATTCAACTGCAATGAAATTGAGCACCTGATAGGAATCGTACTGATGTAGAATGGCATGCACACTGTTAGGCACAACACAAACATCAAGTGCACACTGCACAGGGTGTTGTGACTGTTGTACATGAGCCTTAGTTGAGATTATATTAAAGCTTGCATAACTAGAAGATTAATTTTTGTGTCTACTACCAGCATAGGAAGTAATAGATGTCAGCTTCATATTTACTGTGTGTACTATGCATTAGAGGCCATGAACCACCTGTGGTATACTCTGGTACAAATTACATACTCTTATTCAGTGGGTGTTGTTTAGTTTGTAAGTAGTAAATCTGATTGGTTCCTGGGTGTCATATATGAGGTAATATGTGATGCGATCAAGCAAAACGAGTCTTATGTCGATCAAAATCAAAATTCAGGTTTCAATTTCATTACATGAGCCATTCTCATAGCTTTATTTTTCTGAAAATCCAATCATAATTAGACTTACGGTTCCAGAGATATGGCCATTTCAATGCTGCTCAGAATAATAAAATACAAAAGAAATTGCATACTATTTTTTTATATTCCAAAATCAATCTTCTCGACATCTGACTCAATTTTGCTTGATCACATCACATATGTGCACGCATCATGCACAACTGAAGCTGTAAACAAGTTTTGTTCTTTTTGGAAGTTCTCAATAACGGTAACTTCATTTTTCGCTAAATAAATGATGAAATAAATTACCAAGATTGGAATTTTCATTTTTACCATCCTCTATCAGGCCCATTATATTTTATTGTAATATCCACTATTCAAAATATTGGACTTGCCTACAAAACCTTACATCTATGACATGATACAGGATAAGGAAAATAAAAATTCTCATCTTTTATTCTTTAAATATACAAAATCTCACCTTGTGTTTCTGAGAATTCTACAAAGATTTTGACGAGCACTTCCGCATCTTCCTCCTCTCCTTGTCTCTCCTGGTAGATGACCACTCTGTTAACAGCACCAAATTTACCACATTCCTCCGTCACTTCACCTTCTAAGTCATCATCCAAATCCTCAACACCAACCATGTTACGAAGCACCACTACGTTGGACTGAAAATCAACAGAAAAGGTTTTCATGATGCAAGATATAAAATAGTTTTCCTTATGTCACTGATGGCAAAATAACAACATGTTTTGAAATAGCCAAAAAAAACTTCCACCACCCTGCTTCTATGTTTGTAATAATTGTCAAGATTCCATAGTGAGAGTACAATATGCATGTCTCTGGTTTGAAGCATTTTTACGCCTTGAGATTACACAAGTGGCAAGTTTTCAACCAGTTTTCTGGCTTGTAACAACACAGCTTTTACAACTATATGATTGTCATAATTGATAAATTCCAATTGCCTTTACATCTATGACACAATCCGATTCACTCAGACCAAATCAGAAATTTTGAAAATTTAGTTACTACCATTACTAACTTGCTAAGCTTACTAGTGTTGAAGTCCCTGGCATACTTGGCTACAAAGTTTCTCATGTTTTTTAAATTCTTTTTTGCCTATATCTCTTATTGCCGATTTGGATCCGATTTCATCAAAATCGTGTCCCACAGAAACTACTGCGCACTCACCTCTTCTTGCCTTAGTAGTTTCTGCATTACCATATGCCTAGCACTGCTCCCTGATATCGTCATATTCTCCTGTTCACTAATACTTTGTGGTAATTCCTGCTCTAATTTCTTTTTGATATCATCTGCGGAACCACCTTGTGCCGCGAGGGCAGCAGCGGCTGCTAATAAAGCTGCTGGGTTACCTGATGCAGCAGAGACGGCAGCTGCCGTTAATGCCGCTGCTGTCTGTGCAGAGGTGACTGTGACAGTTGGAATTTGTGGCCTGATTGGTGTTACTCCTAATAATCAAAGAAGTAAAAGAAGGGAATCAGGGTTAGTGAATATAAAGATAAACATTTTTTCCGATAAAAAATACAATGGGGTATTCCAGTTAAAATCCATACACCCCTATGAAATACACAACCGCTATCTCTCACACAGGTGAGATTTCAAATGAAATGAACACTCCATGTGTAGGAGATTAAGGTGAGGTCATGTCTACCATAGGGGATGTATGGATTTCAACTGGATAAGCCCAATGTCCATAAAATACTGTACATTTTCCTGGAATTTAAAGAAAACTAATTCACCCCTTTCATGGTTCCGCCATATTGGGTAGAGAGCCTCAAACTGGTAACAGCCATGAAAGAATTACGACATCACTTTACACAATGTTATATGACTGCTTTAATTCGCATTCATGCTGCCAGATCAAGGCTCTACCTTCAAACTTGATGACCATGCAAGAAGTGAATTGCCTACCATACCTTCGGTAGGCCTATGGAGCAAATTATTTTCAAACTAATGCTGAAATCCATCATATTTATGATACAGCAAACTGAATGTAAGACGTGCTTCATACACATGTTCAGTCAGTGATATGTATTTGTTTTTTAAGCAGGCCACCTTGATCATATCAGCTTAGCACTATGTACTCAGTTGGGAAATATTACCTTACAGAAGGGGATAGAAATACAAGTCTCCATTCTATGATTTTACATTATTAACTCAGAAATAACAGAAAACAGATTATAAACAAACCTGTGATTACACCTGCTGCGTTTGATGCCATGACAGCTTGGGGCATGTTGAGAAGACCAAGCTGTGGTGCCCCCAATAATCCAGCTGTATTAGCTAACGTTGTAGTCATAAGACCTGGAGTTGTTGAAAACCCTAATCCTGAAGTAGGTGCAGCGACTGCATCCAATGCTTGGATTTTAGCGGTGGCGGCTGCAGCAGCAACAGCAGCTGCAGGGGGAAGTCCTCCAGGGGCGGACGATGATACTGAGGGTGGGGTGATGATATTTAATCCAAATGCCTGTAAACATAGAAAGAAACAGATTACAGTTAATGAACAAAAGTAGAAATACATACATCAAGTATTACATGTTTTCCTGGGAGACTATTTTCACCTACCCAATGTTGCAGTCTTACACAATTCAATTCAAAAAAGGAAAGTCACAAACTTTGTTGCCACTTTGTCTTGTATCATTTCATGAGAACTAAATTGAGAGAAGAAGCTAAATGACTCTCAAAAATCATTAGCCTTTTTGAAGTAAGGTGTACACAAAAGGAGGGCAATCTTCAATCTGGGTAAAACCTGGCAAATTCAAAAGACTTGACACACTTCGTGCAGCGCCATCTTATTGTGTCCACCATATCTCGAAAAAACTAATTGAAGGCTTGAAAAGTGAAAAATCCGTAGAACAGATTTTTAGCTATTACAACTTATGCAAGTCATTTTACAGACCCCTCTTAAACATTTGAAAACTGATGGTTCAATGGAAGAAATCAACACTTACCCTTCCTACTCTTAGATATTGTCCTCCCAAGTCAAAGAGGTTCATTGATGCTATAGCATCCTGTGCTGATTGCATCTTATCATATTCTATGAAACCATACCCTCTGTGGACAGAACAAGACAAATATATTATATAAATGGTCAGGTATGAAAGGCACTGTTTATTCATATTCATTTGCATCTTTATCACAATTTACTGAATATACGTCACTTTCTTCCTTTCAGTGAAAATAGGAATTTTATTTGTAATAGTCCTATTCACATCTAATGCAAACTTCAATCAGTTACAGTATTTTTGAAGTCAAGCGACGCATCTTAAAACTCAACCACTCACACAGGTATTAATTTGTGATAATCGACAGCGTACTCGTAGTAGAAATTTAACTTATTATGAAATCCTGTGTACTTGATTAAACTTTAATCATCATAAAGTAAACAGTATTTTAGACTTGATCACTTACTTGTGTTTGCCGCCAACAGATTCTGTGGGTAACATACAAGACTTGATATTTCCAAATGCCTCAAAAACACTGTAATAAGAAACAAGAAGGTAATGTTCATTAAGGGTTTATTGTAAAAGGAACTTGATATCATCAATGACTAAGTGTTCAGAAATAGTTCTAAGGATTATAATATTTTGTCAAATATTACCAATTTGTTCATGGGTCGCAAACATGTATGTTTTCAAACATACTTGTAGCAGGTATGAATGAAAATGGTGCAATAACTTAATACACCACAATTTTCAAACAAAATTACTGATACACAGCTTTTTTTTACTTGAGTACTTCTTCTACACAAGATTGTAATTACACAAATTTCTGTAATTACACAAATTTCTTGGGGAAAATAGGCGAACCATGTGTGTAAGGGTATGATGAAAGACAAAACAACATAATATCCACTTAGAAATGATTCCACAACAGTTCAAAGTTATATAGAAGTCATTGACCATGCAATGCAACATTGGGAAAAGCATTGGTGGGAAGGGGAGGTAAAATATGATCCAAATAGTTGCATCAATAAAGTGAAGTTATAAAACATGTTTACATACCTTTTGATGTCTTCTGCTGACAGATCTGAGTGAATTGATGCAATGTAAATACGTGGATAGCCTTTGGATTCCTCCATGATCTGGTCTACTACAGGCTGTGCTTGAGGCATGTTGCTAGGACGACCAACCTGAAAATAACACATCACCAAAACTGATAAATCAACTATTGTTTTCTCAAAATATTGTTGCAATCCATGGTGAAAACATTAGAACTCTTTGTTCATCAGTTTTTGTCAAATAATCTTCACTTTTAGTAGTACTATTGTTGAGGAAAAACAACTTTCACACATATTTTGCATATATGTGTAATACATCTACTAAACTTCAAGACTTTGGTAGTGGCAGTTAACATATTCACTTAAATCCTGCCACACTTCTTTTAACATATGACAGTTCTTCCAAACATATTTTCCTTCCAAAATGTGCTGCATTCAACTTGTCAATGTCAGATAATTCCCTAGCAGCTTATTAGGCACCACATTGAAGTTGAAGATTATAACGCTATCGGTGCCCGATTAGTTATCAATTAAATCTGTGTGATGTAATAAGTTTTATCAAGCATAATAATTAACATTTTGCATAGTGTTATTGTTTTTCATTTTAAATAATAAAAACGATATAGCAGTGGGAAATGTTCAGGGTATGATAGAAAGAGCCATATGTTCCTATCGGGCCTTACTAACCTTGATATTTCTGCCACCAATCATGACACCATTCATTTGGTCCAATGCCAGCTGTGCTGCCTCTGGTAGATCATACTCAACAAAGGCAAACCCTTTGTGCTTCATTGTTACAGGATCCCATGACATATTGATGCTTTTGATTGGTCCAAACGGTAAAAAGGCTTGTCTAATGGTGTCCTCGCGGAGTTCAAAGCTGATGGAGCCAACGTAGACACGACACATCAAGGCCACTGCTCTCTGTCGTTGTGCGGCCATCTGTAAGTTACTCATTTGCTGTAATAAAACAAAACACAAATTATGATTAAATTTCATAATCAAGATTTGCAATAGTATCTAGAACTAGCTTAATCCTAATACTCAACCCTGCTATTTGCTATAAAGAAGAAACGAAAAAGGACAGAAGATGAAGAAAGAAATCACTTGGCACCCCCAGGATTCAAACCTTAGACCCCCTGCATGCCAAGCACACGATAACAGACCGGTAGCTCCACAGGGCAGCGATTCTGTGAGCATATAACACTTAGGGATTCACGCATGCGCAGTGGTTCTCATCATAGTATTTTGTGGTATCATGACTGTCAGGGTTAAGATTAAGCACTAAAAACAATGTGGTTCTTGATTAGCTTGGGTATGCAAGTTGTATTCTTCAATAAAATCTCCTAACAAGCTGACCCCGAATGACTTTGATCTCAGTATGACTCTGAAAAGTTCCCATATTGCAGCTACAACTTTGGTTGCAATTAGATTGAACTGTCCAGGCAAGACCAGCATATACTTTGCCTGATCTGTTTTTCTGTATTTAAATTTCATTTTGAAATCTGTTCTTACTTGTTGCTGATGAGCTAATGTCTGTTTGACCAGCACACTCTTGATATTCTGCTCCATGGCATATTTCTTGGCTCTGTTCAAAGCTTCCTGTTGCTCTGGTGTCAGCTTGGGCAGTGAGGTGATCAACGGCACATCCTTCTTGGCTCCCGGTCCTGCTAGTACTGGACCAGTCTGTTCTGCCATTGGGAGGGGTGAAGGACTTCTCTTGACTGTATTCGAAAAGACACAAACCCAACATGCATTAGAATATAGAACAGATTTGGTCCACTCAAACCTTATTTATGCAGATGCCACTTTCAAATCATATTTCATGAAATGTCATCCGAGGCCCAAAAATGATGAGTCCAAATTGTAAAATTTCATATCATTTAGAGATACATTCAAGCAATTTTGCCTCGGATGATGTGGCATCAACATTAGGCAAAAACAAAACAAAATTGTTGTGTTGCCCTCGCAAGGATGAAATAATAAGGGGGGGTTGGATGGTTGAGATTTATTTACATTTCTTTCCAGCATCAATTGGCCATTTATTTAAAAACCTGCAGAAAGAGAGGTTAAGTATGGGTATAATACCTTTTTTTCAGAGAATTAGTAATTTATGTTCCAAATTGTTTAGAATTGACAAGGTCCTTGACCCAATTGATAGCTTCATCCCCATTTTTCTTCACCAAAACTGTGATTTTGGTATCAGACGAAAGCTCATATTTTTCTCATTACCCCAGCAAAATTTAACTCCCGAGATGTTTCGTTTAGATAGTGTGAGCAAAAACGTGTTGAATTGTGGTAACCACACCAGTAGTGTATGCACTGTCTTATAGGGCATTGTTATACATCTTCACTTCTCATATCAAAACCACTGGGGCAATAGAAATCAAAATTTGGAAACAATGTTTTTGTAATGGTAGGCCTCAATGTAAGCTGAACATGAAAATATTGGCCCACACCCATTTAAAGCATTAATACGCATTCAAGTATTCCACTTAAGTGAAATAATCCAATAGTGTACAGTAAATTTTTTTCAAAATCCAGACCAGTTGTTGAGGGCAACATCACATTTTTTGTTCGTTTTATTACCTTACTTCACATATGGTTTCAGTGGCCCTATCAGAGGGGTAAAGGTGCTTTTAAAACAGCATAAACTTTGGTGGGAATTAGCTCCCTCAGCACTTTCCATCCCACCCAATTTGGACTTAATGGATTTGAAAACCACATTATTACATGTAGTTATTGCAGCTTATATATATATCAGACAATATCACATAATGAACCATACCATGCTGGGAAAATTATATGTGAAAAATGATATCATGGTGTTTTTGTTGTTTCACAGCTTGATATGGTTACATTATGCTTCCCTCCCCTCCTGAAGAGCTTCAACCATGAGCATTTTCCATCATGTAACCTCACAAACATTTTGATGAAGGATATAAAACCTGAGCAACATAGCTTCATCATCATCATCATCAGGAACAGAGAAATCAGCAGCATCACCAATATGGTAAATGGTTTATACACGGACCAACAAACAAGATTTTTTTTATAGATGTTTACCACAAATTGTGTCATTGGGTCGGATGTGGGCCTTTGGTATAGGCCACACAGTCGTGAGATATGAGTGAGTTGCGGCATCACGTACGCAGTGTGCTTAGCTTCGTAACTGAAACATTGGCACAAAAATACAGAGAAAAACAAAAAAGAGAAAAGAGAACAATTGATTCATTGCTGGATATGTTATTTAAAAACTCCAATATGGATTAAATGATCCTAAAGGACAAGGACTTCATTTGTAACTTCCCCTAGAGTAACTTCAAAAACATATCTTTTAAAAGTTCATTATTTGCACTGTGCATGATGTTCCCTTACAAATTTTGTTCTTTTCCTTTTAAGTTCCAAAATTGAATAGTTTCGACATAATGACCTGATTTACCACCAATATCTGTGATCTCACTTACCCTTCACAAAGAAAACATGATAGGCAACCGATTAAAACTTTGAACGATCACTGCCAATCTTCGTCTTAAAGGAGAAGTATGATAAGAAAAAATATTCAGGCCATTTCAAGAAGATACTTTATACCTGATCCAATTTAGGCCTAACAATGAATCGGAACTATAGATTTCCTACAATTTTGATCCAAATTCAATTTTTAAATCAAATTCTTGCTTGGCTAGTGTGGCATAACAGCACCCTCTCTCAAGTCAAAACAGTGGATGGGTGGAAAGGACAGCATCAAAATTTTGCTTGGTCAGATAGACACTCTATAATCTGCAATGAATAGGTTGCCCTATGGATCAGGACTGTATTGAGTGATGTCAACGCCACCTTTCAGATGGCAGTGACATCATCATTTCTTTCTTAAAATATAAGTAAAATTAAAAATAAAACACCAATTTTGTGATTTTTGGTGAGAATGATGGAAAATCGATACTTCCAATTTACGGATTAAACTTGTTCTTGAAATGTATATTTTTTTTTACCATACTTTCTCTCTTTTAAGTATATCCATTTTTCAGTGTTGCCAATAGATGAACAGTTTCAACTTAACAGGTGGTAAATATTTCAGGTTTTTGAACACATAAGTATGAGATTCATAAATTTCAATTCAAGTTCAAAATATGACCAATGTTAAAGCCAAAAAAATGAGTATGTCTCAGTTACCACACACTTTGCTTCTGAGAAAAAAGTTTTGAGAGCATTTGTCGGACAATTGTGAGTTTATAATTAGCACTTTAAAGTTGTGAAAATATTTCATGCGTGTAAGAATATAATTTTTGAGCATCTCATGCATATTTTGACTGGATTCGAAAGGGGGGGGGGCAAAGAAGAGGGGACCACTACTTTCCGCATTGGATTTTAAAATTTTCACAAATTCTGAGACATACTACTAGTATTTTTTTGCCTTATTGGCTGCATATATTTTTGCTTTAAAAAAAAATAATTTTCCTCATAATTCTATGTTCATACATGTATCTAGCACAGTGATATCAATTTTGTTTATATTTAATTTGCTCTATCTAGTAAATTATCTGGAGTTAACCTTAAAGCACTACCAGTCTGAAACACTAGAGGGATTGGGAGATTTCCATGAATCAATAAAATGTCTAATAAACAAATGAATGATGATTTGGCACTTGTTAAAAGCCGCTAAGCCCAACTTGCTCTGCTGAGATGCTAGAGAGGAAAAAGCCTGGTTTCGTGACAACCGCCATATCTCATATGCATACACAAAAAAGAAACAAATAAGAAAAACAGAGATTGTTATGAAGATGCTGCACCATCTGTGGAAGAAATATTAGAGTTAAAACATGGGTAGCTATTTGGTCATGTTCATTATGTTTATTTCAACTTTGTAATAATTTTAAAAACATTACATAGATGCAGGTGTTTGCTTGCGTACACTTGTGCACTGAGAAGAGGTCTCAAGTAAAATACAAGGTTCATATTTATTGTCAAAGCATACGATCCAAAGTTTGTGTACACAATGTGAAAAACAAACATGCATTAATTCATCTTTTGCAAAATGTTAGTAGTACAGTACAATGATAAATATTTGTCATGTCATATGCAAGTGATAGATACATTTTCATGGTGGTATTCATGGTGGAAAGTGATGTAAAATGCGGATAGGATAGGGAATGCAAAGTCAAATAGAACGAGAAAAAGACGGCACGACTGCAACAGTTTTTCTTCTTTTCTGTGTCCGTCTCTTAGTTTGGTCATTCACTTGACATTCAGATTCGAAAGTCGTATAAGTAGTGATCGTGAAAGCTGCAATGACTCTGAAAAAGAGCAACAAAAAAATGGAGAAAAAAAAATACATGCATATGACATTGGTAATCTTAAATTTCAAAATTGTATAATATGCATTTGAGGTGACCTGCCAAATATCAGTAAATTGACTTTAAAATCTAGTATCAGTATCAATCAGACCTATATTGTACCCAAGACAGACATATGCAAAAAAAAAAATAAATAAAAAAAAAAAAAATCACAAGGCAAATATGTAAGTAAAAAGAAAACAAATATTATCTGAAATGGTGCAAGACTAAATTCTTATGTAATTCAATAGAAATCTAAAACACTACTAAGGGGAATAAAAGAAAGTAAACATGCTTTTTCCTATAACTACTACTTGGGTAAGGAAACAAAAATGTTTTTAAATTGGGTAAAAAAGAAATAAAGGAAAAACTACTAATAACAGTATAATCACAAATAAATATAATATGTTCTAAATAAAAGGTAACTGAATAAAACAACCTACACATACATGTACTCATTAAAAAATTAGCTAAACCCCACTTCAACATTTTAACCAAGTAACCAAAACATCAAAATGCCTAGGAAAGACTTTTACTACTTTTGAATGGTCCGCATGGTGTATGTGGCAGGCGGGCAAGCCAACAACAATCAGCTGTTTGTGACGATAAGCACCCAAGTTCTGTTGGAGATAAAAGTATAAAACAGGCGTATCTTTTGGACCCTGGTCCATTTTAAGGCAGTAATGACAGTATTTTCTCTAATTTTCACTAACAATTTTAATTATTCCAAGAATGCCAGAAAACCTTAACTTTGATTTTGACTCACATTGATTTTATTGAGCATAAGTGTTCCTATAATCTTTAATTAGTTGGTTTGTATTAAGAAAAAAAATCCAACATGTCTTAAAATTCAAATTACTTTTTCTTCAAACTCCTTGCCAAATTTAAATGCTCTGAACTTTTTAAAATCTCTCAAACATAATCACACTTCCCCAAACATCACATTGGGGTGAAATCCAAAACTGATTAAAATCAACATCTATGGATAATAGATTTCTATAATGACTTTTGTGGCAATCAAATCTTGTACTAAGAATACATTACTTTTACACCAATCCAGATTCCAGAATAACTTTTTCAACAGTGTGTTACTACTCCCATGATCAAATTGTACACATTTAAGTGTGTTGATTTACTTAGGGACCAACCTTTTTTGTTCACAATTTTGTTGTATGGTGTTCTACCGTATTCAACCTATTTAGCACCTTGAGCGCATTAGTTAATATTTTCCATCAAAAAGAAAAAAATGAAGTCAGACACTAGAAACCAGGAAAAAAAAGAACAAGAATAAAGTTCACATGCCTTGCAATTCACAACCAATTTTTCTGTCATTTTCTATATATTATCCACCCAATTATGCTAATAAGGTTAAATTCGGTATTTCTTTCACTTTTTCCTGGATTAATTAGTCAACCTTATTAAGATATAAATTTGAGCTACACTTCAAATTAAGGTGACAGAATGTGTTTTTTTTGGCAAACGTTTGACTTCCAGTGAGAAAAATCTGACCCAAAACTTCCCCAAAGTCACACACAAGCTACTTTCTTTTAAATTAAAAATGTTTTTGTTGCATTGTTTTTTGCGAAATGAAAACATTTTCACTCAGAACTTGTAAAACTATGACATTACATGAGATAAACCTAGATCATGAAATAACTTATACATCTATTTCTGATATGTAAGGGCAATACATTTTAAGTTTGATGCAAGAGGTTACTACTTGGTCATGGTCAACAATAGACCAAACAATACCTAAGAACTTGTCTGGTTACGTAAGGCCCAGGGTCCAGCTGGACCTTGTATATGGGCTGTGCCAGCTACACAATCTGTAACAAAAAAACTCGGACACAGAAAAAAAAGAAAGAGAAAAAACAAGAAAAGACAAAGCCTGTGTTAGGTTGTGTCACAAATTTGATAGCTGTGGAGATAATGAGTTAGTTCAAGCCTACCCCAACTGAAATGATGATATACGTACACCATGGGCAAGTTGCACTAATGATATTTCAACTCATTGCCTACCAAAACACTGAAGTAATAATTGCAAAAATGTTTCCCTCCAGATTGACAATGAAATAGCCTTTGAATAATTGATACCCTCAAATGCACACACATTGTATCTAATGGTATCATACCATTCCAATTCAGATTCAGCTTTTCATGTGTTTAAGCAACATGCATAACAGAGCATTTACTTCACAGAATTGCTTTTACCAGTGGGGCTAGGTTTACAATAAGGTATACCACCCACAAGTTGTAATTTATTCTGAGAGTATGCACCATTCTCAAAATAATCAGCAAGTGCATTATAGGAGTGGCATACCAGATTCTAAAACTGCCGCCAGTGGTTGCTAAATTAGATTTTCAGATCGGGCCCAAAAAGTAATTTTTTAACTTCTTCCTTCATTTTTGTCTGAAAATGAACATTTTCACATCTCTGGACCTGTAAGTCCATTTTACTTGGGATTTTCAGCAAATCATAGCCTTTTAAAATGGGCAGGAATATTGGGTATAATGTATGACCTGATTTGCTTGATTGCATCACATGTACATTAAATATAGATACCCATGTATACATACATGTACAAAAGTTTTGCTCTCTTTTGCTGAAATAAACTTGTATAAGTACACACATGATAAGCTTAATCTGGTTAGTTCTTTACCAGGATAATTTGCATACTTGGAAGGTTATTTTGCTTCCCCAGGTACAAAAGTATGGTACATAACATATGAGCAGGATCATAAGGAAGTTTTTTGTGCTTAATTCGTCTAAACTCCTTTAGAAATTATCAACTGTTAATCCATACCCAACTCACAAATGTACACACAAATATATGTAGGGGTGTATGTAACATACACACAAAGCTCTAAAAACAAGACACATTTCTCAAATGTGGACCCTATCCAAAACACCCCCAGCACCCAATCCTCCACAGGACTAATTATGATAATGGATTAGTTGTATAATTTTAGGCTTTATGTAAGTAATACAACAAATCTGGAATCCCTTGATGTCAAATCACAAAACTATTTTATAAAATTTTCTCCATATCCAACTGTTAAAGAATTAGTAGCGTCCCTTATTTGAAATTGAGAACCCCCTTCTGATCTTTTTATGAAGAATGTTGATCTGAACGTGACCATACTTCATGAACAGTTGATAAGAATGGTACTTTTGAGTATTTTATACCATAAGTTTTGTGATTATTGGCTTCAGGCAATTCCATACCGATCATTTAAATGATACCCACCATCTTGATGTTCTTCTGTCTTTGTCTTCTTTGGTGATGGCTCCCCCATGGCTAGCACATTGGGTTTGGTGTCCCCGTCTGTATTGGCCTGTACATACAAAAGAATCGCAAATATTTTCCTTAGTTAGTGGCACTGTACCCCATTGTACTTACTCACAGGACACAGTTGAGGTAATTGATCTCATATTTTGGGCAGGGTTCGAATTCATTAAAAAATTTTGTGTAGCAGTTTTTGGCTAATTCATCATAATCAGGATACTTCCATATACTAAAGCACTATAACAAGTGCTATACAAATGCAAAATTGGGTAGCAGTTACTTCAAAATAAGGAGCAAACTGCTATGCGATACAGCCGAATTCGAACCCTGATTTTGGGTGGATTCAACATTCCCCGAACTGGCAAAACTGAAGTAATTTACAGTTCTGTAGAATCTTAAATCTTATGATAATAAAACCTGTCAAAGTCTTGCTTGCAAGACTAGGATTTCCCCGGACCATTACAGAATGAATGCAAGATTTCCTGACCTTGCAGAATTTTATTAAATTCTTAGCAGGTTTGGTCAATATTTTTAAGCCTTAATTATTTTCAAAATACAAAATTAATGGAAATTTCTTATTTTTATCATCAATAAATGATGAGTTTTGTGTGCATCCACATGCATTATATGCATGTGACATTTAGTCAAGAACTCTAACATAGAATTTGCACAGAATAGTCACACATTCGACAAACGTTCAATGCTCGAGTCCATTGCTATCGTTTTTCGGTAGATCAGTGTTGACATTTTTTTGAACAGATGTTATTTATTTCTGATGCGATCGCCCGTTGAGGCTGTTTACTAAATTAACTTATAGAATAGTAGACCTCATCTGGATTTGCTTCAATTGTCAATCATGACAGTGAATGTGGCATGTGTAAGTTTGATCAAGAAATCTATCTACTATCCACGACCACACGATAGTTACGGTACTGTGTGGATAGAGAAAGAACGTGGAACTATAACTACCTGTACTTCAGTCACTAGTGACTAGTCTCAATCGTCGCCAATTTCATGATATTCAAACGTATTAAAACTTAAAATTTATGACTTTATCTGTATCTTCAGAGCAGAGTTTGCAAATTTTTAAGAGATTAACCATGATGCTAACTATTCACCGACGTGTCATCTGTGTAACTGTCCAATTTTAATTGTCATGCTTCATGGTGTCATGCTTCACTGATTCTGGTGGGTTTTGAGAAAGCTCAACATTTATATCCTCAATCCATCCATTGTCGGTTATCAGTGGCCTGGATTGAGGATAGACTTTTCAATCAAGCGTGAGTGTAGGCTATATTTTGGACAATTGCTAAACAAGTCAGTGTGCTCGATTCTTAACACGTGTCGGTGTGAAGGTTTTCGAGATGTGATTTCATGTGGTGATTCAGCGATCGAGTATTATAAATTCAACTTGATAACTTCTTTCAAGGGTGTCAACTAAAGCTAAGAAAAGGTTTGCCTTTAAAAAATTTTATACCCAAATTGTCTTGCTCGAGAAGTCTAGCGAAGAATTTGCTCACCGATAGCTTCACATTCTATTCTAGAGACCAAATGTTGCATTCAAAGTCTAGAGTTGGATTCGCTGAAGCAGGACACCGTGTAAAGCAATTTAGGTTTGCACGGTTTAGGTATGAAAGGTGAATTCAAATTTGACATCAAACTGCATCATTTTACACATCAAATTAAAGCCCTTGAGTAAAGAAAGCCAAAACTGAAAACCTTTTTGTCATAGCACTTTCCGTAGCAAAGTTACATCTTGTCAAAGATTGACTTTCATCAAAAAGATTCAGCTAACAAAACAGCATTTCGGTGGTGTTTCTAGATCTTAGTCTCATGATGATAGCAGCTTTTCTATGTGGAGCTGCTATCAAAATCATTTCATTCTGAAGTACCGGTACTTTCATTTTTTGTGTATAGGTGACCCTGGAGTGATGTCACAAGCCGTTGACCTCCGTTGACAACAAATCCGATTCAGAAGTCAAATTTGTAGTTTTCTGTGGTTTGTCTCTTTTCAAATCGGCCAAAATACTATAATTTCTATAACTTCTCGACATGGGGCCTCCAGCCAACAACAAAAATAAAGACTCTCCTACATGTTCATGTGTTCAGCTTCACATAAAATGCAATTTTCGCCAAGTATTTAACCTTTATTTTACCGAAATCGGCCGAGAAATTTGCTCGATTCGAGGTCAAAACAGAACGTAAACAACTGAATGAGCTCTGCTACAAGTCTTCAAGTAGTCGCTCAGCTGCACGATCTACATGTATTGTGGGTTGAAAAGCGTAAGTGTAGCCGACTGTAGCATCATGTAAAATAAGTACCGGATGACCGGGTGACCTATACCTATCGCTGATGTACACGTCTCACAAACGAACTACCCCCATTCACGCTGTACGAAGTTAGAAATAAAGGAGCCACTTAGCACGCCAGGCACGACTAAGCATGCAAAGTGCATAGCATCAGACTTTTGGTGATCCCTGACCCTGTTATCTTTTTTTGCCGTGTCAGGCAGGAGCGCGCTGCTCATTAAATATTCATGAACCCAACACGTCACACACACATGGTCTTATTTGGCCGATCCACAGAGGAGTAAGATAAGACAGAGCGTGTACCACCAGTCAAAGTCCCCGTGTATTGTATGGTGTAAGTTCTCGCATATTCATGAGGGCCTATTGTTCGATCGTGTAGTGTCTAACAATCACGCCAGCGCTGCGTGCCTTCGCGTATACGCAATAGAGCGTTGCGTGCTTTCGCGATTACGCGATAGACAATGATAAATACGCGGTAATTGCGTAGCAGTCTCGCCTGTCGCATTTCACGGAACAATCGGCCCTCATTATCGGATGAGGCGGAGACTTTGACTGGTGGTACGCGCTCTGTCTTATCTTACTCCTCTGTGGGCCGATCAGAATTGTTGCAATTGACCCGACATGGTTTTATGAATGAATTTTTGACCTTACTGGGCTCAGACATGATATATGATAAATGATATACCAGGTATGCATATTCATTTATTTTGTAATATTCAAGATGGCTGCTGGGCCCTGACGAAGACAGAATGAAAATCAATGGTTCCGTTCGGAAAATATTGCCGTTTGAAAATTGACTTTTTTCTGGCATCAAACGAGCAAAAATTTCGATGACTGAAGTGAAGATACTCAAATTTCATCTGTAATTTTGGTTATAATGTTTTGTTGGACATGGTATATTTTTTCTGACTTGGATCCAGTTTTTCAACGGAGACGGACAATATGCACGAGGTGTTTTTTACCAAATTTATTTCACCGATCCTACGATGCACACGATTTGTCAGGTCAGTCTGTGCATGTGATGTCAATTGTCATGCAGTCAGTAGGTGCGTGGGGCAGTGCTAGGAAATTTGCATCATTTTAACTTGGTAAGAAGTTTGATTGTGTGTCTAACACATGAACACAAATTTAATTGCGTTGGTACTCAAACTGTTCATGTGTTGAGGTAAGCACACAGAGGTCGGTATACACAAGAGTCGCATTAGTTTACATGTTCACGTAACCACCTGAACTCATTTGCATAAGTTTGGAGGTGGGCTGATCGTATTTTGATTCGTCGAACACTTAATTTGCATAGGTTTGGAGGTTTCCATATTTGGGTTTACCTAATTAATTATTAACGACCCGGACGTTGTTTACATCATGACGTCATTAGAGCTGGTCACTTCGTCAAACATCCGACGAACGAACGTTTGCAGTTTTCTTTTTATTAAGTACTGTTATATCGTGAAATACCATATAGCTGACGTGTTAGTCCAATATGATAGGAAAATATTATAACCGATGACCCCATGTTCACATTGGCTAAATAAGCTGTATTTTCGCTGGAAAGGCCAAGGGGCCGGGACGAGTCGGCCATTTTGTTTGCAAAAGGCATGTTTTTCTCCTGCGTTATACACTTGTCAGTTGTATGACCCACCATACGACCCCCCGGGAAAGGTGCGTCATGGGTGGGTCATTTACCACCATGATAATGACGAAGGGGACCGTCATTGTAGCCTTTGGTCCGTCACGACTGTGACGATGGGGTGTGTCAATGTCAGTCAATTTACATATGTGCGTCATGATATCCCCGCTGTCAAAAAGGCCACGGTCGACGCCGGCAAGATTTTCATGACGCAATAGTTATGTTTCTCAACATGTTTCTCGACATATTCCAACTATTAAAATTTAAAGTATTCAATAAAATCGGCTGAATCACGTCAGTCAGAGCAAGTTTAAAGATATTCAGCCTTTTTTTTTTAGCAAATGTGTAGGCCTATAGACTTTTAAAAATGCAATACTTCACTGTATACTTTCCTTTTCACGTATTTAAAATAGACCTGGATTTTTTAATACGGATGTAATTTCCGGATTATTGGCCGCACGGAGTATAAGCCGCAGGTCCGAAAAAATGCTAAAACAAGATTCAAACGGCGGCGTATAAGCCGCACCGCCATATATAAAGCTGCACCACGAACGGCCGATTTTGACATGCATACTCTTCTGTAATGCGCTATTTTCACGATTGTGGCGCTACAAAGCAAACTGAGGAGTGAGGTAATTATTTGTTTTAAGTAAACCAATATTATATTAAAACCAATTTCGTGCATCTATAAATGGAAGTCTAAGAATAAATAAAAGTTTATGTCATCAGACAACATTTTATCAGCAAAATGGTTTAAATGTTGTTCCTAACTTACTAATTGGGTCAATTTCATTGACGTCGGTGTTTTATTTGATCCTCAAGCATGGTATCAACATGGGGAATACCGCGCTGTGTGTATATTGATCCATGACGTAATTAATGTAACTTGTACTCGATCATTATCTTCCAATAATGTTCTTCAATGTCTGTGTACTGTCCAAATTAATAAAATAATCCCAGTTCAGCAATTCCGTAAGCGATAGCGTATCCTTGTATGATTTTTATGTATTCAAAATACCAATGATAATTGACGAATTCTGAGCTGAAATACTCCATCACACACGCCGCGCCGCGAGGTTGCATCCTCCATCTTCCGGGTCTTGGGGTCGTTCGCCATGTGCTACTGCTAGCCCTGATGAGCAAGTCGGGAAACCCCATCAAAACGTATCTCAAACGTCGATCGTCATCACAGGGATTCCCCTTCACGTCACATTGTTTATCAATTTGATCAGGAATCGCCAATCGCATGGTTAAGAAAAGTTTTTTTTTAAATTACAAAACCTTAATTCGCTCAAATTTTATAAAAATAAACTTCTTGACCATAAACTTGCTTTAAAAATAATTGTATATGAAACAAAACCCATATTCAGAGAATAAAATCAGAACCAACATGAATAATACACGTGGCCTGGTGAGATCATCACCCCGGCCCCCAGGACCCAGGAGGCAAATGCCCAGGTAAACATGTTTCTAAATATGGTGTAATTGATACTTTCCCACGGTCGGTATGAATGAAGTTATGAATATTTAATGAGGGACTACCCCGGGAAGTACAAGGTCGCTCGTAAAGTTGTTTACCAAAAATGTCTACTTTCAACGCAAGATGGGCAGAACCGGGTTCCAGCGGTTGTGTATGAATAATTACCGTAATGAGGGAAAGCACACGGGAAAGTACCATGTGTGGTACCAGAAATTCAACTTTTCGTGGATATTTAATGGCCAATTCATTCTTGGAGTTATTTGAAAACTAAATGTGAATTGTTCTTGTTGTACAGTGATTTACTACAAAATACGGAGCATTTTACCAGTAATATGGAAAGTTATTTGCTAGTTGGCTAAGGCCTGAATGAGAGCCAGCGCCCAACGCGCCAGTGCATGAGTGTGAGGTAGGCCTCCTACATAATTTGCTTTCAAGGATCGATCAAACATGACAGATATGAAACTTTTATAATATTAATAAAAACGAACAACCATATTTTTTTTTACTCAAACTTCACAATTGTACAAGAATCAAATTAAAAATGCAAGAAAAATTTACAATAATTTTTTACACTTTCTATTAATAAATCGCTGCAATTATGAGAATGATTGAATGATAATTCCATCAATGCGATCATGATTAAATTGGGACGGGATGACTGCGGCGTCTGTTGATAATTTCCCGGGGATAATACTCAAGTCATGTCAGTCAATCAATGAGACTGTCAATCAAAATTTCCATGAATGAACTGACATAAAAGAGGATTACGGTAAACGATGTTGATGACTTTGGACAATTTGCTGATTGCGGTCGAGTCGGGCTTTTTTTTTTTTCTTGTGTGTTTTTCTGCTTCAAACGTTGCTGTATAAGCCAAGATCGCCAGATAAGCCGCACTGACTTTCGGCGGCTCCAAAATAACGATAAGCCGCGGCTTATATTCGGAAATTACGGGTACCTTCTTCTGTCTTCAACAAAAATTTCAAAAACTTCCAGAAGCAGAAACCATAAAACTTTCCATTCAATGGCGTCGGTTGGTAGGTAGTAGTCTCATCCTCAGAATGTATGGCCCTATTCTTCTGCATGCACGAAAACAGGAGGGTGAAAGTGCATATAGGAACAATGCCAAAAACTACGTCACGCCGGTCACGCTATTGTTCGACTTAAACTACATCATTCGCCATTTTGTAAATATTAACGCATGATCGTTGCTTTGAAGTTTCCACCGGATAGTCTGTGGATAGCGCAAGAGCATGCTTTGACCATGCGCAAAAAAATGAATATCATGAAGATGTTTAAGATTGATTCTTAGATGTTTCAAAAATTACCGTCATATTGCATAGATTCATCAAAGAATGGTTTGAAGTAGAACCTTATTTAGTAATTTTAAAAATCGGAGAATTTTACAAAATCAATGTTTTACCTGTCGGTATTACAACTCGTGAAACACATTAGTGATGTGCCTGGGTGACCTAATCTACTAACCTTTAACGTTTCCTCTATGAACTCTAACCCTCCTGCAATATGGCGCCTATTGTCTAGAGTTAAACTACATCTTTCGGTGTGTTACGTAATACTACGATGCCTATCCCATTATATCGATCCCTGACGAAAAACAGCAACCGACTGCCAAGTATCGTAAAACTGGGAACGAGTCGGAAAGAATGTGGTGTTTCTAGATTTTTTTCCGCAAAAAGAATAATTGCAACGTCGGCGACCGTGTGTGCTTGATTTAGGAGAGTCATAGGACAGTCATGGTTCGTCAAAATCAGGAAATGGTGCATCACAAAACTGACGAGAGGTACCGTCATTGCAAGTGAATGTCCGTCATTGTTGGGATGCTGGGGTGCGTCATGGTATATGAAAATCCGCCGCAGTTTGGACAAATGATGCTCCATTCCCGGGGGTCATATGCATTGTATGGTGGGTCATACAAATTAGGTATCACAGGGAAACCTCGGTTAACACATTTGTTAGTCAGTCAAAATGGCCTAAACCGGCAATACAAATTTACATTGAAATTAAAAAGAAGCTTTTTAAGAAGGAAACCTTCATAAATATGTTGTCTATACTTCACTTGACCCAAATATATGATTTTTTTGGTGATGAGAGACTCGCACATGGAATTTCAGAGAGATTTTGATAGCAGTTCCATTAAAAAAAGGTGCTATCGTCATGAGACTAAGATCTAGAAACACCCCCGTAATGCTGTTTTGGGGAATTTTGCTAGGAGAATCTTTTTGATGAAAGTCAATCTTGGACAAGATGTAACTTTGCTACAGAAAGTGCGATGACAAAAAGGTTTTCAGTGTTGGCTTTCTTTACTCAAGGGCTTTAATTTGATATATAAAATGATGCAGTGTGATGGCAAATTTGAATTCACCTGGCATACCTATACAAATGACAAGTGTATTACCCGGAAGTGGCAGCACTCCAGCAGTCAGCACCAGAACAAATGACGTCATTTCTGGATTTCAGCCAGAACGGTTACGCTCACTGCCGTGCATCAGTATAGGCATCAGCGTATCTAGGTTTTACTAAAGTAAAACATCTTTGGGTAAGCATGAACCAAGGCCAAGCATACACCGCGCCGTGCAACGTGCATGCTTGTCCACTGAAGCTTCCACAATGGCACATACAACAACACACAGTAACTTTTTCATCATGACAAAATAGACCCATGTTTGGACCTTTGTATCGTTGCTATAATAAGCGTAAATGTTCAACATTTTATACCAATGGAACGACAAAATGTTTGCAATTATATATATGGACAAGATAATTATGTAAATAAAAGACTTACTGCTGAAATTATGCCGTTTGTATTGTCATTTACCATCGCTACATTCATCGCCATTGTGGTAATTTTCAGTAAATAACCTTTGACCTATGGACGTAATTGCTCCTCGTTCAATAGTATTTGCATTTATTTTCCAAAATTATAAATAAAGAGATATACAAACTTCGTTCCTATTTTCAACCCATTTTATGTTTTACAAATTTAGGGTATAGTAGATATTTTAGCACAATTTGAAAAACACAAAAATTTGCCAAAATATTTCAATTCCTCGTGCAGCGACTTGGACGAGGATAGATAGATTAATTGATTGATTGATTGATTGATTGATATGTTGATTGACTTGATTTCCCCCGATATAAGGGGCATTGGGCCTTTTTCAGAGGTTACAACCCGCTAGTCCGAAGGCCCGCCAGTCCGAACTTTCGCTAGTCCGAAGGTTCGCTAGTCCGAAGGTTCGCTAGTCCGAAGGTCCGCTAGTCCGAAGGTTCTCTATTCCGAATTCTAAATAACGTCCGCTAGTCCGAATTTTTAACAAGGTTCGCTAGTCCGAATTTTAAATAAGGCTCGCTAGTCCGAATTATATATAAGGTTCGCTAGTCCGAATTTAAAATCATGTCCGCTATAAATTCGAATTTGATTTAGGGTTCGCTAGTCCGAATTTGATTTAGGGTTCGCCGAATTATAAATAAGAAAGAAAGAAGGAAAGAAAGAAAGAAAGAAAGAAAGAAAGAAAGAAAGAAAGAAAGAAAGAAAGAACTTGAGAAAGAAAGAAATAAAAAAAAATAAAGGAAGAAGGATTTATAGATAAAGTAATCAATGAAGAAATAAAATAAATAGAAACGTTTGTATTTTAGACATTCATAATAGGCCTAGCTCTCGTTGTTGTTTTGAATTATATCCATTACTATTGAGGCGATGGTGTATATTTGATTGCAATTTCATTCATTCTGCAAAACCTACATCAGTAATTTTTAAAAGGAATAAATATCAAATACTTTAGAAAAACAACATCTATACCATGTATACTTTTTGTGTCTTTAGAACATAAATATACAGTTTTCATCGATTTGGAAACTTATTGGGTTAGGCCTACTTGCATTGTTTCCTTTCTGAAAATGTATACACTTTTATGTACTTGCCATCATTACTTTTAAAGAAACAATGCAAAACATGAACAATGTTGTGAACCTGTGTGCACCTACTCAGGTAACACGCTATATTTACTCAAACACCTCCAATACATTTTGAGACCGGTGTATGGTGGCGCTAATCAGGTTCTTTAAAGAAAATTCGCACTAGCGGACCTTTAATATTTAGAATTCGGACTAGCGGGCCTTATTTATCATTCATAACCTCATTAATAAACGCGATGCGTGCGATCCAATCATATTTTATTATTTGTGAAAACGCGAACGCAAATCGAGGTCATTAATATCTCACAATTGACCGCAAAATGCGTAATTGTTCCAATGTCGCACACAATTGACTTCTGCGTGCGCCGTATTGTGCGTCCAACGAACTGCGCGCGCGCTGGCTGCCGTATTTGGATTTCGCGCTACCATATTTGCACAGATTCTGATACGCACTTTTGTTATTGGTCGTTTTGTTTTAGCCTGATCGATTTTGGGAAAGGGAAGATGTAAAATTGTTTATTTTACAAACTTTTGAGGAAAATTGTGTGTTATTTTGTAGAGTTAAAAGATCAAAGTGACGGTTATGAATGAGGTTAATAACTTTGCATCGGTTATATATCGGGCATTGTGAAAATCTAAACATTTTGCTTTGGACCTCGGAACATCCCTCGGGGCTGCGCCCCTCGGGATATTCCTCGGTTCCAAAGGCAAAATGTTTAGATTTTTCACAATGCCCTCCAAATAACCGATGCGCAGTTATTAACCTCTAATTCGGACTAGCGAACCTTATATAAAATTCGGACTAGCGGACCTTATTTAAAATTCGGACTAGAGCACCTTTTTTTGATTCGGATTAACGAACCTGATTAACAATTCGGACTAGCGAACCTTTTAATAAATTCGGACTAGCGAACCTTCGGACTAGCGAACCTTCGGACTAGCGAACCTTCGGACTAGCGAACCTCCGGACTAGCGAACCTTTTTTTTCGGACTAGCGAACCTTTTTGCGAATTCGGACTAGCGACCGTCACATACTCCATTGAAATACGTGTTCGGACTAGCGAACCTTCGGACTAGCAAAGCGACTACCTTCGTACCCGCTAGTCCGAAGGACCGCTAGTCCGAAGGTTTGCTAGTCCGAGGTTCGCTAGTCCGAACACGTATTTCAATGGAGGACGTGAGGGTCGCTAGTCCGAATTCGCAAAAAGGTTCGCTAGTCCGAAAAAAAGGTTCGCTAGTCCGAAGGTTCGCTAGTCCGAAGGTTCGCTAGTCCGAAGGTTCGCTAGTCCGAATTTATTAAAAGGTTCGCTAGTCCGAATTGTTAATCAGGTTCGCTAATCCGAATCAAAAAAAGGTCCTCTAGTCCGAATTTTAAATAAGGTCCGCTAGTCCGAATTTTATATAAGGTTCGCTAGTCCGAATGATAAATAAGGCCCGCTAGTCCGAATTCTAAATAAAGCCCGCTAGTCCGAATTTTCTTTAAAGAACCTGATCAGCGCCATACACCGGTCTCAAAATGTATTGGAGGTGTTTGATCAAACATAGCGTGTTACCTGAGTAGGTGCACACAGGTTCACAACATTGTTCATGTTTTGCAATGTTTCTTTAAAGGTAATGATGGCAAGTACATAAAAGTATACATTTTCAGAAAGGAAACAATGCAAGTAACCCAATAAGTTTCCAAATCGATGAAAACTGTATATTTATGTTCTAAAGACATAAAAAGTATACATGGTATAGATGCTGTTTTGTTTTTCAAAAGTATTTGAATATTTATTCCTTTTAAAAATTACTGATGTAGGTTTTGCAGAATGAATGAAATTGCAATCAAATATACACCATCGCCTCAATAGTAATGGATATAATTCAAAACAACAACGAGAGCTAGGCCTATTATGAATGTCTAAAATACAAACTTTTCTATTTATTTTATTTCTTCATTGATTACTTTCTCTATATATCCTTATTCCTTTAATTTTTCTTTCTTTCTTTCTTTCTTTCTTTCTTTTTCTTTCTTTCTTTCTTTCTTTCTTTCTTTCTTTCTTTCTTTCTTTCTTAAATTCGGACTAGCGGACCTTATTTAAAATTCGGACTAGCGAACCTTATTTATAATTCGGACTAGCGAACCCTAAATCAAATTCGAATTAGCGGACATGATTTTAAATTCGGACTAGCAAACCTTATATATAATTCGGACTAGCGAGCCTTATTTAAAATTCGGACTAGCGAACCTTGTTAGAAATTCGGACTAGCGGACCTTATTTAGAATTCGGAATAGAGAACCTTCGGACTAGCGGACCTTCGGACTAGCGAACCTTCGGACTAACGAACCTTCGGACTGGCGGGCCTTCGGACTAGCGGGCTGTAACCTCGGACTAGCGGGTACTCGCCTTTTCAGATAGGCCTAGCTTCAGATGAGGGAAGGGGTGACAAGGCAAAGGCTCTTCCCCCCTGGCTACTCTACTGTGTGGTGTTTTTTTTTGTTTTTTTCTGGTTAGAGCCATTCAGACTAGGTACGTAGGCCTACAGCAATTGTTTTTAGCAAAGAAGGTAGCTCTGAAGATTCTCATCCCTGGTTTTTAGGGACCATTCACAAACACTTGTTAGGGGGGCCTGATGCAAACATATTTCATCGCGAAATTTTTTCAGGCCCCCTCCCCCCTTTTTGACATGAAAATTATGGGCCAACCCCATAGAAAAGCATATAAACTCAGTTTTTCCAGGAAAATTTGTGGTCATTTTTTTCAGCCCCCCTAACAAGTGTTTGTGAACGGTGAGGTGAAGCAATTTTTCAAACCTGATTTTTTTGCATATTTGTGATGTTTACACATGTCCCAACTTGCACCTAAATGGAATCAGCCAAATTTGTTGTCTTTGTAGGTCAACAGAGCAAAATTCGACATTATCATATATTCAAAAAAATATGATAATTATGTCCTCCCATAGAACTGCATGTAAAATGGCCAAAATTACTAGTGGGGTTTCTTTCACTTTACCTTGTTATTCCCTTCCCGGCAGTTATTACTAATATTATTTCAAGTGACATCTTCTTTTTTTATTCTGGTCCGCGAGGTGGAGCAATTTTTTTTTGTCTGAGGTGGAGCAATTTTTTTCGGTCAACATGGTCAGAGGTGGAGCAATTTTTTTGCTTAACAATTAAAAAAACCAACAACTACCAAGCCCCACCCCTTGCATATAAATGGTGCGTCGGGCTCTGTGTCCTGGCTTTGGATATCTAATGGTGCGTCCCTTTTAAGGACGCAAACAAAAGCGGGCCCGTAAAAACAAAGAAAGGAGATGTGCATTAACAATAGCTTTTGACCCACACTTTCATAGGCCTATTTCACTTGAATATGAATTTAATATGTTACTTTCTGCTTTTGCCACAATGATCATCCTCGTTATAATGAACACTTCGAGAAAATTATCAGTGGAGTGCAGCTTAATCGTGGGAACACAAATTGCAAATTTTCGCACGCTTCGCACGTATTGTGCCGGTGCCCTTCAATGTTCATTATTTAATCATTTAGCTTAAAATTGGTAATTGGCTGAGTTGGTATAAAAATTCTATACCGGTATATAAATAAATAAATGTCCCCAGATTATTCATGACTCCCCCATTCCAAAGAAAATGACAGCCCCCTAAAGCAGAAGAAAGCAAACCTTACATTTGATATTTTTTTGCGTAGGCCTATAGGCCTAGGCCTAAGCCTACATCATTTTTGTAAATTTGGCTTTGTTCCGTTTTTAGTTTACATGTATATTATATATAAATTCAACTATCATAAAAAGATCAAAGGCGGAAAACATAGGCCTATTAAGGATCAGAAGAAGCCTGATGGGATCAAAAAAGTAGGTCTACACTGGGTAGGTAGGACCTATTGTTTCATGTTTCCTAGCATGAAAATTTGTAGGCCTAATGAAATTCAATATACACTGTAGGCCTACATTAAATCATAATAATTGAACATAAAAACGTTTCTCATCAAGATTAGTACGCCCAGTAGGCCTCAACGCATGAACAATTCGGAGATGTTTTGGAGCATTTTGTCAGACCTTTGAGCAGTATGGTGAAGAAGGACTTTTTGTTGGCTCAATCAAATAAGCGCTTGTTTCAAAAGAGATTAAAATTGTCGAAATTGAGTTAGGCCTACTTGCATCAAGCCCCGGCATCAAGCCAAAAAAGCCAAAATGGTGGAAATGTAGTTCTTTTTCGTGGTCAAAACCTGAATGTTCTTCAAGGAGTGTCCATAAATACTTTGGTGGGGGGACTGGGCACATTGAAGCTTTTGGAGTCAAAACTTTTTTTGACCCCCACAGAGCACCTGAAACTTTTTTGACCCCCCCTGTTAGGCCTAAACATACAAAACTTTTTTGACCCCCCATTTTTATTTTTGGAAACCTAAAACTTTTTTGCCCCCTCCATTTTGCCCAGCCCCTAAGCATGCTAAGTGAGTCATTAAAACACTCCCTTATCAAATGAAATCAAGACGAACGTAAAATCAGTAGGATTAGGCTTACTTTTCAAAAATGTTCAAAGTAGTCAAAATCAAAATAATAAAAGTTTAGAGCCTATAGTTCAAAAAGTTTTAGAGGTACATGTAATACGTATTTTATAAATAGCTTTGAATATTTAAATGTGCAGCAGCAGCAGCAAAATGTTTTGAGTGCTGCACTGCATGGCGCTGTGCAGCAAATGGAAAAGGAATCGCCCGATTCACAGTACCCAAAAATAGCTGCTCTTTGACGAAATTGACCACGAATAGAAAACAGCTGTTACGAGTACGTTCCATGAAAGTAAAGAGGGTACATAAATACAACGTAAAAATAGCTGCTTCTTGACAAAATTGTTCACAACAAAAACGACATCAAAACATGGCGGAGATCGAGCAGGTAAGGCGATGCGCTCGTTGGCACATGTGAATCGCGCAAAAATTAGACAGTACTTTAGTTTGATTTCTGCATATAAATGAAATGTTCAGATTAAGTTTTCCACGGAAATTGAATTTACGAAACAATATTTGATGCAAGATTGTTGTGTTCGCTTAAAATAACCAATGCCATGAACCGCGAAAATAAAACATGCAAAACCAACCTCCCAAATTGAAAATTCGAAATTCATACGATCATCTCCATCACATTTGCTACTAAATAGTATATTTAGATGGTATATTTACGTTTAAATAAATACATCCATCCATGTTATGTTAAACACTAACATGACTAAAATAATAACCTGTGAATGATGATAAAATTCATGTTTTTAAAAAAGAATAAATAAAAATTAAATTAAATTATATCATCAAATTCAAAAGATCAGTAAATTTAATTTGGCCTAGACCAGGGCTCGAAAAAATGTTAATTTCCCGGGAATCAAGCTAAATTTCCCACAATTTATAGCATGTTTTTATACACAAAAAGACACAATTTCCCTCCAAATACCATACTTGCCCTCCAAACACCAACATTTCCTGGGAATGAGCTTCCCACATTCCCCACTTTTTCGAGCCAGGCATCAAAACTTCATGATTTTTCATCATTGCATTACGGGGTCAATCTTATTTTAAATTATATTTATTATTTTAGGCCTTCAGTTACTCGAGCTTCGAATTTCGAACTCGAGCTTCGAATTTGCACACGATAGTTACGCATTCGATGCTACAAATGTACTAGAGTACGTTGCTATCGTTTTTTTAGGCGGACAGCGCCGCGGTGCAATTTTTTGTTATTTTGTAATTTATTCTGTTAATGGTGAAATTTGGGTGAAGGTTATTGCGATGAGTCAACTGTATATTTTGAGCAAGATTTGCCTATTTTGGACAGTTTAAAATGTGCTGAAGTGATAAGTTTTAAGACTAAAAGCAACATTTTTGATGCGATCATTCGATCGCCTGCCGTGATTGGCTGTATTTACTTCTACACAGCCCTCAAATTAACCCACGGCACCCATGGCATTTTGCTGTGGGTGCCCATCCCCATTGCCGTAATGCCCTCAAAATATGTCCTTTTACCCAAGGCAGTCACTTGCTGTGCCCTCTAATGAAGTTGCCATCGGTGCCCCAGCCCTGCCCCTCCATTATAAAATCATCTATCTATGTTTGTGTGTATTTTCTTCACTTATTGAGAAATTGCCGTGGTACCCTTCTCAAATTTTCAACAGTTGCCATGATGCCCTCTTGAAATATTACAAACTGCTGTGCTGCCTTGCCTTTTCAGTGAAAATCCAAGGCAATTATCAACTTACCCTAGAAAAAAGTTGCCGTGCCCCTTCAGATCCTTAATTCGAGGGCTGCTTCTACATGTAATGTATAATCAAATTAAGTAATTCTTGGCCAAACTGGAACACTGTGAACGCTAGTGGCTCCGCGATAAACACACGCAAATATAGCGCGGTACAGAAGAAAGTATACATGCGCCTTACACTGCGTACACGCTTAGTACACTACATGGTCCATGGACGCAACGCGCATATTCCAGTTTGGCCAAGAATTACTTAATTTGATTATAGACTTCTCGATCGAGCAAGCCTTCAGCTCCAGCTTATAATAAGGCTTAGCCTAAGTCTTATACCAGCCTAACCAGGTAATGGATTTCATATTTAAATCAAACAAACTTGTGGAATTGAGACCCTCTCTGACCATTGCTGACTGAGTGACTCTGCCATGCATGCTGGTCTGCTGAGGTCATGTATCATGTGTATAGCAATAAACAATGATCATGCCTTAGAATATCATTATCAATAACATGGCAATAATTCTAAGAGAAGAATTCTTTTCAAGTTTTCGTCAACATGGCATTTCGGAAATTAAGGTTCTTCAGCGGTCTGCTCACAAGAGCTCAGAAACCCGTCTCTTCGCAGACGACTGTGAGCTGTACAAGCGAATATCATCTGCTTCAGACTCCTCACTTCTTCAAGTTCAAGATGACTTGAATGCACTGCAGAAATGGGAACGTACCTGGCTCATGGAATTCCACCCATCCAAATGCCAGGTCGTGAGAATCACAAATAAACGCAAACCAATCATCCATGGTGAAATCCTGGAGACTGTCGCGTCAGCCAAGTACCTGGGCTTGCATGTGGATTCCAAGCTTAACTTCAACGACCACATTGACGCCATCACAAAGAAAGCAAACTCAACCCATGCTTTCCTGGGACGCAATTTCCACCACTGCAGCAGATCAATCAAAGAAGCCACCTACATATGACTTATGTTAAGCCCAATAGCAGAATACGCCTTGAGGCCCGCGGTGGCTTGGGACCCACACACTCAACGGAACATAAAGAAGGTTGAGCAGGTACAGCGCAGTGGAGCACGTTATGTCATGGGGAAATATGACCGTAGGACAAGCGTGACTGGCCTACTAAAAGATCTCCAATGGCCAACTCTGGAAAGCAGACGACACCAAAGCAGAATGTCCATGCTGTATCGCATCCGCTACAACTTGGTTGACATCAGATGGAGAGAATACCTCAACAAGGCGTAAATCCCGCACCAGAGGTCATAGCTCCAGATTCTGGATTGGTCACTGCAACTCCAACCAATTTGCTAACTCCTTCTTCCCAAGATCCAGCCGGATTGGAATCTTCTGAGGACAGATCCTGCTGAATACCCATCCCTTAATGCCTTCAGACTGGCATTAAAGGGGGATGCCAAGTAACCAGCAGACATCTATAGTATTTTTAAAGCACTTCATCACTGTAAATATTTTGCACTGAACTTTGCTGTCTGCAATATCTTGGATGCGGAGAGCACAACACACTGCAGTGCGATTATCTTCTTTTTGAAGTCTGCACTTACACAGGAAGAAGAAGAAGAAGCGTCATGACAGAAATGCTTTTGGGGTCAAGTGTCCAAAAGGTCACTGATCCCAAACTTGGGTTGCCAGTCTCCAGATGAAGGTCAAACCGGGACAACCAAAATGAATGTCTGACAACCAAAAATGCTGTTGGTAGTTCAGACAACCATCAAAATTTGCACCGATGACTACTGAGCAGTGTTTACTCTCTCTGGAATTTGGGTGTGCCAAATGAAACATTTCCCCCCAAAATTGACTCAATTTTGGCTCAGCAATTCCTCAAATTGACTAATTGTAATACAGCATTGCAAATTTGTGTGCGCCAAATACAATTTTCACTGGGCCAAAATTGCGCCATACAGACTCTGAGTAAACACTGCTACTGAGTAAGCTTAAAATGCATTGCATAAATCTTGAAATGTTCAGAAGAAATCATGACCACAAAATGTTGGTGGTTGTAGTAAAAAACTGGTGAGAATTAAGTTGTATGTGCACTTGATGAAACATGAATCGGTAAAGTGGCTTGGTGCATGGACCTACATGTACATGTAGTTGTACATGTAGTAAAGTTACAAATTTCGAACGTTTGAGGACTTCTTGTTCTCAAGTTGTAGGTACTCCCGTTGGGTGCCTTCAGGGTTTTATTTTGGCAAGTTTGCATTAGTATATCTAGTAAAATACTCACTTTAGAAACCTGTGTCACTGATGTATGACTGTATGTCATCTGTGATTGCTTTAAAACTTATTCAACGCATCAGCTATTGTCCAAAGAACAGGCCTTTGTTTATAAGGAGCTCAATTGCTCCAAAGCTCCTACAACTAGGAGTGTGATTTGTAGAGCCCCCTTAATATTTGAAATCCTGTGTTTTATGACAGGTTTTAAAAAAGGTCTGAAAGAAATATTTAAAAAGATGATTTTTGAGTAATTTTTATGAGCAGCGAAAAGTCCACTCCACGACTATGTACGATATAGTGATGAACGCATGTGATACATTCATGTAGCTCCTTGGAACTTCCGGTCTGAGTTATGAGTTCCAATTATTGGAACTAGCATGGACCAGGTATTGCTGTCAGGATGAGATTTGACAATCTACGAATCTAGTATATTATCCTTGTTTTATAACATTTACAGTTCTTATCAAACCAAGGTCAATCCCAGGGGCACTGGTCATTGACAACTTGGGCGTATCATGTGTTACCAAGATGCCTCAAAAAGCACCCTAAACAAGTATTTGCAAGGTCTGAAAATGCACCCAAAAACAAGTATGACAAATACAATTTCCTATAATTAAAGACAGAGATAAAAACAATTTATCGCGTCTGACGTCACTGTCAATTACGATCCTTGATTGGTTAACACCTAGGTTAATCAGCGCGTAAAAGGAAGACCGATCTATCTGGTGCTGATCGGAGAAAAGGAATAGCAGCAAATGGCGAAAAAGTTCGTACTTTTACAAGGCAAAAAGCAGCTTTTCTAGGCATTGTGGACATGGTGCCTTCACCAAAGAAAGTTTCGTACTATAAATACCTAACTTTTGAGATGGTTTGCATGTCGAAAGGTGCAAAATCAACAATAAGACTCCTGGTTATAAATCCGCGTTCAGCAAGTCATCATCACGACACTTGTAAACAAACCGTGCTCGAGTTTGATTGACAGGTGACGTCAGACGCGATAAATTGTCTTTATCTTTGTCTTTCATTATACCCTAAACAAGTATTGACATTATTTTGACCTCCATTAGAAGCAAGTAAATCACATCATTTTCTTGAACCTAAAACCCTTCATGTACATTGTATAACAAAGTCTGGGAAATTACAAATTCCTAAAGTTCATAACCGATCAATCAATAGTTTGCTTCAGCAATGATATACTTGGTTTTTATTCCACCAATATAAATGTCTTTCCATGCAGAAGGTGACCATGTACATGGTGTAGGAGTTGATGAAGGTAGAGCTTGTTCTTTTATAGTATACATGTACATGTATGCTCATGAATTGACATTTGGGACAGTCTGCATTCAGATATTTAGGACAGGAAGTATAAATAACATGTTTAATTCAGGGGTGTGCTTGTCTTGATTTTGCCAGATTTTTTGTGGCCAAAATTTATGCAATTTTAATGATTTTCAGCCTGTTTTAGGGTATTTTTGACCAATTTCAAACTGCTTTTATGTATTTTTTACTATTTTCTGGATATTTCATAATCTTTGAATCACATCCCTGTTAATTTTTTCTTGTGTTTAACAGGACTTAGCACAGCTGGAAGTGCTGTGTAAGCAACTCTATGAAACCGCAAGTACGGAACAACGTAGTCAAGCTGAGAAAGCCCTTGTGAGCTTCACTAACTCACCGGACTGCCTCAATAAATGTCAACTCCTTTTGGAAAGAGGCACGGTAAGCATGATTAGTAGATACTTGTACTCCTCTAGTTGTGTATAGTATGGAGTGGGTCAGACTCAGACCCTCACCCTTTTCAATTTTGCCCAACCCTTTTCACCAAGGCACCTTTTATACTTAAGTCACATTCCCCTGTCTTTTGAAGCATAAGTGCATAATGCAATTTATGGCGAAGCCATTCATATCAATCTGAGGTCCTAGAAGATCTGTAGCTGGCACCTTAGATAATAAGCTGATATTATCGTAATTAATTCTTAATCTTAGTTGAAACAACCCAATCCTTTAACTCCCACCCTTTATACAGATACCCACCCATATTCCAATTTTCTGACTGTCAGACCAGACCCTTTCTAAAGGGTGGACTGCCCACTATTTTGTGTCTGTCAGTTTGATGTATGTTTAAAGAAACTGGTATCCTCAGTGTCAGAATTGGCTGTATGTAAAGACAACAGGAATCGGAAATTTGTACTGACAATAGGTTAAAACTTAAATGATATAATTTGAATACATGCATTAAATATATATTTATCTTACAGTCTGCGTATGCACAACTCTTAGCTTCAACTACCCTCACAAAGCTTGTGTCAAGGTCGTCTACAGTTTTGCCCTTGGAACAGAGAGTCGATATCAGTAAGTATTAAGTCTTATTATTCGTGCCCTGGGTATTACATATATTAACTCATGGAAAACTTCCAAAGACCCAAGTTATTATCTGCAAGATGTCCTATCACACCATGTCAAAATATTTATATTTAGTCTCAATCCAGGGCAAAGTGACATAGGGTTTAGAACTTGCATTAATTACTGATTGGGAAGAAATGCAACTTTGCATTCTGCCTAATAAGATTTTTCATAGTCTTCATAGATCTTTGTGTGTAAGGTGCACCTAAAGATTATCCTGCCTGATCTGCAGTCATAAAGGTCTGTCTTGCCATATATTCAGGGTTGTAGCTAGCCTGGTTTTAGTGGTGGGCTCTTAGTTGTTTAAGTCCATGAATGGCTCGGGACACAATATTTTAAGTGAACACAAGTGATCGGGGATTAAGCTCCGTGTGTATCACCCCCCTAAAAATAGTTTTTTGCTCTTTTCATGATGAAAAAATCATTTAAAAAATTATTATTATTATTATTTTTTTAATATATTTTTTGAGTGTGCCGAGCATCCAGTGTCAGTGTGCGGGGCCGCCCGACGCCGCCCACCGTAGCTACAACCCTACATATATTATGTGTTTAGGTCTTTTCTTACCATATTATACTTATATAGCAAATTATGTTAATTTTGTAAGATGCACGCCACTGATTAATTTGATTTACGCTATTCTATTTCAGAAAACTATGTGTTGAATTACCTAGCCAGTAGGCCCAAGCTGCCTACATTTGTAACTCAAGCACTTATACAGGTAAGATATAAATGCATAGGAATAAAAGTAAAGCCTACTTTGTGGCAGGTGCTGGCAGAGCACCATGTTTAATAAGTAACTAAACTTCATATCATGCTAAATTATATTTTCAACAAATCATTTAACCTCGCTATCTAGTATCTCTGCTATGCTCTACAGTCCAACCTCCCTAATCCGGACCTCATTTATACGGATCTCTCTCTTATCCGGACATGTGATATTCATAGAAAGACATGTTTTTAATGCTTGAACTTGATTCCATGCACTGAATCATTTAGAAAGCGATAACAATGTGGCATAAAGTACTCAAATACCATCTGTCAGTGTTATTACCTCATTTTGAGTAACCTACTATTACTGTCTCAATGTCAGCACTTCAGAAATTCAATGCAGGATTGCGTATAATTCACTTATCCTGATGTTTCACTTATCCGGCCAATGCTTGGTCCCATCATGGGTGGATAAGAGAGGTTGGACTGTAGTGTCAAAAACATTTTTTCAGTTAAAGTTAAATGCAGTTTATTCAGTTCTGTAATAAAATTGATATACCGTATGGTGTGAATTGATGGTGGAAGCTTTTGGCATGGCATTATTGAGATGCAAATTGTTTAGAAAACAGACCATTATTTAGTGTGGAGAAAGTCGCCATAACTCAGAATTTTGTGTAGCTGCAATGTCATCTGATTAGAAAAGTTATAATGTGGCACAGTGTAGTCAAATCTCACTTCCATCTGTTTTAAGTTATACTGTGGTCTTAGAGCCATATCATATGTGTTGAATTACAGGTGTTACTTGTAGCATTTATATTTTTCATTTTACAGTTACTAGCCAGAATCACCAAGTTAGGATGGTTTGATAGTCAGAAGGATGACTGGGTTTTTAGGAATGTCATTGCGGATGTTACCAAGTTCCTTCAGGTGAGTGTAGCCCCATTATAATCGAAGTCCAAGTCAAGTCTATCAGATTACCTGTCTGAGCCATATCAGAGTCTACCCGATTCAGAGATCAACTCAAGTCCTTGTCTACTCTGTGGTGGACTTCCTAACCCAATTCAGAGCCTTCTTTCCAATTCAAGGCAGCAGAAGAGCTTGTTTTCCTATCTGAAGCTGAAGAAGAACAAGTTTGGAAGGGGACTATGAAATGAGCACTGTCTGTATGGTATATGTGACCCGCTCTGAGTGACAAAACCCGCCATAAGTCGCACTCAGCCATTTCGAGATACGGCGAGTCAAAGTTGGGAAAGGGGTGAAAAACCTTCAAAATTTTGTTTTTCAGTTTTTATTATTTTTATTACTTCCACATGCTTTGATGGATTTCAATGGTACTTAGATACAATTACTCTTTTATGTCAACAGATGTGAGGTCAAAGATCATTTAGGGGTCGTTTGTGGTCATTTAACAAATATATTCAATCTCCACACATTTGCCTCGTAAATTGTGGGGACACGTTTAATGCATCATGTAATTTATTTATTGACTTTTTAAAATGATAAACGCATGTGTTATTATTGTGTCTTTATAGTTGTTTATTATTTTTAAATGTGTTATTCTTGTTTGTGTTTTTGTTTAGGGCTCAGTGGACCATTTTGTGATAGGTGTACAGCTGATGTCACAACTTGTCAGTGAAATGAACCAGGTAGGGATAATGTATCTAAACCGTTTAACATGCTTTGTAACAGTGATGATAACAGTCAGTAATCAGAGATGCCAACCCTCCCTATTTTAGAGGGAGGCTCCCTATTTTTGGAAACATTTTAGTCCATTTTGACACCCAAATTTGGCAACCTCCCTATTTCTGACAAGTTATGTGCCATTGAAGTTGCATGTAATTTTGAAAACCTCCCTATTTTTTTTTATTTTATTTTTTTGAATCCGTCCTATTTTCTGGATGTTAATGTTGGTATCTCTGAGTAATGTATCAAGGTAATAAATAGAATGCTTAAGGTGGTACTACACCCCTTGATAAATTTTTGCATTTTTCTCAAAAAAATAATAACACTGGTAACGAAAGTTATGTATATTATAGGGGCAAGGAATCCAGTTTCTACACTGTAATTTCTGTGACTCAAGACAAGCGGTATGTTATTTATTTAAGAAAAGAGGTACCGCTAGAATGTACCTCATTTCTTAACATATATAATGAACCACTTGTCTTGAATCACTGAAATTTCAGTGAAGTAATTGGATTCCTTGCCCCTATAATATACATAACTTTTGTTACCAGTGTGTAATTATTTTTTGAGAAAAATGCAAAATTAGTCACAGAATTTATCAGGGGATGTAGTACCACCTTAAATGAATATCCATATAGTACTAAGCAGTGGTCATATATTTAGACCTTGAAGCAACATGTTATTTTCACTTTCATAATGGAATCTATCCAAACACAGGGCAAGACTAATGAAACCCATAATTTGATTTAACCATGTAATAATTGTTGTGATTCAATTTCAAATTGCAGCCAGACACAGTGCGACCGCTAACAAAGCACAGGAAAATAGCGTCATCGTTTCGTGATACGCTGCTGTATGAAATATTCAACATGGCTTGTAAATTACTGGGGCAGGTGAGTAAATATTGTCAACAACATAGGGTGTGTGTATGTTTAAACACCAGAAAACAAGGAGGGGCACTTGATCGCATGCACTCCACATTCCAGCCGTGGACCACTCAGCAATGGAGGAACCATCCTCAGTTTCTGGAGGTCTGCAAATGACCGCAAATGCATGTATAATGTATTTACGAAATACGTCCTCTATCGCAGGGATGCCAACTAGTACGATTTTGCCATATTTTGTATGATTTTTTTGTTTAAAATACGATTTTACGTTTTCCCCTCAAAAAATGCGATTTTCCGTTTGGCCTATCGAGAAAAAAAACGTAAACGACTGACGGCTGGTATATGAGACTACAGACCAGGCATGAGAATTCTCAGGTTTGAAGGTAGATGTCAATTTCACTTACCAGAGTTAAAATAACTGATAATTTGAAGCCTAGCGTTGTATAAAAGTTGAAACAAAATCGCGCTTCGTTCCGACTCCACTGCCCGTTAATCACGCATTCTGCCGACTTTCGGATGATGCATGCACATTAAAAATATTTAACATGTTTAGTAAGCCTACAAGATGGTTTCCGAAATAATTTTCTCTTGACTTTCAGATGGTTCATGCACATTAATATTTTTTATTAAATATCTAACTGCTACCTATGCAATGTCTTCTGAAGATACTTAGTCAACTATTTAGCTCTGTTGGTGCAAAAGAATAGGCCTACAAGATGGATTCCTACAGCGTTTTTCTGCCGACTTTCGGATGATTGCATGCACATTAAAAAATATTTAACATGTTTAATAGGCCTACAATATGGTTTCCGAAATAATTTTTTCTTGACTCTCAGATGGTACATGCATATTAATATTTTTATTAACTATCTAACTGCTACATAATTATGCAATATGCAAGTATTTAGTCAACTATTTATTGGTGCAAAAGAATAGACCAACAAAATGGTATCCTAACTGCCAACTTTCGATTAATGCATGCACATTAAATTAAAAAAATTTATGTTGCAGGCATCTTGTCAAATATGCTCTTCAGTGTTTCAAGCATATATCTATGATGTGAGGTAGGCCACACCGGTCCCCCCCCCCCCCCAAGTGGGGGTGGGGGGGAGGTTCTGTTGGAATAATCCACTTGAATCAATGAATTATTAATATAAAATTGTGCATCATATACACGAAGGTCAGCCACACCGTTTCAAAAATGCCTTGTACATGGTTAAGTATAGGAAAGGGTACATTAAAAAGTGCTATAACTCCAAAATGGAGCCTCTTTGAAAATTACATTTTAATTTCTTGTTGATTCATACCTTGTCCTTGTGAAAATAGTAATCACCAGTAGCCCCGGGTGGGGGTGGGGAGGTGGGTGTTTGACTTCTGGTGGAATGGTCACTTGAATCAATGAATTATGAGTTTGTAATTGTGCATCATATATATGAAGGCCAGCCACGCAAATCATGTAATAAAGCCAGTGCAGCAGTTTCAAAAATACCCATGTACATTACATGGTTAAGTATAGGATAGTGGACATTAAAAAGGGCTATAACTCCAAAATGGAGCCTCTTTGAAAATTGCATTAACTGTCAAATTTGTCTTCTGTAAGGGGCTTAAAAGGGTTTTTACAGTGTAGAAACACTCTGACAAACTTGAAAACAAGTCAGTTTTTAATGTTTATAGCTAGTTACAACAAGTGAAATTACACATGATCTCAAGAAATACAGTTTTGTATGACAAAATACAGTTTTTGGGGTCTGTGAGTACAGTTTCTTGAGTTGCAAGGTTGGCATCCCTGCTATCGTTATGTAAGATATAACAATATAAATTCCATAACCATAAAAATACACAAACAAAATGGCGGAAAATGTCCTCAGTGTGTTGATAGAGTATGGATTCGGACATCCATGTTTGCATAGTCCTAAACAGCGTCCACGTTTGGAGACGATTCCACGTAGGGGTGAATATGTGTGAGGACAAACACATGATCAGTGGACATTCACAAATAACATAGAAATGCATTGTAAACAATGTCTGCTGTTAGAGGTGTACAATGAGTCCGCTATCAATGGTAACAAGTAATCCATGGTAACTTAGGCAAATGGTTATTTGCAATTATGGTGAAATCTCAATTGGTGTATTGCACTCCACCTTTGCCGGTGGTTACAAAATGTATGGGTGTGTATACTATACACACATGGAACATTGATATATAGAATTGTGTATCGGTAACCATTCATTTAAACACAAGATCATCTGCAAAAATTATCATGTTTTTTCTATTCGTCATCTGTTGTGGAAAATTCTTTTGGTTCATTATAGTTTGATTAGAATCTTGTTTAATTTACTGAATGTTCTTGTTGTTTCAGGCTTCTAAGGAAGGCGTGGATTATAATGATGAAAACAAGGTAAGGTTACTTATAATTTTATTCCTTCCTGCAGTTCAGTTTTAGCTTATTGGGAAAATAAAGCATGATTGTTTTTATTTTGATTGTATTCATAGTCAAGAAATATATTGTTGTTAACCTCTAGTCCTAATGTAAGGATACAAGCCAAGCCTTGCTAAATTAAAGGTAGCACTTATAACCTGTTTTTCAGAAATTTTAAACAAAAATGTTACAAAAAACATGACTGGCATGATGATTGTGGTAAGGTAGTGTAAAAATATATGTTGGGGCAGGAATATCCTGCTTAAGCGATAAACAACAATAATAATTACAAAACACAATTTTTTTTAAAATACACTGCAGAAGTAGCCTCTTTAAGTGCATTGCATTAACCCACAGGATAAAAGCTTCTTTTAAACCGTCACATATTCCCACTTTTCTTTCTTCCTCAGCATTCACTTATGACACAGTTGTTGAGACTAGGTCACAACTGCTTGACCTTTGACTTCATTGGTACATCGACAGATGAGTCCTCAGATGACCTTTGTACTGTACAGATTCCCACTGGTTGGAGATCAGGTAAGCTGTCAGATAATTTGCAGTGTAAAATAGCAAGATTTGGAAAAGGAAAGTTATATTGCAGTTATAACCATCATTCTAGTTATGAATGAAAACTTGGGAGTTGTAATTCTAATTTCTAACTTTAGAATTTCACATGATTAATTTGAAGTCATGACAAACTGTATGCAGCTTCCAAAATTTGTTTTGTTTTAAGGAATATATAATCAAATTTTTAAAACTGTTTTAACAAAGTAGTTTCAACTTTATGTTGCATATATACTATCTGCAATTTATCACCTTACAACATTAATGCTATCAATAAAGGAAGAAAATGTGCTTCATAATTATTTTGTCCTACCCATTTTATTTTCAGCATTTTTGGACTTTTCTACAATTCACCTGTTTTTTGACTTGTACAAAGCTCTTCCTCCTTCGTTATCACCTCTGGTGAGTAGTATGTCACTATAAATAGTCTTGGTTATTGTGTGTTTGATGAATTTATGTCTCTGTTGAAACTATTCTTAGCACATTGCACTGCACTGGGGATTGCGCCATTATAAAACAATCAATAAATTATTATGGCCGTCTACATATTAAAGACAGTCATAAGTAATAATTCTCACTTGACTGCATTTCAAGAAATCTTATCTCTGAAGTCCCCTGATAGTATTTTGAAAGCATCTATCTGACATTTACAGAAATTCAAATCATCTGAACCTCTGAAGTGATGAAACCTTGAATTCTTGGATCCAGCTTGATATCATTAATGTGGTTGTATACACTCAGAACATTTTTGAGATTATAAATGAGCATTGTATAATACAAGATGATTTTCCGAATGTGATATTACTTGCCACAACTTCAGTAGCAGTATGTTAATCTTACAGAGTGGTCCAAGATGCTTAATTACATTCATAGTTACTGTGTTATGATCCTTCAAAGGGGAAAGTTTAATAAAGTTTTTGTCCTATATTCTCTTTCTACCACAAAATACTGAATCATTTGTACTTTTGATTTTGTTCAGGCGCTATCGTGTTTAGTACAAATAGCATCTGTTAGAAGGTCTCTATTCAACAATCCTGAGAGAGCAAAGTTCTTAACACATCTAGTCACTGGAGTCAGAGGAATCCTGGAAAACCCACAGGTAGGTCTCAGTATATGGCAACTTAAAAGAGAGTCTACAGGGAGACATATTTTGTTTTTGACATGTGAAAAATAATATGCTTAATAATAATATGATTAATGCTATTGCTTCTATCAGAGTTATTTTTAAAACAACGGATTTTTAAAACAACAGAACTAGCTTAAAAAGATATAGTTGTTACATTTTTACACCCAAAACTTAGACTGAAGTATTAATATTTCAGAAGAAGTCTTGTTTCATTAAAAAAAATCTGACCCTGCTGCTGAATTTGGCTCAAAACTGTTTTCTTCATATAAAGTCCCCTCAAGACTCGAAGAGTTTACCAAATTAGGATTGTAAAAATTATTGGTAGCTTATTTTGTTTTACACACTTGGTCTGATTTACAATGTCACATAGTGGCATTAAATTGTTCATTACGTAAGAAAAGATGAAGTTTTGAAAGTAGCACTTTGGTCCATGCAAATCTCACAAAGCATGCAGAATATATATTGCAGTAGGTCATTTCCTAATTAAGTACTGCATTGTTTGTGAGTTGAATGGCCCAAAATGCAACTAGAGCCATTGTGACCGAATGTGACATTGTGTCAAATTATGTCAAACAAAATAGACTACCAATTACTTTTGTAATTTTTAGTTTCATAAAAAACAGTTTAATTTATTCTAAAAAGTATTAAGGGGGAACTTTGCACTTTTGAACCCTTCCCTTTATATTCAAAGTGAAATAGAGCACTCTCAAATCAATGGCACATGTACCATTTATTCTGTCATACTTGGTATATTGCTGCCTACATACAAGGTCAATTCTTGTTGGGATACTGTTCACCTTTCTTTTTGAAATTAACTTTAGTTTTATAAGCTGTAATGGTTGGTTATCATTTAAGGATATCAAAATCTATTTTAATGATTAATGAATGCAGATCATTTAAACATGTATTTTATAGCTTGGAATTTCTGTATTGAAATTGAATAACTTGAATCAAGTACATAAATTGGTAGCATTCTTTGCAGCAAGAAAATGTGTTTGGCAAATACTGATAGAAAAACCTTATTTTTGTCTGCTTTTTCCCTTCACAGAGCTTATCTGATCCCAATAATTACCATGAATTTTGTCGACTGTTAGCTAGACTGAAGTCAAACTACCAACTTGGGGAGTTAGTCAAAGTAACTGATTATCAAGATGTGATTTCACTCATAGCAAAGTTCACAGTTCAAAGTCTGCAGGTAAGAAACTGTCAATCATTAATCATGATGATGTGTACCAACACTCCTCTTTATTCATCTGTTGCACATACATCCTTATTAGGCAGTCATCTGATGCACACAGCTACAACAAAGCTCACCTGTGGGATTTACTGCTGCTGAGCCATTTTCAACCCTGAACTTGTCACATTGGGAGCTCAACTAACTGCTCATCCCTTCTGATGTAGATTGCTCATCACAAAGCATTTTGTCGCAAGCCACATCTCCATTTATTCTTAATGCTATTCTGTTCTTACCTATGATTGATCTGTGTATAGACAACGATATCTTTTGAACCTGGGCATTTCATTTACCAATCGGGTTGATGTAGCAGTACAGATAATGGTACATGCATGCATATATTCACAGGCCTGAGTGCCCATTTAATTTTTGTTTCAAAGTATCAGGCTCCTCAGAATCCTCAGTGTAATACTCTTGAGGGATAGGGGGTGTACCACACTTCAGCCAATTTAGTTACCTTTCGTTTATGTGCTGGTGCGCATTTCTACACGTGGATAAGAAAAGGTAATACAGGTGGAGGAACTTACTATTGAGTACAGAATTACCTTGTAATGATTCTAACCCTCAAACCTACTGATCCCAAAATAGAAACAAACTGTAATGCTTTTGTGTATATATCTTTTCTTACAGGTTTGGCAGTTTGCTCCCAATAGTATCCACTACTTGCTGACATTATGGCAGCGTATGGTTGCCTCAGTACCCTATGTAAAAGCCACAGAACCCCACTTGTTAGAAGTATACACCCCTGAGATTACCAAGGCTTATATTACATCCAGACTAGATTCAGTAGCAATAATACAGATGGATGATGGTATGGATGACCCATTGGATGATACAGGGATGGTACAACAACAGCTAGACCAGGTAAGATCTAGTACAATGGGAGTTGTATTCAAGACTAGATTCAGTAGCAATAATACAGATGGATGATGGTATGGATGACCCATTGGATGATACAGGGATGGTACAACAACAGCTAGACCAGGTAAGAGCTAGTACAATGGGTGTTGTATTCAAGACTAGATTCAGTAGCAATAATATAGATGGATGATGGTATGGATGACCCATTGGATGATACAGGGATGGTACAACAACAGCTAGACCAGGTAAGATCTAGTACAATGGGAGTTGTATTCAAGACTAGATTCAGTAGCAATAATACAGATGGATGATGGTATGGATGACCCATTGGATGATACAGGGATGGTACAACAACAGCTAGACCAGGTAAGATCTAGTACAATGGGAGTTGTATTCAAGACTAGATTCAGTAGCAATAATACAGATGGATGATGGTATGGATGACCCATTGGATGATACAGGGATGGTACAACAACAGCTAGACCAGGTAAGATCTAGTACAATGGGTGTTGTATTCAAGACTAGATTCAGTAGCAATAATACAGATGGATGATGGTATGGATGACCCATTGGATGATACAGGGATGGTACAACAACAGCTAGACCAGGTAAGAGATAGTACAATGGGAGTTGTATTCAAGACTAGATTCAGTAGCAATAATTCAGATGGATGATGGTATGGATGACCCATTGGATGATACAGGGATGGTACAACAACAGCTAGACCAGGTAAGAGATAGTACAATGGGAGTTGTATTCAAGACTAGATTCAGTAGCAATAATACAGATGGATGACCCATTGGATGATACAGGGATGGTACAACAACAGCTAGACCAGGTAAGAGCTAGTACAATGGGAGTTGTATTCAAGACTAGATTCAGTAGCAATAATACAGATGGATGATGGTTTGGATGATCCATTGGATGATACAGGGATGGTACAACAACAGCTAGACCAGGTAAGAGCTAGTACAATGGGAGTTGTATTCAAGACTAGATTCAGTAGCAATAATACAGATGGATGATGGTATGGATGACCCATTGGATGATACAGGGATGGTACAACAACAGCTAGACCAGGTAAGAGCTAGTACAATGGGAGTTGTATTCAAGACTAGATTCAGTAGCAATAATACAGATGGATGATGGTATGGATGACCCATTGGATGATACAGGGATGGTACAACAACAGCTAGACCAGGTAAGAGCTAGTACAATGGGAGTTGTATTCAAGACTAGATTCAGTAGCAATAATACAGATGGATGATGGTATGGATGACCCATTGGATGATACAGGGATGGTACAACAACAGCTAGACCAGGTAAGAGATAGTACAATGGGAGTTGTATTCAAGACTAGATTCAGTAGCAATAATACAGATGGATGATGGTATGGATGACCCATTGGATGATACAGGGATGGTACAACAACAGCTAGACCAGGTAAGAGCTAGTACAATGGGAGTTGTATTCAAGACTAGATTCAGTAGCAATAATACAGATGGATGATGGTATGGATGACCCATTGGATGATACAGGGATGGTACAACAACAGCTAGACCAGGTAAGAGATAGTACAATGGGAGTTGTATTCAAGACTAGATTCAGTAGCAATAATACAGATGGATGATGGTATGGATGCCCCATTGGATGATACAGGGATGGTACAACAACAGCTAGACCAGGTAAGAGCTAGTACAATGGGAGTTGTATTCAAGACTAGATTCAGTAGCAATAATACAGATGGATGATGGTATGGATGACCCATTGGATGACACAGGGATGGTACAACAACAGCTAGACCAGGTAAGAGCTAGTACAATGGGAGTTGTATTCAAGACTAGATTCAGTAGCAATAATATAGATGGATGATGGTATGGATGACCCATTGGATGACCTCTTAAAATTGGTAAGTAAGCCAGAGATCTTTTATTCTAGATTATCAAATTAAGCTTTATTTCCTTGTTTTCCAGCTGTCTACAATAGGGCGATGTGAATACGAGAAGACATGTGCATTACTCATTCAACTCTTTGACCAATCCGCACAAGAATACCAGAAATCAATACAAGCAAATACAACAGGAATTCAACTATCGATACAAGAAGGTATGCTAATAGCAGGGAATTGAGCATTGATACTGTGATTAAGTCAAGTGTCCATTTTGCACAAGAATACTGTAGTAACATTGCTACATGTATTGCATGCAAGGTATTCAAGCCAAACATTAGTTACTTACAGTAGGTTCATATCCAATAGTGGATTTTTGCACATTTTTGCAAAGAGACAACTCCGATCTTGCAATGATTATCTTCGTCTTGACTATATCCCATGACTAGAGTCTTAGCTGGTGATAGAACTTGCACAGTGTTTGCATCAAAAGAGTGGAATAAGCTACCTGTCTATTACGGCCGGTGTCTACAGGTCCTCTGTCGGAATCCTGTTGACAAAGTGAATTATGTCAACATATCAACAGAACTTCGTCCATGGCGACATAGTGCTAAGGCAATGGCCCAGTAAAACTTCGTCAGGCAAGCTCATTTTCAACAAAATGCAATGCCAAATCTTATCTTTTACCTACTCTTTCGCCAATTTTTCATGTTATTTGCCTTCAGGGGGCATACTTTTGGCAGTATTATGCCTTGTTTTTCGGTGTAAATTGTACACTTCATCGCTACATGCTCGCTATAAAGACGGCCATCTTGGAAATTTGCTGAAATTGTCGACGGTGTTTCTAGATATTTTTAGGTTAAAATTTTTAAAATATTCATGAAAAAAAAAAAAGTCCTGGTATTTTTTCGGAACCCAAATGTATGTCGACATTCTGTCGATGTCAAGATACGAAATATGTCGACATCAAAAAACGGTGCCGACACCGGCCCTACTGTCTATAATATTAGACAATCTTCATCTACAAATATATTCAAAAAGCTCTCAAAACTTACTTGTTCTTATTGGTATTGTACTTTGTATTTTAAGATGCACCTTCAAATGTAGTTTTAAGTGGTAGTATTAAGGTCTTTATTTTGTAAGAGCGCTGAGCCTTTTGGAACTGGCGCAAATCCTCTTTGTATTGTATTGTATTGTATTGAAATCAGTTCAAGATCATATTTTTGTCTGTTGTCTTCGGCTTTCCTATTAGTATAGTTAATGTACCTCATTTGAAGCATGCAATGTTTCATGTAAATGAGTATTTCTTTTTTTTTTCATTTTCAAGGGCGATTGACATGGTTAGTGTACATAATTGGTGCTGTGATCGGTGGAAGGGTTTCATTTACAAGTGCTGATGAGCATGATGCATTAGATGGAGAATTGGTTTGCAGGTAAGGGAACCAAATGTCTGCATTTATTCATTCGTTCATGTGCATGCATATGTGTGTGGGTGTGAGCCTTGTAGTAGGTACGGGTAGGACTTTTATGTTGTGATTTATGACAGCAAAAAACACACCTATGACTTCTAAAAGCCGCAATAAATGTGATGAGCTTTTTAAATAGGGGGAAAAACGCCTGGTCATTTACGCGTGATTTATTTGGAAATACCAGACAAAATTACATCTGTAAGTACATTTTGATGCAAAAATATGATTTTACTTAAGTTAAATAACATTTCTACTATTTGAATTTGAACCCGAAAGTGTGATGTATTTTGCATTATTTTCGGCCAATTTCATGCTTGCCTGAGATTTTAAAAAATGCAGTGCACATCAAAATATGCAACAAACATTAAAATTCAAATAGTGGACATGTTTTTTGTTTGTTTTTGATGCCCCGGTGGAACAATTTGTAATAGATCCTGGAGCATTGTGACACAATGAGATTGGCAAAATATTAAAATAATATGCATGTACTGAGAACTAAATGAACTAAACGCCTTGGTTCAACCAAAATTACCATCAAGCATTTCTTATATTTTTTACCAACCTTTCCAGAGTACTCCAGCTGATGAACTTAACCGATGCTAAGCTATCACAAGCTGGCAGTGAGAAATTAGATTTAGCACTTCTTAGTTTCTTTGAGCAATTCACCAAAATCTACCTAGGGAATCAGGTCCAGAAATCTTCCAAGGTGAGTTGATGTGATGGAATCTTTACTTAGAATGAAATAGCTCTCAGGGAGAGTTGTATTGTGAGACAAAATCACATGAATTGCTAGGAGAGGTAACCTGCCCACACAGAATAAATTGAAGCCCAAGTAATCGCTCATGCTTTTCTCAAAAGGCAGCGCCACTGTGAATTTCTACAAAGGAGCAGCGTGGCACACTGGATAGGGTCTTTGCCTTTGGTGTGAGCGGTACCGGGTTCAAACTCGTGGCTTGTCTGGAAAAGGCAGGGTAGATGACCCATGATAAAAGACCTTGTTACAGTAGGTTCAGTGTAATGCCTGTTTGTCACTGGCCTGAAGTTTAATATGAAGTTATTTCCCCAATTTCAGCTGTTAATGCCCAGATATTCTTGATATAATAAAAAGGAAAGAAAAATCAAAGCCAAGCAGCAGAGTAAAAGATAACAAATCTTAGGCCATGTCTGACTATCCCAGGGTTTAGCGCGGTTTTGACTGTTTAATATATAACTAGTATGTGAATACCTGCTATAGAAAAAACATAGCTAGTACTAGTGTATGCAAAACAGTGAACTCAACACTTACTTTTACTGTTCCTATAATAGTTCATTGTGCTTTTCCTTTATTTCCAATGTTTCTTCGTAGTTATACCGTACACTTTCTCAAGTATTGGGACTTCAAGATGAGTCGATGGTACTGAGTGTCTTTATTGGTAAAATGTAAGTGGATTACAATTTTTATCAGTAACTGGTTAACAAAATGCTGACATGTGTGGGAGGTATCTGAGCTTGTGTGCATGCTAGAGATAATGTTTAAATTTAGAAAATGAGTGGAGTATCGAAAAAATCCCTCTTGAGTAAGTGAATTCAAATAATTAATGGAACTGATCAGGTGTTGCCATCAGCAACAATTTGCTTATATAATTTATAGAAAGTATTTTGTAACTTGACATGCGGTTTCTGCATTGTTCCCACAGTATAACAAATCTCAAATATTGGGGTAGAAGTGAACCCATCATCTCAAAAACCTTACAACTACTCAGCGACTTGTCTGTAGGTTACAGCAGTGTACGCAAACTAGTCAAACTAGAGGCAGTGCAATTTATGCTTAGCAATCATACGGTAAGCTTTGAATATTGTCTTAAATTTAGTGACTAAACGAGTGTCATGGCCATATGACTACAACAAAGTGTATCACTCAGTACAGGTATTTGTCTCAGTATGTTGCAGTGGATGATGAGTAAAATAACCACATACTACAGTGCAAAACTGTGTATCTTAAAATTTTGGAAAATCTTTTTTTCTTCTGAAAAGTTTAAATAAAATATTGAATTCTTGTAAATAGTGGGGAAGCTTACATGATAAGATACAAACTTACCGGCTAGTGTGGGATTTGTAGCATGTTTAAATTCTAGATGCTATCCAGTATATTGAATCTACAAATATAGAAGTATGAAGTATTTCATTTACACCAAAAATTGCAAAAAGGAAGTTCCAAATCATACTTTCATACAAAGATATTTCTTCATTTTGTTTTTAAATTTGATTGCAGAGTGCTCACTTTCCTTTTCTGGGAGTCAACGGCACATTATCAATAAATGACATGAGATGCAGAACCACATTCTACACAGCATTAGGGAGACTATTGATGGTAGACTTGGGAGAAGACGAGGATAGATTTGATACATTTATGATGCCACTCACAACAGCATTTGAGTATGTAGGAGCCCAGTTGGCTAATGGGGATAAAGGGGCAGTCTGGAATGAGGCAGAAACAAAGGTAGGCTGGGGTTTTGATAAATAATAATGTCAGAAAACTTGGTCACAATGATCAATTTTGGTTTGGTTTATATTTGTTGAAACCTAACTATCAAAATGTTCCAATTTGTGATGGTGATTATTGAGTGCATTAAAGAAGTGAAATTTCCATCCCTTTGGCGTGATTGTTTACCATTTCTGCAGTAGTACTTGTATATGCTCAACGCAGTGCACATAACTCTGAAGCATTAGGAAATTTAGTTATTATGTATCATACACATGGCTTGCAAGATCATTTTTGATGAGATAATAGCATCAGCTATTGTTTCTTCATGAAAGAAAGCTCATATGTGACACGATCTGGTCCATGGGGCCAAAGGCGGTTTATGCTAGACCTTTGGTGTTTTCAGTAAATGATAGCATATTGTATGTATAATGTAATAATTATAGTAACTCAATTTTCAAAAATGCCTCCTTTGTCCCCCATGGACCAGATCTTGAAGTCAGACTTTCTTTTTAATTCAAAATGAAGCACCAAATTAAGTAGATGTGTTTCTTCTCTTCTTTTGCAGAGGACGTTAATAGGCTTAGCCAGAGACCTGCGGGGAATAGCATTTGCTTTCAATACCAAAGTCAGCTACATGATGCTCTTTGAATGGATGTATCCTTTATTATTACTATACATATGTGATCATGAAAACATAAATTTTATAATGAATAATGACTAAATATAACTGCGGTCGGCTGCGACCGCGAGCATGCACAACCGCCAGGTATTTTAGAAGGTATTTTGTTTAACACCGGAAGTGACCCCTCATAACCTTTGACCCTAAATAAAAATCAATAATGTAAAATATGCGGGTTAGTCCTCAGTACCCAGGACCCGCAATGCTATACTTTGTCAACTCTGGAGTTTTTTTTTGACCACCTTAAGGTGCAGGATTGAAACCGGGGGGCTCCCTATCTGAACTGACGGGTATGTTCCAGTAGTATCATAGGTGGTTCTGGATGTTGGAAAATTTGAATGGTCAAGTAGCAGAAAACAGCAAAAAGGGTTAGTCATCATCGGGTATGAAAACTGAAAAAGTGGGGTCATTGGGTAATTGCCCAGTAGGCCTACCGTAAAATGTGGTAACTTTGAGCACTGGCACTTTTCAGAGTTTTTAAACCACTGCCTCCAAACAAAACCAATCATATTTCTAATTAAGTGTTATTTATGACAATAGTGCTCCCTTCTACACCTTGAAGCTGAAATTTGCGTACCTGTGTTTTCCTTAGCCAATAAAATTTTTGAAGGTATTTCGTTTTATACCAGAAGTAACCCCTTAACGACCTTTAACCAAAATAAAAAAATACCACATATACATTACGTAAACCCAATTCATGTGTGAACATATACCATCACTCTCCTATGTTTTTCTTGGCTGATAAAAATTTTATAAGGTATTTCGTGTTATACCGGAAGTGACCCCTTAATGACCTTTGACCCCAAATAAAAAAAATACCACATATACAATAGATGAACACAATTCATGTGTGAACACAACATCACTCTCCTTTGTTTTTCTTGGCTGATAAAAATCTTTGAAGGTATTTCGTGTTATACCGAAGTGACCCCTTAATGACCTTGGACCCCAAATAAAAAAATACCACGTATACACTAGATAAACACAATTCATGTGTGAACACACCATCAATCTCCTATGTTTTTATTGGCTGATAAAAATTTTTGAAGGTATTTCGTTTTATACCGAAGTAACCCCTTAATGACCTTTGACCCCAAATGAAAAAATACTGCATATTTACTATGTAATAACAAGTCATGTGTGGACATACTGTTACTCTGCTATGTTTTTTCTGGCTAATAAAATTTTTGAAAATGTTTGGTTTTTGACCGAAGTGACCCCTTAATGACCTTTGATCCCAATTCTGTGGTATAACCTTTAGACACTGGGTATAGGTGATGCATGTGTGCAAGTGATGTCACGGTGCTATGTAATATGTAGGAGGAGAAGCATTTTAGTGAAAATCATATTTTTGGCCATTGACCGGAAGTGGATGATTTTTGACCGGAAGTTTATCATGTGACATCTGTGGCACCACCTAATGGTTCAAGTGACCAAGTATGGTCAACATGGCTGAAAGCATGTGGCTACGATGACGGATCGTGCATAGTGTTGACAGAAGAAGAAGAAAGAAAGAAAGAAAGAAGAAGAACGCGGTAAAAAGAATGCACATCGCCGATGGCGGATGTGCAAAAAGTGTCATTCAATCTCTTTCTGTCATAAGCCCTTACCCCACTCCCACTGTTCATCTCTCCCTCTTTTCTCTTTTGTTATCTCCAACAAATACAGATCTTTAGATACTGTTATTAGCCAGAAAGGTCCTAGGAGTCAAAGATTTATCTAAATCATTTCTAAGCATGTAAACCTAACCCCTGTGAATGAAAATAAATTGAACTTTGAAGCAAACAACCAAATGAAAACTAGCTTCGAGTGATGCGAGTATTTTTTTTGTGTGAATCATACATGCATCTTGTATTTCACCTTAACAAGACATTACACAGTTATCCAGCATATACCCCTATCTTACTACGAGCTGTAGAGTTATGGTATCATGAGCCTGCAGTCACAACACCAATCTTGAAACTAATGGCAGAGTTAGTCCAAAACAGATCACAGAGACTACAGTTTGATGTGTCTTCACCTAATGGTATTCTGTTGTTTAGAGAAGCTAGCAAGATGCTGGTTGGTTATGGTAAGTTAGTATGGTTTGTAAGTTTGGTAGTCTCCATCAAGCCAGAGTTTAAAATATGTCATTTGTTAAACTCAGAAACGATTTGTTTACAAGTTGTCAGGATGATTGAGTTTCTGAACACGAGACGGTAAAACAATGTGATTGATTGTTAATTTTGCTCCTTCAAACATTCAAACCGTCTCAAAACTTAGGTCTTACTCTTAGTAATAGGAAACTTTCTTTCCTGAGGCACCATGTCAACAGTGACTAGAAAAGTTGCTTTTTGCCTTATCAAAGTACTGTGAGATTCCTTTTCTCTAATGAAGGTACCAGATGAATCATCCTTCCCTTTGAAGTCCTACTAACCAATCAAGAGTCATGTGGAGTTTGATTATTTGTTAATTCAGTCGCAGATATTATCAGTAAGCAAAAAGAATTTGGCTTGTTGTTTACCTGAATCAAAACTTCACTTATGATGAAGCATGCGCCCATCAATCAAGGATAGCTCAAAGTAATCATATCTGGGGTATTCATTAACGTTTATTATGCATCACAAGTCTTTCAACCCTAGGTCAAATCCACAGTAACACTAACACATAAATTATATGGAAGAGTTTGGACTTATCATGGGTTCAAGGACTTTTCAATTACAATTCATGGAGAAATTTTAATTCTTTCTATTTTAACACTTTTTTCTCTTTTCATTTGCAGGTTCAAGGATCTTGACATTAGGGGACATCCCCAAAGACAGAATCTACCCTATGAAATATCCTTTCAGTTCTATTTTGGTTAAATAAGAAAACATTTAGTGTAAAAGTAGCAAAGTAAAGTAAAAAAAGCGCAGTGATTTATAGTGCGCTACGCACAAGCACAACGCCTAGAGACGTTGATCCACAAGCCTCGGCACACTTTACAGGTAGCAAAGTAAAAGGTATGATTGGAATGAATTGATTAGATGTTGACAGTGATGCATGATTAGATTTATGGTGGCAGAGGTATTTGTTCTTGATGCATGTCATGAAAACTTCAATGCCACTAGCTGCCTTGATGGCTCAGTTGGTGAAAAGTGAGTGATAGATACATGTGTGTCCCAGGCTCAAATCATGGTCAAGGATGCAACCCAATCTTGGTAGACACAAAGGAAAAAGTCAACTGCATTCATTCCATTAACCTTGAGTACTATAATAATAGCAAGTTCCAATTATAAGTTTCAATTATGTTTAGTAGAAGATGCAAAAATTAATTGGAATATTAAAAAGCAGAATTTTGTGTATTTTCACAAACATTGAAAACTATGTAAGTTATGCTATCCTTAACTTCAGTGCACATTAAAAGGTGTGTCAGTGTGTTTCTCCATGCTGAAGGCTGCCCTGTCAGGTAGCTATGTCAACTTTGGTGTGTTCCGCCTGTATGGTGACAGTGCCCTGGACCAGGCCCTGCAGATGTTCATCAAATTGCTTCTATCCATTCCCCTCACAGATTTGCTGGTGGTAAGTCAGTCAACTCTTTTGATTGGATCTTCTAAGTTGTGTGATTTCTTAATCCAATCAAGACTTCTCTTCTCTGAAACAAAATGTAATCTAAATTCTACACGCTTTGTGAGAATTGAATGGGCCAAAGTGCAACTACAATATTTTGCACTAAACCTTTGACGAGTGCGTACTACCGTGATGTTGCAAAGTCGGTGCTAACAACGCGTACAGCGCAAATTTCATTGATAAATTTCCATTTGGCAACAGCAGATCGCTTCAGCAGCCAATCAGAAACAAGTGCGTTTCAATGTAGTACATATGCGATGCACGCTTAAAATACGCTCTCGTTTTAAACTGCATAATATTATGTCAAAACTGCATCTTTTCTTACACAATGAATCTTTGGGACTGAATGCAACAATATGTGTTATATTTCACATCGTAATGTGTGATATTGCAATTGGACCCAGTGGGTAAAACAAGGGTAACAATAACTTTAATAATTTGTTTTATTTTGTAAAACACTTCAATATATTTTAAAAGATATTGTTAACCCTTTATTTCAGGATTGCAATAAGCAAATTATACCATGTTTTTAAGTTTAGTACAAGATAATCATAGGATATTAACTTTGCTGCTTTTGATCAATATTCGTTTTGATTTTAGGATTATCCCAAGTTAAGTCAGTCATACTATGCCTTATTAGAGTGCCTTGCACAGGATCACATGGGCTTCATCAGTGGGCTTGAACCCAGTGTTTTCTTGCATATCTTGTCATCAATATCAGAAGGGCTCACAGCCCTAGGTAAGTTATTTAAGTCAGTCATACTATGCCTTATTAGAGTGCCTTGCACAGGATCACATGGGCTTCATCAGTGGGCTTGAACCCAGTGTTTTCTTGCATATCTTGTCATCAATATCAGAAGGGCTCACAGCTCTAGGTAAGTTATTTAAGTCAGTCATACTATGCCTTATTAGAGTGCCTTGCACAGGATCACATGGGCTTCATCAGTGGGCTTGAACCCAGTGTTTTCTTGCATATCTTGTCATCAATATCAGAAGGGCTCACAGCTCTAGGTAAGTTATTTAAGTCAGTCATACTATGCCTTATTAGAGTGCCTTGCACAGGATCACATGGGCTTCATCAGTGGGCTTGAACCCAGTGTTTTCTTGCATATCTTGTCATCAATATCAGAAGGGCTCACAGCTCTAGGTAAGTTATTTAAGTCAGTCATACTATGCCTTATTAGAGTGCCTTGCACAGGATCACATGGGCTTCATCAGTGGGCTTGAACCCAGTGTTTTCTTGCATATCTTGTCATCAATATCAGAAGGGCTCACAGCTCTAGGTAAGTTATTTAAGTCAGTCATACTATGCCTTATTAGAGTGCCTTGCACAGGATCACATGGGCTTCATCAGTGGGCTTGAACCCAGTGTTTTCTTGCATATCTTGTCATCAATATCAGAAGGGCTCACAGCTCTAGGTAAGTTATTTAAGTCAGTCATACTATGCCTTATTAGAGTGCCTTGCACAGGATCACATGGGCTTCATCAGTGGGCTTGAACCCAGTGTTTTCTTGCATATCTTGTCATCAATATCAGAAGGGCTCACAGCTCTAGGTAAGTTATTTAAGTCAGTCATACTATGCCTTATTAGAGTGCCTTGCACAGGATCACATGGGCTTCATCAGTGGGCTTGAACCCAGTGTCTTCTTGCATATCTTGTCATCAATATCAGAAGGGCTCACAGCTCTAGGTAAGTTATTTAAGTCAGTCCTACTATGCCTTATTAGAGTGCCTTGCACAGGATCACATGGGCTTCATCAGTGGGCTTGAACCCAGTGTTTTCTTGCATATCTTGTCATCAATATCAGAAGGGCTCACAGCCCTAGGTAAGTTATTTAAGTCAGTCATACTATGCCTTATTAGAGTGCCTTGCACAGGATCACATGGGCTTCATCAGTGGGCTTGAACCAGGGGTCGCGCTAAGTTGCGTTCTTGCGCGCCACGCGCATTTTTTTAAGTTTGAGCGCATCTATTCATTTTGCATACCAGTTCGGGGTTTTCATGCGGCAGAAAAATGAAAACATGTGAAAGAAAAATAAAAGCTTCGATCTCCAATATTTACGACCTGTCCAGAAATTATGTAACATAAAATGCAATAACATAAATGTTGAAGTGAAGTCGCCGTAGCATTGTAACATAATTTAAAAATAAAAATAAAATACACACCTCCAGCGTAATTTAACACAGATTGTGATATTGTATAGAATCACTGATGAGTTTTATTGCAGTACTGAATGACGACACGTACGTGAGTTGGTAATTTCTAATTCTAGGGATCGGTAAGGAATGCTTCAAGGGTGGTGTGTAGAGATATGCCAGCGGTGAAATACGAGGCCGTAGCCCGGGGCCGTAGAAGGAAAAGGTGACAAAAATTTGCCCTTGAATTATGTTTTATAGTCAAAATACTCCAGTAATTCAATAAATATCATGATATTTGGCCTAAACTTGAACTCATTAGCAATGAAATGTCATTTTTTATTGAGTAAATCATGGCTTTTTCACTCGTCACATGTGACTTGCAATGCTGTTGAATTCTGCACTTTGCCAAAGTTGAACTGCATTTTATGGAATTTGGCGAACTTTTATGGCATAAAGCAACACTTTTATAGCAAGTACACTGCGTGGGAACTTTCTTTAAAAGCCAGATAGTTGGTTAGGGAGTGATCGTTATTTACGACAGGGGGGTAATGGGCGTTTTGAGGGGGGGAATCCGAATTTTTTTTTGTTCTTTTTCCTGAGGGGGGCACACAAAATTTTTCGTTGAACCAGGAGGGGGAACGAAATTTTTGTCGATATTTTTCCAAAGCGCCCATTACCCCTGCCGTCAGAAATAACGATCGGTCCCTTACATGACATTGCCTTAATAGCGAGAATCGCGGCGTGAAAGGGAGATCGCGTTTTTGCCAGGCCATAAACTATTTACACATAACCAAAATCACAAAATCTGATACTGATATATTGAAACGGGCATTCAATACTTGACTAGAGAACCCCTCATTTTAGGATTTGAGCGCATATTTTTAACACTTTCAGGGGGTTCAGGGGTTCTGACTGGATTTAAAACCTAGTGCTACCCCTGGCTTGAACCCAGTGTTTTCTTGCATATCTTGTCATCAATATCAGAAGGGCTCACAGCTCTAGGTAAGTTATTTAAGTCAGTCATACTATGCCTTATTAGAGTGCCTTGCACAGGATCACATGGGCTTCATCAGTGGGCTTGAACCCAGTGTTTTCTTGCATATCTTGTCATCAATATCAGAAGGGCTCACAGCTCTAGGTAAGTTATTTAAGTCAGTCATACTATGCCTTATTAGAGTGCCTTGCACAGGATCACATGGGCTTCATCAGTGGGCTTGAACCCAGTGTTTTCTTGCATATCTTGTCATCAATATCAGAAGGGCTCACAGCCCTAGGTAAGTTATTTAAGTCAGTCATACTATGCCTTATTAGAGTGCCTTGCACAGGATCACATGGGCTTCATCAGTGGGCTTGAACCCAGTGTTTTCTTGCATATCTTGTCATCAATATCAGAAGGGCTCACAGCTCTAGGTAAGTTATGCACTTGTTTTAGGTAGCACATTTAGCAATTTTATTCTAAGGTTAATCACAATAAAGACACTGCTTTTATTTCAATAAGAGCAAAGCTGCTTTATCATACAACCATTTTGCTTTGCATTTTCTGCCATTAAGGCTCTTTGCTGAGTAAGTGAGCTGCAGATTTGCACAATATTAGGTCATTATGTTATCTGCATTCTTGTAATATTGGGCTCATTTTGTTGTGACATAGATGCTAACAAGTGGATGGCGATTCTTTGTATAGTTTCACCAGATTGATAATTGTTGATCATTTTAGTGTGTTTAATTCCAAAATCAAAGTTAAGTAATATTTATCTTACCATTGTTTAAAATTTTGCTTACCAGATACTAACTTTATGATATAAACTATTTCTTTCCAGATACAATGGTGTGCACAGGTTGTTGTGCAACGTTAGATCATATCACCACCTTCTTACACAAGAGGCTATCAAAAACAAACAAGAAACATGCAAATTCTTCGCAAGAAAACGAGAGTTTTCCTCGTATCTTGGAGGTACCACCAGAGATACTTCAACAGGTAAGAAAAAGGATTGAAGAATTTTCTACACCCACCCTGCCCAAGCCACTATCTCCTTGCAATAAAAACTGCAACAAAGTGTCGCGCAAGCCAGTGATCTCCTTGCAATGCAAACCGAGCAAAATAGCGTAACACAATCCAGTGATCTCCTTGCAATACAAACCGCGTAAGACATGTTAGGCGGTCTACTTGTACATATTTGCACCAGTACATAAGAGGGACAGCACTATGGTTGAGTATGGTGTTATGTATTTCAAACACAATGTCCACCACTTGTTTTGTGTTTACTGAAGCTGTGAGGCAGGTAGGCCATTACTCAAATGAAAATAGAATGCCATGTCACTTGTTTTTGTTTCATTGCAGATGTTGTCAACGGTGTTAAATATCATCATGTTTGAGGACTGTCGTAACCAGTGGTCCATGTCAAGGCCGTTACTAGGGTTAATTCTACTCAGTGAAGATGTAAGTATTAGTTTTGCATACCACTACTCATATACATTGTTGGCAATGCCTGAATTTAATTTATTTAACTAATTCAATTAATTAATTTAACTGTAGGTTCAGACTTCTACTTTCCCCATTTAGGTAAATGAGAATATTCTGTTCTTTGGTGGAAACGATCATCAGACCCATGTACACAGGGTTGCACCCGGGGTTGCACCTGTACATGCATATCTATATCACAGTCACTTTTAGGATGTAAGGTGACAACTCCTGATTGTTCAGTTGATTTGGTTATAATTGCATTACATTAGGCCTTTTTGGACCTTCATTACAGTTATCCAATTGAAATATGTATCTGCTAACATGTCTGAAACCATTTTGTGTGTTAATTAACAACACTGTTTGGTACAGTAAAAAGCTGCGTCGGCAGTGTGATGATGAATACAAAAGTTAAAAGTAGGAAACTACCGTGAAGTATATAAAATTGGGCGAGCTTTCGGCCATAGGCCTTTTTCATAGCCATGATATAATACTTGTGAAAACAAAACATACACAAGGAATTTATATACTTCACGGTAGTTTCCTACTTTTAACTTTAACACTGTTTGGTATACAAACAGCTGTGTCATCATCATAATGTGTTAAAATGAAATTTTGTTTTGTTTTCAGTACTTTGCTGAGCTTCGACAAAGCATTATCAGCGCACAATCATCTGAAAAACAAGAAGACATGCACAACTGCTTCAAGAATCTGATGGAGGGTATAGAACGCAATCTGAGAACCAAAAATAGAGATAGGTGAGAAATTCAATTTACCTGTTAAGTAAAAAACACATTTTTTTTACACGATGAGTAGTTACTCAGTGCTGCTAATTGGCTGCATACAAGATCTGTTAAAAGTTGGCAACCCCAACAGTATTGAGCCTCAGCCAGGTGGTCAATGTTGATGGCGAGCTTTAACTTGTTTAAAGAATTATGCTTTATATAATATTAACAATGACAGTAAAGATTGATAAAATATTTAATGCTGAGAGTTAATTTACCACATTGTAGGATTTAGTCACCCAGACCCAGATAATATTGTTTTATGGCAAATGTGAAAAACTTGTTGATGCAAATTTTCCGCAAAAAAACTTGCAATGTGTATCAAGTACATTTGGTGTTAGGACAGTGAAAAGTGAAGCTATCGGACAGATGGTTCTAGGAAAATATATGAGTTAGTTCTTGAAACCTGAATGGATGCCTGTGGTTTCTGGTAGAAATGACTAAGAAACATACATAATTAATTACTCATGTAGTGAATTTGAAGGTGCAGAATTCTTGTTTCATCTTTCGCTATCTAAATGTTGCATGTGACTTTTATTATACTTTCAGATTCACCCAAAACCTTTCTGTGTTCCGTCGGGATGTGAACGACTCCCTAAAAACGACCAGCAGCTTAGGTGTGACAATCAGTAGCACTGATATGATGAGCTAACACAGCTTGTTGTAGTTGACACTTTGTATGCAACTTGTAAAGTATAAATATCTATATATATATGATGATGGATGGGTTGGGTTGGGTTGGGTGGGATGTGGGTGGGTAGTGTCAAAGACAACTCGGATTTGTTAGTGCCATATAGTGGAGCTTTTGGTACTGCAAGAGGTACATATGAGTTTTTGGAGTTAAAGACAAACTGCTTTGGATGAATTTGCCCATTAAAGGCATATTACTGGATATGTGGTGGGTTTGCATGGGTAGTTGATAAACTTAACCGTTTATTTGAAAAATAATGACACAATTGTTAGCATGGCAGTGTATAGCAAGAATATCATATTATATGCTTGCTTCCTTAAATCAATGAAACAATGTGTGAGTGAATTTCAATTAAATGGTTAATTGTCAGTGCCCAGGTGTGCCTTCCTCATGTCTCATCAGCTCATATGAAGCAGCTTCTTACGTTCCTTTGCTATCGGTAGTTCTTAGCATTCTATATCACATTCTAACATTCTCATCACTAACTGGGGGTTATTAGTTCACTGGTTATTAACTGAACTGCTTTATCTTAACGTATTAAGTGTCACACAGTTTGAATGACATTCCCAGTTGCATGGTTTACTTTATTAGTTCAATACAAAATTCAGGACTCTGGTATGAAGTTAAACCAAATTAAATCAAGTGCATTACTATCTAAGGTGTGCATGATAATAAGTAATAACACTGCATGTCAGTGGCACCTGCCAAATATGTTCCATATCAGGCAGTTGTCAACTTCCAAATAGTTTAATTGTTCAATTGGAATTTGGAATATGCTGAACATGCATATGGAGTTGACGAAAAATTTTAATAGTAAAAAAATCCTGCATTGACATTTGGAATCTTGAATTTTAACCATGATAAGGTTAAGCAGTTCAGTGTAGTTAAATAAAACCAATGATGAACTTAGCCCAATGTATTAATAATGTTAACTTGTGATAGTATCTGAGTTGGACACTGTTAGAAAAGTACAGCCAAGTTACCGGCAGCTGAAAGTAAACAGGAAATTTTGTTTTCTTTCTTGATTTTCATTCCTTTTACATTTTTTGTTTTTGTTATTTTTTTTTATAACAAATTTCAATAATTACTATTGAAGCAAAAGAGAAAGAGATGCTGAGCATTGTGTATGTTGCATGTAGAAATAAGTCCATCGCCCTTTGTTGATCATGATTAACTTACAAGTTGGAAGTTGGTAATTTTGTAGCACTGTATTGTCCTTCTAAGCTATTAAATAGTTAATGACATTGGTATTCTGTTACTACCAAAGAGAGTAGACCAACTCAGAATTGCACTGTCTATAACACTATAGTAAATCTGCTGTCTTGGTTTGTCAAACATGAAGACCAAAATATTTACCGGAATTTATCGACCAAACACCAAAATCAAACGCTAATTTGCATCTTTGAGCTTGACGTTACACATGTTTGCTCATGTAGCGCTCAGCGCATATTTTATTGGCGATACGCAGAACACAAACAAGCAAGTGTTTTAAATTTGAAGTTTGCCAGTGCATAGCAACAGTATTCGCTCTTTGCACTGATCTGCCATCTTGCTATCAAAACGAGGTTCTCCCTGCAAATGCATGCGCAAAATGTGCATTTTTGTTTCTTGCGCTTTTCTAGCAATGCACCAGAAGGCTTTTGCAAAGCGTACGCTGCCGTTAAACATGCGTTTGCCAGGTGTATGCACACACAAAACGCACTTTGCGGGTAGAACATCATTTTGAGATTACCATGTGTTCGTCAAATTGCTGCACTATTTTGCCCTCCATTAGCGACACACAAATATGGCAGTCTATTCTGTTTGAGTCTAATATCTTTGGTTAGTACACACAAAGTAAAATCATGAACTTGGATATTTGAGGGCATTCAAAATGTTCAAACTTGTTCTTTAGAGCATACTTAAAAACTTCAAACAAACTATGAATATTATGCACATGTATGAAATCATGCATATTATGTATATGTATGCATGAGACTCGTTAACTCTCAGCAGACGAAATCATACTTGATCACATCACAAATGTACTTTAAATGTTACTCATCACAAAAAAGTGATTTTCTTGAATTCAAAATATCTAAAGGAAAACAATATTTACATCAAGATGTATTTATGAGAGATGTCTGTCCAGTGTTTTGTGCTTTATAACTTGTGACTTGCTGGACACAGTCTAAACCAAATTTTGTACTAAATGTATCTTAATAAAATGAAAAGAAAAATAAGTTAAGTTTTACAAATCAGGGCATTGTAGATTTTTTTAAGGGAATATTGTTGCCATGGTAACTTGACTGGACTTGGTTTTGTGAATGGGAAATGAGGGTTATTTTTTGTATTTTGCAGAAGATGATGTACCTCAAAGAAGATTTCGTACACTTCCCACAATGCACTGCTTCTATTTCAATTTTCTGTACTGATTTACTATCCAGTGCAACATGAGTTGATAGTGCCAAAAAGTACCTCAATGAACAGAGCTCATCCAGATCTTGCAAAATTTGTTTAATTGCTGACTATCAATCCATATTTAGTCCATCTATTCTCAACATGAAAACAAAGGAAACCTGTACAGAGTAATAGAGGTGTCATTTGCCGTAATGTTGCAAAGGATTCTGGGAAGGGTAAGATATCTTCTCTGGATGTAGATTTTAGCCTCAACCACTGCGGGGAATCAAATGTTGGGGATAGCTCAAATCAAATTATGCTCAAATAATAATAATACAAGGATATGTTCAAATGTTCATCTTGTGATACCGGAGGAGAGAGAGAGGGGGGAAGAGATACTGCTAAATCTTTATTTTTGTTTTATATTGTGTTACACGGGCACAAAACAATTGTGTATTAACTTGGAAGGAAATATCTTTGTTTCTAAGATAATTATGCATCAAAAACATATTGGTGCAAATAAAAACAGGTTTGATTGTTAGATAGTTTTTGAATAAGTTTAAACAGCTTAAATGGTGATACAGATAATTAGTACAAAGATACCTACAATTCAAATCTTGAATCATGGAATATTTTCAATATTTCAAATGCCTATTGAATATACAAAGCTGATATAACAACACTTGTTATTTGGAAATTACATTTTTGGTTCTTTTATTTTTTTGTTACAGGATGTTTAATATCTTTTACTTTAAAAAAAAAACAAGGGAAAAAGTTCAATATATTTTGAAGGCATCTGGTACACCAATACAGCATCTGTAGTAGGGCTTGGTATAGGCTTAATGAAAACTTGTTTAATAAAAAACCAATTGTATTTTGCTCAGAAACTGTAAGGATGTTGCTATACCTTGCTCTTTTGCTTTCCTGATGTTGGATCATATTCACAGCACAGCACTAGGGTTAAGCTACATCAGGAATGTGCAATGAACCCTCAATATCTTTCTCACCTGGCTATGAGAGGTGTGTGTACTATTATAGTACACTTCAGCTCCATCACAATCTTCACTGGGAAATACATTGGTCAAATTAGAACACATTGGGTAAATTGTTCAAATGGAAATTCAAATCTGATGTTGATACCTTCTAAATAATGATACAGTAATTAAACTACCTTGCATGGATGTGTCATGCCAATGGAATTAATGAATAATAAATTTGTTCTGAAGCAATCTTGTTATTTCTAATTAATGATAATAAACAGTATATAAAAGGTGAATTTTATCATAGTAATAATTCATGTATTAAAGTTTTGTGTAAAACTAAGATCACCAAAAATCTATATGTGATGCAGCACGTCAAATGGGGGGGACTTTGCTTCAAAGTGCATTTTAAGAATAAGATATAGATTAAAATAGACAGAAATAAAATAAGGAAAATAATTGGGATGCTTTTCCACTTATAAAATATGAATGCCTTGGTCAGTTTCAGCAAATGAGGTGTCATTTTTTTTAAAGCTTGCAGCATGCTTTCAAAGCAGAAATACTAAATTCAAAATGACCTTCACTTGCAAAGTCTACATTTTGATGTGCTGCATCACAAAAGAAGTGGCACATGTCTATTTATACCAAAGATAATAGACATAAAGAGTCCAGACTCGGAATTATCCTGTACGTAACGCTTTGGTTAAAGTCTGTCATATTGGTTTGTAAAGCTGGACTCCAGCATTTATCGTCAAAAGCCTGGAATGGAACGATAATTGTGATCTTCAAGCTTGAGCTTTACAAAGATAATCGGTATAAATACCCACAAACAAGCAAGTTTGCTGCGCCAGGGTTATGACCAGCCTAAATTTAGTAATGGGTAATTTACTTATAAGGAAGCACTTGTGTACCATCTAATGACAAAACTGCGATACAACAATGGCAGCCATGACTGATCAAGTGAATGTTACGGCGGCAGTGTATGTCGCTGCAAATTGTAGTTTTATGTGGATGTGAAATATAGCAGATTTTGGCTTAGAGTAATGCTATTTACAAATTCTGTCCACTGGCATAGTCATTTGTGTAATTATGGTTAAAATGAAAACATCAGTAAATAAAAACAAGTTTTGTGACAGCTCCATACAAACAGACTTGTTTAGATGATCAATGCTAAGTATTATGGTGTCATTTTGTACATTTTTCTATTTGGGAAAACCTGGATTACAGTTCCAGCGGATAAGAAATATTTTAGAACTAAGTAAGTCATCCCAGCTGGTATAGCAAATCACTGTTGTGGGTTGATGAGTATCAAGAGTGAAACATATTGTAATCTAAAACATTGTTTGAAACAATCCTTGATAAATACCTGTTTGTGTACCTGGATTGTTTATTTATATGCCTTGTTTAAGAAGACTTGCAATATTTTGGAAGTATTCAAAACCATGTTAAGTCCTTACACATGTTATACTGCTCAACGTCAGATACAGATCTTTTCAAAGTATTTTGGTGCATATGGTGCTTGTTCGTCATAAGGTGGTCCCTCGTGCTGAAACCCAGTGAAAATTGATGAGGACGGCAGATTTTCAGACCTTGGAAATGTTGGCTTACATGTATTTCCACACCGCCAATAAATAACCATCAAATACACTCGATTGAACTGTTAACATGTATTAATACAAAATCATCAAGGGCCTGTACTTTTTCAGACCCAAGGTCTTGAATGGACCTTGAAATGTTGATTTATTTTAACACTGGATGCATTATATCTGTGAAAGAAATTGTTTAGGTTTTTATCATCAAGTGTCAGGATTATTACACTATTTCATATCACCTATTGAATACTTCTTGATGTTGCAAAATTAGGCATCTGGTATCCATTATCTTTACAGGCCTATTCAGTGATTTGCTCATGCGGAGGATCATAAAAATCATCAAAATTCAGATTTTAGCACCTTTGTTAGTGTCATATAATCTATGTGTTAACGTAGCCTGTTGTGGTTAATTCGAAAGCCATTAACAACAAAATATTTTACAGGGCAGTGGCGTAGCGTCATAGCATCATGGGGGGGGGGGTAGAGAAATTAACTACATATTTGAATGAGGTTTCAACTTTGTCAATACTGTCGTTATCCTCATTTATTTTTCATTTCAAAAATATCAAGGATGACAATGTTAATGACTTATCCTTAACTTTAAGGCAATTTACACACAATTTTGGTTTTGTTTATACCTTCGCTGGGATCACTGAATGGGGCTTTAATATGTACTAGAAACAGGACTCCATGTTTATCAACAAGGTTGTAAGCTTAAGTTTAAAACAAGTAGATGAAAATGTTAGAGGCATATGTGACCTGCCCCACAAACTGAAACAAGTTGCCAGACATGTTAGCAGTCAAATTGTGCTAATTCCTGAAATTTTAGGCCTATTTTTCAAATGTCTGAAAATTGTGTATGCTATCAGTGTAATTTTGGTGGCATAATTGCAAATGTCAAAAATATTTGTTCTATGCTTATGTGGCAGCAGGTCACATATGCAAAGTTGGAAAAGAAGAAAGCCTTTAAAGCTGGGAAAACAAAAGATAGCAAAAACATGAAGAAAGCCTTTAAAATTTGTTATGGGCAGCTAGCCCCATAGAGGTACATGTTAAGCAACCGTGTCAGAGATAACACTGAATAAACCATTGGTTTCTTTACCTTACTGTTGAATTCATGCATGATGTATGCTATTGTCATTTTTGAATGCATATTCATTCTCATATGTAGAAATGTGTGATACCTGACTGTTTTGCAACCAAGCCAAAAGTTGGATGTATACATTGATTTTGAGATATGGCTAAAAAAAGTATGCCATTTCTTTTTTCTTTTATTCAAGCAATACTGAACCATAAAATAAAACAAATATTCAATTTTGATGGCTGTTTGAGCAACACATCAACATTGCGTAGCAATCAACATATAGCCAACATGCGACTTGGGTAGCTTTCTTGGGTCACATATAGTGGTTGTGTGATAGGGACCATGTTTGACCTAATCATGAGCATCTTTCTCGTAAAAAGCACAGCCTAATGCTGATTTCATACTTTCTGCCGCTTCATCATACCGCTTGCACTTATCTGCAAGTGGAGCGGCACACCACTGGGTGGCAGCAACGTGACTCTGAAAGCCACTCTTGTCGCTCAGCACCGCTCCAAAATCGTATTTTTTTCTCATACGTCAGAGCGGCACCGCTCCGAGTTGACTTTAATTCAACTCCCAGTGGTACTGCCACGGCGGCAAAGCGGTGGAGTGATCGATATAGCGGCTTGCCGCTGGTCACCGCTAGCATTTCTGGTGCGACTGCGCAGTGAAGTAAAATCATCTTCAATGTGGCAAGCGGCAGGAAAGTATGAAACCAGTATAAGGAATTGTTAAAGTAAACATATGTCAAAGTGCCCTCTTTCATTGCACCTGTACAACTGAATGTGGACAAATGTATGAATAGAATTACCATCCAAATTGTGTGGCTAGAAATTATGATATAAAAACAGGGAAATATGTTCCAACTGACCAGCAGGGAACCAAAGGATAGATCAAAAAGGATACAACATTGTCACACTAGCAATGGATAAAATTAAAAACAGGGAAAATGTGACACAACATCCAATGAGGAATAAGGTGTAGGCAACGTTAAGATAAAGATTATGATATCCACAAGATTATGATATTCACATTCATTGTCAAAACAAAACAAAAATATTAAAAGTATAAACAGTAAAGCAGAAAAAAAAAAAAAATTATGCACAAACTAGGAGAAAAAGGTAAATGTAACATTTCTGGATTTGGTACTTATTAAAGTATTTTAACAATATTTATGATCATCGGACATTCATCTGGTTCACTAAGTCCTAACTAGCATGTTTCATTTTGGTTCACCTCAAAGTGTTAGTTAGTGCCAAAGTGGTTGTGTGGACTAGATTGTACACACAAAATGGATTTGTGAACACAACTGGAAGAAAACCCATTTTTATGTTATAAAGATCACCAGTAACTATTACTAAATACTGCAGATTTTATCAGATCTGAAATACTTTATATAATTAATTATTAAGCTAAAAAAACTTCTGAACACCACAAAATGCCTCTTCTGGAGTGGGGTGACATGGAAAGACAGGAGAACAAATTCCTGGATCCTCAACAAGATTGGTACAAGTCTAACCATCAGAAATGGCATTATGGAGAGAAAGCTGAAGTACTTTAGTCATATTGTCAGGAAACATGGAGGTGTAGAAAAACAAATTTTGCAAGGGGCTATGGAAGGCCGACGAGGAAGGGGACGTTGTGAAGCTGGTTTCTAACCAAGGAATGCAAGGTGCAACACACTTGGCATCAGATCGAGTGAGATGGCGTTCTCTTGTGAAGACCACAGCAGAGCTGCACTGCGCCACCTGACACAGAGAGAGAGAGAGTGGGGTGGACCAAAAATTAAAGCCCAACTCTCCCCCCCAGCTCATCATTTTTTGTCTTACTAAAAATGTGTTAAAAATAAAGAACTGAGAACATAGGCCATTATTGATTGTTGATCAGTACTAATAGCTTAGTGAATGCATAACATTGTAAAATAACATTTGGTATGACAGTTTTATACTAGCAAGCTACAGTACACAAAAGGTGGAAGCCATGGATCATTTTGAAAGATTGTTTAGAGTGGTGTAGTATAGATTTTTAATAAATTTTTATAATCGGGAGAAAAGGTCTTTTTGAAAGGATTAGAATTTGGGTATGTTTTTCTGTGAAAGAAATTGTTTAGGTTTTTATCATCAAGTGTCAGGATTATTACACTATTTCATATCACCTATTGAATACTTCTTGATGTTGCAAAATTAGGCATCTGGTATCCATTATCTTTACAGGCCTATTCAGTGATTTGCTCATGCGGAGGATCATAAAAATCATCAAAATTCAGATTTTAGCACCTTTGTTAGTGTCATATAATCTATGTGTTAACGTAGCCTGTTGTGGTTAATTGAAAGCCATTAACAACAAAATATTTTACAGGGCAGTGGCGTAGCGTCATAGCATCATGGGGGGGGGGGTAGAGAAATTAACTACATATTTGAATGAGGTTTCAACTTTGTCAATACTGTCGTTATCCTCATTTATTTTTCATTTCAAAATATCAAGGATGACAATGTTAATGACTTATCCTTAACTTTAAGGCAATTTACACACAATTTTGGTTTTGTTTATACCTTCGCTGGGATCACTGAATGGGGCTTTAATATGTACTAGAAACAGGACTCCATGTTTATCAACAAGGTTGTAAGCTTAAGTTTAAAACAAGTAGATGAAAATGTTAGAGGCATATGTGACCTGCCCCACAAACTGAAACAAGTTGCCAGACATGTTAGCAGTCAAATTGTGCTAATTCCTGAAATTTTAGGCCTATTTTTCAAATGTCTGAAAATTGTGTATGCTATCAGTGTAATTTTGGTGGCATAATTGCAAATGTCAAAAATATTTGTTCTATGCTTATGTGGCAGCAGGTCACATATGCAAAGTTGGAAAAGAAGAAAGCCTTTAAAGCTGGGAAAACAAAAGATAGCAAAAACATGAAGAAAGCCTTTAAAATTTGTTATGGGCAGCTAGCCCCATAGAGGTACATGTTAAGCAACCGTGTCAGAGATAACACTGAATAAACCATTGGTTTCTTTACCTTACTGTTGAATTCATGCATGATGTATGCTATTGTCATTTTTTGAATGCATATTCATTCTCATATGTAGAAATGTGTGATACCTGACTGTTTTGCAACCAAGCCAAAAGTTGGATGTATACATTGATTTTGAGATATGGCTAAAAAAAGTATGCCATTTCTTTTTCTTTTATTCAAGCAATACTGAACCATAAAATAAAACAAATATTCAATTTTGATGGCTGTTTGAGCAACACATCAACATTGCGTAGCAATCAACATATGGCCAACATGCGACTTGGGTAGCTTTCTTGGGTCACATATAGTGGTTGTGTGATAGGGACCATGTTTGACCTAATCATGAGCATCTTTCTCGTAAAAAGCACAGCCTAATGCTGATTTCATACTTTCTGCCGCTTCATCATACCGCTTGCACTTATCTGCAAGTGGAGCGGCACACCACTGGGTGGCAACAACGTGACTCTGAAAGCCACTCTTGTCGCTCAGCACCGCTCCAAAATCGTATTTTTTTTTCTCATACGTCAGAGCGGCACCGCTCCCAGTTGACTTTAATTCAACTCCCAGTGGTACTGCCACGGCGGCAAAGCGGTGGAGTGATCGATATAGCGGCTTGCCGCTGGTCACCGCTAGCATTTCTGGTGCGACTGCGCAGTGAAGTAAAATCATCTTCAATGTGGCAAGCGGCAGGAAAGTATGAAACCAGTATAAGGAATTGTTAAAGTAAACATATGTCAAAGTGCCCTCTTTCATTGCACCTGTACAACTGAATGTGGACAAATGTATGAATAGAATTACCATCCAAATTGTGTGGCTAGAAATTATGATATAAAAACAGGGAAATATGTTCCAACTGACCAGCAGGGAACCAAAGGATAGATCAAAAAGGATACAACATTGTCACACTAGCAATGGATAAAATTAAAAACAGGGAAAATGTGACACAACATCCAATGAGGAATAAGGTGTAGGCAACGTTAAGATAAAGATTATGATATCCACAAGATTATGATATTCACATTCATTGTCAAAAACAAAACAAAAATATTAAAAGTATAAACAGTAAAGCAGAAAAAAAAAAAAAAAATTATGCACAAACTAGGAGAAAAAGGTAAATGTAACATTTCTGGATTTGGTACTTATTAAAGTATTTTAACAATATTTATGATCATCGGACATTCATCTGGTTCACTAAGTCCTAACTAGCATGTTTCATTTGGTTCACCTCAAAGTGTTAGTTAGTGCCAAAGTGGTTGTGTGGACTAGATTGTACACACAAAATGGATTTGTGAACACAACTGGAAGAAAACCCATTTTATGTTATAAAGATCACCAGTAACTATTACTAAATACTGCAGATTTTATCAGATCTGAAATACTTTATATAATTAATTATTAAGCTAAAAAAACTTCTGAACACCACAAAATGCCTCTTCTGGAGTGGGGTGACATGGAAAGACAGGAGAACAAATTCCTGGATCCTCAACAAGATTGGTACAAGTCTAACCATCAGAAATGGCATTATGGAGAGAAAGCTGAAGTACTTTAGTCATATTGTCAGGAAACATGGAGGTGTAGAAAAACAAATTTTGCAAGGGGCTATGGAAGGCCGACGAGGAAGGGGACGTTGTGAAGCTGGTTTCTAACCAAGGAATGCAAGGTGCAACACACTTGGCATCAGATCGAGTGAGATGGCGTTCTCTTGTGAAGACCACAGCAGAGCTGCACTGCGCCACCTGACACAGAGAGAGAGAGGAGTGGGGTGGACCAAAAAATTAAAGCCCAACTCTCCCCCCCCAGCTCATCATTTTTTTGTCTTACTAAAAATGTGTTAAAAATAAAGAACTGAGAACATAGGCCATTATTGATTGTTGATCAGTACTAATAGCTTAGTGAATGCATAACATTGTAAAATAACATTTGGTATGACAGTTTTATACTAGCAAGCTACAGTACACAAAAGGTGGAAGCCATGGATCATTTTGAAAGATTGTTTAGAGTGGTGTAGTATAGATTTTAATAAATTTTTATAATCGGTAGAAAAGGTCTTTTTGAAAGGATTAGAATTTGGGTATGTTTTTCATTACGTATTGTATTTGTTATCCTTCGCAATAATGGCCTATTCCCGTTGAAATCCATACACCTTTGTGGAACTGAGACAAAAATATCTTCATCTCGGCTGTGGAAGACATGTCCTTAATCATGCACACAGGGAGTGTGAATTTCAAATGGGGCTTTGTACCTGAATGGGTGACATTTCAAATCTACACTTCTTGTGTGGGAGATTAAGGTCATGTCTTCCATAGGGGATGTGTGGATTTGGAATAGCCCAATAATTGAGATTAATTCTTGCACATTTAGATGACATTTTAACCTGGACAGAGCATACTTCTAACATCAATATAAATATTTTCTGCCATGAAGCGGCAATCTTGAATGATTAATGAAAAGGAAATAAGCATTTGTATTAAATAAATCATAACAAAATATGACTTGTACAATAAAAGTATGAATATGAAGGAATAACCTTTATTCTATCTTGATGAGTAAATAGTTGAAATGAAAATAGTATAAGTCAGTACTTTTAAGAGTAAGACGGTCACAGAGTGAATGTGGTTGAAACTTGTGATTTTTGTGAAACTAAAGTGAAGCAGATTCCATTCCACTGGCCATCCAGGATTCAAACATGGAACCGACTAGTCTGAAGCTCTATCATAACGGGAAGATCGTAAAGAATTGCAGGTTCCTGCCCATTTTGAAAATGTCTTCTTAATTCAGTTGTTTGGGTGTGAATGAAGCTAGTTAAAGCCAGGCATAATGTGTAGATTTTAATTTTGTTATTCTTTACCCAAAATGCTGAAATGATGTTAGTAATATCTGCTAGGAAGTGCTAAGTGACATACCCCACTGGCTATTCATACCATTTAAAGGAGTATTTCGTGATCCTAGCATCCTCTTTTTATGACATTTTTCAGTACATATCCACGAAAAAGCATATTCCCAAAATTTCAGTTGATTCCGATTTTTGCGTTTTGCGAGTTATGCATGATTATGTGTATTACACTGCTCCATAGACAATACGTTGTAATTTCGTTCTGGTGCACCAGAACGAAATTCAAATTTCGCGATATCTTTGCTAAACGAATTAATCTGCAAGAAATATTTTGTACATAAACATTATGTAGCCAGAGTATTCCAGTGATATAAAAATCTCAACTTTTTTTTGAGAAAAGTGGGGGGATGAGGCTGTGGATCACGAAGTGCCCCTTTAACATAGAGATGTAATGTAATAATTGCACTGTTGTCCTACATGTAAAACTACAACAAATTTGGCTGATTCCATTTAGGTGTATTAAAGTTGGGACATGTGCAAATTTTACAAATATGACAAAAAGATAGGTTTGAAATAAATGAACCAATTTCATATTATAAGATCATACATTGGGCTATTCCAGTTGAAATCCACACTACCCCCTGTGGAAGATTTTGGAAATATCTTCCACAGGGGGAGTATGTTTTTCAAATGTAATTGGTCAGAGTTTATCATTTTGAAACCTATACTCGCCCTGTATTGTGGCTTTACCTATATCTTCCACAGCTGGTGTGAGTATTTCAAATGGAAGTTACCCAATTGTCTATTCTATTTGAAACTTATACTCCCTCTGTGGAAGACTTCAGCTAAATAGTCCACAGGGGTAGTGTGGATTTTAAATGGAATAGCCCATTGTGGCTTTAATGAGGGAAGTCAGTTTTCAAACATTTTCAGAGTGTTGTTCTTTTTGACCAAATTCTTTTATTTGACTAAGATTATAAAGACAAGTTGAATTGTAATTGTTTCTTATTATATATTCGAGTGTCTGCATGATGCATGTTTTAGTTGAAATTACTTACTTTGCCATGAAGAAGTGAGATGGAGAGAATGAAACTTCTTTTATGGATTCCTTTTTGTAAGTTGGTAACAGCGATATCGTAGGGGTTGTGTATGTTCCCTTTTGGTTAAGTTTATCTTTTTTCCTAACATTTCTCGCACATTTCCCCATTAGGGGGAGACGCCCTATTTAATATTAGCTTTAGACAATTATTTTCTTTATTTTCCAACCGACTTACCCGGGTGAAAATAAAGAAAATAATTAAATATCCAAAGATAATGCTATGGCGCCTCCATCTAATATAAATGATGACGCTTGGTGTGACATTTTAACCAATTTATCCTACTGTGATGAAATTTGGTGAGAGTAAATACCTGGTTTGACAAAATTTGAAAGGTCGTTTCAAGGTCATCAAGGCAAGGGTCATCTGAGGTCATAAGATTGTTGAATTTTCCTTAAACTTGGCGAATAATCCCGAATATGAAAGTCCAATTTTGTCAATGTCATCAGTGGTTATCGGAGATCAATTAAATATTCATGGGTTTGTTGAAACCTGGGGGAAGTATTGGATTTTGGGTACAACTGGGGCCTGGGGGTACTTTGCAGTTACAAATCGCTGTATTTTTGTTAGCTGTGATGATTACTTAGTAATACTGTGACATGTCACTGTCACAAAATGCACAGTGACACTAACAATGACAAAATTAATCAAAATGGTAACAAAGAATCTTAGCAGTATCCCTCAGTGACTGTATTAACCACATGACATGTCACATGAATGTTACAGTTTCACTGTCACAGTAACTCACAGTAACTTTTAAGTTACTGGTATTACACTTAAAAGTGTAATACCAGATTTAAATTTTAGTGTTATTGAAGAAGTAAATAAATCAAGGGAAAACAACCCACAGCTTGATAAACATGTACAATGTGTGTGACTGGTTATTCTTTCAAGTATACCGAGTGAACTGTCATGGGGTAAAGGATTTTGACCCATTTGAAAGCTTGTTCTTTCACAACATTGCTCCAATAATATTAGGATCTGCATATGGACAAAACACCTAGAGTAACGTGCCCTATCCCTATGCAGAACAATGAGAGCATGCCTTTTAATGACATCATAACATGGAATTTTGTTCGCATGTCGAAGGTGAAAACTCAAATGAAATTATTAATGAACAGTTGCCCTATGTATGTCAAAGTCCTTACAAGCTGTATCAAACTGATTGGCAGGCCTACCCATCAGTTTTATTAATGTTTATTGAAAAGCCTGCTTCTTCCAAATGTAACTTTGGATCCTCTTGAAATGTCCACAATTGTTAGTTTATGACCATCAGCAGTGGCATGTCCAGGGGGTGCTTTGGGGGCTGAAGCCCCACACTTTGTTAAAAATCATGTAAAATCAGTCATTTTTTGGTGATTTTAGCCCCTAAGCCATAATTCTGGAAGCACTGAGCCCCGCAGAAACAGATCCTGGACATGCCGGATTGCCAGTGATCAGACCACTTATACCATTTACCTACAAATTAAAAGGGCATTTCGAGATCCACAGCCGCCTCATCCCCGGGCTCATTTTAGACCACTGGAAACCTTTGGCTACATAATGTTTATGTACCAAAAATTTCTTGCAGATTAATTTGTTTAGCAAAAATATCGTCAAATTTGAATTTCGTTCTACTGGAAAATATCATAAAAAGAGGATGCTGGGATCACGAAATCCTTTAAGTGAATCAAATATGTTGTATTTTTGATGGCAATCTTGTTGATAATCAGTGGAAACTGTTGGGTGTCAATCATTTTGATACAGCCTGTATTCAGCAGCAACAAAAATGATGGTCACCTTCAAGGATGGAGAGAATACCATGGCTTGCCCCCTCTAGTCGCTTGCCAAAAGACCCACCTCCCTCGCAAATGTCAAATTTTTGGGATCCCAATTCAGGTCTAGACATAAATGCGAGCACTGCAGTGAGCACAAAAAAAATGGGCATATAGCAATTCTGTAGGCTGTTTGCCTTTTGGAGAGCGCCATAAACAGTGTGCCAAAATATTGTTCAGCTGCTCCCTCGCCCCCCCCCCTTTCGAATTGCCAAAAATTACTTGCACTCCTCCCCCCTCTTTCGGCTTGCAAAAATTACTTGCCCCCTCCCCCATTTCAGCTTACCAATGAAAAATTCTTTCCCCTGCCCCAAAAAGAGGCGCCAGATTTATATAGGCTCTAAGGCTCTGTGGTTATTATTAATTTTAGAAGTTGTGCAAGTAGAAGCTTTGTTGTAACTTGATTGCATTTAGGCCAATTAACTTTATAGTAAAATTTTGAGTAACTTGTTCAGCAACATGTCAGCAATGCCACAACAGCAAACACAGATTTATGACAGCAACTAAATATCCCGTATATGTGCCAACTTTGGACAGCCTGGCAGCCTGAGTAGCTCCGAGTTTTGAATTTCCCCCCAAGAACAGGGATGATTAGGCCTACTGCAAAACGACTGAAAGAGGAGAATATGCAGGTCATTGACCTTTGCATGCCTCGTCAACCTTGTGAAAACGTAAACACAAATTTACACAATGCACGAGTACGACAGCACGAGTGCCTGGGAATGAGTCAGTGAAAAAAACTTTGTAAAAGACCTGTGAGAATATGTTTTCAGAAAACCGTGACCCGTTAGAATCTTATGGAAACAGAGAAAGAGATGTTCAGTATGATTTGGACAAAAGCTTGGTTCTAGCATGTAAAGCAACGGGTCAAACTTCGTCCCCGCTACGTTCAGTAAATTCTCGTTCAGTACTGCAACAAGTAAGCTTACAGGATAAAAATGCAAGAGGCACATGCAGGTAATGTTATTAACAACTACAATAAAGTTATACTTACTATGATTATATTTTATATACTTTCCCCATAACATAAGTAACCAGTAGCTTAATACATTACCTGATAATTGATATAGGCCCTAACTGTGAGCTATTTCTTTTCAAGCTTGTGTTGATGTTTTTAAAATTAATATTCGGACATGATGATGATGTCATGATGCTGTATGTCACTTTCTAAAGTTTCTGTGCTGTGATCCTGAATTCTAGACCACCGTCCAGAGCTACAAATTGCTCATTTATCAAATTAAACTTTTGCAAACAGGATTAAACATATTTTCAATTACATTTTCAACATACCTTTAATTATTCCGTCGAACAATCTTTATTTTGTTCCAAAATTCATTACATTTCATGAGTTATAGCAATTAATTCATGTTGGCCTTCCTCAACGCAAACTTTTAGACTAGAATCCCTCAAATGTCACCAAATGAGGGACACGGTTGAGTGATTCCAACGCAAGTAAGTGCAATACTTGGTACTTCAGTCAAGTATCTGAAGTAGAGACTGACCGATCAGATCGGTAGCTTCCGAATCGGACCGATTATTAGCTTATCGGTAGTGATCTGCATCAGCCGATTTTTCCTTCATCCGCCGATGTAATGCACCGATCACCCAATATCATGAAAGTAATTGTTGAAGCTTAACAAGTATTCATTTATTGGTATATTTCTTTGAATTAGACTTGCCAAAAGTGCCTTTTGGAAATTTTAAACAAATATTTGGAACATTATTGCTCAAAACAGGAGCATTTATTTCAAACTAGCTAATCATCCCTCCATAGATTGATGTCAGACCTACTGCAAGATAATAAAGAAAAAAAAAGTACCTTGACAGTTTTTTTTCCTTATGAAAAATGTTACGGACGTTACATTTGACATAAAATGTAACGTCCGTAACACTAAATCAACAGTGTAGGACGATACAGGAGTATTAATTTCAAACTTGCTTTTCATGTTTACATAGAATGGAGTCAGGGCTTACTCTTGAAATATAGTTAACAGAAAAAAATAAAACACAGAACTGAGTGGAGATAAAAGGATATGTACCATCTGTCAAAAAGGCAGGCACTTTCAGCGTAACGTCCGTGGCGCTCGTTTCTAATTTCTGTAGCTAATTAACTAAGAAAGCCAAAGCAAAATTGCTTCATTATATTGAACATTAGAGTGTGTACCAGTAGCATACTAAGAAATAAAGTGTTATCCTAACAGCAAACATGTGTGCTATTCACTTAAAAGTTGCAAGTTGCATGTTGCATGTATCTGTAACGTCCGTAACGGTGGAATTGGCCCTAGTTAAATCAAGCGAAATTTAGCAAAAGAACAAGCTTTGTAGGCGATAAACCTATAATCATACCGTGATTCAGGCACGCAGCTGAGATAATCAGGTAATTCCTCGCATGCACATGTACGTACGCCGTACGGCCAACAGATGAATATGTACAACTGTAGTTCTTACTTCCGGTTCCGGGTTACACACGTGCGTGTCAGATTGGAGAGAGCTACGGGCCGTGTGCAAAACTCAATACTGACTTGAGCGTAAACACAATATTAAAATGGGGCGTCGAATGATTCGACGGACTCAGATATCAGGGGAAAAGGTAAATTGAACTTAGAATAATCATGGTCAAATTAAGTATTGTAAATGAGCACGGGAGTGTATTTTTGTGCTCAGAGCATACATAATTATGGTAATACTTTGCGTACAAGTACCCTTTCAACATACGGGTGAAATTTACTCATGGCGATGGCAGCCATTGTTTACAATTGGGGAATTGGTAATCGGTGATCGGTGATCGAATCGGCAGATCAAAGAGGGAATTGATCGGTCAATCGGCCGATTCAGATAAGGACCTGATCGGTCAGACACTAATCTGAAGTGGATGATGACATTGAACAACAGTTTATGAGTGGATTGAAGGAGATGAGTACACAATGAGTGTTGGGTGTGCAGTCACAATATGAAAATAAAATCAATAAACCCTAGTCTAAAAGTTTGTGTTGAGGAAAGCCAACATGTTTGTTACATAAAAAACTGGATGGATGCAAAATTAATTAAACTGCTGATGCCAGCTGGCAGCTCTGAAGATTTTGTGTAGCACAAGCACATGATGTATGCTCGTTTTTATGGTAATTTTAATAGGCAAGCATATCGTGCATTTTCAAAATTTCTCAAAAACGTGTCGTAATGAAATTTTTTCAGAATATTCCCTTTTTTTTCTCAAATTCTTGTCCACTTTTCACTCATCTGATCTTTTCATGGAAGTGATGATTGCTTTTCCTATTATTTCAAAATTATTTTTTCGAGAAAAATTCAACCACCTGTTGTGATAGGCTGTGTTTTACTTCAGAACTTCCTTTGCTCTACACAGGTGCCATGCTTCATCGATTTCTGCTAGATTTTGACAGCCTGAATCTTGCATTGAATGGGAAGCTTTCGGTTAGCAAATTCAATGCTAGACTTAATTGTGTTTAAGGGTTGTACAATAAAATGGGGGGGGGGGGGGGGGGGAACATTTAAAAAAGGTGTGCCAAAATTGCTTTCCCCTCTTTCCTCATGGCCTGCCCAAAAAATCTTTGCCCCCCCCCCCTCCACTTGCATATTACCGTATTGTTTGTAATAAACGCCCCGGGGGCGTTGCATTTTTTCAAAAGGGGGGCGTTTATTGGAAGTGAATTGTCAGTGAAAAAAGCTTAAAAATCATGTTCAATTTCCCGATGATGCTCCTATTAAAAGGAGGGATTCACACTATACATGATGGCGGCGCCCATGGAAAATGATATTTTCGTGGGGAATACAACAAAATTACACCTGTAAGTGCATGGAATTAGTGAAATTCTACCATAATTAGGCAGTGAAATGGATGGGAATTGAGTCATAATAGGGTCAGTCCATGTCGAAACAGATTGAGTGTACACCCACCCTCTTGGATTTTGCTCTCCTTTGGCTAAGGGGTACCTTTCATGGATCCCTAGGTGAGGTCACAAGAAAAAATTCAAATTCCATTTAGTTTGCGAATGGCGGGCAATCAAAGTTTGGCGACCTCGACCAAAATTGTGAATTTAAGGGTCCAAATGACAAAGTGCTCTCTTTGAGGGGCACTTTCTTCTTAATTTAATCAGTTGTGATCCTCTTTTTGAATGTGGTCACTCACTGGCTGTGTCTGAAATACCTAATGCCAAAAAGATAGATTTTGAATTTCGATTTGGGATTTAAGAGGGGGTCAAAATCAGCACTTCGTACTGTTCAATCAAATTATCTTGATTTTGAAGGACCCATGATAATGTCACAGTGCACTTATAGGTCCTAATTATGTTCAGAATGGATTAACCATATGCCAATGTCTATGAGCAATTAAAAAAAAGAGAAATTTCTAGACCCCTACAGAATTTTAGGCCACCCTAAAGTGGTTCAGCCACAAATGGCACTTAAAGTCGGCAAATTTTGACCCCTAATAACTTTAGGTGTACACCAGATATGAATTTCTAGTCTTTTGCATCTGAAAGAATGTAGTTTAATGTTACTAGGAACATAAGATTTGTTTTGTATTTTTGTGTTTTAGTATTAAGTTGACGCTTTCAAAAATAGTCATTTTTGCCTAACATACCATGCATACAGGATACGGTACAAAATGCCAATTTTAGTATGATATTTTTTTATATTTTTGATCACTTTATAGCCATTTGTATTATTTATCCTGATATTTCAAGTTGCTCTTGAGTCAAGTAATAAGAAAAAACTACTTTCTAATCCTCTGCATGGATTTTTAAGGGGGTCAAAAATGCACTTCCTGGCAACGATGCACATGCAAAGTACAGGTTATGGGGGTCAAATTTTCAGAATGCTCCCAATTATGTCAAGTAATATATCAAATTACTCGTATGGTCATGAGGATTCCAAAATGTATAGTTTGTTATGTGTCAGACCTTTCAGGAGGCGCTATGACGAAAAAAATGTTCATAGGTCAACGACCTTTTGAAAGTATCAAAACACAAAAATACAAAACAAATCTTATGTTCCTAGTAACATAAGACTACATTCTTTCAGATGCAAAAGACTAGAAATTCATATCTGGTGTACACCTAAAGTTATTAGGTGTCAAAATTTGCCGATTTTAAGCGCCATTTGTGGCTGAACCACTTTAGGGGGGCCTAAAATTCTGTAGGGGTCTAGAAATTTCTCTTTTTTGAATTGCTCATAGACATTGGCACATGGTTAATCCATTCTGAACATAATTAGGACCTATAAGTGCACTGTGGCATTATCATGGGTCCTTCAAAATCAAAGATAATTTGATTGAACAGTATGAAGTGCTGATTTTGACCCCCTCTGAAATCCCAACGAAATTCCGAAATCAATCTTTTTTGGCATTAGGCATTTCATACACAGCCAGTGGGTGACCACATTAAAAAAGAGGGTCACAACTGATTTAATTAAGAAGAAAATGCCTCTCAAAGAGAGCGCTTTGTCATTTGGACACCTTAAATTCCCAATTTTGGTCAAGGTCGCCAAACTTTGATGGCCCGCCATTCGGACACGAAATTGAATTTGAATTTTTTTATTGTGACCTCACCTAGGGGTCCATGAAAGGTACCCCTGAGCCAAAGGAGAGCATAATCCAAGAGGGTGGGTGTACACTCAGTCTGTTTTGACATGGACTGACCCAATAGGTTTTGTCCATTCAATTTAGCGATCGTGACTGACATGACTGATGCAAGTTTTAAGCTTACCTACACGATATGTCATGGAAATGTTCGCATTTTTGTAAATTTTTCACAGAAAAATTGGAGGGGGGCGTTTATTAGAGGGGGAGCGTTTAAACAAACAATACGGTATGCCAAATTTTTGGGTCGCCAATTTCCAAATCTGAAATATAGATCATTTTTTTTCCCGGTGACCCAAATTTCATAAGAAAAATATGGCACGACCCACAGTTTAAAAATATTGTTACTTACCGAAACTTATCAGTGGCCTACAATGCAAAATTTCCAAACGGGTAAAATTTTCAAGTCGTCGTGCTGACCGGCTCGCAGAATGACTTTACCGCGACAAATGTACACAAAGCACGCAAAAATTTGCAATTATAATGCTAAAATGACTTTGCAATAAGTTTTCAGGGTTTTGTGAAATATCTTAACATTGTGCTTTAGATATTTCACAATACCCGAAAAATAACTATAGCAAAGTCATTAACTGCATAACTGTCACTTTTAGTTTGAATTCTATTTGCGTCACATTTTCTTTTAAATTTGAAAAGGAAAGAAAATTTTAACTTATCTTCTTCCGTTTTCCCTGTAAAAAATCGAATAGCCGATTAAGGAAATAAATATGTCTTAATGTGATAAAAATGTCTTTTGAAAAATGCCATCATTTTTTGCTTTTTAAATGTAATGTTTAATTTGTAATATGTGTGCAGCCGCTGCAGCGTACAGGAAACAAACGTTTTTGATTTTTAGCCTTAAGTGATTTTTTGTGGAATTTTGTGTTGCATCTAGGATATGACCTCATTGTACATAACATGTACAGTAGGCCTACATCCCTTAGGTGACATTTTAACATCAATAAGAAATGAGAAAATGCTGCTGTGCATTCGGTAGTTCAGAATCATAGCTGATAGATTAAAGAATGTATGTGATGGTATTTTTTGAAACAGCTCCATTGTAATTCTATGTTTTGCATTATTCTTTTCTAGAAGTCCAAATAAAAAGCACAGTACTGAAGGCAACATAGATAGTGTGATTGACTTGTTACAGAAAGGAGCTGATGTAAATGCTGAAAGCTATGTGAAAAGAGAGCTAGCATCGGGAGAGAACTATGAGACTCCACTACAGGCTGCTGCCAAACATGGCTATGTCAAGATAACAAAAATGCTCATAGAAAATGGCGGTAAGTACTTCTGTTACTAGCTGTTATTTCTGTCTTTGAATAATCCTAGATCAATCTTCAAATTACCTGTTAATTTGCTGACATAGCAAATTCTGAAGAGGTGTTTTTACATGTTGTTTGGTTTCCATCGCAATGGATTCTTAAAATCCTACGTGCCACATTCTTATTAGTTAGTAGTTCCAGATCAAGTGTATTATTTGCTTGATTTTGATTGCCTGATTTAATTATAGGGATTAACTTTTATATTACATGTATATATATGCAACTTCAAAGTTGGCATATAATATAAAGATTGGGTATAAGCTGAAATATAAGCAGCTAAACAAACATTACTTCTGTGATTTTGTAAGCTAATTCCATCGTGATAATCATAGTGTTTTTTTATTTTCCTGTGTCAGCTGATGTCCAAGGTGGGGACCGTTACAATGTGACACCTTTGCACAGTGCAGCTTTAAATGGCCACAGAGAGTGTGTGAGACTATTGATAAATGCTGGTGCTAAGGTTGATGAAGGAACGCTGGATTACAATAGACCAGGAGCCTTTAGAAGTAAGTTAACATTTAAGGAGTTTAGAGCCAGAAAGTCCCATCTGCAATAGCTGCCATGTGTCATATTTGTAGATGTGTGCAATACTGAATGCAGAAATTGTGAAAATATGTATCGGGCAGCGATTGCAGGTGAGGCCTTCTTGCCCTAAACCCTTGATTTACGGATTCTGAAATCTTCATGTGATGTTTGTAAAATGATCTCTGCTCAAGAATGGCAAGTCATACAATACAACATGAAAATAAAAAAAGCAGTATTCCTTGTGTAAGTTTTGCATACTTCAAGCATTCAGCATGAAAGTGACTGACTGCTCATGTGATCTGTTGATAGTCTGCATCAAGCCCTGCTCATTGGTAAACAGTGATGGGCAAGTGTGTAAAAGAAATTTTGCTTGACACTTTGGGGTTACAATTTGCATTCTATGGTGTACTTCCTGTAATAGGCTGTTTGTAGAAATTTCAGAAAAATAACAACAAAAATGAAGAACAGGAAAGTGTCTCCATTATGGATAAATTATGACAGTTGTGAAAGATAAAACTAAATCAGGACTATTTCATGTATTTCCATTTTAAATTGTGATGAATTTGATGTGACAATTTATTTATTTGATTTTTAGAGCCCCATCGAGGAGGTAGCACTCCATTACACATGGCAGCTAAACAGAACCATGCAGACTGTATAGAGGAGCTGATAGTGAATGGGAAGGCTAACTATAACCAGCCAGATGTAATGGGTACAACATGTATGGCCACAGCTTGTCTGTGCGGTCATGAAGAAAGCGCCCTCATGCTGCTCAAATTGTCAAAAGGAACAGAGCTGTTTGGGATTGGAGCCATTGGTTCAGGTACATAATCACATTTGTTATTCAAAAGAAGTTACATACTGGAGCAAGAGAATAATTGCTAGTTTGTATTTCAGGATTGTGAAATACACTGAAGAAAGTGGATTTATTTTTTTTAAAGAATTGATAAGAACTCAAAATTCAACATAAGAACTCAAAATTCAACATAAGAACTCAAAATTCAACATTAGAACTCAAAATTCAACAAAAGAACTCAACATCAACATAAGAGCTCAAAATTCAACATAGAATAACTGGTTATGGATGCATAGGGACATGTACAAGGTCAGGTCAAAGAGAATTAATTAGGAGAGTGGGGAAATGTGACTCTCCAATCAAGTCTGTTTGCCATCAAGTTAGGTATAGTATACACGTAGGTGCTGGTCAGAGTGTCGAATCACGGGCGTAAAGTAAAAATCACTTGGTGGAAAGATAAAAAAATTGTATACAAGGCCGGTCTGTCAGCACACAACCGCAAAAAAACATCAATTGATATCCCTGCCAAACTTGAGGTGAACCAAAGTTTAGAAAAAGTTCACCAATTCCAATGAATGGAAACATATCATTTTATGTAGTGACACTCTTGTATCTCAGTCACAATTCCCATTTGCTGTTATCCCCAGGTGATACAGTACTACATGAGAGTGTCAGACATGGCTTGCTAGAGTGTACAAAAGAACTGCTTCTCCGTGGTATCAATGTCAATTACTCCAACATAGCGGGCTTTACACCTCTTCACTATGCCGTAGTCCAGTCTAGCAAGTTTTCATACGATATGGTGGAACTTCTTGTCACGTTGGGTAGGAACATTGATGTCAATGCTCAGATTGGAGGCAGAGGGTGTGAGGCTAGTGGATGGAATGCTAGAGGTGGAACTGGTGAGTTAAAAAAATATGTATGTCCACATTGAGACTAATCAAAAATGTTAGATGGGTACTTCATGTTTTTTTCCTGCATGATCATTACTAGAACTTTTGTTTGCATCATGCTTTCTTATTATGTTCAAAGTGCATCAATGCGCAACTGTGGGGGTTGATTTGTACTTGAGGAACAAGATTTCAAATTAGTTTGCAGAAATGTGAACTTCCCTTATGTGAAGAACAGTAATAAAATGTAAATGAAAAAAGATATATAATAAGGACTCTAATAAAGTTATTAGAAGAAGAGGCGTTAGCACTCTTGGAGGGTGAAAGTTAAAGAATGCAATGAGCAATGGATAAGATTCATCATGATGTTTTCATTGTGTTATATGTTTTAGGTCTCCGTCCATTACATCTTGTTGCCTTCAACCCACCAGAGCTACTTGGTCAAGAAACATTCCACACCGCTGAATTCCGTCTTGCTCGTAACTTTGTCACATCTGATCCAAGAAATCCCATCCGCCATGCAAAATGTGCAGTACTATTGATACAGTACGGAGCTGATTTTGATATCAGCTACAAAGGACAAAGTTTGCTACAGCAAGAAATTTATACCCAGCAGGATCTGTCAGTACTTAATGCTATTATCCGTTCATCTATGACACTGCAGGTGAGATATTTAATTATGTTTTATGATAAGGTTACATTGTGAAAGCTGCTCTTTTTCTTCACTCCAGCAAGTCTTGTGACAGAAAAAAATATAAGGAATATACTAAGGTTTTCAAACCAGGTAAGTAGCGGATACAAGTCTCAAGCCAGTAGCATGCATGAGGGTGATGTTGGGAGCTTCAGCCTATTTTTGACACATTTCAGCCATTTAGTCCCTCTGGGTGAAGGTTTCTGAGCATGCCCCTGCAAGTTATCACAGCCAACGTTCAAAATAAGCCCTATTGCAGTGCAAATTGTACCCCAAAATTAGCCTGTTGGGATACAACTTTAAAAGTGTGATGCAAAATTGCGATACCACATTGTACTGACTTCATGTGATTGAGACTGCACTTTTAGTTGCTCTGCTTCAGATGAAATTGCACCACAACTTTCAAAATGGGGTTCAAAAGTGCACCCAAGGTAAAAAATTAATTCAAAGACTAATCACATCTGTATGTAAGGTGTTAGACTTGAGACTGCTGTATAATTCTACTCTTGAATGCTAGCTATCACATTGAATTATGAATTATGAATAAATGATTTAAACAAACTTGACAGATGAAATCGATGCCTTGTGAAAAGCCACTGTAATCTGATGTCATATTATTTTCTGTTTCATACCCAGTGATACCTCATGCATCTTTTCCTGGGTAGGATTAGGCCTGTGCTCACTGCAGGGGCATGACAACTGGTATTATAGCCCTGTTATATTGAGTAAAATGCTGATACCTATTACAATGCATCAAAATGCCCAGGGAAATTAATGATATGTCACTGGAGCTGGAATAGATAATAATTGCTCAATCATTTATTACAAATTGTACAGACAAAACCTTACAAATGTCACTCATTGTGATAATTTCTGATTACTAGGTGCCAAGCAAGCCAGCAGGTATAACCAACTATGAGGCTGAATCAGAAATGGTGCTACAGAAACTTGCATGGCTGAGGGCGCTGTTTACATCACCGCGAAGCCTTCAGCATTGTTGTCGGTATACCATCAGAAGTCACCTTACAGCACAGAAACTAAATCGAACGAGAGAACTGCCATTACCACCTTCACTTCAAGACTATCTACTGCTCAAGACCTAAGATGGATGGCGTTTTGGTTTGTACTATTTTAATCATGTTATTGTGGATTTATAAATTAATTACTGGGTTTTTTTTACAATTAACTTAACTTGGTTAACTAAATTATTTGTGAAACCCTCAATGTGAGGGATGACAGTTTATGTGTACAGGAACTATGATCTGAGAACATAGCATATAACAAAGCATTGGAGTGGTTGAAATTAAAATACATTGAATTAACATTGAATGAAATGGAAATTTCTTTCTTTGAAACAGTACTTAGCTTTCGGTAAGTTGGGGGGTTCTTTTACGTTGCATAAGGTCACAGTTTCATAAATTGCCATGTTGAGGATTTTACAAACATTTTGTTTGGTAAAATCCTCTGTTGTGTATTTTGTTTTATGTATATTTTACCATGAAGAAATCAACACTGGAAACCTCAAGTTAAATTCTGCGGAAAATTCAATAAGTTGCCTTTGCAATAAGACTACAACCTGTTCAATGGTCTGTGCTATTTTATTTGTCATATTTGTACATTCCAAGCACATGGTAATTGACTAGGCAATCCATGTAAAACTAAAAGAACACTTTCTGACATACATTTTAAGCAAGGTGAAAGCCACATGAACTGTGTAAGATACGATATGATATACATATTCAACTTATTGTATGACAACCTATACTGTTCAGCATTATAAGGGGATTATTTTCATGGATTACTTTGTTGTTGTAAATTCCTTAGATCAGTATTTTGTCGTTTGGCATTAAAAAGCCATTAGCCCCTGAACATGTTTAAAGCCAAACCCTTATGTGTTGGCAGTTTTGTTTTAAACATGTTCAGGGGCCACAAACACATAGGAGGTTTTTCATGCCCAACAACAATTTGCAACTTCATCTGTTTAATCAGTCTGAGATTGAAAAACAGACAAATAGAAGCTGGTTTAAATCACAGAAAAATGCTCTCTGAACATGCTCAAGTATGCAACTTTAAGCCCTGAATGAGAAATACAAGAGGCTTTCAATTTTTGAAAATGAATGTTTGCTGTAACCTAACTCAAATGTTATTATTTCCAGCCAAGGACAGGCTAGATCAGATTGGTTCACGTCACAGAATTAGAGAAGGAGAACCGGGAAATTGTGGGTATTTGGGTCCTTGCCGACGGTGCGCGGAGACAAAGGAAAACAATTCTGCATCTCATCTTTAGCGTCTTGGTATCGCATGCAGGTTGCATCAAGTGCGTCGCTCAAATGCTAATCATGCGGTGTCGTGCTTGCATAACAATGAATGCCTCGTTCGCATTCCGAGGGAAACCAATTACTCCCAATTTTTGCTCCATGCCTGTATCAAGATGGCAGTCGAGTCCCGGTTCTCCTTCTCTAAATGCATATTGTATGTAAGAGGTAAGTGCTCTCTCTTTTGCTAGTGCAGAGAGTAGAATCATTTGTTTAATCCTTAAATCTTTAGTATTTTATATGCTTTCCCCAATAAGGTGCTTGGGATGACTAAATGTTTTAAGCAGTGTGAATGGCCCAACCAAAGATAAATATGTATTTCAATTGATCACCCAATTCATTTTCACTGCTATAAATCTGTGTCAATTTATATATGAATAAGACATTATTTTAACAACACATTTTTATCATTTAAAGTATCCATTATCATGAGTTTTCAAAACTTACCATAATCCAGTTTTGTGGGATTTATTTTCATATGAACCAACAAGTATCATAGTTGCACATATATATTATGGGTGTCCTAAAGCTATTCTTATATTATTAGTACTCACAGCAGTGGGTAAAAATAAATATATGTGATGAGTGATCTACATTTATACCAAAAATTGGGTGAACATTGCATGTTTGTACAGTTGTTTAGCCACCAATAGATTTTGTCTTACAGTTTGTATGCCGCTGGGATTTTCAAATCTTGTAAGAGTGCACTTACATTATTACCCCAAGACAGAGAAACGAAAGAATCACATCACGCCAAACATTTTGCCTCACATCTCAGCCATTGAACATGGGCGAGATTTATATTGCAAGTATTAATCAAATACGCAAACAATTTAATATAATATAAATCAGCAAAGCAATTGCAATCATATTCTTTCATGATGAAGAATCTAAAAGCAAACATTTATACCGCAAGCTGGTGTGAATTTTGCTGAAAGCGAAATACTTAAGAAGCAAAAGCTGGATTATGAATTACCCAACTAGCTGAAAGTGAAATACTTTGGAAGCCAATGCAAACAAGCTGGTGTGAATTACGCAATAGCTGAAAGCAAACTACTTGAGAAGCAAAAGCAAAAAGCTGATTGTGCATTACCTCAAACAGCTGAAAGTGAGATACTTTGGAAGCAAGAGCAAAATTTATTTGCTGAAGCCTTCAGCATTATTAATTAGAATATTTGATGCAACTGGCTGGAGCCAGTGAGAAGTTCCGAGCTTGCTTGCAGGGGATGTTCCTTGAAAAATTTGAAATTCAAAGGATATTTTTGATTATTATATCATTGGTTTATGTTAAAACAGTCAAAATACCATTTACAATTTCACTGCAAGCTCATGCTGGTGATTTCACTGATTTTGTAGTGCCTAGTATGAGACAACCAAGATTCAGTGGCTCAAACCATCCACATGTACTTTTGTCTTTGGACTAACAATCACCGACAATACAGGCATAATGCTGAATACAATGTATTTCTTTGCCATGTTTTTTGTCCCAGCAAAGGTGTCCAACCATGTTCCCATATCCTGTGAAAAACACTCCTCCCATGGCATGGTCACAGCAAACCCCCTTCCTATTATGTTTATTGCCTCTTTCATTGAGAGTGACGGTCCCCACTATCTTTTCTTCGCCATCTTTTGGTATCTCCGGGACTGTTGGTTGCAATTGTAAACCGGTTAACCATATGGTTATTGGGGCCCAAGCGTGTTCGATCATATTGAACTTGCTGTCTCTGGGGGCATAAGAGACAATATTAAGATATTAAATTACAATCTCTCCACAGTCTTCCCATGCACATTAGTAGCTTTAGTGAGTTCATGCACCAGTCCGGACCATTGTCTGTTACGGTCCCCACTATCCTTTCTTCGCCATCTTTTGGTATCCTGAATTAGCAAAAGATACAATTTTAACAGCATGAGCAAATTCATCTGGTACATGGATATGTGTGACAATGTAAAAAGGTAAATAATATAATATTACCTATATAAATAATATTTTATACAAGTTACAAAATATTCATATATTCATGTTTTATTAGCATTTATCAAAAAGTGACCCGAAGGTCAAATTACATAATAAATTTACAAAGATTAAAACAACTAGCATGCAAACATTTTTAAAGAATGACATCTGTATAACACACAGGATGATATAAAATTTCATTTACAGAAACCATTGCATTTTAAAAATAGTATCATAAAATATAAATAAAATTGAAAAAATAACACTCCCAACATGTTCCTGGTATAAACATGCCAGGAACATGCTACCCTCCCCCTGTTTTGCTCATTTTCTTTCATTCATCCCATTCATTGGATCTTAGAGGGCATGCCGAAATTTGCGGATAACTGTTGAAAAGCCCCAAAGCATTGGCCATCTGCTACCGCAAAATCACCAGTCCACTTGGATTGGGGTGTGTGCATTCATACTTGGCCCATGTTTATTGGTCATATGCAGGTTTGGGTGGAGAACATCATTATACCTGCGTATTACCTCCCAACTTCTCCCTGCACACCTTGTGGGCAAATTTATTTGGGTTTTTTGTACCACAAACGCCTGCCCCTTTTGTCATTTCCAAGAAATATCCTAATCTTAAAATCCTAATCTGATTAGGCTATCAGACCCCTGGGATCAGACCAAATGATCCTTGTGAAAGGGAGAAGCTGCCTAATGGCCTCATGTGCAAGGCTGTTTCTTTGTAGTTATGAACGGCGATTGTTTGGTATCATACCTATAAATCTTGTCGATGCCAGCATGCTGTACATGTGCCCAATCCAGAAGGCTGATCATCATACATACAAATGAGATTGGGCTTTCTCACACTGGAAGCACGTCCAAAATACAGAACATGGTCATTTGATTTTTCATATATTCAATTAAACTAAATGTGTAGCGTGCTAATAATAAAAGATTTAGAACTAATACAACTATAACTATGGCATATCTGCAACAAAAAGAAGTCTTGATGAATGTTGATTAAGTTACATGTAAACTGTATTACCTGCTTTGAGGGCTTCAAGCCTGTCCTGCGACAATGCGGATGTTGCATCAATGCAGATGCAGCTGACATTACGGGTGCTGCCCGAAGGCCTGTCTATGGTGTCTAGCAGCACTGTTGGCTTGTTCTGGTGCTGCTTCTTGGTGGTTATGAATGGTGATTGTTTGGTATCATACCTAATCTTGTCGATGCCAGCATGATGTACATATGCAGCTGACATTACAGGTGCTGCCCGAAGGCCTGTCTATGGTGTCTAGCAGCACTATTGGCTTGTTCTGGTGCTGTTTCTTTGTGGTTATGAATGGTGATTATTGGTATCGTACCTATTCTTGTCGATGCCAGCATGATGTACATATGCAACTGACATTACGGGTGCTGCCCGAAGGCCTGTCTATGGTGTCTAGCAGCACTGTTGGCTTGTTCTGGTGCTGTTTCTTTGTAGTTATGAACGGCGATTGTTTGGTATCATACCTAATCTTGTCGATGCCAGCATGATGTACATATGCAGCTGACATTACAGGTGCTGCCCGAAGGCCTGTCTAGGGTGTCTAGCAGCACTATTGGCTTGTTCTGGTGCTGTTTCTTTGTGGTTATGAATGGTGATTGTTTGGTATCGTACCTAATCTTGTCGATGCCAGCATGATGTACATATGCAGCTGACATTACAGGTGCTGCCCGAAGGCCTGTCTATGGTGTCTAGCAGCACTGTTGGCTTGTTCTGGTGCTGTTTCTTTGTGGTTATGAATGGTGATTGTTTGGTATCATACCTAATCTTGTCGATGCTAGCATGATGTACAGATGCAGCTGACATTACGGGTGCTGCCCGAAGGCCTGTCTATGGTGTCTAGCAGCACTGTTGGCTTGTTCTGGTGCTGTTTCTTTGTGGTTATGAATGGTGATTGTTTGGTATCATACCTAATCTTGTCGATGCCAGCATGATGTACATGTGCCCGATCCAGAAGGCTGATCAGTAAATTCTCCTCTATCATGACAATGCGGATGTTGCATCAATGCAGATGCAGCTGACATTACGGGTGCTGCCCGAAGGCCTGTCTATGGTGTCTAGCAGCACTGTTGGCTTGTTCTGGTGCTGCTTCTTGGTGGTTATGAATGGTGGTTGTTTGGTATCATACCTAATCTTGTCGATGCCAGCATGATGTACATATGCAGCTGACATTACAGGTACTGCCCGAAGGCCTGTCTATGGTGTCTAGCAACACTGTTGGCTTGTTCTGGTGCTGTTTCTTTGTGGTTATGAATGGTGATTGTTTGGTATCATACCTAATCTTGTCGATGCCAGCATGATGTACATATGCAGCTGACATTACGGGTGCTGCCCGAAGGCCTGTCTATGGTGTCTAGCAGCACTATTGGCTTGTTCTGGTGCTGTTTCTTTGTGGTTATGAATGGTGATTGTTTGGTATCGTACCTAATCTTGTCGATGCCAGCATGATGTACATATGCAGCTGGCATTACAGGTGCTGCCCGAAGGCCTGTCTATGGTGTCTAGCAGCACTGTTGGCTTGTTCTGGTGCTGTTTCTTTGTGGTTATGAATGGTGATTGTTTGGTATCATACCTAATCTTGTCGATGCTAGCATGATGTACAGATGCAGCTGACATTACGGGTGCTGCCCGAAGGCCTGTCTATGGTGTCTAGCAGCACTGTTGGCTTGTTCTGGTGCTGTTTCTTTGTGGTTATGAATGGTGATTGTTTGGTATCATACCTAATCTTGTCGATGCCAGCATGATGTACATGTGCCCGATCCAGAAGGCTGATCAGTAAATTCTCCTCTATCATGACCCTTATTTCCCCGATAGGGGCACACAAATATTGTTTGTCCCTATGTGAATAACAATTGTTGTTGGAAAAGTATTGTGTTTTTACTCTAACTGCCTCCAGTTTTCTGCTTCTAAAGCCGCATTAAGCACATCTTCCAAGGTGGATGATTTCATGCGGTGTACCACATCACACACTTCTGCCTCCTTGATGGCGTCTTTGAATAGGGGGGTCACACCACTTTTGTCATGATAACAAATTTAATTAATTCCAAGTTTTTCAAAAACTACTTTAAAAAAGATGAAGATAGCAAAAAAACCGGATCGAATCCGACAAATACTTTTCGAAAGTTATGACCATTTAAAGTTTCCATAAAATGGCTTTTTTTCAGCGCATAAATTGGCCCAAAATGCTCAAATTTCATTTAAATAGCATCTTTACGGAGCTGTAAATTCTGATTTTAGAGTTTCTTATGCCCAGGTTTAGTTTAAATGTGCTCTATTACATAAGTTTTATGCAAAAAAAATAGTAAAAAGCATACTCTTTACTTCGCTTTTGAAATATAAAACTCCAAAATGGAAAAAAACGTGAAAATCACCATCCGTCGCAAATCGGCGCGTGCGAAAAATGACTAAGTATTGCTAATTAAATATGCGAACCCAAATTTGACCCCTTTTGGAAGCTCAAAATGCCATAAACCCCCCTATATAGGGGTTATTTGGGGTGCTCTTTTCATTTCTGATGTCAAAATAACAGTATCTCACTTGGAAATGTTAGAAATAGGCTATGCCCTTCGAAAAATAACTTAATTTGCATATATGTACCTAAATTACATGTGACGGTCCTAGTAGCATCCAAGATTTGGAAATGCAATGCAAAATTGCTTACACCACTTGTTGCACTTACACCACTTGTTTGAAGTACATTTTATGCATTATAATATAAGTGTATGAAAGGCAAACACAAATGCACAATAATATGAAGCTTGAACTTGAATACCATTTCACTTTGTGATACTGATATCCTAATGTATACAAGCAGCCGTACATCTTGAACTCAGTATTACCTTATTCATGGGTGATTATCAGCATAAAGAAAGTGAGAAATTTGCTGGTTGTAAAGTTAAATACTGCACTTACCTAAGTTACCTTCTTCTTGTCTTTGTACTATTGCAGCAATTTGTTTTGAGTCAATAAATAAAGAGTCACAGTTCACAATGCTATGTGTATATTGTTTTCCTTGTTGAGTGTGTCATAGTCCATTGTCCCAGCTTTGACAGCGCTGTTCACAGAGCTATGCGACTGTTGTAGTATTTATTATATTTTTTGTTCAAAGTAACCAACATGTCTTTCTCAATACACACATATCGAAGTGATTCTCCTGGAGTTAAAATAATGTCTCTGTGTATAATGGCAGCAATTAATGTTGGCTGGATATCCAGTTTGTTTTTTGGTGGCCAAGAAAATCTGTTCTGGTTGCCTTGCAAGCGTTGCATGTAGCTCACAATGACTTGGTCATGTTGGTTGGTCCCTTGAACATGAATAATTTCACCAGGATACCATGTGTCCTCCCAAGCTGCAACAACGATGTCACCCACCTTGAGATCTGCTTTGCCATCTACATAAAGTACAAAACAAAATATATTATTTGAATCAGTTAAATGAAATGAAGGAAGCTAAACATTTTCCTCTTTTTATTGCTGAATGCTGCAACTTGCTAAGTCAAATGAATTGTAAATATTTTGTGAGAGTTGCAAAATAGTAATATTTTGTTATTTGTGTCTTGCAAATAAAATACTTGGATTTGGAAGGCAGTATTAGCTGTTATGGTAGTTCAATTCTTCTGATTCCTTCAATAATAATTTAACAAAAATATGAAGTTGTTGTTCAATGCAATAAATTTGAGTGAAAAGAACCGTATCACTCACCTGTCTCCATTTCAGCTGCATCATCATCATCAGACTCTGTACTTTCATCCTCCATGTCATCTTCAGATTCAGAGCTTTCATCTTGCAAGTCATCTTCAGACTCCTCCTCATCGGATTCCTCATCTCTCTCCCTGGGCTGAGTGGGCTTCTCATTTCTGGTCGCCTCATCTGCAGCTAACCTCCTTGCTGACACATCTTGTGATTTTCTTCCTCCAACCCCAACAGATACCAGCTGATCTCTGATCTGGTCCTTGATATGGGTTATGGCTACGGCTGACTCTGTGTACTCTGCTGTGTCATTTTGATCATTAACTTCTGGAGTTGGTTGATGAACAAACTCCACCAAAGTACACAAGTCCCTGGCAAGCACCTCTGTTGATTTAGTGACTTTTACAAGTTCTTTCCTGTTTGGCAAGTCTGTCAAGTCATATGTGTCCTTTATGAGTTGTATGTGCAGCTTTGCTATGTGAGTTTTCTCTGTTTTAGATTTTGAGGAATTCAGGAAGGTCTCCACTTCATGTTTTGTTTTACACTCCCCCCCCCCATGGTCATTTACTGTTTTCTTCCTGGCAGCCAACTTCTTGTTTAGCGCGTTTTTCTTCCGCTGCTGATCTGCCCTGTGCTCTTCCATGTGCCTCTCTTTCTCCAAGGAGATATCCTCTGACAATTTGTTGTAGAGGTCATGAAGAGCACGTCTGCCACGGAGAGCAAGTTTCATGACCCGCCTATATTCTGCAGGCTCAGTTGAGCGCAGTGTTTCCAATAACTGGTCAGTCCTGTTCAGTCGATAGAGACACTGTCCTTCTGTGTTCAAGTGAGTCATTGTTGGTTTTGAAGCCGCAACCCAAGCCCAATAGCCAAAGTCATTTTCCCCTCGCTTGTTACTTTTGAGTGTGTCCTTTGTTTGCTCGGTAAGTGATTGCGAGGCTGGGCCACTGTATTTGCCTTCCAGATGATCTGCAAACCTGCGCTTGTACACCACCAACAGCTTAACAACAGCTCACCTCCAGTGCCTGCTTTGTTGCATTCTGCAGTGACATATCTTCATACAGCTCATCAAATATATGATCTTTGATAGGCACTAACTCCTCCCCTGTCTCAAGTATAAATACTGGTGGCATTTCTTTGTTTAAGAGGGGAGTCGCATCTGTTGACCATTCCTGAAGCTTTACGTGCGATTTCTTGATGTGGTCTGTCAACTTCAGAATTGGAACATCTGGATGTTCTATTAGGCGCCAATAGGGTTCAGTGAACTGCTTGTGGAGAATGCCAAGGGCCCTTATACCAGCTACAAGTTTGCCACAGGTTATATCAGCTAGGACAGCACGCAGAAGCTTATTTGATGCCTTGATGTAACCGCCATCAAACATTTCCTTTATGTGGTGACGATGGTAGAACACTGATGCTGCATTGGCAAATAGGACATTGAAGCGGTTTGCCCTGAACGTTTCCAGTTCATTGCGAGGAATCCCTTTGATATTCAAGAAAGTCCGGAAGTGTCCGATTGCTCCTGACTTCTGGTCACCACCAGAAGCAAACGCAGAGCACGCAGTCCTGACTAGGCGTTGTGTGGCTGAGTCGCCATGCTTCCATGTATACTTTCCTGCTTTTTCTTGAAATTCTCTCAAGCCTTCTACTCCCGACTGACCATCAGTACTTCTCTACAAATCCTCCTACTTCTGCATGCCCTTGTCACAGTATGTAGCTTAATCCAATTAAACCATGCAAGTGACAATAAAAATGGTTCATGGACAATAGTTCATCTTTCTCTTCATCCTCCAGCTCGTCCCACTTCTCTGTCACCTCAGGTACTATGTTTTTCCTGTATTCTTCAAGTTTCTCATTGAAACTGCGCTGTGTGGCTGCCTGATCACCCATGGTGTTCTTGATTTTCTTTACGATTTCTTTTGCTTCTTTGGTACCGTTTTTCTTGTCGATAAGTGCGCCAAGTTTTTCTGTCATGAATGCGAATGTTTTTAATTGTGTGTTAGCGCCTCCAGCGGCAACTGGTAAAATGCCTGTGGTGAATGTTCGTCCACCCTCTACTGTCACTTCAAAATCTATGACCTTCACTCCATCTCTGCTGGTACCATCACTATGTGCAGTGGCATGAGTTGTTTTTTTCACTTCAGTAGCGACATGGTACGACGACAAAGCATTTGCCAGCATTGGAACCTTCCTGCATGAAGTTGCTTTTGGCAAATCATCTGCCTGGATTTCAAAGTTACAAATAATAGTCAGAACAGCTTCAGTGACTTTGGACATGTTCTTAGCACTAACTCCTAGTGCCATAAGGCGCACGTAACATTCCCATACTGCATTTGATATTTCACCATTTTCTTCTCTAAGATGAGGTTTGTTTCGTTCCCGTAAGTCTTCTAATTCATCTGCCAAATAATCTAATTGTCTTTTCAGTTCTTGCTTTTCTGCTGTTATTTGTTTGACTTTTTGTTTGAGTTTTTCATTTTCTTGGCTACTGATAACTTCTTCACTTTTCTAATAAGGGCATCTTCAGCGATTGTAGAGAGACGCTGCACTCCAACAATGTTGGAAAGCCACTTGATAAGAACATTTCTTGGTAATCCTTGCTTTGTTCGGTAAATCTCCAGCTCATATACCATCATAGATGTTAACTTTGGGCTCGGGTGAACACAGTTTTCAAACTGTTCAGATCTATTCCAACTCGCTGACATTCATCACCTATGAATACTTGTGAAGAAGGATAGAGTTGCTTAGCTGGCACATGAAGCTTGGACAAGACATCTTCATCATTTTCACAAGCTTCAGCAAGTTTTTTGGTTTTGGCCAGTAATGATGTCATTCTGGATGGAACAACAATGGATGCATCAAGTGGAGACAAGCTTTTGGGAAGACACTTTGATAAAGTTTCTCCTCGCTGTCGATGAACATTGCTGATGATATATACCCACGCATATGTAACAGTAGCCTCAGAAATCTTGAATGAAGCTGCAAATAAATAAAACATAATAAAAGTGGTCTAGTAAAATAAACCATGGATCATCAACATGTACAATTAGTTTTTATTTAGCCTTTATCAAATATTTTTTATTATTTAGGCCTATTTAATTTTCAGCCAATTTTTTTTTATGGTGGTGTTACCAGAAACCAAGAATTATTTTTAATTGGCCTTATTTAATTATTTTTATTATTTATTTAATTTTGTTCATATTTATTTTATTTTATTTTTAATTTTTAATACCAATTTCATCATTATAATTATTTGAAATTAATAATTTATTTCATTTACATTAGGCCTATTTTATTTTTGTTTAATTATTTGTATGTGTTTTAATTCATTGTATAGTTCATTGATACATTTTAACTTATTTATTTGTATTTACAGAATTAGTCATGTATTTATTATTATTTCATTCACCAAAACATGCTGATAAGCCACTACACTGTCCAACCATGGAGGTATATAAATAAATGGAGAATGATCCAGCCAAGCCTCTTTTGTACTACGTTGGTTATGACCAATTATTGTTGAATAGGCAATTTCAGGTTTATATTGATTATGCTAAGCTGATTACATTGTGAAGTCTGATTCACTGGCCATTGATTTCAATGGGGTAAAATGAAGTTTATACTTATTGGAAAGTGCTCATGTTTCATAAAATTTTGATATCAAAATCTCATTTTCGCCAAAAATTGAGTGCTTAAATTCTGAGACTATTATAGGCCTACCTAGGTTTAGGTATACTAGTCTCAGTTAAATTGCATCAAGAAATCAGTCTTTTTTAAACAAGAAACACCTTATCTGTTGTCATCTTGTGACTCCCTACATTTTGGTCATGAAAATTGAATTATGACTTTTTTCCCCAAAAAGTTATGACCCCCCGTATATTTGAAACCCCTCCTCCAAAGAAAATGATAGCCCCTAATAATTTTAATATAATCATTTAGGCCTAAATACTGATAATTATTTATTAAAATGAGAAGTTTAATGATGATGATTTAGGCGGCCTATACGATTTCATGACAATACAGAATTAAAAGTTTAAAACAATAACATGACATATCCGTCTATGGCACTCAATCAATTTGACCCAAGCTTCAACCACAATCACGGTTATCATACACTAAACTATGAGAAACTGTTTAAACAAAGTATGTAGGGCCTATAAATTCGTATATCAATTTCTCTCTAGAAAAGATTGTCTGATCATCACTTTTGCTTGAATTCAAGTACTTCCGTAAATTTTGCTCGTCAGAACTCAAATGGCCCAAATTGGCCCAACATAATCTTTTCACAATCGGAAGGTAAAAACGTTTTGCTTTCATTTGCACTATATTTGAACTCCCTCAGACCCCCTTAAAAGCTTAATATATGAACATGAAAACTAAGTATATTTGTCAAGTTACGGCACAATTAGTGTTGAAAACAGTTTCATAACTTGAGAACAGAACATCCGAATTTCTTCGGTTTTCGCGACGATCATACATTGAAACTATAAGTTATCAAAACTGGTGACTTTGAACATCTGATTGACTAGCTGACGCCATTATACAGTCTCTTTTACAAGGCTTCCGCACGGGTCAATGTAGGGTCAATTCCTATGAGGAAATTTTGGGAGTGACAATCAATGAACCATGGTAGAGGCTCATAACCATCGTGGAGATCAATAGCTTGGCTGAAGTGGCTGGTCAATTCAAGTTTGGTGACTCATTGAATAGAGGTAACGGGATAATCTCCACTTAGGAGATTAGAATTATGGCGATCATTCTCCATTTATTTATATACCTCCATGGTCCAACACCCTCCTGAATGAAGTTTTGTATATGTATACCAAAGTATCATATGGGGTGGTTTTCAAGCATCAACCAAGAAAAAACCCATTTCGACCTATTTCATTGCTGTAAATATTTATTTCAATTCATCATTTCAATAAAAGGATAAAACTTCACCAATAATGAAGGATTTAAATTACATGTTTAAGAGGATTTAAACTAAAAGTAGTTCAATTTAAAAACAGCATTTTAATATTAACCCCTTCAAATAATGGTATCGCCCATAAGAGTAGTCTCCTCTGCAGCCAGTTTGGTTACGCTCCCTCCACACAAACAGTCTGCCAATGGCCACTTATAACGCTGCTTTCTGATTGGCTACACGCTTGTAGCCAGAGAGCTGTACATACGGGAACTTGATTGACCTCAGTCTAGCTGGCGAGATGGCGGGTCAAACTTGCTCATGAATAATAAAGTAGCCGCTTCAGCCGATCGACCAATTGAAAGCTTTGTTTGACGCCAAGCTGGATGACGCCGCAGAAAACCGTTAGCTTAATCAAAAGGACCAGTTCAGTGACCATTGGCAGACTGTTTGTGTGGAGGGAGCGGAACCAAACTGGCTGCTGTGGAGACTACCATAAGAGCAGCGTGCCTCTGCTTGCGTGAGAAAATTCTGGAAAGGATTGCTTGGCCTTGTCAACACATTCCAAGATGATGAACTCATTTTGACTTTCATGAACATTATTTTGAAACAGGTAATTTTCTCAACAAAATGTCACTATAAGCTTGCATTTTCATTTTGACTTTTGTCTATATACTTCAACGAAATAAGGAAATAACAAATTAATGTGTTTAATCTTTCGAAAATCTGCAAAATTAACGATGGAAAAAGTTGAAAAAAGTGCTACTCAATTTTGATGATGAAGATTTCATCCACAACGAATACACATAAATAGTTTGACCACTAAATATAATATAATCAAATGAAAATAAATTTAGACTGTACCTGGAACTTCATTCTTTTCTATCAGGTCAATAACTTGTTCTTCTGTTGTCCCAGTAGCTTGGTAACATGATTTTTCCACGCTGAAACTAGGGCAAAGTTTCATCGCCTCAGGCTGCCTGCAGCGTAGTATCCATTTTCACATGTGTGCATGGGTGGGGTTGGAAAAGGTCGTTGCCCGACTTGGTGCCAGTGTTTGATTATTATTGAAAACAGGTGCATTAAATTAATCACATTTCAAGCTTTAAAATGATATAAACAAGATTTTTTTTTACTTTTCCAGAACATTTACTAAATAAAGCCTGAACTTTTCATTTGATTATAACTTAGGACTCAGATGTCGTATGAAGAAAAAAAGAAGTTCACCAAAAAGCCCTCACCCCCCTTTCTAGAAACACTGCCAACCCGGAAGTCTCAAGGGGGCGCAACACTAAATAAGCGTCCCATAGGATAACGTGTGATTTTGGCCTACTTCAAGCGCCATTCCTGGCGTCCCTGCAATACTTGGCAAAATAAATTTGGTATCAAATTAAAGCTCTGTTTCTGAAGATTCCAAAACTTTTGTCGGCATATATCGATGACCGTTGACTTTTTTCGCTATTTCGCTGTGCAAAAAATATGGCCTAAAAATATACTAAATTCACCACTCACATTTCAAAATCGGAAGTTGTCTTCATCCGCCACAGAGAATTGCTTTTGAGATAAAATGTCCGGTTTTTTCTGCATGTTATAATTGAAGACACTTGTCGAATTCAGATGAGCTGATATTGAGTGAGTTAAAGTGCAAAAGTCGGTAGATATGGTCGCTACAATCTCATACTCACTATGGACTATATTAGCTTCGAATTTTGTTCTTACATAAAATGCGTAGAGATTTAGTGTTGCGCTTTCTTATAAGGATTTAAAAGTTCTCAAAATCCATATTTGTCACTTATTAATTAAATTAGAGAAAATTTGTAGCTCAACACCGAAAATTTCATGTCTCTGCGACATTTCGTTCAAGAGAAATGTTGTTTTAAAGATCAGTGCCGAACGCGGAAAATCGCATATTTCGACTTTTCCTCCAATATGCGAGAGTTTGCACAAAACTCACTAAACTAGTGACAGACAACAATTTACGCACGTCTTTGAACCAAGTTTAATTTCTTTTCTAGATTATCTGTCTTGCCATTTTGTTTTGGCAAGCACTTGTTAATGAGTGTGAAGTACAAACTCCCCCCCCCCCTGTTTCAGTAGTAACAATTATGATCTTTTTGCATAGGCCTACTGAATATGCAGCAAAACGGCTTCATGCAGATTAACAATGCCTATTAACTTTAAAACCCATTTTTGAGCCTTTTTGAAGATTTTTGGATACAATGTCGAGACTTTGCAGGCACCTGCTCGGCCAATAAAGCATTTTTTTCCAATAATAATTCATCAGGGTGACTTTTCGTAATCCTTGTTTATCATCATGATTGAAATAGAACACATTTCATGACGCGCATTTCTTATTTTACGCGAAGAATGTAAAAGAACGCGCTCATAGCTACGGTCGTTACAAGGGGCGCAACACTAAATGAGCGTCCCATAGGATAATCCTGGCATCCCTGCAATACTTGGCAAAATAAATTTGGTATCAAATTAAAGCTCTGTTTCTGTAGATTCCAAAACTTTTGTCGGCATATATCGATGACCGTTGACTTTTTTTCGCTATTTCAGGTGCAAAAAATATGGCCTAAAAATATACTAAATTCACCACTCACATTTCAAAATCGGAAGTTGTCTTCATCCGCCACAGAGAATTGCTTTTGAGATAAAATGTCCGGTTTTTTCTGCATGTTATAATTGAAGACACTTGTCGAATTCATATGAGCTGATATTGAGTGATTTAAAGTGAACATGTCGGTAGATATGGTCGCTACATTCTCATACTCACTATGGACTATATTAGCGAATTTAGTTCGCTTACATAAAATGCGTAGTGATTTAGTGTTGCGCCCCTCAAGATATTGGCACTAAGTCGGGCAGCACACTGAAAGTGTGATGTTGGAGTGGATTCACTGCGATCACGGCACAGCTGTTGAAATAGTCCTATGCACAATGCATTGCCCAGGTTCGTGTCGGGCGATCTCCAAAATATTACCCAAACTTATCAAGCTACAAATATGAAACTACAGCCCCTATGATGACAATAAATAAGGAATAATAGCTTCATTTAGTGGTGAGTTGATTTCCAAAAGCTGGACTTAGTAAACCAAACCGTTTTTTTTTTATTGCAAATTTAAAATGGGTATTTTGTACCTTTGACTTGAATTTTGTGTGTGCATGGAATGCTGACAGTGCGAACAGCAATGCGTGCTCCCCCTACTTTGAAGTGTGTTATGGTTAAGCGCTGCATTCCGTCTACTGAATGTCTTCCCCCAGTTCTTGTAGCATCTCCTTAGGCTTTTGGGACCTCTGTTTCAAAATGGCCAATAATTCTCGGCCATATCTATGACGGAGACGATCGATGAGCTCTTGGAGACGGAATGCTTGTTGTCTGCCATTGGACACCGGTTTTGGGTATAACAGGGTATATGTAGAGACTGGGTCCCTGTCCGGGGTCCTGTGGTGTCTGGTGTGTGGTGAGTCAGGGCATTTGTCCTGTTCGTCCCAGTTACAAGATTTTTGTTGAAGGATGCAGGGAGATTGCTTTACATCCTGTGCATCTGTCAGAGTCTTGTGGTACTGGTGACTGCATGGCTGATGGTGAATCAGGGTACTTGTCCCATTCGTCCCAGTTATGGGGTCTACAGTGATAGATGGGGGGAGACCTGGACGTCCTTGGCGGGAGACTGTTGATTATGGTGTGGTGGTTTGGGGTCCTTGGCCCATTCGTCCCAATCATGAGTGGGGGACATCAGCGGTTTGTCATCCCAGTCATCATAGCCAACTTTGTCCATCAGACGGTAATTGCAAGGGGTGGTGGGGCTGTCAATATCAGGTGTATACCTTTTTGCCATGATGACAATTAATTAAGTTGAGAAAAAGTAACATGCTTGAGTAGTTTCCAGTTGTAAAACGTGCATCTTTGCATTGGACTTTCTCTAGGATTCTTACATCCTTTTCATAATACGGATCCCACGCAGCTATGCTGTATTCAAGATGGGGTCTAACCAAGGTGTGGTTAAGTTTCTCCTTGATGTTAATAGATGTGTGATGAACGTTTCTCTGGATAAAACCCTGTGTTCAGGAGGCTTTCGATGCTGCATGCTGACTCTGTTTACTTTACTTGACTTGTGGTTGTCCTGAATTTGAATAGCAAAATACTGACAACTTTTTGTTGGTTCCAGGGTAGTACCAAGCATGTTATAGGTGTGGACTTCTTGGTATCGATGGTTTGAGACTCGCATGATATTACATTTCTTAGCGCTGAAGCTTTGGAGAATTTGAGGATGGCTAAATCTGTAGTGATATGGTTGTTAAGGTTTATTGTCAAGTCTTGTGTAGTAAGGATGTGCTGAGATTCAGTTGATTTGGCTTTGCGAAAGGCATTTGATTTAGATTTGGTCAGATGTTTGATTTGGTCAGAACTATGAATATAAGATCATTTGTACCACACTGCACAATAAGAGAATTGGCTGTAGGGAAATCGTACTCTTTGATGTCGTCGCTAACCTTTGCTATCCGTCTACTGCAGCAAGCATCATTAACCACAGATACTCTTCGAGATTTTCAAAAACTTTTCTGGCAATTGAATTTCCAAAGATAAAGTTTCTGTTCAACTTGTTGAAAAGTTGGGGTTTTTTTGCAGCCAAAATTATGCCCCGAAAATACTGCTGTGCTAAAGCCAGCAGATGATTTCCTAGGTTATAAATACAGAAACTGGTAACATCATAAAAACACAGAAAATATGTTTATATTAATTTGTATCAATAATCAATTTCTTACCCACTCCCCCTGTACCCAGTCGCACTAGATAACCAGCCTTCGCCACCTGATTTTTTAATCTTTTCATATGTTCCTCCATTGAACCCACATGATAGGGTATCATTACATGATGTCCTTCAATAGAACACAAAGAGACGAGATAAGACGAGACAAATTTACATTAAAAATACATATCACTCTGGCAACCCTTCTTGAAATGGAAAAGTCAACATTTGATATTGTGGTATATTTTTTACCATTACTTGCAAAGGTATTGAATATTTGTATAATACTTGCAGAGATGCTATTTCTTGTTGCAAATAGATGAGGGTGGCTGATATGTAAAGCGGGTGATGCAGTGTCTATACTTGGAAGCAGTGTCAGGACTTCTTGAATTGTTTGTATACACCCATGGATGGTTGAGAAGAAAACTTGAGAGAGCAATTCTTGAAGATTCTTTGATGGTATTAGTCCAAAGCGTACTTCTCTCAATAGTCTGGTGGCATACTGGTGACGGTGATTGTGAAAACCAATCTATTGCATGATACCTTGGAGAATCTGTAATGAAAATGTAGATGAAAAGACATAGTGTACACATTATTTCCTCTGTGGGTGTGACGAGGTGTTAGATGCTGTTCTATTGCTGCACAAGTTTCATGTACAATCTTACACATAGTTGAGCGGCCTAACCCAAAGAGGTGTCCCAAGGCTCCGGTACTCAATGTTTGTAGCCAAATGCCAAAGTATCACTGTTATTGGGCTTCTCATATTTGTTTCCTGTTTCTCTAAATGAGGACGAAGCAGTCCGGCTATGTAATCAAACGTTGCTCTGATCAGCCTTTGGGATATTTAAATATCGAATTGAGTGCTTTGAACACCAGACACTCTATGACAATACAAGCATCTGAATCCAAATTGTTTTTACAATTTTCTATTTTCACACTGCCTCATTTTGGAGTCTTTTTAAAAAACGGGATTCACCAGTAAAAAATAAATGTCACTCCTACTAAACTACTTTAAAAGAGTTTTTCTTTGGTATGTTCTTCCTTTCAAACTCTAGCTGGCCTGAAAGGCACATACTGATCAAATGCGTCAGGGTATGTGTTGCAGATTTTCCACACCACACAGCGGGGGATGACAACTCAGACACCACAACCCAATCTGCCATATTGCCAGAGGATGTGTTGTCTGTAGCCAGCATGCCGTAAGCTGGCATTTTTCAGGCGTACATCTGCTTGGGCCAAGTTAGCCATTGCAAGAACGTCCGCTCTGTACAACATGCTCAGGTTGAGAACATGCCTGTCCAAGCAGAGAGCATGCATTTCCTTCAGGCACAAATGAAGAAGAAAAAAAAATAGAAAAGAACTGTTAAGTATGGGCCAACTGAAACTTTATTGTATTTATGAATATTATCAATCATCCAGGTAGATCAAATAGTTGACTAAATTATAATTCTATTCAACTGGACTTACTATTTGTGATGGCTACGGTATCACGTCATATCCATGACGCATCATCAGGCCGACTGGTCTTGAATTGGCTCTGTATTCTTGACCTGTGACGTCACGATGGTAGAAATGACGTCACACGAGAGCTATATATGTTCGCAGGGAGGAGCCAACTTTGAATCGCGGAGGGGGACTACGCCACAACTTGTCCAAGAGTTACGAACCAACCATCAGGAAGATCCCTCGACGACTCTCGTGTGACGTCATTTCTACCATCGTGACGTCACAGGTCAAGAATACAGAGCCAATTCAAGACCAGTCGGCCTGATGATGCGTCATGGATATGACGTGATACCGTAGCCATCACAAATAGTAAGTCCAGTTGAATAGAATTATAATTTAGTCAACTATATGAAACTTTATTGCACTTTTTGGTCATAAAACAACAATTTGTATTATTTGGGAGTCAAGTATCACCTGGGATCAAGTAAAAATGAAGTGCAAAATTTGTGCTTTTCATGTGAACTACAACCTGATTGGAAGTAGTATTGACACCTGCATCCCTGTTTGACTCCTCCACATTGTTAGCTTCTTGTATGTTGCTCTTATCCATGACCACATCTGCACCTTTTATAACAATCAATTCCAGCACCTCTCCCACCACTGGCTGGGCATCACTCTCCACTTTTGATGATGGTCCACCACTCCCACCTTCCCTACTCTTCCGCCTTGTTCTCCTGTCCTTCAAGGACGTAGATTTCTTCTGAATCTCAGCCTTTTCAAGCTGCAGTTTGCTAAGCTGCAGTTTCAGCTCCGAGCTTTGCTGCTCAAATGATACTGCTTGTCCAAAATTGCTAGAATTCACTACCCTCTCTTTCCCCTTGTCCAGCAATTCCATTTGCGTCTCCATGCTTTTCATTTGTTCTGTAATTTCACCAAGGCGCTCTTCCCTTGCCACTTCCTTCGAGTAGGTGGACGAAATATTAACATTTGAGACATTTTTCATGAGCTTTGAACTTGCGAGAAGCCATGGTCATTTCATTTCATTTCATTTTATTTAGCACTCAAAATACATCAAAAATTGCAAACAAAAAGAAAATACAATAGATTGCACATTATGGATAAAATACTTTAAAATCTACTGTACATGTATGTAATTCAGGGTACCAGAATAAACTATTGCACAAGGTGACAATGGAATAAATACCAATGAGTACCAAGGATAGCCCAAAAAGCCTTCCGAAAAAAGCTTAATTCCATTGGGGTCCTTGTAAGGCAAAAAAACAATAAAGCAGCAGCAGCAATGATTAAGGCAGGAGGACGAGCAAAACATAACAAAGATGAAAAACAAACGAGCAAAAGAGGGCCTAATAATTTTCGTGATGCATAATATCATTGTCGACCACGAACACGATAGCACTGGTAATTACAAAGAACATAGTAAATAGTCAGATTTCTTTTCTTTTTTTTCCAAACCTTCAGTTTTTAAAAAAAAACTCAAATATTAAATAATGCTTCTTCAATTAGGGGACATTTATCAATTTTGACTTCTGGATATTTGTTAGACATGTTAGATAATCAATTTAAGATTAGTCTTTCAATAAAATATTAATTTTAAGTGAAAAACATTGATTTTTTGTACAAATTGGCATCACATCGCGAAAAGGGCTATCAAAGTTTCTTTTGTATGTTTCCCTGCTTTCATTTCATCAAGTCATTCCAATCTGTCGTGATCGCCATCCTATTGAAGCTACAGTCCATGAGTCATTGATAGTTCTCGAGTACTGTACATGTAAATCCTTCTTGCCAGCTCCCATTGAATTTCCATGCTCATGCTGTGATTTATTTTTTTATTTGGCAAAATTGACAACACTAGTACAAAAAATATGCAGGAACGTGAAGACAAAATAGCAATCAATTAAGCAGCATCATCCACACACATGCATGCAAGAAACATACAACATTATGTAATCACCTGCTAGGGACCCGACTCGGCAATTGCATTTATAGTCCATTGCTTTTGTCCATAAACTGCAATCATGCAATGAACGTCAGTGCTGTTGAATTTTGCACAGAATAATAGTCAAAACACAGTGCATATATGTAAAAAACCAGACTTTGACCGAAATTGAGGGTGTTCTGTGAATTTCTGTGTGCGATATCTCTCAATGCCTTTTAAGTTTGGTAGTGATGTCAATGGTTTTTGAAAGGTTGTGTCACAAGCATGTTGACAAACTGCTAAGATATAAGTTGTACTTGTACGCATGTTTATATAAAATAATATTCCCTGCCAATGTGGAGATGACTATAATTCTTTTCACTTGCCAAGAGCAGCATTTACCAAAGTTGGGTTCACTTGTTTCAGTGTTGTAATAGCTTAGCTAGATCTTCTGGTGTGTGCACCATGTGAACAAGTGATCTAGCCATCTTCGTAGCCGTCTTCCCTCTACGTTTCAGTTTGTCTAAAGTACCTTGATAGGTGAAAACCCCAGATAATGGGACCAACTCTACCATCTGTGGAAAAAAAAGCATATCAATAGCCACTGGTAATTACAATGAAAATATACATATGCCATGGTCAAATACATGTATTATACAGTGGAACTTGCTTGTCAGGGCCTTGGATTTTAGTTTGTATTACAAGCTAGGATTTGTGTGATCAGGGCTAAAACGGAATAAACTGGTCTTTTCTCAAGGTTAGCAATAACAATTTTAGTGATAGCCTACAAGTGCTCGTCATGTGAATCCTATAAAGCCGGTAATGTTACTGCCCTATACAATTAACTCGTACAAATACATGGATTATGGTTATATACTGGGCTGGTACAGAGAATGACTTAGATAAGGCAAAAAAGCATCTGAAAGCTGCAGCATGTGCTTGATTTGCACACATGTCTCCAGAGAAATTAACCAATTTATTGTTTAAAAAATATTGGTAAAATTCTTTTTATTGGTAAATTTCTTTTTAACAAGGTAGAACCTGTCACATCATTGTCCATTATCCAGGTGGTTCTACACACTTGCTGTGCTCCTATATTATGAAGAGATTTGGCTTTGGCCCTTTGGCAGTGTTGGTTCAAATAATCCTTTATCCATCTTGTCTGCTTTAAAAGGCTTCTTTCTTTGAACTGATCCCGAGCTTTCTTCGCAGAAATGGCGACAATTGGTCTAGTGCATCTCTGTGTGCAGCACATCATTCTTTTTACTGCACCTAAAGAATGGACACAGGTGTTCCATGTCAAAGAGAGTATAAAATACCATTAATACAACTGAGAACAACGTGATACATGATTGGTGTGAAGAATCATACCGCACCGTGCTATCAACAAAAGCGCCATCGCCAGTGTGTGATTGGTTATGGTGTTTCTGTTTACACCTTTCTAATTTGCTTTCTGAACATTTCTAAAAAAACAAAAATCAATGGATCTCAAAAATAATGTTCAAATAAAAAAAATCACTTGAGAATCTGAGAATCATGTGGATTATTTGATTCAAGGTTGAAATGAAAAAGGAAATTTTTAGCTGATATTTTCAGTGTGGACAACTTTACCCTTTATCAAATCTATATCGTGCTTCCAAGGGCCCATGAAATTCTCAAGCAGTTAATTGAATGGTAAATACTGCCTATAGAAAGAATTAAGACATTTTTTTGAGTATATTCTTATACTACTTACCAAATTCTGTTTCTCTTTCCTCTTCAGACATGTACATGTATGGGGCATTTGCATATTTGCATATTGGGCAGATGTGGCTTGACTGTTGTATGCCTTTGATGATGTCATATTTAGGTTAAGACATAGTTTGATTATGGGTGGATGCCATTGAATTAATCTGGGGTTGCTTACACCTGCAGCCTGCACCTGTTATTCCCAGAAAAGTTTCTAAACAGACCGGTCTATGATTTCCTTCAGGTTACTTATTTCATCATTTGCTGCCATGTTTCTCTCTTGCTGTCAGTTGTTCAATTGTTTGATAGCGGTAATTTATTTTGGATGTGTCTTTTTAATTTTGATCATCTTTGTATTTCCTGGAGATCATAGCCCTCAACGCACCTCTATATTTAATTTGCTTGTTGCATCGAAGTTTATTGATCAGCAGGTGGCAATGAATAGATCCTACTGCATTTGGATGTATATGCGTTGTATGCCACACACATGAAGAACTTTACTAGTATTCTCCTGGGCCATTTGTAGTGTCTATACAATATTTGTATAAGCGTCTCATTTGATCATTCAAATCTGCGTCACCCATGTATTTATTGTACGCTTTCACTGCCTTCGGACAGAATACTGGTAGTCTCACACGTCTACCAGTAGCTGTGGTTGGCGATCTTGTGAGGGAGCCTTGTCATTGTCATCATCTTGGTTTCGTAGATCCGTTTCTAATTTTGCCATTGGTTTCAACAACCGCTGGCAGCAGGCGTCTTTTTTTCTCCTTTTCTGGCCGCTACCACTATCCAAAGTACTGCAGGCTTGTGCCACTCTTCATTGACGGTGAAGATCGCCTTCACTCCCATGCATGATGCGATGACGGTCAGCAATTGGAAAAATATAAAAGGATGTGGAGCTCCAATTGCTCGGCAATGAGCATTAATGGTCTTGAAGACATGATCTCCTAGCCGCTACCACTATCCAAAATATTGCAGGCTCGTGCCACTCTTCATTGACGGTGAAGGTCGCCTTCACTCCCATGCATGATGCGATGACGGTCAGCAATTGGAAAAAAAAAAAAAAAAGGATGTGGAGCTCAATTGCTCGGCAATGAGCATTAATGGTCTTGAAGACATGATCTCCTAGCCGCTACCACTATCCAAAATATTGCAGGCTCATGCCACTCTTCATTGACGGTGAAGGTCGCCTTCACTCCAATGCATGATGCGATGACGGTCAGCAATTGGAAAAATATAAAAGGATGTGGAGCTCCAATTGCTCGGCAATGAGCCTTAATGGTCTTGAAGACATGATCTCCTAGTCGCTACCACTATCCAAAATATTGCAGGCTCGTGCCACTCTTCATTGACGGTGAAGGTCGCCTTCACTCCCATGCACGATGCGATGACGGTCAGCAATTGGAAAAATATAAAAGGATGTGGAGCTCCAATTGCTCGGCAATGAGCATTAATGGTCTTGAAGACATAATCTCCACAAACGGCTTCTACATCAAAGTCTATCTCCTGTGCCGCTTTCATGCAAGCGTTTGTTAAGTCTGGAGAAAGTTTCTCACTTGCCATATTGTGGTGCTATTCGACAGTATACTAATGCAGGATACTGGTAGTCTCACACGTCTACCAGTAGCTGTGGTTGGCGATCTTGTGAGGGAGCCATGTCATTGTCATCATCTTGGTTTCGTAGATCCATTTCTAATTTTGCCATTGGTTTCAACAACCGCTGGCAGCAGGCGTCTTTTTTTCTCCTTTTCTGGCCGCTACCACTATCCAAAGTATTGCAGGCTTGTGCCACTCTTCATTGACGGTGAAGATCGCCTTCACTCCCATGCATGATGCGATGACGGTCAGCAATTGGAAAAATATAAAAGGATGTGGAGCTCCAATTGCTCGGCAATGAGCATTAATGGTCTTGAAGACATGATCTCCTAGCCGCTACCACTATCCAAAATATTGCAGGCTCGTGCCACTCTTCATTGACGGTGAAGGTCGCCTTCACTCCCATGCATGATGCGATGACGGTCAGCAATTGGAAAAAAAAAGGATGTGGAGCTCAATTGCTCGGCAATGAGCATTAATGGTCTTGAAGACATGATCTCCTAGCCGCTACCACTATCCAAAATATTGCAGGCTCATGCCACTCTTCATTGACGGTGAAGGTCGCCTTCACTCCAATGCATGATGCGATGACGGTCAGCAATTGGAAAAATATAAAGGATGTGGAGCTCAATTGCTCGGCAATGAGCCTTAATGGTCTTGAAGACATGATCTCCTAGTCGCTACCACTATCCAAAATATTGCAGGCTCGTGCCACTCTTCATTGACGGTGAAGGTCGCCTTCACTCCCATGCACGATGCGATGACGGTCAGCAATTGGAAAAATATAAAAGGATGTGGAGCTCCAATTGCTCGGCAATGAGCATTAATGGTCTTGAAGACATAATCTCCACAAACGGCTTCTACATCAAAGTCTATCTCCTGTGCCGCTTTCATGCAAGCGTTTGTTAAGTCTGGAGAAAGTTTCTCACTTGCCATATTGTGGTGCTATTCGACAGTATACTAATGCAGGATACTGGTAGTCTCACACGTCTACCAGTAGCTGTGGTTGGCGATCTTGTGAGGGAGCCATGTCATTGTCATCATCTTGGTTTCGTAGATCCATTTCTAATTTTGCCATTGGTTTCAACAACCGCTGGCAGCAGGCGTCTTTTTTCTCCTTTTCTGGCGCTACCACTATCCAAAGTATTGCAGGCTTGTGCCACTCTTCATTGACGGTGAAGATCGCCTTCACTCCCATGCATGATGCGATGACGGTCAGCAATTGGAAAAATATAAAAGGATGTGGAGCTCCAATTGCTCGGCAATGAGCATTAATGGTCTAGAAGACATGATCTCCACAAACGGCTTCTACATCAAAGTCTATATCCTGTGCCGCTTTCATGCAAGCGTTTGTTAAGTCTGGAGAAAGTTTGTCACTTGCCATATTGTGGTGCTATTCAACAGTATACTAATGCACTTTATTGCTATCTCAAAGCGAAATATATTGGTATGAAATAGAACTTTCGACTTGACTATTGCGCCTGTTTTCCGACATAGATTGCATCAATTGCAACTATCTGTGGCTATTTATGCAATTTGTAAAAATTGCTTAGGTACCTGTCTATTTGTGCTATTTGTATACGGCAGTATACTAATGCACTTTATTGCTCTCTCAAAGCGAAATATATTGGTATGAAATAGTTTCACTGCCTTCGGACAGGATACTGGTAGTCTCACACGTATGCCAATAGCTGTGGTTGGCGATCTGGTGAGGGAGCCTTGTCATTGTCATCATCTTGGTTTCGTAGATCCATTTCTAATTTTGCCATTGGTTTCAACAACCACTGGCAGCAGGCGTCTTTTTTTCTCCTTTTCTGGCCGCTACCACTATCCAAAGTATTGCAGGCTTGTGCCACTCTTCATTGACGGTGAAGATCGCCTTCACTCCCATGCATGATGCGATGACGGTCAGCAATTGGAAAAATATAAAAGGATGTGGAGCTCCAATTGCTCGGCAATGAGCATTAATGGTCTAGAAGACATGATCTCCACAAACGGCTTCTACATCAAAGTCTATCTCCTGTGCCGCTTTCATGCAAGCGTTTGTTAAGTCTGGAGAAAGTTTGTCACTTGCCATATTGTGGTGCTATTTGACAGTATACTAATGCAGGATACTGGTAGTCTCACACGTCTACCAGTAGCTGTGGTTGGCGATCTTGTGAGGGAGCCATGTCATTGTCATCATCTTGGTTTCGTAGATCCATTTCTAATTTTGCCATTGGTTTCAACAACCGCTGGCAGCAGGCGTCTTTTTTTCTCCTTTTCTGGCCGCTACCACTATCCAAAGTATTGCAGGCTTGTGCCACTCTTCATTGACGGTGAAGATCGCCTTCACTCCCATGCATGATGCGATGACGGTCAGCAATTGGAAAAATATAAAAGGATGTGGAGCTCCAATTGCTCGGCAATGAGCATTAATGGTCTAGAAGACATGATCTCCACAAACGGCTTCTACATCAAAGTCTATATCCTGTGCCGCTTTCATGCAAGCGTTTGTTAAGTCTGGAGAAAGTTTGTCACTTGCCATATTGTGGTGCTATTCAACAGTATACTAATGCACTTTATTGCTATCTCAAAGCGAAATATATTGGTATGAAATAGAACTTTCGACTTGACTATTGCGCCTGTTTTCCGACATAGATTGCATCAATTGCAACTATCTGTGGCTATTTATGCAATTTGTAAAAATTGCTTAGGTACCTGTCTATTTGTGCTATTTGTATACGGCAGTATACTAATGCACTTTATTGCTCTCTCAAAGCGAAATATATTGGTATGAAATAGTTTCACTGCCTTCGGACAGGATACTGGTAGTCTCACACGTATGCCAATAGCTGTGGTTGGCGATCTGGTGAGGGAGCCTTGTCATTGTCATCATCTTGGTTTCGTAGATCCATTTCTAATTTTGCCATTGGTTTCAACAACCACTGGCAGCAATCTTTTTCTCCTTTTCTGGCGCTACCACTATCCAAAGTATTGCAGGCTTGTGCCACTCTTCATTGACGGTGAAGATCGCCTTCACTCCCATGCATGATGCGATGACGGTCAGCAATTGGAAAAATATAAAAGGATGTGGAGCTCCAATTGCTCGGCAATGAGCATTAATGGTCTAGAAGACATGATCTCCACAAACGGCTTCTACATCAAAGTCTATCTCCTGTGCCGCTTTCATGCAAGCGTTTGTTAAGTCTGGAGAAAGTTTGTCACTTGCCATATTGTGGTGCTATTCGACAGTATACTAATGCACTTTATTGCTATCTCAAAGCGAAATATATTGGTATGAAATAGAACTTTGTGAAAACACTGTTACTCAGAATTAAATCCAGCATGCAAGTTTAAGGTGTGTACTCTCTGCTACCTATATCTGTAATGTGATGTTTCAACCTTGTAGGTGGTACAATGGATCCGAAGTGTCCTCTGAAAAGACGGTAAATTGTATAGAGTCTTTACATTTACCATCAGCGTCCTTTGATCATAATTTAACACAATGGATATTTTTAAACGTGCCGATTTTACAATACAAAGAAACCGTTCAAAGTCTACAATTGAGACAATATAAAGGATTAACAGACGTAATCTTTATGGGGTCTTTTTAGACTTTTATGGGGAGTATATCGATTTGTGAAAGCGACTTATTGTACTTATGATGATTGTTTGTTTTAAAAGGATTACTGAATATCACATTGTGATAATAACAGTTGTATTTGGCTTTGGCCCTTTGGCGGTGTTGGTTCAAATAATCCTTTATCCATCTTGCCTGCTTTAAAAGTCTTCTTTCTTTGAAATGCTCCCAAGCTTTCTTCGTAGAAATGGCATCAATCGATCTAGTGCATCTCTGTGTGCAGCATGTCATTCTTTTTACTGCACCTAAAGAATGGACACTGGTGTTCCATGTCAAAGAGAGTAAAAATACCATTAATACAACTAAGACCAACGTTATACATGATTGGTGTGGAGAATCATACCACACCATACATGTACATGCATACATTTTAACTAAAAAGCGCAACTATTTATATAGCACTGCTACATTTAGAACGAAGCACTCCAAAAACAAAGCAACAGATGAACATGAAGAAGAAAAAAAGGAAAACTGCCTGTGATATAAAGGCTACAAAATCCATGCTATCAACAAAAGCACTATTGCCTGCCAGTGTGTGATTTGTTATGGTGTTTCTATCTTTCTAAATACAAATAGCTGCTCTGTGTACAGTTTGCAATTCACACATATTATTATAGTAAACTAATACAAGGAAGCTATTTCACATGCCACTTCTGCCACTAAGTAGTCCATGTATGTAAATAATCAGGGCGTAGTATGTAATCATGGAGGTAGAAAAATAACAGTATCTTATATTGCATATGAATAAAATCGATAATACAAAAGTTCACGATCATGGGCAACTTCACCCTTTGTCAAATCAGTATCTTGCTTCCAAACAAAGTTATATGGCCTCTGAAATTCTCAAGCAATTTTAATTGAATGGTAAATACTGCCTATAGAAAGAATAAAGGCATTTTGTGGTTATATTTATAACTACTTACCAAGTTCTGTTTCTCTTTCCACTTCAGACATGTTCTTTTTTTTTCACCTGTAATTTAATGAAATATTATGCTGTAAAATACAACTTGACCAATTGATATAAATTATTTCACAAACATCAATGGCTCATGACAATCAATCTTGAGTTTCCTGTCACATAATTTTTGAAAACAAGTGAGGTAACTTTTTCATTATTCATTATTTTTGTGACTTTCATTAGGACAAAATGCGAGTGTAAAACATGTGATATTTACCGCTCACTCACTCAAAGGATTTTTAGCCCAAGTGAAATTTAAGATTAACTTATAAAGAGGCTGCAAGGTCAAAATATATACCAATTCCTTTCTTTTTACTATTATTTTTCTTATTTATTATACTTTTTGTGTGATTTAAGTGCATAATTATCCAGTTAGATTTCAATATTAAATAGTGCAGACATTATTACTCTTCTATACATTGTATTGAAAACCAGATTCTTCTAATTAATATGTCAAAGTGTGAATTTATAGTAACATCATGTGAATGGTTCATATACTTGTTTTCTTGCAGGTTGCTCCTAATTGAGTGAATTAAAACAAGCAGCAGACAAATATTCCAATCAACAGAATTTTATTTTATATCAAAATACATTTACAAGTGGTTAAATGAACAAAATAGTATGTTTTTGAATGCTATGATCTCTAATGGTATTCAACCGTACATCACTTCTTCCATGGAATAACAATTAAAAGATGTCATTGCAAGAAATTAGTAAAATACACATGTAGTGTACAAAGTTGATGGTGGCTATCAATGTACCAAAGACAATCAATAAGAGCATTGACCAACTCTTTACCATCTGTCGCAGTTGTACCCATACGACTGTCTTTCCATATAGAATGAAGAAGCTTCACAATGTTGTTGTGGAGATGAGCTTTGTTGGGGTGTCCCCCATGCAACAACTTTGGAATATGCCCTTGATTCTTTTGAGCTGAACTTGCCATCAAAATAGCAAATGCAGATGGGCCATCATCCGTACCATCCGATGAATCGTGATCTGGCTCAATGATAATTTGTTTTACCACAAACTGAACAATCTTGCCAAAGTCATCACATACCTCCTTTGCAGAATGATTCAGTTAGGTGGACTGTCACTTTTGACAATCCTGTTTTGCCGTCTCCAATAAACAGTCCTTTTATACACTCACATGAGTCATATCCTGTATTGCCTGGCAATATATTCGGCAACTACTCCCTCAACGGTCGTCATTTCAGTGATTGACAGTGATGTAATGCAAAGATGGCGCTGGCCAGGTCACATGCGCATTTATACAAGCGCATTTATATATATAACCGAAGTCTACTGCTATGAGAGATTCATAATTTGCATCATTTGATATTCCTGCTCCTGCATTGATTTATGTTGCTTAAGGTGGCAGCTGTTCCCGTTAACCGTCTCTGCATATTCACATTTTCCCCACTCCCCCTGTCAGACTGCTCTTGAATCTGCATGGTTGGTTTCTGAAGTTGAACTTTAGTTGTTGATTTTGCAAGTGATGATGTTGATTTTGCAAGTGATGATGTTGATTTTGCAAGTGATGATGTTGATTTTGCAAGTGATGATGTTGATTTTGCAAGTGCTGATGTTGCTACTGCAGGAGGTAAAGATGTTGATTTTACAGCTGCTGCAGCAAGAGGTGCTGAAGATTTCTTAATAAGCGAGTTAACAATTTACACTTTTGAAGGTCAAGGTCAATATCGTCAGAGTGTGGTAGGCCAAGAGAAATGATCAATTGTGTCGTTGGGAAGTCCCGGATAAAGTTTGCAATAACGTAGTTCAGATTATGTAGTATAGCAACTGGTGTGGCATACTTCACATCATTTGTAATTTGATGAATTACCACAGCGTCTGGTGTAAAGTCCAGATTTTGGAGGATGTGGCTAGCCTCTGGTAATGTGTAAGCTGGCATCTGTATAACCTCTGCACCAGGAAACAGATAACCTCTGCACCTGTGTAAACAGTATAAAAACTGTTAAAGGCATACATTGGAATAACAGATGTGGAAATAGGAGTATAAACTGACCAGTAGATACAAGTTATAGTCCTACTGTATATGGCATATTGGATGGCCTACTCATTTTACCCTCTGGCCATGGGCTGGCCTGGTATCAGATCTTACCCAGGGAAAGATGACATTCCAATGTATGCCTTTAAGGTAACTTAGGTAAGAATGCCTCCAGTCTTTGGCAGTACTGGTCTGTGGACAGTCAGCTGCTGAATTGTAACAGTCATAACTCCCTGGTTATTACTTATAAATTCAACTTGAATCATTGACTGAACACAAACAACAATCACACAAGACTGTACGGAATTTCACATACAATTGGCAATCATGATTATGGCAAATTTATTGTGGTTTAGCATTTTGGAATAGTACAGACACACTAAAACATTTTGCAATTTGATCACAATTATTACGTGCAATGCTGTTCGATGTTGCCCTCCCCTTTTGGTTCCTCAACGATCCCCTCCACATTGCTAACAATCTGTCTTGTGACCCATTTCCCTACAAGTTCTGGTAGTACTGAATACTTAAAGAAATGTGTTACTGCTGGAAGGTGACTCAGGAAAAATTCATCATCTCTGTATATAGAACATGATGTGCTCCATTTTGCATCTTTTAGCACACAATTATTTCCATTTTCATCTGTACTTCCTTCCCCCTTTTAAATTTTTTTTGGGTGTGTTTACTTTCTCACCTTTTGCCCGTTTGCCGTAACTTTGCAGCTGCTACATATGCAGTCAGGGATCTTTAATATTAGGTTTTTTCTTTCTGATTTCATCAATAGCTGCATAGACTACCCCGTAGTCCACTTACCCATTGTGCATACTCTGGATATTGTATTTAAGCTTAAAACTCTGATTTAATTAATGTGTGCACAATTGATAGATTTTTACATCTGATCAGTCACCCTACTCCCTCTGTTTGTTAGCTTCCCAAGTGGACTACTGACATTGCCTTGCGGTTAAGATTTTTAACACGGGACTCTATGGAGAGTTAGGCCAATTTCTGGCCTAACTAAAATTGGCGATGATGTAATGCAATAAATGCATCTTTAAATGGATCTGCCTTGTGATTGGTCGCCCATACCTCGCTATGGTTTAAATCGTCTGGGCCAGCGCCATTACACCGTAAACAACTGTCTGTGGTATTAGCGGCGCTTTTTGTGTTGACGTGAAAGTTAATCTCTCATCAAACATCTAGCTGCACTTGTGGTTAATGGACTGATAAACAAGTATGCTTGACAGTGTGTTTTTAGAGAGCAAAGTCCAGGGGTAAAGTTCTGCTTACAATTCAAAGTTCATAGTCGAATTTCGGGGTTCGCTATTAATAAACTGGTAGATTCCAAAATCAGAATTGTTCAGTATTAAAGTGAGCCGTTATAATTATGCACGATAATGTTGCATTCAATTACTTTTATTGTCACTAATCGTCTGATATTTTTAACTCTTTATGACCATTTTACTATTGAATACTTTAATTTTAATAAACATCAGTAGGGCCTATAATTTTGAGTTCAACGAAATGGGTTCATCATGACTAATAATAACATATTTTTAATAAAATTCGACTATGGCATAGTCTAATAGCTGCACCCCCTTTAATATTTACAATGTGTGTCCAACGATCACTGCTTTTATCAATATAAAACATGGCCCACGTTTACTTTTGCCGCAAGGCTTGACTGTTGTGGACGTCTTATCTGGATTCACCACAGCAACTGTATGACGTGGATGGCAGCTCCATCTGCTGGTAACTGGAGTTCTTCTGCTTTGTGTTGTTTAGTGTCCTATTGTACAGAAAAAATGTTAAATTTTGTTACGCATTTAATACAGATACAAATCTTCAATGCAAATATGGTAACTTTTTCTGCCACTCAATCTCAAATTTAAGCCAGGTTTCAACATTATGGCCTTTTTCAAACAGACAACTGTGTATATGCTTGACATATGCACAATAATTATTATTCTCTTTTATCTATTTCTGTGCAGAATATTAATTACCATTTTCAATTGACGGTGATTCAACACCGGGTGTGGTGGCTAGCTCCATCTCGTTCTCCATGGCAGCTGTTAGTTTCTTCTTGCTGGCCTTCTTCATTGATTCCACCTCTGCCCTATTGGCAGCTGCTACCCTTCCTTTCTCTCAGGCGGCTTCCATCATTGACATCCACAGCTTCCATCTTTTTTCTCTCCTTGGGACATTTTTCAGTGTTACATAACACTGTGGTTCTATGGGCTTCAGCTGGGTTGGATTGGGTCGCTCATCATCTTCATCATGCAATTGTATAAATAGATGCTTGACCACTTAATGCCTTTCTGCAGTAACTCCGCATTAATATGGGCATGATTCATTTCTCTATCTCAGCCTTCAGTACTCTCTGCACTCCTATTAGGTTGGTGCCATTATCTGATCTCATCTCCTTCACCTGACCTCGTCTTGAAATGAATCTATGAATGTCATTGATGCATGAATCAGTATCTAGGGACTGCCCTCTCCAGATGCACCGCTCTTGTTGTCATGCACTATACCAATGAATGGTGGTTCTTCTGGTAGGATGCGTTCTTCAGGCAAATCTGCCATCTTCTGTTGTTGAACCCGTCCTCTCTGCTTTCTGCACAGTATACACTTACTGATTATTCTTCTGGCAGCAGAGTTGACTTTGATGATTCAATACCTCTTCCGACTTCTTCCTCTTAACTCCAAACTGATTCTGCCATGACTTTATCTTTCTGAGTATAACATCGGCCCTTAGGCCTAGCTTTATTCAATTAAATTTGAGATTGTAAAAAATCATTAAGTACTGGCCTATTTTTTATGCCATCTAATGATGTTTTCCCTTTAAGCTTAGCTAGTTCTTTTGCCAACTCTGTCACCTTATGTTTTTGTTTAGACATGCTACGCTTATGACACATTCTCTGTTGACTCATCCTCTTCTTGAGTCTCTGACTTCTTTCTGCAATGGGTGTGCGTGGCCAGAGACTGATGTTTTTTAAACTTCTGCTTGATATCCAGTATATTTACCGGACATGTTGCCAGTCCCAGTATATGTCTGAGCTCTCAGGTTTGTAATTGGTCGCTGCAGTCTAATAACAAAAAGTGTTCTTTAAATTAGCAAAGCTATAGAAATCTTCTTAGCTTCATAGACATAAATTTTATGACAATTTGGAACTCAATTTCAAAAAATATAATTGCACCCTGGCTGAAATTTGATACACTTTTGATACACCACTTTTGATACGTATGAAATAAAAGGCTTTGAATTGGAACCCTCATTTCATACACTTTTATGTATCAAAACTGTATCAAATTAACATTGCATACACATTTTATACATATCAAAAGTGTATCAAATGCCAAGATAATGTATCAAAAAGTATCAAATGAAATGTATCCTTTCATTTCATACATATTTGATACATAATTATATCAAAAGTGTATCAAATAAGTAACTGTATCAAATCAGGGTTCCAATTTAAACTGTATCAAATTAGCGTTCAAATTGTTATCCTTTCATTTCATACACATTTCATACATAATTTATATCAAAAGTGTATCGAATATGTTACTGTATCAAATGAGGGTTCCAATTTAAACTGTATCAAATTAGCATTGAAATTTTTATCCTTTCATTTCATACACATTTCATTCATAATTTATATCAAAAGTGTATTGAATATGTTACTGTATCAAATCAGGGTTCCAATTTAAACTGTATCAAATTAGCGTTCAAATTTTTATCCTTTCATTTCATACACATTTCATACATCATTTATATCAAAAGTGTATCGAATATGTTACTGTATCAAATGAGGGTTCCAATTTAAACTGTATCAAATTAGCATTGAAATTTTTATCCTTTCATTTCATACACATTTCATACATAATTTATATCAAAAGTGTATCGAATATGTTACTGTATCAAATGAGGGTTCCAATTTAAACTGTATCAAATTTTCGTTGAAATTTTTATCCTTTCATTTCATACACATTTCATACATAATTTATATCAAAAGTGTATTGAATATGTTACTGTATCAAATGAGGGTTCCAATTTAAACTGTATCAAATTTGCGTTCAAATTTTTATCCTTTCATTTCATACACATTTCATACATAATTTATATCAAAAGTGTATCGAATATGTTACTGTATCAAATGAGGGTTCCAATTTAAACTGTATCAAATTTGCGTTCAAATTTTATCCTTTCATTTCATACACATTTCATACATAATTTATATCAAAAGTGTATCGAATATGTTACTGTATCAAATGAGGGTTCCAATTTAAACTGTATCAAATTTATGTTCAAATTTTTATCCTTTCATTTCATACACATTTCATACATAATTTATATCAAAAGTGTATCGAATATGTTACTGTATCAAATGAGGGTTCCAATTTAAAGTGTATCAAATTAGCGTTCAAATTTTATCCTTTCATTTCATACACATTTCATACATAATTATATCAAAAGTGTATGAAATATGTAACTGTATCAAATCAGGGTTCCAATTTAAACTGTATCAAATTAGCGTTGAAATTTTTATCCTTTCATTTCATACACATTTCATACATAATTTATATCAAAAGTGTATCGAATATGTTACTGTATCAAATGAGGGTTCCAATTTAAACTGTATCAAATTAGCGTTGAAATTTTTATCCTTTCATTTCATACACATTTCATACATAATTATATCAAAAGTGTATGAAATATGTAACTGTATCAAATCAGCGTTCCAATTTAAACTGTATCAAATTAGCGTTCAAATTTTATCCTTTCATTTCATACACATTTCATACATAATTATATCAAAAGTGTATGAAATATGTAACTGTATCAAATCAGGGTTCCAATTTAAACTGTATCAAATTAGCGTTGAAATTTTTATCCTTTCATTTCATACACATTTCATACATAATTTATATCAAAAGTGTATCGAATATGTTACTGTATCAAATCAGCGTTCCAATTTAAACTATCAAATTAGCGTTGAAATTTTGATCCTTTCATTTCATACACATTTCATACATAATTATATCAAAAGTGTATCAAATATGTCACTGTATGAAATCAGCGTGCCAATTTAAACTGTATCAAATTAGCATTGAAATTCTTATCCTTTCATTTTATACACATTTTATACATAATTATATCAAAAGTGTATCAATATGTCACTGTATCAAATCAGCGCCCAATTCTAATGCTGGCCAGCTGGACCGCCCTATTTTTGATACATGCCATTTGATACACTTTTGATACAGTTTTTTATACACTTTTGATACACTTTTGATAGTTTTTTGATACACTTTTGATACTTTTTTTGATACACTTTTGATAGTTTTTGATACACTTTTCATACAGTTTTTTATACACTTTTGATACAGTTTTGATACAGATACAGTTTTTTATACACTTTTGATACAGTTTTGATACACTTTTGATTCAGTTTTTTATACACTTTTGATACAGTTTTTCAAATTTCAAAATTGGTCCAATCAAGCTCAAATTCAACAAGAATTATCCGTACATGATCTAAACATATTTGCAAACATTAGTGACCCCAAAGTGAAGGGGTCAAAGGTCAAATTTTGAAATTAGTCTAATCAAGCTCAAATTCAACACTGCCCTCTACTGCTAATGCTGACCTCTAGCACTTTCCCCCATCACGGAGCAGCTCAATGCACTTTCCCCTATCAACTTTCAAAATTACAACGCAATAGGATAAATGTGTGAGAAAGTCTTGCAAAAAAGAAGCAAAACCCAACCAAAATGGAACATACATACATCAGAAGGCCTGCTTGGAATGCAGTGCTTGTCACTGAAGTTGTTACCCTCAATAAAGAGACAAAAAGGCTACCAATAACATCTACTATACAGGCATGTGCTATATTCATGCTTAATACATATACATTGAGGCCCTATATATTATAGTAAGCTTACCTTATCAGAACAAAGTCAGATATTTCCTCTTTAATCACAGTCCCTGATTACAACTACATTGTAACCTAATGTGCAGTCTACAAGCATGTTTGTATCGTCATCATGATAAATAAAACACCATAATTTGCTCTAAAATACAGTACATTTCCAAATGCAAATCCTGGTGTTAACTGCATACATGCCACATGGGCAAATTTGAAAATGATGAGTCATTATCTAGACATGTGATCAGTTATTGATACAGTTTTGATACACTACAAAAGGTCAGTTTATGAAAGCCCAATTTGATACACTTTTGATATACCTCTAGCCACCCAAAATAAACTAAGTCCAATTTAATACGCTTTTGATACACTAAAAAACAGGCAAAGTCCAATTTAATACACTTTTGATACACTGTATGCAGCCAGAATTTGACTAAGTCCAATTTGATACACTTTTGATATACCTCTAGACACCAAAAATTAACTAAGTTCAATTTGATACACTTTACATACACTAAAAAACAGGCAAAGTCCAATTTAATACACTTTTGATACACTGTATGCAGCCAGAATTTGACTAAGTCCAATTTGATACACTTTTGATATACATCTAGCACCAAAAAGTTCACTTTGATACACTTTACATACACTGAAAAACTGCAAAGTTCAATTTGATACACTTTTGATACACCACAAGCATGGCCAAAATTAACTAAGTTCAAATTTGATACACTTTTGATACATTTTTGATACAGTTAGGTGGTATTTGATACAGTTTTGATACCTTATATTTTCAGTTGATACATTTTCAATACACCTTTTGTATATCAAAACTGTATTAAATTGCTGTTTGATACAGTTTTAATACACTTTTGATACACTTCTTGCTGTATAGAATTTCTGCTAGGGCAGAAACCTCACAAAAGGAATCAGGAAGGGATGTGAAACATATTTTTTCATTTTGCCTAATGATAGCAAATGGAATTAGTAAGTGTGGTTATGACCAGGATCTGTGTGAAGACCTATCAGAAACAAAATCACTGATACAACAAGAGCACCAATCATGAATCCTGACAATGTATGATTTATACCTATTAGGGCTTGACTTTTACACACGCCCGCACGCCAATGGTGTGTAATTTTGCTGTTGGGCATGTAACTTTCTAAAAGTACATGCCCGGCTGGCGTGTGACATTTTGACACTCATTGGTAAATCTAGGTGTAAATAACAAACAAGCAAACTTCTTTTTACTTCAAATTAATTATGTATTCAACAACTCTTCCTATACCTTTATACAGGAGTCAACCATTGTTAATCCGTGATGAACCCACACTTTTACTGCAGCGTATACACGATCGCGTGCGAGAATATGTGTTACGCGAGAGCGCGTAAAATTTGTCATGTCTGGAACCTTTGTGCGTATGCAAGCTTAAAAGTTGAATTCAGTATTTATCAGGTAGCGGCTAAACATTGCAGTTTTATTCTGTAGTTTTATCCCAGTTTTGTTGCTAATTTTAACAGAGCAATCGTCGAAGTTTTTGTAATGAAATAATCCATGAATAATACGATCTTTAGCTTCTTTTCGGATTCAATTGTGTTTCACCGTTGTTCATCACCGTTTAACAACTCGCGTCGGTAGCGTCTGCGTGGTTTACTTCGCCGAAGCTAAACCACGCAGACGACGCTGCCGCATCGTTAAACGGTGATGAACAACGGTGAAACATGATTGAATCCCTAAGCCTGCACTTTGCAAAACAACATTTACCTTAGCATTTTACGGCAATGGGAAATTCCCTTGCTTGTTGAATTCTCGCTTGAAATTAATTAACAATAACGATACCCCATACTTTGCACTTCACATCTAATGGTACGGTAATTAGTTAACTGCTACATGTATTAAACTTAACAGACTATCTTCTTCTTTTTTGCATTTATTGTAACATTATTCCAGGACAAATTTGACCTTGTAAAATGTCTGTTTTTTAGAGTTACACAGCAAAAAAGTTACTCGCCAGACTGGCTTGTGCCATAATGTTGAGCCTGATACTTACCAAACATCGGCCTTTACTGGCTCAACATGTGGAGTAATATTATCATCTCCAACACCACCCTGTGCACTACCGCTTTCCAAATCATCTGGCGCACCGCTTTCAATTACAATACTGCAGGAAATAAGTCAAAAAAGCTACTGATCACATTTATATTAAAGCCATATTATAACATTTGCTGAGGAGAACGCCCTCGAACAAAATTTAAATTCTGTTTTTTAAATGATTGTAATGTACTTTAGTCAATACAGATATTCTGCAAAAATCAAGACTTTACGTGCTGTAGTTTTGTCAAAATCCGAGATTTTGAATAAAACACTGGAACCGTCGTTTTATTATTACGGTGGAAATATTAGTCGAACATGTATGTACATTACGTACACGAGTGCGGGATACACATACACACACATGCCAGAAGATCGTACCATGTTACAACCGCGGGAGTAACATGCACTGGCGCTAGTAGTAAATTCCAATTTTCTATGCTTTACTTCACTTGTTCGGCTAAAAATTAAAAGGGGACATATCTAAGCTAACATTTTATGGAAAATAAATACTAATCTATTTTTACAGAAATGTTATAATATGGCTTACCTATAAGTTTTTAACATAAAATGTCGTCCCTTTCAAACATTCATGCATAAAGAACATGTAAATGTTCCTTGTAAATGTGACTAATTCCTCATAAAATTACTGACATTCTATACACAGTGATTTTGGTAGTTTACAGTGTTTTTATTAATGATAATCATCATGATCATGTAATAAATTGATATCAAATGAGAGATCCTATTTTTGCCAGTAACATACTGAAATTAGGCGTTCCAAATCGGTGTATTTCCGAAGATATGATCAAAAAACTGTTGAATTAGTCTAAAATATGGTATACCACATTTCAGACTAAATCAACAGTTTCTTGATGCTTTCTCCGGAGATATACCAATTTGGAACGCCTAATTTCAGCATGTTAATGAGAAAAATGGAGCTTTCACCTGATACCAAAATCAGCATTTTGATGGGGTAAAGTATAGGGATGAGGTTGTCAATCAGGTTACCCACCTTAAAGCTAAGAAGAAAATTGTATGTTTTTTAAATAATTTGAAACCTAGATGTCTATAAGTATATAATTTGATGTGTCTGGTTCTTTTAACATGATTAAAATACATATCATAAACATTTTTAGTGTCCTGTAATGCATTGGTTTTAATAAATAGTGCATTTGTTTTGATAAACATTTGAATACCTCAATACAAAACGCATCCAATTCCATAATTTGGCCAAATTGCTGCTTATACATATGCCTATCATGTGTATAAAAGAACAACACAAATCCACCCTCTATTTGCGTCTATTGAGCATGTGAAATCCAAAAACCACACAAATCCAGGACGTGTGCAAGCATTATTATAGTGTCCTCACAACAGGGCAAAATGGCTGACGTGATAAATTGAGGTGAGAGCAACAGTGATGACTAAATAAGTGGTAAAAAAATGCAGAAATGAAGCTGAATGGGAACAGAACAAGGAAAACAAAAACTGTTAAGCATATCCTGCAATAATTTGCATAGGGATGAACCAGTTGTTATTGACATCTCATGGGCATCTCATATAGCCCAACACACTCTTCTTTGACATCAAATGAGTTACCGCCACCACACTCTTCATATAATTAAATATAGTGGTCAAAATGTCATTTAATATTTGTCATAATTTCTGAGGACGATATGACATAATATGTTAGTATTTCATTTGTATTAATTATTAATTATATATATATAAGGATATTTATAAAAAGGATAACATTGTCCATATTTCTTGTAGAACTTAAGAGGGCCACATGCAAAATGCGTTTTGGATCATGGAGGCTAGTATAACAAGATCAAAAACCCATCATATGTGCGGCTGCTCATGCTCGGGTTTGGTTCTTCTCTTGTTCTTCTCTTCGGGGAATTGTGGTGGCTAAACTTGACGTTGTTGTAGGCCTACTTGGTTACCATCCTCTCGAGGTCAAGGTTTGCTGCTGGGAAGTTGTACCTGTTGGCCAAATTTTGGGACCAGGTTGCGTTTGCCGTCTCATCAGCAAAAGCGTAGCAGCATTTAAAATCCTTACCCACTCCAACTCCCCGATGCTTCTATTTGCTGCAGGTGAAAAGCCTTGACTCGGTCTCACTGTATTTCTGGGTAAATTCTTTGACCCTCTCTCTGTACTTTTCTTTCTTTCCAATATCTCTCTTCCCGTGTGGGTAGTGCTGGCCTACCAGAAATAGGGCACTGATCATGCCCTGTTGGAACGACCTGTTCATTTGTGATATACGGGCCAATTACTGGTCCATGTAATTCCCATGGATTGCACGCAAGCCGCCTGAGTATTGAACAAGATATTGAATTGTTTTATTTATAGGCCTATACCACCAAATCGTGCCATTGTAAATTTGTAATATTTCAGATAACTTAGCCCAGGTCTTTAATTAAAACATTCCTCTCACCTTGGATTCTGTGATTCTCCTTCTCCATGGTGTAGTCTAAGGACACATTGCCTCTGCCACCGGTTATGTTGGCGGTGCGGTTCCGCACCATATTGTGCTGCAATCTGGTAGGAAGCCATCCATTGACACCTATATTGTAATAGAGTAACATGAAACAAATTTAAGTTCTGTGTCATGTCACTCTCTTAATTTGTCGTTCATGGAAATCTTTGGCTTTACAATCATGAATTTAAAAATGTAAAAAGTCAAGTGCGCCTCCTTACACAACCCATTTGCGAGTTCAATTTCAACGCAACTTTATCACCAATTCCATGTCAAAACGACGGACTTTGCTCAAGTCTATAAAGTTTTTAGTTATACAGCAAGGAAATGGAGTGTGTGCTCCGTACAATAGACTAGGTGCAAGACTTGTACAGTAGCCACTGATACTTTTACTACTTTTTAAATGTATACGGGAAAAAGAAATGATAATAAATGTTCATATCCTATAAATGGATTTAAAATGTTTCATTTGTTAGATATTCATGTTATTAGTGTGCATATACTTGCTAATAATCGATGAGCTAGAGTGAAGTAGTTGGTGTTGTTATTATTCAACCCATGCAGTTTGAGCAATTTTCCAAATGTTGATCAATGCATCTTAATGACATAATATTAGAAACCTGAGCCATGTGGTGAATCTGCTGTATTCTTGAACTGCGTCTATCTGTGTTGTTCTGCCCATAGTGCCTTTCACACTGTGGTGAGCAAAACCATTTGCTTGACTAATGGCAAGTGAATTGCGAAAGCTTGACTATTTTTGCCCGTAATAAAGGAGCAGCTTTTAAAATTACTTGCAATTACCGTAAATGTTTTTCTTTACCAGAGGCAAAGTACACAAAGTTATGCTTTTAGGTACCAGAGATACTTACAAATAGATATTGAATTCATATGGATTTGTATTTTTTTGTGTGTGTTTAATTGTCTCCTAGCATATGATCCTAGCATGCATATTTTTTTATGCACCAGTTATGCATGCTTGTGATTCTTTTTCAAATAGCATGTGACCCTGTACAGGATCATAACACATAGTTGGTGAACTGCTCAACTATGGATATGTTATATCATATGTTTTTATTGAATCCCAACATTGCTTACCCGTTGGCGTGTCAAGCTACTGATCACATCAGCAATGGAGTTGAAGGTCATGAGGCCAAATTAGCCCTCAGTACGTATTTGATGCTTTAGGACACCCTGCTTTATTAGCACCTCTGTTGCATACTTCTCGAAATCTTCATCTGGTACTTGAAGTTGCAGGCAATTGCTGAACTGAAAGATACAAAAAATATGATACAAATAAACAATTAGCAGTGCCATTAACAAATATGTGTTACTTAATGGTGACAATAGTAATTTGTATACCACCTCATCACCACTCATTCTCTAAGAGATATTATACAAATATTTACTGCTCATGAGGGATCTGGTGGAATCTATTGGCCCCGAGGTGAACTGGAGACCGTGAGCCTACTATTTCCCGAGACCGCCAGGTCGAGGGAAATAGTAGGCTCACGGTCTCCAGTTCACCGAGGGGACCAATAGATTCAACCAGATCCCGAATTTAGAGCAGTAAATATTTGTTTTATATCCTTCATTAATATATTCTTTGTTCATTAATTGGTTACAATATTAGAAAGGCCTTTATCATAGACATAGGCCTAGGCATAAATGTAGGCTAAGCCCTAGCATAGTCAAGGCTAGGCTAGGCTTGCCGTGCTTAGGCCTACCTGCACAAAGCACGCACACAGTTGAGTGGCTATAAAGCTTACCGTTGTAATGTTGTAACCTCTACAATACCGCCGTGAAACAAGTAACCATGTTCTCTGTTATTTCGCCGTCAATATTAAGATATTGTTCCTGGTGTAAGTCAGATTATGTCATGAAACTGCCGTATTTTAGCTGCACTTCTGTGCTGCTGCTTGTGTGCTTCGCAAGACAACATGACTTGCTACAATGCTACACATTAATACCCCAGAACCGTAGCGATATCCCACGATATGTGGCGAGTTGCACCGACCACTGGGAACTGCTGACGCGGCTATGAGGTCATACTGGCGCTCAGAGGGAGTATAGCAAAAAAATATATCCCGGGAGATAGTACTTTGAGTCGGCTTTTTGACTGCTTTGCAAAATAGCAAAACTATTTTTGGTCACATGATACTCTTTTAACCAATTAATGAACGAGAATATATTAATGAAGGATATAATATTAATTATACTTTGCTAACTTTTTGGTTAGGGCATGTTATTAGTTCTTTATAGAGGAAAACGTGTTTCGATACTAACTTGGCACGTTATAGCTATATTTAACAATACACTCCATGTGGAATCGCTTATAGCTAATGCAGTTACTGTTACTGCATAGGATGTCAGCACTTTTGCCATGGGTATATGTTTGACAGTAGCAGTATATAGAGTTGTGGTGACAGCCATCTGAGCACCACCACTCCTCATTGCCATCTATGGCTGGATGGTCGATGGCAACATTTACACACTCAAGATGAAACCACCATCCTTTTGGGCATAACTCCCCTACTGAACATTCGACCATGGTCTGTAACTGGCCTACCTGTATTTGTCATCACATGTACCATATAGAATGATGGAATGCTGATTTTTTCTGTCCAAGTAATGTGTGTGATTTTCTTCAGGGCTGATGGTAATGTGAGTTCCATCTATTACCCCGCCACACATGGTAAATCCCCATTTATATCTGAACCTGTTCATGTTCATTTTTCTTCTTAGTCGTTGTCCTGATGGTCTTCGAATATACTCAGGCATAAGAATATTTACAATGAGTGGGGGCCAGTCTTTCACACGGGTTGTTGAAGCAATCTCTGTTCATCCTAAAATCGTGAACCCAAATAGTGTAGGAATGATGATTTACCGTCTTTCCCACCAACGCGATTCACTGTGTTTGACCCACAGCTCACATTGTCTCTGCTGCTGCACGTTATGGCTATATTTAACAATACACTCGATGTGGAATCGCTTATAGCCAATGCAGTTACTGTTACTACATATGATGTCAGCACTTTTGCCATCGGTATATGTTTGACAATAGCAATATATAGACTTATGGTGACAGCCATCTGAGCACCACCACTCCTCATTGCCGTCTATGGCTGGATGGTCGATGGCAACATTCACACACTCAAGATGAAACCACCATCTGTTTGGGCATAACTCCCCTGTTGAACATTCGACCATGGTTTGGTCCGCTTTAACAAAACATAAAGAAAATTGAGTTACTTAGTGTGATTTACATTTGATTATTACAAATCTGCATTGTGCAATGGAGTAGAGTTAACAACATCTATGTCACATAACATTTTATACAATGATTTACATCATCACTTTACCTTTTGACTTCATGCACAGGCAGAAGTCTTTTCTTGCGGCTTCCGCAATGATTTTTCCTTGGTTGTCCGCGGTGTTAGGCCATATGGCGTTAACCAATCTCTCTGAGGTTTTGTTAAGGAAGTTTACTTTTCCTTCGGCCGAATCTGGTACGTCTTTCGGGTCTTTATCTACAGACCTTAAGTTGAACATCTTCATGTAGTGCACCAGTAGATAGCCTTCTGTCATGGGTTAGTGAACTCCATCCACTGGTGGACACTCTGTGTGGGGTCCCCTAGGTTCAAACTCTTATAGTGGAAGTTGTCTTTTATGTTAAATAGACTTCCAGGTTGCCTGGCAATGTCGGGGTCACACAGCTTACTGTAATGCTTAAATTCATCACAAAAAAGAGTCGTCAATCAAAGGCTTCTTTGTTAGTGAACCTGTTAATACCGGTGAATTGCGTGAACAAACATTACAAAAGACAAAATCTGTATAACAAGTGGATGTAAGATTTTCTTAGTCATGTTAGTACATATACATAGCATTCTTACCTTGCATCTTAGTCACCTAGTTATCCCATCAAGACCATTGAATTCAATCATAAGTCTGGTATCTGGTAGCAACACATTAGTAGTTGTCCAAAATATCAGGACCACCCTGAGTTTTGTCTAGGGTACTTAGCCATTCCTCCAAATAACTTGCCACTCTCTCTTCAAGTGTGCATTGCAACACATCATTTCTGTACATGCATGGGTTCCAGTCTCTGCAAAATCTCGCCTACACTCAAGTCCATGAACTTACAGGTTGACCTGAAAATGTGAAATGAATCAAATGATGAAAATAAAAAAAGCAGTGTTGACACTCATTACCCCTCCTGTGGTCTTGGCATGCTGAGCAGTCTCTCTCCCAAGCTGGTGGTAGTCCTGTTGCATCACAGATGCTCACTTTTTGGCGGCCCTTGTTGTCTGACGTCTGATGAAACCAAGGATACTAACTTGGCACGTTCTGGCTATATTTAACAATACACTCCGTGTGGAATCGCTTATAGCCGATGCAATTGCTGTTACTGCATAGGATGTCAGCACTTTTGCCATCGGTATATGTTTGACAATAGCAATATATAGACTTATGGTGACAGCATGAGCACCACCACTCCTCATCGCCGTCTATGGCTGGATGGTCGATGGCAACATTTACACACTCCAGATGAAACCACCATCCGTTTGGGCATAACTCCCCTGCTGAACATTCGACCATGGTTTGGTCCACTTAAACAAAACATAAAGAAAATTGAGTTACTTAGTGTGATTTACATTTGATTATTACAAATCTGCAATGTGCAATGGAGTAGAGTTAACAGCATCTATGTCACATAACATTTTATACAATGATTTGCGTCATCACTTTACCTTTTGACTTCTTGCACAGGCAGAAGTCTTTTCTTGCGGCTTCCACGATGATTTTTCCTTGGTTTTCCATGGTGTTAGGCCATATGGCGTTAACCAATCTCTCTGAGGTTTTGTTAAGGAAGTTTACTTTTCCTTCGGCCGAATCTGGTACATCTTTCGGGTCTTTATCTACAGACCTTAAGTTGAACATCTTCATGTAGTGCACCAGTAGATAGCCTTCTGTCGCGAAGTTAGTGAACTCCATCCACTGGTGGACACTCTGTGTGGGGTCCCCTAGGTTCAAACTCCTATAGTGGAAGTTGTCTTTTATGTTAAATAGACTTCCAGGTTGCCTGGCCATGTCGGGGTCACACAGCTTACTGTAATGCTTAAATTCATCACAAAAAAGAGTCGTCAATCAAAGGCTTCTTTGTTAGTGAACCTGTTAATACCGGTGAATTGCGTGAACAAACATTACAAAAGACAAAATCTGTATAACAAGTGGATGTAACATTTTCTTAGTCATGTTAGTACATATACATAGCATTCTTACCTTACATCTTATTTTGAATCATGTACATTATTGCTAACAACTATGTCTTCAATCATCATGATCATCACAAAAAAGGTAGTCATTCAAAGGCTTCTCTGTTAGCATGGTTAGTGGAGCTGTTACCAGTGAATTCCGTAAACAAACCTTTCTACAACATTGTGTATGGATTTCAAAATTAAACATACACAAATGCTGTAGCAATGCTTAATTAACGGATATTGTGTTCTCTACTTCTAGTGCAGTGTAGTGATGTGCGGAATGTTGTTTTTCATGACGTTTTCCATACGAATGATCACCAGCAAAATACGCCTGAGACTGAAAACCGTGATTTGGTGCAAACATAATTGATACACAAGACAAAACATGATTGTGTAAGTGGATGTATAACATCTACTTAGTCATGTTAGTACATAATACCATTCCAACTATCATGTCTATTATAGAGCAGGTGGTGATATCTAAACAGCTTGCAGGATATAATATACATGAATAAATTGAGTTTAAACATTTAACATGTTGCATGGTTAATGTTATTAGTTACTTCTATTTTCACAAAGAATTTTATAGTTTTAGCTATGTGAAGGTTGTTAGTAAGAAAATATCAAGGGCTTAGAGCCAGAAGAAGCTATGTCCATTTGTTTTCTCAATTACATGTAACTCATTTCTGCAACAAATGGACGGTTAATTCTACCCTCCATAAAAAATGTAAGTGACTTTGGGGTATATGCATGGTCACTATGCGTCTAACTAACTGTTTAAGTGACCATGCATATACCCCAAAGTCACTTGCATTTATTATGGAGTGCATGTAATTGAGAAAACAAATGGACATAGCTTCTTCTGGCTCTAAGCCCTTGATATACATGATATACCTGCAACAAAATGTTTCTCATATGCCACTCCTGTGGTGTTTGCTCCAAACCCTTTAGTCTTTGGTCTGCCCATAGTGCCTTTCACACTGTGGTGAGCAAAACCATTTGCTTGATGGTTCTATTTAAGAAAGTGCCATTAACAAATGTGTTACTTAATGGTGACACTATTAATTTGTATACCACCTCATCGTTCTCTAAGAGATATTATCAATTATACTTTGCTAACTTTTTGGTTAGGGCATGTTATTAGTTCTTTATAGAGGAAAATGTGTTTCGATACTAACTTGGCATGTTATGGCTATATTTAACAATACACTCCATGTGGAATCACTTATAGCCAATGCAGTTACTGTTACTACATATGATGTCAGCACTTTTGCCATGGGTATATGTTTGACAGTAGCAGTATATAGAGTTGTGGTGACAGCCATCTGAGCACCACCACTCCTCATTGCCGTCTATGGCTGGATGGTCGATGGCAACATTTACACACTCCAGATGAAACCACCATCCGTTTGGGCATAACTCCCCTGCTGAACATTCAACCATGGTTTGGTCCACTTAAACAAAACATAAAGTAAATTTAGTTACTTAGTATGATTTATATTTAATTATTGCAAATCTGCAATGTGCAATGGAGTAGAGTTAACAACATCCATGTCACATAACATTTTATACAATGATTTGCGTCATCACTTTACCTTTTGACTTCTTGCACAGGCAGAAGTCTTTTCTTGCGGCTTCCGCGATGATTTTTCCTTGGTTGTCCGCGGTGTTAGGCTATATGGCGTTAACTAGCCTCTCTGAGGTTTTGTTAAGGAAGTTTACTTTTCCTTCGGCCGAATCTGGTACGTCTTTCGGGTCTTTATCTACAGACCTTAAGTTGAACATCTTCATGTAGTGCACCAGTAGATAGCCTTCTGTCGCGAAGTTAGTGAACTCCATCCACTGGTGGATACTCTGTGTGGGGTCCCCTAGGTTCAAACTCCTAGAGTGGAAGTTGTCTTTTATGTTTTAGACTTCCAGGTTGCCTGGCCATGTCGGGGTCACACAGCTTACTGTAATGCTTAAATTCATCACAAAAAAGAGTCGTCAATCAAAGGCTTCTTTGTTAGTGAACCTGTTAATACCGGTGAATTGCGTGAACAAACATTACAAAAGACAAAATCTGTATAACAAGTGCATGGATGTAACATTTTCTTAGTCATGTTAGTACATATACATAGCATTCTTACCTTGCATCTTATTTTGAATCACATACATTATTGCCATCAACTATGTCTTCAATCATCATGATCATCACACAAATGGTAGTCATTCAAAGGCTTCTCTGTTAGCATGGTTAGTGGAGCTGTTACCGGTGAATTCCGTCAACAAACCTGACTACAACATTGTGCATGGATTTCAAAATTAAACATACACAAATGCCGTAGCAATGCTTAATTAACGGATATTGTGTTCTACTTCTAGTGCAGTGTAGTGATGTGCGGAATGTTGTTTTTCATGATGTTACCAATAGAAGTAAAGAAATTGTTAAATTTGTCAGCAGTTTCCATACAAACTCCAAATTCACTTAGTTTCATGTAGTGCAAGTAATTTCCAATGTATGGCTTTAAGTTCCAGTACTCTAAATCAAATATCGCTGTGTGTTCCTTTGAGTCACTGGTTTTAAGAAAAAATTGTTGTTTAGTTCTGGTATGACATGGTTGTACCTTTTCACAGCAAGTGGGTTCTTCTATTGGAGTTAATTCTGAAGCTCTGTTTACAAACATTCCAATCTTCATTCCAAAACAGCCTACTATTTTTGGATTGTGACCACATCTAGGGCATGGCTGTCTGAAGTCTATTTTGAAATTTGACAACCAAGAAAACATCCATCTGGTAAATGTATCTTTATGCATAAAGTTTGGTTTTGTTGAGTATCATGCATGGACCAGTTTTTGGTGATGTCTAAACTTAGGTCTTTAATTCTACACTCGGAGAAACTTCAATCACGGAATATGGCGAGTGTCTCTTGAGAACACAGTCTTGTTTTATACAATAATAAATGTCTCTTACTTAGAACCCACTCTCCATCTTTATTTGGGTACACGTACCTTTCAGGATGCTTCAGGACGATGTCAAATGGGATGCAGACCACAAGCGGGTTCAATGGGAAATCAAGTTCACAAGAGGGGCAAATTTTCCTTGCATCTTTGGATCAACCTGCACTTTTACCACAAACCTCGGAACAAATTAGACTTTGAACTTACCTTGAAATGTGCTGGCGCTGGCATCATATTCCATACCTTCATGACTGGTAATGCTGGTGCTCCTACAGCTTCTATCATCTGCATCCTCCTCCTTGTCCAGTGGCAGTGACAGTGTTAGGGTATCCCCTGTGTGGGACGGTTTAGTCAGTTCTTTGCCCCCCTCTACAGAGTCCATCAAATCCCACAGGGCGTCCTTTTCCCCAGCTGCCCCAGACTTCCCCTGCCCCTTTTTGTAGTCCCTGTACCACTTCTTCAGCGCTTTTATTTTTTTCTTCAGCTGGGCGCCGTTCCGTGTTTGCTCTGGATATATGACGTTAAATTCCTTTGCCAGGTCGTCCCAGATCTTGCCGTTGTGGACCATACTATTGAACTTCTTCTGTATTTCGCCATTGGCCCACAACTGTTCAAGGGTTTCCGACTCCAGCAACGTGAAAGTCACCTCCTCTGCCAGTCATATTTCTTCCCCGTATTTCTTATGTCGATATCTTATCTGGTTGCCGAGCAGGCGCTGACGATCGAGTACTTGCGTGGAGGTAGAGGTAGCAAACCGGGATACTTTATTTTAATAATTTAATTTGAATTTAAGTGGTAACGATTACGATGATATGCAGCAGCACGGTGAAAACTGAGTGAGGAATAAAAATGGCTTCCGATGTTTGGGATTTCCCGCGATATGTGTCAGAGGTCGTTAGGTCACTTCCGGTATATGTGGAGTCGATCTAGATCGAATCCACATTATCGCGCTCACTTTACGAAATTTAACCCACCTCGTAGGGTCGAAACTACCTCGATCAGGTGGTTTCGATCCACATTGCTGATGTAGGGTCGAATCCACTTACTTTGTGTTCACACTACACGGGGAAGTGGTTTCAATCAAAATTACCTGGTGTGATCATGCCCTAAGATTACACTCAAGCGGCAAACTGTCCATGGCAAAGCATTGTGATAATATTTGTCAAATTTTGCACCGGGCAGTGGCAAAATTCTATTGATTTCCCTTCTTACATCTGCTTTGGTGACTTTTGCTCTTTTTCTCTGAGCTGGCTTTCTCCCAGCACTTTTGGGAATCGGTTCCCGATACAGGGCTAAACATTCATCCACTCTGTCCTCATGTAATGCTGCTGCAATCAGATGAGAGCAAATATGTCTACTTCTGAATGTAGTGCACTCACATGCCCACTTGTTTGTTTCCGTCCTTACGAAAACACGGTTTCTTCCTTCTTTGGAATTTTGTCGAGAATTCCAAGAGCATGAACTTGGCCAATATATGCTAATTTCACTGGTACTTTATTTCGCGAATTGGCGATGATCAACATTTTCGCGAGTATTTAATTTTGCGAATTTACAATTTCGATATAAGCTTACACCTACAAAGTATGCCAAATTTTGAACTCCACAGAATTCTGCACTAACTTTCTTATTTCTATCCGTTTACATCGCTCTAAACATTGGATAAATTTCCCTTTTCTTGGCCTATAATGTACAATGAATATCTAGTAATTCAGATTAAACCTTGATTTTTTATATATTTTGTCATTTTGGCTGTCTATTTTGATGATAGTTTTGCGATATTTTACCACTTCCGAGTTGGACCATCGGCCATATTTGATTACCTTATTCCCAATGCCCCTTGCCTATTACCCACAATGCTGTAACAAATTAGCCTAAGTTCCTCTCCTCTTCCTAAAGATTGAAGACCATGCATAGCTTTTAACAGACAGTGAATTTTTGAATGAAGAAATAATTTTTTTGTTTACATATTATAAAAACCTTTTCTGCTTTCCGTAAACTTTTCTTCGATTCAGCTTTCACACCAATCTTCTTTCTTCAGTTGTCCGTCAATTCCGTTCAGTTCATCTCAACGAGTGAATATAAAACACGAAATTTCCGTTCATCTGACATCACAGTCACAAAGCCATCTGAAAACATCACATCACATCTGAACATCAAACCAACCTCTTGCAAACTCTATATGAAGCAGCAAATTCGCCTAGACTGGTATAATTTTGTCGAATATAGAGTGCCCATGTTGCCGTAGGGATTTGCGACGTCAACATGCAAAGTAAAGCTTACGGTATATCCCCAGATATAATCTCAGCTACATCGGCCATCTTGTTGTGGAGAACGAAACCACTGCATTGCCACCATTGTAAACATGGCTGATTACGGTATGGTAAAGTCTTATTATGGTGCTATCTCGGGTTCTGAACCGCTACCACCATTGTAAGCGTAGACCACTGCCACCATTTATAACGAGGTTGTTTGGTGTATATAAATAAAGATGCTGCGGTAGTAGGCCACTGGTTTAAATAAAAGTTCTGGCAACAACAGGAATTGGTTTGGTAGTGATTTCTTCATAACATCAAAATACATAAACTGAATGAATACAGAGTAACTAATTGTGGTGTTGACCCGATGAGAGTTTGAGTGAGAGAGTGAGAGAAAGATTTATCCCACATCTGGGTTTTATAATAGTCTTCCCTATTCATAAACAAATATCCTTTGATACTAAAAATCGATCGGGATGAGTCGGCAATTTGTGACTTTCCCAAACAAGAATATCTTATAAAAAAGTAAGACTCCCGCATCAACATTCTGCACTGTTACATGTGGATTTAACCTATTATTTTAGGATGTTGGTGCATTACTGGAGTTCAGAAATAAACAAATTAACCCCCATGAGAACTACCTGCCGATTGGCCAAAAAGAAGCTTTCATTATCGATTGGACCAATCAGCATCATTGTTAGAATAATTTCACCATGCAAAAAAAATTGGGGTGCATTATTTGCAAAGCTCCATTCTGATTGGTGATTAAAATGAAGCTATCACGTAATTGACCAATCAGAGGCAATGTTAGATTGGCAGGTAGTGCTCAGGGGGGTTAAAGATGGCTGATTTGATAAGAAAAATACTAGAAAATATATCAAAAAAGAACGTCAAAATAAGTCCAGAAGGACTGAAAAATTAACAAAATGGATGTGCACTAATAAAATTAAAATATTACTTTACCTCCATGCATCATGAAAAATTAATTTCATGCTGTATTCTGAGCGATGTAAATGGATATAAATATGATGGTTTGTGTAAACAGAATAAGCTTAAATTACATAAAGCTTGTTTTAAGCTTTCTGTGTGTGTTTTCAAGGATCAATTTCGCGAGTATTTAATTTTGCAAATTTGTAGACCTCGCGAAATTCGCGAAATTAAATACCTCACGAAATTAACTTGTTTTACAGTATATCTTCTGTTGGACATCAAACAGGACTGCTTTCAACAAGTTGTTTGGATCTGGTATCTTTGAGAGGAGATCAATGATCCGTTTACGGTGGTAGTACACTGCAGCAGCATCATTGAAGAGTATATTAAAGCGTTTCCCAACAAACGATGCAATGTGATTTGATTCTCCATGTTCCTGAAGATGAGTTTCCCACTGATGAGGGAATATGCCAGTCTGATCGCATCCATGTTCAGCCAACGCTTTTGCTGCTGCAACGCAACCCTACGTGGTCATTACCAAAGGCATATGGGTATTTACCTCTAGAAACTGCATCCATCTCATTAAGTTTCAGTACTTTATCAGCCTCCGTTGCCATGTTAACTAGAATATGCATCTTGCATAATTTGTTCTCCTCATTAAGTGTGTCCCAGTTCGAGATGACTTTTGGTGGAAGTGATTCTCTTATTTCTTGGAGCTGGGCACTGAAGTATGGTTTGAATGCGCCCTGATCTGCCATTGTGTTTTTAATGGACGTAATCATCTCAGCAATTGACGGAAGCTACAGCAGAGGTAATGTCGTTAATGCTGTCCCGGAAGGCACCCATCAAAGCTTCGGCATCGACACCCCCTACCTTGGTCGTGCCAATTGTCATATGATTTCCATTGGGTAAAGTGACCTTGGTGTTATGGGGACAAATGGAGATAGCCAACCAGTTACGTCCATTACGCCACCAAATTCTATTGGATTTTTTTCAACAACTCCCAAGTTGACCTGAAAACGTGGAAGGCCATTCCACATTCATTCTGTAACAAAGTATATAAAATTAAAACTATACACCATTTTTGTGATGATTCCTTTGAGAATCTGTGTGGAATGTGTTGGACTACTGGAATTTCTTGCAAACATGGGACTAATTTTGCAAGTGGCCTTGATGTCAGTGTGACCATCCGCTGTTTGAGCATAGACCAGGACCTACATTGTATGGTCGGGTATGAAGTTTTTGAGGGGGATGTCTCGCACATTTTTTGTTTCATTCCAATCATCAACTACACAACGTTGTGGTATTCTGTCGAATACAGCTATGGCATTTTGCCCAAGTTCTGTACTTTTTCCCACCCTCTTTGGCTTTGCTGTCCACTTGGTGTCTGGTCCCAACACTCTTGCCAACATTATCCCATGTGATGGAAAATGTTCTTATATCTGCATGAATAGAAACAAAAAAAAACCCAAGAAGAACATTATAAACACCATTTCTGTGATTCCGTCTGCATTTCTGTGATAATGAATGCTTAGGCTATCTTCTGTAGATAGCAATAAAAGAGTTTCTGTATACAAGATATTAATAATAATAATAATAATGTGATAATGATAGTAACAAGTATATGAAGTCACGATTAAAAGGATATTATTGACCATTATGTTCTTCTCCAAACATGTCTTCTGACATAGCTGCCTCAGATATTGTGGAGGCGATGTCTGACTCCACCGAATCGCCAACATCCATAGGTATCTCCTCATCAAGCACTATATCCAGGCCTTCTTCAACAGAGAGAGTCTCCTCACTGTCCGCATCCTCATGTTCATGGTCATATGGCTGTATGTCATGCAATTCATCAATTGCTTCGTTGCAATCTGCAATATATTGCAGACGATTCTGAAAGTGAATAACAAATGAGTGATATAAGCAAACTATAATTAAACATTCATATTTATATTAGCATAATTACTTATTTCCTTAATTTGGGTATCATAGTTAATTACCTCGATTGTAGCTTTGGCGTTGTGGAGAACACGGTCATGGTCACCTATGTAGTTAGTGCATGACTTCCTGACATGCTGTATCGAAGTGCACAGGCCCGTTTTGTTGAAGGTGGTGATGACCTGTTCAAAATAATAAAAACAAAAGAACAATATGTATGTTAACTGGTGAAGCCACTATTTTTCCAGAACTAAATAACAGAAAGGACATTTACCTCGTTCGATGCACCACCGCGATACAGAAACATGCCCAGCATGGTGGGTACCAGACCAAAACGGTATTTAAACTTGCTCTTCAGGAGCATGTTGGCCACCATCCCACCTTTCGGATCTTTGCACCAACATTTCCTTCTGGCTTGGATCATCCTCCAGACACTCATTGATCTCCGTTGGTCAATAGTGGCCAGTGCTTCCCACTTTGTGTTATGGGCACATGTGGTGAGAGCCAGCCTCTGATATCCATAATGCCGCCCAATTCGATTGAATTTTTTCTACAACTCCCAGGTTGACCTGAAAACGTGGAAGGCCATTAATTCCACATTCATTCTGTAACAAAATACACAAAATAAACAACTATACACCATATATAGTATAGTACACCATATATATAGTGTTTTCATGCCAATTATATGTGACTAGTAGCCATCTCTCTACACACCAAATCTTAAGGTAGTAAAGGTCACTTTTGCAATATCTGCTGAGCTGGCGATCCTCCTCTGCAATGATTCTCGAAGCTGATCAACCAGACAGTTTAGAGACTCTTTGGTGGGTCTTCTGTCTTTGGACAGTCTGTTTGATCTCAGAAACTTGTGGCAAGTATCCTTTTGTGAAGGAATCCATATGGTAATTTCACTGTCTGATTTTCTGGCTACGTGAAGTTGTTCCAGGATCTATACACACACAAAAAGAAAAGAAAATAAGATTGGTAAGGCAATAAAAACATCCTACCTAATTATAAATTACATTACACATAGTCCTGCACCCCAAACCCTGACCCACTGTCCCTGCCCCTAGCTCAAACAGCAGCAGCACCTCTGCTCCTACCCCTTGCAATTGGAGCAGCAGGAGGAATAGAATTGTCACTATCAGTGTATATTATGTCCATGTTGTTGTTGTTGGCCTACAGTGTATCTTTTATGGCTTTGGGTTGGATGCAGGATGAGAGGGATATTTGCAGTTAAAACAGAACTTTTAGAGGCTTTTTTGACAGCAGTGAAATATCAAAAATACAAAAAAATTTTAATGTTGTTATGCAGTGTAAAAGTACAGATCCTGAGGGTCTGTGGTTACAAGTCTGTTAGGCTTGAATACATGTTCATATAACTAAACTGAATCAAAAATCTCTGCCTCTTTCCTGAACATAATGTTCATGTTCTGGCAGAAATCTTCCTTTCCGAAATAACACCGGCTCAAGTTTAGGTGTTGTTCGCCAAACCCAAAAACAAGTCTTCGGATTGCAGAATGTCATTGATCAGGAAAGTGGTTTTGTAGCCATTCATTGCTAATTAGAGATACTTGGGCACCTGTATCCCATATTGCTTTGGTGGGTTGGCCATTTAAAAAGCAATGAATGGTACATTTATCACCAATGAGTTTAGCCATCTTCTTGTGATGCTTTAAAATCAATGGGGTGATTTTCTGATGGTGGGACTGTTAATGGTCAGACTCTACTTCCTGTCCCCCGGAAGAGACCTGTTTCGGTTTTTTTGGACCTGTTTACAGCCTCGGGTGAAGTGACTAGCATCACCACATTTGAAACAGCGCTGACACTCGTCACCCCTCCCGTGATCTCGGCATCTGTACAGCCTCTCTCCCAAGCTGGTCTTCATCATCATTCTCTTTCTCTGAGAGGTGGGGACGTAACCTGGTTCTTCTCATGCAGGGCCATGACCACTGCCTTCAAATCTTCTAAGCCAGCTGCCAGTTGTGAAATTCTGTCTGGGCTTTTTTGTGTTGTTTCCTCCTTTTTGTCAAGTGCCTGGATCCTAGCCTTTCTGACTTCCTTTCCTGCCATGGCCTGCCGTTTGGCTTCCAACCTGGCAGCAAGATTTAGATGCTCCAGCAAGGTCTCGTCTGCCATTTCCTCCTTTAGATATGGCTGTATATCTGTCCTGATGGTTGGATTCTGGAGGCCAGTGGAAACGGCATTAAGAAATAAACTCTGGACCTGCTGGAGGTTGTATTGTGGTCCAGAGATCGCATCAGCTGATGCCTTTAGGATCTTTTGCTTTAGATCTAGAGCTCTCAAAACGAACTCCTGAGCCGTCTCCGTCTTCATTTGCGAGAGCCCTGATAGCTCTTGGAAGCATTCCGTTGCTCCCTTCTCCTGATAGTGAGTTTTTGTCTCGCCTGAACTTGGTTCAGGATGGGACTTAGTAATCACTATTTCTGTCTGTCCGTGTGGGGGTGGGGTGGGTGTGTATGTGTGTGCGTCCATCCGGAGCTGTATCTGGGGAACCGTACGGGGATGCTACGTGGTGGGAGGAAGGATATCCAAGTTTGCTCCGTAACCGTATGTTTTCGGTGAAAACTATGCAAATTAACATAGCTAATTTGCATAATTTATGCGAAAATCAGCGTAAATTGATAACAGAGTTTGTGGACAGACTATCTCAAGATCATGATTAGTTTTTCGGCGAAAAGTATGCGCATTTAGTTGTTAATTTGCATAACGCTTCTACAGATATGGTTGGAAATCTGAAGAAATCTGCCTTGTGGAGCTGTATCTGGGGATCTGTAAGAACCCTATGCGCTATGATGAAACTTGGTAGGGGGGTAGCATGACCAGAGGATCTCGACCTCATTCGATTTTCGGCGCAAAATATGCATAATTTGCATAATTTATGCATAAAATGCAAAAACCTATTTTCTCGGAGACTAGGGTTCGCACATTCTTCAAACTTGGTGGGTGGGTGCATCTTCACCACAGACAGAAAAAGTTTGTATTGGTTAGTGGGTCAAGGCCACCCGAGGTCATCCAGGAGTCATCTGAGGTCCAATTACTAAAAACTGTCGTATGGGCACGAAACTTGGTGGGTACAGTCAACATTTAGGGTAAAATTTTTGGAAGGTCATTTCAGGGTCATCTGAGGTCACCCAGGGGCAAGGGTGTGATTGAGGTTTTGAAAAAAAAACCCTAAAGGGAATTGTTAAGGACAGTGACAGTAGCGAGCGCCAACGGCACGAAGCCCATACGGCGTGGGGGCCAGGGGCCCGCTTAAGGGAACATTCAAAGCCCCCCGAAGCTATAGGGTTTCTGCATCTTTAGACTAACCTTTAAAATTGGATTTCCTTACCTCCAAGACTGTTGTTCGTAATTCTTAACTTAGTTTTAGACCAATGTTTCTTTGATGAAACATGCCTCCTGAGATCTTTTTTTCCACCCTCTTCGTATTTAAGCAGACAGTCGCACCACTGGCATTTGCAGTAGCCCCGTTTGTTCACTTTTTTGAAAAAATCGCGAAAATAAACTTTCTTGGTTCTGGCCAAGTCGGCAATGTTTTGCTCCTCTTCGAGCCAACTACATTTCCAGGCATTTTTGAGGCCTTTATCCACTTGGAGATCTCCATCTTGGTCTATGTATTGTGCCGATTGAGCCATGATTTTGCACGTGTTGCCGCTCACAATGTTCATAAACACGACAAAATTATCTCAAATCAAACATGGCCGACGGTAGCCTCATACCACGCTTGCCAAGCCACAGCATATGCTGTGATCATGCACAACGGCGCACCGCGGCGCATAAATAAGGTGCAAATGAGACTATTTTGTGAGCATAAACTAACAAGAATTCTTTTTAAAAATCGTCGCGGCACAGATTATTTTTTTGATTTTCCGGGTCGGGGGAATTTTGGGAATTTTCTAAAATTCCAGAGATTGTTTATTTCTTTATAAAAAATCCGGAAATCCGGAAAAATCACACCCCTTGCAGGGGTCATCTGAGGTCAAATTACTAAAAACTGTCATATGGGCATGAAACTTGGTAGGTACAGTCAACATTTAGAGTCAAATTTTTGGAAGGTCATTTCAGTGTCATCCGAGGTCACCCAGGGGTCATCTGAGGTCAAATTACTAAAAACTCATGGGCATGACACTTGGTGGGTACAGTCAAAATTTAGAGTCAAATTTTTGGAAGGTCATTGCAAGGTCATCTGAGGTCACTCAGGGGTCATCTGAGGTCAAATCACTAAAAACTGTCCTATGGGCATGAAACTTGATGGGTACAGTCAACATTTAGAGCCAAATATTTGGAAGGTCATTTTGTGGTCACTAGGGGTCATCTGAGGTCAAATTAGTAAAACTGTTGGATGGGCATGAGACTTGGTGGGTACAGTCACCATCTGCCAGGTAATCGTGCACAGCTGAGAACCACCAAAATTTAGGGGTCAAAGTAATCGCGAAAGTAGGTGGTCATGAAGGCAGGCGAGACACATGGTTCGAGAACCGCCTTGTTAGAATTGTATTCAGATGGGCCAAGGTGAGATTTTTTTATCTCCCTCCAAGTATGACCTTAGAGGGATTCCTTGGTTCACCGCCCGAACCACAGCCTCTACCACCTCCACCTCCTTGTAGCCCTTCCTAAGTGCCGCCTCTATCTGATGGGTTATATTGCTATAAGACAATCGGTCCTTCTGTTGGGCACTCCCCACCTGTCCGCTGATACAAAGTTCCTTTCTGAAGCGCAGAGATGTGGAAGCGGGGCTATTCTAGTGTCTTTGGTCATGTCCAATGTCAGCAGTTTGTCTTTTAATTGCTGGTCCAGTTTCGCTATCTGCTGTTGGTGAGCTTGTAATAGGGTCTTCTTTTTCAGGCTCCTATTTACCATCACCATTCTCTGGCTCCTCTGACAGCATCCCATTCATCTGGTCTTGTAGGCCTAGCATATTATAGTACTGCTTTTAATACCTAAATCTAAATCTAGAGAATAGAAACAAAAGGGCGATGTCAAAGCCTTATCCGAGGCAAGAACCTTAAGGACAGAACATAGATACTGAATTTATTCATGTGACATTTTCCCTATTCATAAATGTTTCTGAAGGATGATTGCAATCCGTTGGAACTTGGCTAAGTAAATGTAATGTGCGATCACTCTCACTCCTGTCCAATACTTGAGTTTTTGGCAACAAGGAACTATAAATCATGCTGTGCTAAGTTTTTATTAGCTTTGTGCTCCTCTGGTTTTGTAAGAAGAAAATGTTGTTCAGTTCTGGTATGACATGGTTGTACCTCTTCACAGCAAGTGTGGGTTCTTCTATTGGAGTTATTTCTGAAGCTCTGTTTACAAACATTCCAATCTTTGTCCCATCACAGCCTACTATTTTTGGATTGTGACCACATTTAGGGCATGGCTGTCACTGATTTTGACATGTCCCTATGAAGTACACCTTTCCTATTTGCGCACAATTGTATTTAACCTCTTAGCAGATTGCTGACTGACAGCAAGTTTAGCTCTTTCAATATTCAATAATTCTTCATGAATTTTGCATTGCCTTATTGAGGCTATTTTGGTTGGTGTGCTACTTTCTTCTTTATCATTCTGCCTCTTCTTTCCTCCAGATTGAGTTGGTGGTATGTTAACTGTAGATTGAGTTGTTACTATGAACAGATTCTGTGGAGCTATGAGATTCCTTTAATGTGCAAAAAAATTAAGAGAAACAATTATTTTGATAATAATAACTACGCACTATCTATTTTGAGGTCATTGCAGGACATTGAAGCGGTTTGTTTTGGGTCATCACCATAGTTCTCTGGGTATGAGGTAACCAAAATAAATGCAAGATTCAGTGTGATTAAGGATATCAACACTGAAGTATACTATGCTGTGATGCAGTCTTTTTTTCCTACATGTACATTAAATTAAATCATGCCTAGTCCCAAAATCCTTAACAAAGCGGCACACAAGATAGTAGCCTTGATGAACAAGTTTAGAGTGTAAGTCACCGTTTTCATGCAAATTATATGTGACTACATGTAGTAGCCATCTCTCTGCACCAAAATCTTAAAATGTACATTTGACACGGTTTCAGATTTGAAGCAGGTTTGACTGCCAAAAATGGCAAAATATAAAGTTTCAAAAAATAATGTTTTAAATATGTTTTCTAGACTGAAATTTTGTGCAGAATTCATTTCTGAAGTCAGAAATGCACAATCTGTCATTGTTTTCCTGATATGAGCATTACAGTAGAGGCACATGCTTTTGACGGAAATAAAAATATGAGATCCATAAGTGACAACATCATCACAACATATTTGAACTCTATTGGCACACTTATAAAGGCTCTTAAGGCTCACTTCATGTTGTAGTGCAAGTCTGACATCTGATTGGTGCACACACATTGAATATAGGTCACATGATTGCGCAATATTACAGGTACTAATTGTTCCCGATTTTGCTCAAAAATGGGGTGGCGAGTCAATTTGTTAAAAAAATTAGAACTCAAAAAATATGCATTTTAGCACAAGTTTGGTACTATATCCCTGTAGTAATGTATCATGGGAATAACTGATTAGTTTATTAAACATGTCGCCCTCATATTTTTTTTTTAGCGATTTTTAGAAATGCCAAATTTTACGTAATTTACAAATGTCACAAATTGATTAAAAAAATTAGAAAAGAAAATTGAGAAGGAATGGAAAGATATTAATGTCATACCCAAGTAGGAACTTATACTGTGCATAACTGATTAGTTTTTCAAGCCTATAGCTCTTGTAGTTTTCTTGTAATCCCGATTTTTATAAATGGCGGGAATTTTTACACACATCAAAATTTTAAGGGGTAGGGAAAACATTTTTACATTTTGCAAGTCTTTCCCTTAGTTAAAATGAACAAAGTTAGGTATCAAATGAAAGCCCATTAAATACTGCATAGACTGGTAGGTCAACCATCACTGTAGCTCCTTCCTATCAAGAGTTATGATTTTTCAAATCAATTTTTTTGCCTAAAACAGCTTATTTTGGCATGTCAATTGTCACGAGGCATGTCAGATTTGAATGATTCTGGCATGCAAATGATTAAGTCAATCACAAAACAAATACCTGAATCCATCAAATATTACCCTCAGCTGATATGTTAACATTTTAAAGGGCCATATCTATGTATATTGTAGACTCTATGAGTATACAAAGTTGGCATGTGAAAATTTTTGTCACCCAAAAAGTGTGTTTTTCGGGCAAAATCGGCCACAAATCAACATTTTGTAGCAAAACGATGTACGATGCACACAAAAAAAAAAAAAATCATGTTCTACAAACAATTTTACCCTAGAAAAGACACCTTAGAAATTAAACATAGCTATTTTCACTCTGGGGTGAATTTTTACACACTTTGGCAGTGAAACCTGCTTCAAATCTGAGACCATGTCATTTGTACAGTCAGTGTTTGCAACATGAAGCCATATCTGTGTATCCGATTCTTCATGGTTATGATAAAAATGAGGAAAGGTCTACACTAAAGCTAAGAATTTTCGCGTTACAGGAAATTCCGCCAAAATCATGGAATTGGAGGTAAAGCGGAAAACGCATTTCTGAAAAAAAAAAAAAAAAAAAAAGCAAAAATGACCTAGAAAAAGGAAAAAATACAATTGAAAAGAAATAAATAAAATACTAAATGAAATGGGTCTTCAAAATTCATTATAATAAAGTAAAATCCGTCATAGATTTACATTATAACGCCCCATTGCAGCCATGATACCCAATTACCCATCCCAACTTTGCAAATCTCAATGATCGTCACAAGATTCTTGTGAAATTTTATTATGTCAGAAATGTGCTAAAATTACAAAGCGGAGAAAAGCGAATTTAGCATTTGTAAAGCAGAAAATTCTTGGCTTTAGTCTACACTTAATAATGTGTGTATGGACATTTTCAACAGCAAGTAGATTCATTCCAACAACTTTTTCACAATCCAAACTAGAATCATGATCATATTTGCATATTTTGATACTTTTCAAAATTACTCTGTTGAAACCGCCAGATGTAATGAACACCTGCCCTGGCTTGCTCATAACAGAACGCACAATGTCTAAGAACGAGTATGATAAAAATAAAATCAATTGGTGCTTGTTTGATCTCACTTTGAGAAATTTCATCCAGTTTCTGGGTAATTGTATGTGATGTTTAATTTCTTCATAAACTACTTCTTCATCACCATCAGTCTTATCCCTTCTCCCTCTCTCAATATCTTTTGGTGATAACCCTTGTGACTCAATTTGATCGAACAAAATTTGAACTTTCCTATAACCATATTTCTGGAAATAAGGTTTTACCCATTGACCAACAACAAAGTTGGCATAGTCGCCAATTGTTTTCAAATTGGGCTCAGGTAAATGATGTTCTTGCCTTCAGCAATGAAACATCCATCTTCTGATGGAAATGGCAATGAAACTGAAAATAGTGGAATATAATTATCATCTTGTTCGACATTGTAACTTTTCTCAAAAAGTCATACTTCCCTTATAAGGCAAACCAGTTGTTTCAAGAAATTGGTAGAGATTACCTAACAGGTTGGTTACTTGAGTTTGACAAGGCTATGGTGCACTTATAGCAACATGTTACAATCCTCTTCTCCTCAACCAAATTTAGTTTCCTGCTTGAAATCTTTTCTTTTGCAAAAGTTTTCAACCTATGCTTTCGAAGCATTGGTTTCGTATTACTGGTCTTGTGCAAAATTTGGGGATTTACATAATCATTAAATGCACTAAGCTCAGTATCACGAAATGACAAGAGATCAGTTTCTTGCAATTTGGTTGCTGGGATCAACTTGGAACTAAACGGCAAATACCGTTTGCCTTGCTCTCTCCACACAATTGAGGAAGGGCATTGTCACCCTGTATGTAAAATTTGCCAGTGCCTTGAATCCAGCAATGATGAAATCATTCTCTAGGTATATCTTGCAGGCACGAATGAGGAGATTATTCAGCGGTGTCTCGGCAAGCAAGTAGCTGTTTGAGGTAGGGAATGCAATCATAGACTGCTCCTGTCTGGTATCCAAGCCTAGTGAAACGTCTCTCTTTGTAGAGGCTGAATGATGTGTGCAAATACAAATGAGCTGCCTGACTTGATTGAAACATAGAAGTATTGAAAATAACATTGAAATAAGTCAACACATTTTAAAACTCATTTTGTATCACTGATTTTGACATGTCTCTATGAAGTACACCTTTCCTATTTGCGCACAATTGTATTTAAACTCTTAACAGATTGCTGACTGACAGCAAGTTTAGCTCTCTCAATATTCAATAATTCTTCATGGATTTCACACTGCCTTATTGAGGCTGTTTTGGTTGGTGTGCTACTTTCTTCTTTATCTTCATTCCGCCTCTTCTTTCCTCCAGATTGAGTTGATGGTATGTGAACAGACTCTGTAGATTGAGTTGTTACTATATGAACAGATTCTGTGGAGCTCTGAGATTCCTTTAATGTGCAAATGTTTTTCGTTAAAGTTCCAATTGTTTCCTAATATATCTTGTTACTGCAAATCCACGAACTTTGAAAAAAAGTCCTAAAACATGGTCTAACAAAAGTCATTTGTTGATGTTATTACTGGTGACTATTTTTTCCCACGACACTCTCAGTAAGTTGTAATGCATTAGATTCTCCTTAATGTTTACCAATGAGTCTGAGGTTAAACTCCCCATCTGCACAACTTCGCGAACCCATCGTTCAACTTGCACTATAAGTATAAAAACTTTTCTGCTGGTCTTTTGAGTCCACTGCGATTAAGATTTTCAGTCCACTTTGATGCAGTACTGTTGTCCGCTTTGTCCATTTTCAGATGTCCTAGTAACTTAATTAACTCATATGATCAGCTCCTTTGCTCTTTGACTTAATATAGTTCTTTTGCATAGCATGAACAATATATCAATAAATGTAATACAACACTTCTTTGTCATTATCAGTAACAGTTTCATTGTCGCCTATAGCATTTTGGTCCATCATGTTATTTCATCACTTGAAGAACTGCTTAACAAAACAAGTGATGAATCGCTGCATAAACAATCTACCACGTACATCTCAAGTCCAGTTCAAAATCCATGTTCCTCATGACAAAATCTAAAAACTCCTCTTTAAAGTTCGCATCATTTCGCATCCGAGTTGTGAAATCACTTGAGAGTGAGGCAGTTATCGGAATCATGTAGTTCACCAGGATTGTACACAAACAAGCAATATTAACATTGAGAAGTCTTTGTCCAATTCTAATCATTGATGTACCATATTTCGAAAACCCCATGCCATGAATTTCGTCATTTGTGATGTTACGAAGAGCTGCATCAACGATGGCCGGCATCTCCTTCTCCAATTCATCTTGACTGCTTAGTGGTATCATGCGCGCTGGTGGTGTATTATCCTGGCTTGAAGTTTTGGTAGATTCTTCACGATGCTGATGAGCTGCAAATTTAACATAAAAAATACAAAACAATTAGATAAAGAGACCTACATAAAATCACACTTGGCATCACTCATGAGAATTCGCTGTAGAGTGACGGATCATTTTGATCGTGATTCCGAATCCATATAGCCTGAGCCAGTTGACCTGGCAACGATTGATTTTGATGTTGCACTATGACAGCGAATTCAATACATTAGTAAATTACAAATCACAAGGTACATACTATTTTGTGAGAACATTTAAAAAATGTGGGGTAACAATTTTACCCTATATAAGGTGAATTCAAATGTGCCATCAAACCACATCAATCTAAAGACTCATTTATTTAATATTTGATTTGTCATTTGTTCTTGTATGTTGTTTTTCTTATTTATTTATTGTAAAGCGCTGTGATACATAGTTCAAGAAATTGATAGAGATTCTTCAACAGGTTGGTAAGGCTATGGTGCACGTATAGCATTACAATCCTCTTCTCCTTCTCAACCAAATTTAGTTTCCTGCTTGAAATCTTTTCTTTTGCAAAAGTTTTCAACCTATGCTTTCGAAGCACTGGTTTGGCATTACTGGTCTTGCGCAAAATTTGTGGATTTAAATGCACTAAGCTCAATTTCACGAAATGACAAGAGATCAGTTTCTTGAGCTTTGGTTGCTGGGATCAACTTGGAACTAAACAGCAAATACAAATGAGCTGCCTGACTTGATTGAAACATATAGAAGTGTTGGAAATAACATTGAAATAAGTCAACACATTTTTAAACTCATTTTGTATCACTGATTTTGACATGTCCCTATGTAGTACACCTTAACTATTTGCACATAATTGTGTATGAAAGTTATCAATTAAAGCGGACTGGTTCATGGTTCTGCAATATATTTGAAGGTTTTTTTCAATATTAGATGGAAGACCACCTGACAAAATCATTTTGCAATCTCTATTGATTAACATTTCATGGGCCTCATCAAAACCAATGTTGCAAAATCAATTCCATGAATGCTTGACACCAAGCACCATTTTTGAAATGCTCTATCACACAAGCTGGCAAACCGTACATTTGCTTCAAATGCATGGAGATGAGTTTAGAATAGTTCTGCTGATCAAAGGCATGAAATGCCGCAGTGACATGTTTTTAAGGCACTCATTCGTAAGTTCCAGTTTCCTGTCCTTATCTCAATCCAAAGTTCAATGTAGGAAAAGCAATCTTTCTTTAAAATGAATCCCAGAATTTAAATGTCTTGTACTTCACAGACATTTCCTCACAAAAAGCTTCAAATTCTTTCTGCATGTCTGGTATAAATTTGTTCTTCAAAGCTTCCTGTTTTTTAACAAAGGATGCTACATCTGAGAAACAGTCATCATCAGAGGACACAGAATAAACAACATGTTTGATGCTGCAAAAATGACTGGATTTGGTGCATGTACAATGCCTTGTATACTTGAACAATAAGACGATGAGTGCGTTTGAGTATACTACATCCCTGAACTTTACCCAAGCTGCCCTTATGCACATTTTGAAAATGTGGCTGACAAGGATGCATTGACCCTGTTGAAAAAGTCAAATCTTTCTTCAAGAGCTACGGACATAGATTTTAAAGATGTGCGGGTTCAAATCATCTTCCTCATCCCCATAAGTGTGTATCAGTGCCTGTTCCTTGTTCCACTGCTTTCTTTCTTCATTTTCAAGGGTTCTTGCAAGCTTCATATGTGTTCTTTGTTCTTTTGTTTTCTGCTGTTTGTTCATGTCAGATTTCTTCTTGCGTCGATCATTGTCTGTTTGACATGCCTGACGGATGCTGTCTAATACTGGCAATTTCAGTTCAGAGTACAGTTCCAAAATCCAGTGATAAGTAGGGTCCTCCTCTGTCATCTATACCATATTGGACTGAAGAAGCCCTAAGTTTGTGCTTGTTACATAGTGCAATCTATGCAGGTTCATGTCCTTCCTTCTAAACAAGGTAAACTGGTGATGACCAGCTTCTGGCCAATTTGAATGACCTCTACCCAATTCAGTATGGATGATTCTGTCCGCTTGCTCTGCCCTGGTATCACACTCTATCCTGTATGCCAGAAGGTGAAATGGATAAGACAACATAAATTTTGATGAATACGGCTTGTCCTCACAACACATGTCATCCTCACACTTACCACAGGAGCTAACTTGTTCAAGATGGAATATATCCACACTTGCCACCATCCCAAACATGCTGGTCCTTGGCATGGTACATGCCTAACTTCGTCATTGTGTCTTCATAAACTGCAGGGTCCATGGCACTCGGGGAGGGGTACTTCAGTTTTGTTTCGGTAAAGACCTGCCTCCAGGACTCAAGAAGTGGTCCTGAACTTATACCTCTCTTATTTGAAATATAATGACCATTTTTTATACCAAATGTTACTTTTTGTTACCCATATGTATACCAACCTTGGCAACAGGCTCCGATAAATTTATTATTTTTAATTGCCCGATCGGGCAAGCTTAGGTCAACTTTTGCTTGCCCGATTAGCCCGAATATTTGTGAAATAAAACCGTCAACAAGTTGCAGTATTGTAATAGCTAAAATTGCCTAAAAACATTACAGGGGTACCGCCGTGACGCGGTCCAAATATATATACTGTATATCCGACACTCCTAGTGATTTTAATCATTTTATGATGCCGTGTTGACGGTTTTGTGCGACTCGTGACTGGTTCGACAATATTATAAACAATGTTTAACATGTAGATTATACATGTACTGTACCATCAGTTATGTCGTGTAAGAAAATACAAAAAGAGCATAAACAACATTGTTACATTGTGTGAATTATCAGGAGCATTGTCATCCGCATTCCGCTTACGAATGGGCGCGGGAGTACGAATTACAAATTTATCCATAGACATAGTGAAAGAAAGAATCTGAATATCTCCAAAAAGAAATTAATTAACTGTGTTTTAAAACATCAAAACAATGTGGTGCGCTGCACTGATAACATGTGACGTGATCTGTCCTGATTTCAATTAACACAGGGAAAGCCCCTTGCTGATACCGCCGGCTGATCCCCGTTTATTTTATTTTATTTTATTTAGGTAATTCGAGCATGACAAGATCAAAGAGCCGCTGTGGGCTGCGAGCCTGTGGCTGTAATGTTCTATGCAAATTAGATCACACTCCCTCTCAGCTCTCCCAGTGCAGGGCTGCAAGCTAGCACGTGCGCTGAATAATTCATGAGTGAGTGCTGTCCGCACATGGTCGTATTATGCAGTATACGATATGCACTGTACATGTTTTCGGGGTCATGGAAAAGGCATAACGTCACAGATTGACCTCATTAATAATTAAAAGTTTAAACATGTGCTCGTACGGTATCCACCGTATCATAAACTGCGATATGCACTGTACGTGTTTCGGCCTTCGGGGTCATCCGATTGACCTCATTAAAAATGAAAACATTCGTCTCACTCTCATTCAATTACATGTACAGTGATGTGGGGGATTCCCACGGACCGGGCGGTACGAACAGGTGTAGGAATACATTGCAGTGTTATCATAATAATAGCCTGTGATCAATAACAGTGGAAATTAGTTGGAAATTAAGTTGCTGGTTTGTCGGGAAATATATTTTGTACTGTTTGTTTGTCGATCTGCATTGCTATATTGTAAGTAAAATATGAACACAATCATAATGCCGTCATTGCACGATAATTTTGCAATTGCCCGATCGGGCAGGGTGCCTGATGATTTAGCTTGCCCGACAGTATTTTTAATTGCCCCAGGCAATCGGACAGGCGATTTATCGGAGCCTGCTTGGCAATGATGTTGCGGAATGTAACCGCACATGGATCACCCACACTTATCAAGCTGACTTTCATCATGTGGGTTCTGGACGACATGTGTATTCTTAGATTCTGGCAATGCTTCTTTTCTGACCCAGCTGACACGTCACACTCACAAAGTCCACAGAATACCTTTAGGGGCTCAGTAGATATCACATCTAACTTGACAGTTAACCCTGGATCTGCAGGGCCTACTAGTATTCTCAGTCAATATCCCTTGTGGTCAGAGCAGCCTTTATTTCTGCACAAAGTGACACAGACAAAACATCTACCATCAGCAAATCATCAAGCCCTTTTGTTAAGGGTTGATGCTTGAACAAGAAGAGCATCAACGTCACCTTCAAATGCTTAACAGAATCCATTTAATCTATATCTACATCTGGTACCAGATGGTTCAGTATTGTTTGCATTCTCAGCTTTCAGTCTTTGCAGATCACCGTAGCATTTTCCTTCCTCCTCACTATTGGAAAAAAGTGAGGCCTGTTATTCATGTGATTCAAGTCTGAATATTTCTTGTTCTTTGCACAGTGTTCACCAACTGCTGACACAGTTGGAATATATGCGATGGTTATAGCTGATACTTTGCAAGTAGTACAGCCTGCCAGGCTGCATAGGTATTGACATCATCATGATTTAACTGACGCAAACAATTGCACTGTGCTGCCTTGCAGGATATTGCGTAAATTGCGATCGAAATTTTAAATTTCGCTTTATTGCTTTTGCTGCATCAACTTGTTTTTCTAGTTGCAAATGTTTTTTTTCCAAATCCTTAACATGTTCACGCTCTGTGTAAATCTTGGTCAAATGTGCGCGTTCTCTGTGTTGCATATTTTTTTGCGTGTGAGGTGATGGACGTTCTTTAAGGGTCTCAACTTGACTTTTAAGTTCTTGGTTTTCTGTCTTTAGAGCTGCATTTGCACCTTCTTTTATTTCTTTATTTCTGCTTCGGCAACTTGCAGTTCAAATAAAGAGACAGAAGAAGAGCTGGAAGAAGTTTGAGTGTCTAGCTGAGGAGTTGGCTTTGGTGTTGGCAATTGGTATGGGGTTTCCATCCATTTATCCAATTCTGTTGGTCCACTTTCACGGTGAATGTTCTTGGTGCAGTGTTTACCAACAGTTGGAATATCTGTTGGAATATCTGTGATGCAACCATTGCACCGTGTGACGCAACCATTGCGCCGTGCTGCCTTGCAGGATATTCAGGGATGCCAACCTTGCAACTCAAGAAACTGTACTCACAGACCCCAAAAACTGTATTTTGCCATACAAAACTGTATTTTTTGAGATCATGTGTAATTTCGCTTGTAACTAGCTATAAACATACTTGTTTTCAAGTTTGTCAGCTAAAATGGCCTGTTGGTACATATAACATGTTATAAAATAATAAATGTGTACAATAAAACTTACTAATTATGTTGTACTCTACTTGTCTAGTTCTTTCTCTTTGTGGACTGATTGTACTCATCAGTTTCGATATGATTTTCAATGTCATATGCACCACTGTGCGCGATACTAAAATCTGTGCCGCACGGTTTGCATCTTGCAAAACTCTCCCCTTTTTTCGACGGCTCGATAACTTTCCACTTCTCGGAATACTCCCGCTTATAGCATTGCTTCATTTTAGGACCTATTCCTTTTGTTGATTTCGAGGTAGACGCCATAATGATAATAAAATGATAATTTATCACATACAATTTCACACTATCGCTCCGTGAATGTTTCAAAAATGGCCACCAAATGTTGATGCAGACCCACAGCCTGACCAATTTGTGTGGAATACTACGATTGGTCGCAAACCCGGGCTGTTTACATTCACAACCAATCACAATCGCGCTTTCAGAGATGTGATCGACCGCCTTGTGTAAAACAAAACGTAGTAATTCACAGGGCTCTATATACCGCAGACTGTCTGTGGTCTCATATACCAGCCTAAACGGAAAATCATATTTCAGGTGCTTGTTGGTTCATATTTTTATTTTTTAGCGTATGTTTTTACACCTACACAACCACTCCATGTTTTTGGTTTATTAGAATAATTATATCATAAAGAAATCATTCAATGTTATTAATTGGATCTTTCTTGTAAACCTATAAAGCATGTTAAGATATGTTAATGGTGTTACTTAACCTCAGTACTTAAATTTGCACTTGATCACATGTATTATCATATTGTATTTGTTATTAGTGTATAATGTTATGAAGTGAATATGTTGGATCTCTTAAAAGAGATACTAGCTTTTATATGGGCTTTGTATTTGTATTCTAACCATGTGATGGGTTTGATAAGCCATTTGAAAATGTATTTGTACTATTGTATTTCTCTGCCAAATCTTTGCCAAAATATGCACATGTGAACAAGCAAAGTTTGCATGCTTAGTCCACCAGTACATGTTATTTAGTGACAAAATAATACTTAATAATCCAAAATTGTGACACGATCTGGTCCATGGGGGCCAAAGGATGCATTTTTGAACATTGGGTTACTGTAATTATTACATTTTACATACAATAAGCTGTCATTTACGGAAAACACAAAAGGTCTAGCATACTTGTGTCGTAAAGTTATGGAGTTTTTTGATGTCTATTTTCTTATGTATTTTATTGATTTTTACTCCATACTTTGACCTTTATCTCAGTTTCAGATTTGCCGCCTTTGGTCCCCATGGACCAGATCGTGTCACAATTGAATGTTGTTTTTTAATTGTGAAGCATGAAGTATTGGTTTTAATTTTCATTTCAAAAGACAACCATCATTTTTTAGGAATTAAACATTAGTTGCTATAATGCATGGTCAAACCTTGGCTGATGAGAAACATACTGGTCCGATTTCTCGAAGCTTGGCTAGTGGTCAGGCTTCGCAGGCTAGCCCTACCAATGTGGATCCATTGTATTGACTTATATTTGTAGGTAATGTTCAATGTGAAATTGTAAGCGCTGGTATATAGGACTAATTGGGCTTAAGCCTAATGGCTTAGGAAGCCTGACCACTAGCCATGCTTTGAGAAACCGACCCGTAGTGGGACATGAGAGCACATCAGACATATTGAATTGCAATCTGAATACGAGAAATGATTTCTGATATTAAATAATTTTGATTTTTTTAAATTTCTCTTTGAAAGCAATTTTGCAATTGACACTTCTTTAGTTGGGTCATGTCAATAGCTCAGAGGATGGCCTTTTGTCATTAGGTATGCAGCAGTTTACATTGCATGTGAAACTCAGAATGTACAAATGAAGTATTTCAGACATAATTATTAATGAATGTTTGAAATTTCCTCAAGTGTATGAGATAATTTTGCATACAATGTTTACCATATCATCCAAACTGGTGTATATTTTATAGAATATTATGCGAGTGGTTCCATGAGTACTGTGCTAGCTGTTTAAAACGTGTGCAGCATTATTATTATTATTCTGTAATTTATTTTTATTTATTATGTATATAATTGGGTGAATATGTCAGTATTTTGGTTGTGTGCATTGTAAGTACTTAAATCTGGAACTATTCAAGTATGGTGTATTTTAGTAAAAACTGTGTGTTTTGTGTTGGTGTGTCAAATTATGTATAGCAAGTGTAATGAATAATGCAAAATATAGTCTATATTTGTGTAAGTTGACTTTTCTACCAGCAGGTTTTAATTTTCTACAGTTGGACTGGTATCAGAATTAACATAATTATGTACAACTATTAAAAGTATAGATGTAGGCCTTATTTTCTAATTTGTCTAATTTTCATAACTAAATGTAGACATGCGATGGCTATACCATTTTCCGCCTTGATGTGGCAATGATGTCAACACGTAGAGACAGCTGTTTCGCCCCCACATCTATGCAGCATCTTTAAACATGTGTGTGAATGCCAACACGTTGAGCAAACTCTAGCAATTTGAGGCTGCACCCAATGAAATGTGCACTGACATCATTGCCACATCGGGCTGTAAAATGGTATAGCACAGATTATTGCACATTCTATAGTCTTTTGTATTTATATGCATAAGATGCATTTTTACTTTGCTAAGGAAGTGCATCAAAACTAGGCCTGACAAAGAAATTCACTAAAGTGCTTGTTATAGTGTTGACCATAAGCGAGGTTTAGACTAGAACAGAAGGGGTAAGAACAGATGGATAGCATGTTTGGTTCATTATTAACCCTAGTACTGCCACATCTAACAAAATCTAACACAAAACCAGTGCGCATGCATGCAATCCATGTGATGCCATGATGCAATCACCGAAAGTCATATACGAACAGAATCACTGGCCGGGGCAGCGACTACCCGTGGCTACCGGTCAGTGATCATCTACTTGTTATGCAAGTGGTCGAAGGTTCAAATCCTGAGGGTACAAAAAGTGACTTCTTTGTATCGTCTCTCCTTTTTTGTTTCTTCTTTACCTTCCAATATTAAAAACCCATGAGGGTGTTAGGGTTAATGAGGTCCAAACATTCCATGAATGGCTTTAATACAAAATTGTCAAGCTCACTCTTGATATTAGTTACCACATTCTTTAAAAAGCTTATACATGTAGTATTTCTTGTAAATAAAGGTAGAGGCATACGACAAAAAAGCATACTTTGTTATGCACAAGCAATATGACATAATACAAGCTAAAGGGACTTTGCTGTCCATCTGCTGCTTTATTCAACTGTTGAATGTAATTGTAGCATCTGTGTTGATTATCCAAAACAATGTAATTGTTTATCCCAAGTAATTGTGTCCCATTGTGTGTTTGATAGCAATTGAAGTGTTACTACTTTTAAATAAATGTATGTAGTCTAAAAGTACTGCACATAAGTTTGCACTGATTTCAGAAATTACCAATGAATGACACTAAAAGTGCTTTACCTAAGAAAATGTATATTTTTTATGTATTTATGTCTGAGTAACTGGTATTCTCATATAGGTGTTGGAAGGGATGGCCCCAGGGGGATGGCTTCAAAACCCAACCGCCACTTGACAGTGGATGCCCTGGCAGAACTGAGCCACGTTCTATTGTTACAAACAATTGAAACTACATGTAGGCCCAACCACTGGTTCTCCCCACACCACTCCACGCCATACATAAATTCTGCCAGTCACATTTCCCCAATATGAAATTTTTTAAAAGTAAAATTTCAATTTTAATTTTACTTCATTAAAGTTTGGCGGAGGCGGGGTTCGAACTCACGGCGGCGGACTGCTTTGGACACACTATAAACCCATCAGCGCCTTAGACCACTCGGCTACTTGTCTTGTCGGAATTCATTTGGAACTTATTCAAGATATAATCGCAACTTCAACATAGGCCTACCACGTGACAAGCAAAGGCAGAAAACGTACCATATTTTGGAATTATATTTCAAATAAAAACATTTATGTGTATTATTAGCGCTCAATTGTTGTTAACTGCGTGTTTTATACAAAAAAATTAACGATAAGCATGATAACTGGGCGTCTATATGGACAATACACACATATCGATTTTGACATCGCGTGCTTGTGTCTCAGTACATTTCCATGGTCAGTAAAATACTATAGAGAAAAACCGACCATTTTTCTTGTATACACGTTCGATGTTTTTATCAATTACATAAAAAATCCATTTTAGACCCCAAATGTTTCTTCGGGAAATAAAAGATTAGAATACCATAAAAACGAAACAGTAATCTTTTGCCGGGTCTAATGTTATTTATACATAGATTTTTTAACGTTTTTTCTATCCTTATTCTTGCTCAATTAAAAAAATATTTTGGCGTATATAAAATTTAAATAAAATTCTCTGCTTCATAAGCGACCTCAAATATGCCACAATTGGGTATCACGAATAGTTATATATGATGTGCAGTTAATATTCATATTTTCTTTTATACAGAGGATGCTTCAGTTTTGACAGGAAAAATATTTTCTTGAAAACCCTCTCACTCGGTTATTTCAAAACAGTAACCACGCTTCCCTAGAATGTGCAATAATTTAGCATTAAAATTTTTCTTATTCTAACAGCAAGCGTTTCTAGAATGAATTTTGGCGAAATGTGGTGTAGGTTCTCCCTGGATGCTGCTGGTTGATTTGTTGGTTAGGTTTTGAAGTCATCCCAAAGGAAGTTAATGCAAGCTAGAGAAATATTGTCATGTCTTTCTGTATGAAAGTATGCAGCTGAGCTGAAAAATAAAATGAATAAAAAACAAAATATTATGGTAGTTTTGTTTTATTCCTTTATAGTTCAATAGTATTGCATCTGTAAAATTTGAAGAAGAAAAATAAAGAAATTGGAAATAGTAAAAAATGGACTGGTCACGTAAGGCACCATGTCAAACACATGTAGTTATAATATTGAATGGCTTTGAGGGTGATATAAATATTACATATTGCATGATCTGCCAAAATAATGCACATGTCGTATCAACCACAAGTAAGCTATTGAATATTATTGTTATTTATATCAGGCTTTCATTGGCATCATCAGTGGTAGGCCCAGAGAGTTAAGAATCCCGGAGGGCTTGAAATATGTGATTCTATCGAGCAAAATTAGACGGAACTCAGAAATATTAAATTTTCAGTTTCTTAAGGGGTACTACACCCCTGGCAAATTTTGTGCATATTTTTGCATTTTTCTCAAAAATTATAGAGCATTGATGACAAGTAAGATATTTATATTATAGGGGCAAGGACTACAACTACTGCACTGGAAATTTTATTTTAGCACAAACAACAGTTGTGGAGTTACAGTCAAAAATGAGGGAAAACCATTATTTGATCAATAAATCAATAACTACTTGCCTTGAATTCTCGGTATTCGCAATAAGGGCGCCGCCAGCGGTTTGCGATGTATTCGTGATGTATCATGATGTATCATGGGAAAAGGTCGACATCCAAGTCCGCGCAATACGAATATTACCATGCTATTACATAGGAACACGTGATAATATTTTTTAGTTTGCCAATATAACAGTATTACACGCAAATCGATAGAGAAAAAATGATTGTGCACATTTCAAATCACATTATTAAGTATTATTGAGTATCGATTCGCGTGTAACACCGTTATATTGACAAACTAAAAAATATTGTCACATGTTCCTATGTAATAGCATGGTAATATTCGTATTGCGCGGACTTGGATGTCGACCTTTTCCCATGATACATCACAATTACATCGCAAACCGCTGGCGGCGCCCTTATTGCGAATACCGAGAATTGCTGAATTTTCAGTGCAGTAGTTGTAGTCCTTGGCCCTATAATATACATATCTTACTTGTCACCAATGCGCTATAATTTTTGAGAAAAATGCAAAAATAGGTACAAAATTTGCCAGGGGTGTAGTACCCCCTTAAGGATAGTAAAAAGCATTTACAAAGCTGTATTTTGCAGAAAACCCCATTGAAATTGAATAACCGGTTCCAAAGATATGAGAAATTAAAGAGTTTCCAAAACAAGAGGAAACAATATCTCAAAATCACTATTTCTGAGTTCCGACTGATTTTGCTTGATCGCATCACATATGTACAATGCAAAAAAAGGCAAATTAAGAAATACTAATGTTAAAATATGGCCGTTTAGTGGCCATTGCGCCGGGTTTGTGCAACACAAGAAGGGTGTCCGAGGTGGAATGTGCCTCCCTTCAGAACTGAAATTGAAGACCCAATTGAAGCCATTTTATAGACCATTTCTGTTCGAAAGAAGCAAAAAAAGTTGGAATTTTGTGAAAATGAAGTCCCAAATTATTGAAGCCTTTTTTAAAGCCAATTTACTGTGATTTTCACATGTTGCACAGAAAAATTTTCAAAGAAGACCCATGTCTATAGGTCTTTTTCTTCAAAACATAGATTTAAAGATTTCTTGTGAAAAACTCTATTTTAATGTTGGGGGTGTCTATCACGCTTACGCAACTTCCAAGAATTTGGAAAAATTGATCAAAATTGAAGCCATTTGGTGGACCATTTACACTATTCATGTCTAAAATTGTAGTTGGGAAAAAAAAAGTTTTTTTGAAAATGAAGTCCCAGTTGAAGCCATTTTGTGGACCATTTTTACACTATGTAGCATGGGAAATTTTCAAAGGAGACCCATGACCATGTCTAAAGGTTTTTTCCTTCAAAACATACAGATTTCTAGACACCAAAAGTACGTGTTCATGCATGCATTAAATCATTTCACCTTAGATAGCCGTACCTTGATATCCCATTGATAATCTCGGCATGTGTCACTTTTGATTTGGATGATAAGACTTCCAAATGCAACATTAGATCTTTTTTACAAATGGCACAACATTGGACAAAACTATAAATTCTGAACACCTGAAATGAATCCAATATTGCATAAAGAAGAGGTAGACTATCCCATGATCCGTAATGCTCTGCATGCTGGCCATAGGCTTCGATATAAAAACTTTTGAGATATTTTCTCGAAAGAACCACTGAATCAATACTAGGCTTGTTTGTACTCATTTTAATGAACTTAACAATTCTGAAATTTGTTGAATAAAAAACCAACTTGCCGTCGTCTGCTGTCGTCACCTGCGTGGAGAGAGTTAAACAGTGACAAGTTATAATAAGTAACAGGTTTCCTGTGACATATGTGTTCAAAATGAGCCAACTGAAAACGTCTGAATATCTATGGGCCCTTATCAGTTTTTATGGCCCCTAACTCAATTGTAAAATTGTCAGATAATACATGTTAAACTGTTTGAAGATTTCAATGTTAGACTGGTCCACATTTTGTGACACTTAATTTTTTAGACTTAAGACTAACAAATCAACAACAGGTGCCAAATAGCAGGAAAGAATTTATGTAGTAGTTAGCATCAAGTCTATCTTTCTGACTAAGGTACAATAAATTCAAAGGGCCTGTGGGACTGCAAAGTATTGTATCAGAGGGCCATATGCAATTTTTACAGGTTTTTGGCTGCACATAAACAAATCTTTTCATTACCGCCACACTTGAATTTGCTTAGCAAAATCAATCCAGGATAAACTTCACCATGTTTACAATAGATTGATTTGCAATTTGATGTGTATATTGGACAATGACCAACTGTGAGACATTACTTGCATTGCTTTCTACCATAGCTGTCGCATTTATACAATATGTGACATGGTCAAGGGGAATGAGTGACATGTCGACCCTGGTCGAAAATGAGTTTTACATAGGTTCCTAAAGAGGACATTAAGAGCTTTCAGAAACTGAAAACCCCATGTTGATACGACTTTCCTCTGCAAAGTTACATCAATTTATCAATCGTTGAAAACAATGTAAAACAAAAGAATTTGAACACTTTCTTTGCCAATATCTCAAAATCAATATTGACATGCGACTCATTTCCCTTGATCGTGTCACATATGTGACCTGTTCTCACAAAATGAGCGGAAAGTTGCTAGTTTGTAGTTTTGAGACCTTCCAATGGTTGAGTTGCTGTTCTTTGTTTGAAGACACCTGTATAGTCAGTGGTATGTCCTTTGTGAATGGGGACATAATATGCTCTACTCTGTATTTCTGTCCAGATTCATAAAGGACATACCACTGCCAATATAGGTGTCTTCAAGTACAGAACATCAACTCAACAGTTGGAACATTCTTGAAACTCCCAATTTCCAATGATATGCTCATTTTGTGGGAACAGGTCCCATAAAGTAACACAATCTGATCTATCATTGTAATATGGTTCCTTTTCAAAATATGGCGTACACAATAATAGGAGGGCAGACTGTATTCAATCTTGGTAAAGCCTGTATTCAATCTGGGTAAAACCCTGGCAAATTCAAAAGATTTTACCAACTTGGTGCAATGCTATTTGTGTCCACCATACCTAAAAAGGCTTGTACTACTGACAAATCTCCAGTATATGCGTACTGCATTAAAAGTTACATTTAAAAATGTAATTTTCTTAAGTTTTCTGTTTCTTTAGACCTTTACTTCACATAAACAAATTCCAACATTGGTCTGAGAAGATCAAATTACGTCGTTATGGTGTTTTCAAATTGACACATGATCAACTGCTGGGGTGAGAACATGTAGTCCTAACTTCCTTTTATTGGTCAACTCCTATCACTGGTAACAACATTACAACCAACAGTGTCATTGACCTCAGAAGTGCTAATACTATCAGATGTCCCTCTTTCCTGCACTGATGATGAACTATATAAAGTCTCATTTGCATCACATTTATAAAGTCTATGTTTTGGGAAAGGAACTTCCACAATACCATCCAGATTTTCAAATACTATCGATTCTGGCTTCTGAGCAGTTCTCCCATCTCCAGATGGAGATTCAGATGGCTTGTCATCATCAATGCCAAGTATATGTGGATGATCGAGCCAAAACTGATCCCCAATAATGTCACAATGATCACACACAACTATTGGTTTGGTTCTTAATCCTGTGTGGATTCCACCAACTTTAAATGGTGCATTTTGATTTGTAACCGACTTGCTTTTCTTTGAACTTTCAGCCTGCGGTTCATGCTTGGTACCTTTGGATTTTGTTGTACTGGTGCCTGCCCCATCCTTATTACTTGGTGTGATAACATCTACCTTGTATACATACTGAAAAGAAACAGCAAATATCATGTTATTAGAACTTATATTCAATATGTGATCAAACGCATACTTCTTTGGCATTTAATGATATAGGTGTTTCATTGATCTCTATTTGTTCTATTTGTTTAATTTACTAGAAAAGATAATGTATATAATGTACATGAATTAATTAGTTGATAATGTACATGTATAACAATTAAGTTGAGAACAAGACACTATAACCATGTGTAAAAAAAGTAACTGTATACAGTAGCAATATCCCAATATTTGGTAAATAACAGTAATTAAACCAAATGTTTGAAAAAGGTTTTAAGTTGGCTACATAATCCAGGCCACAGAACCACACTTGATTAAGGACCCAGGAAGACACCATCTGCAGAACATCTATTGGCCACTCATCCGGACAACAACTGAAAAAAAATTCACGGATGAGACACAACAAATTTTGTGAGTAGAATTGTTTGTTTCTTAGAATTATTTTAATTTACTTGTAACCACACAGGCTTGTGTTTCAAGTGGCCTGATTTTACAATTAGCAAATGATGAACACTATAATTGCTGTCTTGTGTACTTAATTTGACTAGCCTTACCTTGTCCCACATCAGTACTGTTCCTTTACGGTAAAACTCTGGCTCATTATTGTAGTTTGTGTCACATTCACTGAAAAGGATTTCATTCTTGTCACCAGAAAATGTACCCTGAGAATAAGAAACAAAACATACAAATTATTATAGCCAAATGACTTCAAACATGCCACTAGCTGAGCTTTGACTTGATATTGTTTATATAATATTGATGTCAACTTATTGCTGTACAGCAGTATATCTTTAAAAGATATTAAAGGAAAACTCCGGCAATCACAACATTATGCCTTATATTAAGAAAAACAATTATCAAGCATGAATCACATATGATATTCAAAATCCCCACTCCAAAATTATTTAGGTCAATGACATCATGGTAAGTTGTGCTCAATTGTCGCCAGATTTCATTGTGTTACTGCTGGGATGGCATTGCCACAGGCAATTTCAGTGCCTGGACTGCCCAGGAAATTTGAATATCACGTGGTGAGAGATGGCTGTTTTTAAGGTCAAAACCACATGATTTGTGCTTGATAATTATTTTTCTAACATATAAGGCATAATGTTGCGATTGCCAGAGATTTCCTTTAAAGGTACACTAGCATGAAAGAACAGCACTCTTGCTTGTGGTGAGCGTACACAGCATAAACACGGAAGTGAGGCTCTGATTATGGCTGATTCAATCATAACAACAGACAGGTAATCTGATTGGCCAATTATGCCTCAAAGCTTTGTTTGGTGCAGAAGGACGCTCATGAAGGGAACACAAAGCCTGGCCTATGTCACTCATTATCATGATTATACGCTGGCGAAGTGATGTAATAATCGGATTAACTACCATAGCAATAGGTGAAAACAATTTTTGAATACATCGTGCTGCACTGCAAGCAGGTTGCACTCATCACCTGTGTATGTCTGCAATCATAGATTGAATACAATAATCTTACAGGTGTGAGTGGTCAGCATGATATTGTTCAATACAGAGGCACCGGATGAACGTACCTGTGCAGTGTGGTATAGGTCACCCCGGTCATCCGGGTACTTATTTTACATGATGCTACAGTCGGCTACACTTACGCTTTTCAACCCACAATAGATCGTGCAGCTGAGCGACTACTTGAAGACTTGTAGCGGAGCTTATTCAGTTGTTTACGTTCTGTTTTGACCTCGAATCGAGCAAATTTCTCGGCCGATTTCGGTAAAATAAAGGTTAAATACTTGGCGAAAATTGCATTTTATGTGAAGCTGAACACATAAACATGTAGTGGAGAGTCTTTATTTTTGTTGTTGGCTGGAGGCCCCATGTCGAGAAGTTATAGAAATGGTAGTATTTTGGCCGATTTGAAAAGGGACAAACCACAGAAAACTACAAATTTGACTTCTGAATCGGATTTGTTGTCAACGGAGGTCAACAGCTTGTGACGTCACTCCGGGGTCACCTATATTCAAAAATTTTTTTCACCTATTGCTATAGTAGTTAATCCGATTATTACATCACTTCGCCAGCGTATCAGGGTTTGCACGTTGATTAGACCAAGAGAGGGCTGTTCTTCTCTGGAAGCTAGTGCAGACCACCTCAGCAGTATATCATATCATCGACAGCTAAGGTAGACCACCAACAAGGTCACACTTGACAATGCTTTCATCTTCATAAAGTGGCTCAGTCCCTAAAGAACTGCATCAGCTCTATCTTATATATAGAGGAGGTTGCCACAATGCTTATAAACACTACTAAGGGACTGCCTTATCTTGACATGATTTAGGTAACTCCATGACCACTTGACTGTTTGGCCTTAATAGCTTGTATCAGTTTTTTTTTGTGTTGTGAGTGTCTAAAGCATGATTTACTGCACTGTGCAGGAGAATGATTGAAACACATGCCTATCTGTACCCTTAAAACATCTTCAGGTGCATAATTAGTAACACCCCTGGAATGTTCAAAACTCAATGCGTGCGAAACTAGAATAAACTTGAACTTACCCTTAATCTAGCTTCAGCGTCTCTTCGAGTGAGTCCTTTTTTGATCACCAAACCCCAAAATGCTGTGTTATACAGATTGTTGATATGACCTGGGATAATAGAAAAATTTAATTGTTTATCTTTTGCAACATAAATGTTTTTTAAACTTGTAAATCAGACTACTTAAAAGTAGTCTGATTTACACTAAGTTTAAAAAATATCATCTAGATTTTTTGTAAAAGATGGGCTGAGGTTTTGTTTCAATAAGTTTCTTCCTGATAGTTGCTAACTTTTGAATTAATGACATCTGTTACCATTAATTTGACAACAATTGTTTAATTGATTTTCTAGACACTATTGAATAAATCAAATTAATTTTCAAAGGATTTTCATAAATTTTGATTCAGTGACATTTACTCTATAAATACGGATTGCAAAATATAGAAATAAATCTATTTATTGCATGACACAGGGATTTCATTTGATGGTATGTTCATTTGTAAGATGATTTTCTACCAGAAATAAATTAAAACTGCAAAAAAGAGAGAATCAGGTTTAATAAAAGTTGTTCTTTTTATTTGGCATAGAGTAATTTAATACTAAAATGTTTTGTTAATTTCAATATGAGATGAGTTTACAAACTTATGTGCTGACTTACAATCTGCTTGCCGCCAACTTAGGTAATCCCTCATATTCTTGTTGCTAGGATACAGGACGACACGCCCATCAAATGCAGGTGGATACTGGAGATGTTGTTCTTCACCTTGGAAATACTTGGTCCAATGAAACACATAGCTGGCTGAAAATTTGGACACCACATTGGTCATAATTTTACTGCAAGGTAATATCAAAACGAAAATGAAAATAAAATGGAAAATTCTCAGAAACATTGTTGTTATACAATAAAGAAAAAGTCCAAACCAACACTTTGTTGTCAATTTCAATGTGACTGATATGTTGAAAGCAAAATTACATATTGTACTGGATCAATTATCTGAAATAACACAATACTGAACATAATGCAGATCTATCATACTGCTTCAACTTGCGAATACCGCTGAAAGCACACTACTTAAAGCCATTTGGAACATTTGCTGAGAAGGACGCCCTCAAAATTTTTCAAAATTTTGTTTTTGGACACGATTGTAATATACATTATTAAAGTAACATAACCTGCAAAAATCAAGCCTTAGGTGCTGTAGTTTTCTTCTGTAGTCAGGATCATTCAGTTTATAAAGAATTCTTTTTCTTCAGGATACTATATAGAGGACAAAAAGGTTCTTTTACATTCTTTTAGAATCTTTTTCTGAGAGTGCACTTACAGCTATGTCAACAACTAGATCTACTTATAACCAACTACACAAACATATACACATTAAAAATTCTGATGGGTATAAAATTTTGCTGTAAACCTTTGACGAGCACATTCTGCACATACTACCGTGTTGTTGCAAAATCAGAGCTAACAACGCGTACGGCGCAAAGTTCATTCATAATTTTCCACTTGGCAACAGCAGATCGCCTCAGCAGCCGATCAGAGACAAGTGCGCTTCAATTCAACACAGTAAATATGCTCTTGTCAAAAGTTTACAGGAATAGATTATAACTACTAGTATGAGTATTCTTAAAATGTTCAGGGACTCCCTTGTTTTCAAATTTTGGTAACATAACTTTGGGCCACAATCTATAAAAAGTGCCCTATATCCTACCTGGCTCGTCTGCTGTACAGTGTTGTATCTTTCTTAAAAACAAAGCTGTATTCATCACTTTGCCCATATGCTATCACAATATCCTTGAAATCAGACATAACCGTTGCAGCAGCAGTGTTCATCAGGTGTAAGGCTCTAGGGTCATTTGGCTTTTCAAACTTGTGATCATCAGAAAACCTGAATCAGAAATATATGGTGTTATTAAACTATACAGTAAACAGGCCTACATATGATTTTAGAAATATGTACATGCAGTTCAATAATTATCTGAAACATGAAAATTTACACATTTCAATTCAAATGCTTTAGAAGATGAGATAGCCACATTTGGTGTCAAATGAAAAAAATCCATGTCAAAATGAAACAAATCAGTGTGGAAGTGAAAACAAAGAAGTGTACTGGTAAGTGGATTGAGCAAAGACTCCTGATGGAAGTTTGATGTCCTAAAACAATTTGACGTGCAGGGTCAACTGAATACCTAAAGGGTCAGGTGAGATGGAGTACCGAAGGTAATAGGGCATACTTTTACAGCTTTGTATTGCAAACCTTATACAGATAGATCTGACTTCTGCATAGGAACAAATAAGGTATTGCAAGTTTTGCATTTGAATTTTTGAAAGGAAAGATTGTGATATGAAAAGAGAGCCAAAGGATGGCATTAATAGCAGAATGTTATGTGAAGCTGAAGTGAACTATAAAAGGGGCAAAATGTTGTCTCACACACACAAAAAAGTATTTTTGTTCATTCTGTTACATTGGCATGTGTTGGTACACAGGTACATGCTTTCTATCTTTGATGCACCACTGCCAATAATAAATTGTTTATCTTACCTGTGGAAATTTTTGCCATCAATTCGTACAATAATCCAGCAGTTGAGCACACACTTGTCTGGAATTTCAAACTGTCTCACATATTCAAACTTGCTCTTTGCCATTTTCTGTGTTATATTTGTTGACCATTTACTAAATAAGATAAGGACAGAAAGAGTAAATTAGATGTCATTAGCATATTACTATTAGGTCTAGCAACATACTACATCTGATACTTTAGCCATCAAAATATTTAATTGTAGAAGGCCAAACTTATTGATTATGCTACTTGGCAACACTCACACTCATAAAACATCAAATGGCGAACATATATCAGTGAAGACTGAGTTCCTTAGTCTAGATTTTGCCTAGTAATACTAATAGACTGTGGAACTCAGTCTTCAATGATAGGAATTCATTTATCTGTTATGTTACAGAGGTGTAAAATGTGGCCAAAATATTAAAAAAATCCGGAAATGTAAAAAAAAAATAATAAAAAAAAAAATATATATTTTTTTACATTTCCGGGGTTTGGTTGATGATAATTTGTCATAAAAAGAGCAAAAAAAAAAAAAAAAAAAAAATTTTGAGGGGGTGATACCCTGCAGCCTATTCCCAAAACAAGCCCCGTGCACTTACAGAAATTTGGCGAGGTGCTCGCCTTTGGCTCGCATGTTTTTCAGGGAGTGGATCGTTACCTCGCTTACACCTCTGATGTTAGCCATTTGATGACTATCATCTGAAGACTGTGTTTGAATCATGCATATTCAATTTTTATATATTACTAGCGGGATACCCGCGCTTCGCGCGGGTCCCCGCTAGATGGGAGCGTTCACCATAACAGGAATAATTACTGAACAGGTAGAATCATTGAAAAGGTACATTTTATTTTTCTAAATCTGTTCTTTCTTACATTTCCTTTAGCTTCTTTGTTTATTTGCTGCTTGTGATTTCCGCTTCCATGTTTTTTATTTATTTCTTTTCTCATTATTTTAGCTTCTTTTTTCTTACATTTCCTGATTAGTTTCTTTCCTTCTTTGTTTCGTTCCGTTTCATTTAGTTACTTTAACCTGTTAGCCTATTATTCGTACTTTTTTGTTTCCTTATTTTAATTATATTTTTCTTTATAGTACCGCTTCATGTTGTTTATACAACAAACATCTTTTCCCCTATTTATTACTTCTTCTAGAAGCGTGTCTGCGGACGTGTTCACCCGTTATCATAATCCCGTGACCCGCCCATGTACCTTTTTGTCCTTTATTTTTCCTTCTTTCCGTATTATCATGTCCACTGGTCTCTGGCTCGCAGTCGCGTGGCTCTGCGCCGTTAACGCGCCCATTGGCGTAGTGCGCGTTACGCACGAGGCGCCGACGCGCTGCCGGCCAGCTGCAGTGACGCGTAGGCCGACAACCGATTTTCATAACAAAAACCCCGCTTTTACCCATATTTTCACTGTTTTTGCAGCCAATTCTTGACCGTTTTCAACCAAATAAAGTTTAAACACGCTCCCGTATATTCATCGATCTCCCGTATGAATTTGGCGACATTTGGATCGAAACTGACGGAGCCTTTATAGGCCTACATACATAGATAGATACAACATTCCCCTATTTATAGTAAGATTCTGGAGGATCAGGAATGATTTAAGGTGGTACCACACCCCTTGATTATAAATGTGTGACTATTTTTGTATTTTTCTCAAAAAATAACAATGTTCACACTGGTAACAAAAGTTATGTATATTATAGGGGCAAGGAATCCAATTACTTCACTGATATTTCATTGATTCAAGACAATATTTTGAGAAAATGATGTCAAATTTAAAGTTTTAATTTTGTGTTTTTGATCGCAAAGATCGGATATTTTCGTTCCCAATTCAATTCTGAACCCTTCGCAAGGGTGCCGATTTCGCAGAACTTTGACGATAATTTTGCCTTTTGGACACTAAAATGCATTTGATCCTTAATTTTGTTTCAACCGAGTCTTAAATTAGCAAGCACAATAAGGTTGGTACCACTTTTATTATATACATTGCATTGATGAAATTTTTAAGATTTTTTTTCAAGTTTCTAACCGGCGCAAATCGTTAAGACTAAGTGTGTATTTCCCATTGACATCCAAAATGGCGTAAGCCAGTCCTTAATATACATAGGTACGGCGTATATACAGTGTTGCCAAAACTTTTCAGCGTCAAGGCGCGACGCATTGACTCGCCAGGCCGCGGTAAAGGATTCTCATGTAGCCCAATTTTTAAGCTTCCAAAAAGCGCCCAATACCGGATATTTGGGCGGATTTACCCAAATTTAGAACGCAAATCACCCAATTGGGCGGAAAAGCACTTGACTTTAAAACTTCCGGTACTTACTGGGAAGTTACTGACCGATCAATAAATGGTCACAAAACCCATTGTAATTTCAATTTGGAGCTTCAAAGACTCAAAACCTTTATAAATCGGCTAAATTGAAAGGAAAATACATCAAATTACTGCCGCGGCCTGAGTGAGACTGGCAAAAGTAGCCCAATTTTAGACAAGTAGCGGCATGCTTATTTGAGTAGCGGCAAGTGATCGCTAAGTAGCCCAATTGTGCGCCTAAGGCGCGGCGTTGGCATCACTGCGTATATAGGACTGATGGCAAGCGAGTCTAAGTCAGTCCATCCATGCAGTGGTTTATGTCTTAGTTTACTTTTATAGATTTATACTAAAATTTGAAAATGAAATTTCATCTTGAAATAAAATCGCTTTTGACATCATGACATGACTGAGCCTGTTAATACGGTATGGCATGTAACAAAAGGTTCAAACCTTAATGATAATTAAGTGACAAAACTGTACTAAATCATTTTAAAACTCAACTTACATACGAAGCAAATTATACAATCTTCTTCCCATGGGCGCTGACATATTGTTTTCCCATTGAACTCTGGGATATAAAGGTCAACGATAACTGAACTGCGCATGCGTAGTTCAATCATCCTTGACCGGTTTTGACCTCAAATGTCATCCATGTAAACTTTGGACGTCGATGATCAGCATTCGCGACTAGGGAAGTGGTATCTTCTCGGTTTGTTATCTGATACAGATTTCTGCGGTGAAATTTCCGTATATGAAGATTCGGGCTTCATGATGTTTTCTAGTATAGTCTGTTAACCGATTGCGGCGCAGTACTTGAAGCTAGAGTTCATGAGTTGTATGATATTTGGTTAAGCTTATTCTTCGTTGCTGCCTGTGGATTGTACACAGTGAACACACAGAGACAGTCCATACGTCACTTCTATACTAGTGTCCAGATTGTATTTTTGATATGAGCATGATGAGTCACCATCATACTTCAGCCTAAAAATTCAAGTCATCTTCTTGTCAATCAGCAAAAATTAAAGCAAATCAATTGATCAGTATCGGTAATGTCATGATCAAATTATGATAACACCCGGATATATTTCACCATAAAAACATTAACACCTGAATTCTGATGTTCACTAGACTGATGTTACTGCAGTTCAGGAGGGACTAAAGCGAATTCCAGTGCCGCCTTGTGCCAAGAATATTTTCTTAAAAAGCTTTACAACTTACCAACTTTACTGAGTGATTTGACAACCAATATTACGTTGACATGTCAAGCATCAAGTTTAGTACCGGTAGTTTTCCATGATGAATAACAATAAGTGTGAAAAATATTCTGAAAAACTTCAATACCTCTAGCAACTTCTGATTAAATAATAAAATTAGATTTTTAATAGCTTTACAAATCAGCAAGCTATTTTATAAGCCAAATTGATCAGATTATATTTTGAAACAACACCGGTTTGATATTGTAAACATTGATTGAACAATGAGTGGAAGTCGTGTTGATTTAAAGGTGGTGCTACTAGGGAAAGAGTATGGTGGTAAGACCAGCCTGGTGGAGAGATATCTACATGACAGGTTCCATGGTGATGTCCCCTATCAGAACGTGAGTGTGAGTGGGTATCCAGTTTTGTGTTTTGGCTTCACAGCTTGCATGCAGCTGGCAACATATTCCATTCATTTACTTTTAATACTCAAGTAAAGTTTAATAAAGGTTAATGCATGAATTGATATCTCAAGAAATACTTAAGATATTAGATAGTGATACAAGATTTGCGCATCATAATTAAATTCACTTCATATAAAAGTGTGACATTTTTGACAATTTTTTTCACAAGATAGTAGTACATGTACCGAGACATCCTAGCTGCATGGGTCGATGTTCTTTGTTTGCAGTGCACCAGTACAAGCCAGCAGTAGTATCATTCATGTCCTTCGTGAATGGCCCATTGTGCCCCCATTCACAATCACAAAGGACAAGACATACTATTGGCTTGAACAGGTGCGTGTGAAACAAAGAACACCAACGCAGCAGCCAGGACGTAGGACATACATTGTAGAATTGGGCATAATTAAATTCACTTCATAAAGCATGACATTTCTGACTGTCTTTTTTTCATAATAAATTGACATATATTAGTTTTTACTGGATCATATTTGCTCCATTTTCATAGAACTAAGATAGATCTATAAAATAACAGGATAAGGCTTACGCATCATACACTGGGACATAGAAACATTCCAACATTACAAACTAGCGCACAAGATCAAGATGATTAACCGTTACCACATTCTTAACAGATACAGGGAAAGAAGAATCGCATACTGAACACTAGCACAATTAAACATGACATTACAATGAAAACATAACATGCACCTAGCCAAGGAAGGAAGGAAGGCTTGGGTCAGAATGATGAAATGAATGTCAAAATTTGAAAGTTGCACAATACATGTACAAAATGTACAGCGATCAGTGGTTATGAAACGCAAGCATTGTGGCATGCAAAACCTACACCATTATCTGTGAGCTGAATTCACATCAATACAATTTATACTGCAACTTCTAAATTCAGGTTTTTTTTTAAATACTGAGCTGCGTTATTATTAATATTGAACACATTTTTATTTATTGGACCCGTATCAAAAACATTAACCATCTTTCTATGTTGAAATATAGTGAATGTGATTAATAGTTCTGAAGTTAATAGTACATGGTATAGGTGTATTTCAGTACTATTTGTTAGGGTGCATCAAACGCCCCTCGTGTCAACCATATTTTTTGTACCTAGTGTCAAACTGTGCCATTTAACTAGAAAATCATCCCCTCCAAATTTAAATTCAATCGGAGGTCGGGAAGGGGGTCCACCGTGAGCTTAAAGTTCGGACAGAGGCAACCAATAAAAGTCCGGCCGGCAGCTATTGTATTATCATACAGTTACACACACACACATTAATAGCTGCCTTTAGTGAAAGTTTTTAAAGTACTTCATATCTCAGCCAATACTCAATCAAATGCAAATCCATTTGAACTAAGCAAAAAGGCAGCTATTTTCAGACATATTTGAGGTCATAATAATAGCTGCCATGTGCATGTTTCTCTATTTACAGCTGTTTCTGCATGGAAAATGGATCCATCACACGCTACAAGCTTAACGCTTGTGTATGATAGGTGCCTTTAACTAAATGACAAATCAATCAGGCAGCTATTTAGTTTTCATTACTTTATACTGCACATCACTGTGGCTGCCATATGAATAACAATGTAATAAATTGCTTAATATTTATCAGTCCATATGATATGCTTTCTCAGATTAGGTGTCTGTTGCAAGACATTTGATTATGTTCCTCACTCTGGGCAGTAGCTAGGAAATCTGTATGAGTTTCACAACACTTTCTGCTGCATCATTTATCACATTGACGGCTCTAACATTGCTAAGCGATAGCAGTAAAGCTACAAATGTAAGGACCCGGGCCAATCAATTACATTCAAGCAGTCATGTATGTCCAAACTGCTGTATAGTATCAAAATCTCTCTAATGCAGAATCACATTGAACAGCTTCCGCAAGGCACTGTGACAACAAAGCACCAGCTACCAAAGATATGTGAATTTGTTGTATTTGCAACAATAATCTAAAGTTCCTGCTGGATAACATGCAGTGTTGCTTCTGACCCGCCATGGAACGATCTTCAGTTGTACAAGCGCCTCCTGCAGTATGCTGATATCAATTTCAGTGTTGCAACAAGTGCACGCAAACCCACAAAGCCCTGAGCAGACATCTGTGGTACATGTATCTCACCGAAGAGATGGCACTGCTTGCTCTCTTCAGTGGAAAGGTTAGGTACCAGTACAATAGAGACAAGCTTTAGCGAAAAGGCTACTTGAACTTAAACCTGATGCAGCAGCACTAAAGCCATATATTCGCTTGGCGCAGGCTTTGGAAAGTCAAAGTTCCCTGACCCTGAGAATATCACTTAGTCAACAGTCGTCCTAGCTGATTTTGCAGGCAAGGTTCACTCTATGAACATCCTGTGCTGCAGATCAATGACAAATTCCTAGCAGACAATGTTGACACTTGGCCAGAGTCCTCAGTTTATCTGCAATCGCTTAGCAATGTTAAAGCCGTCAATGTAGCTCAATGTGGTAAATGATCGATGCAGCAGAATGTGGCGTGAAACTCAGTGCAGATTTCCTAGCTGCTGCCCAGAGTTAGGAACATTATCAAAATATCTTGCAAGTGGTGGAGCAAGATAGAAAACGGACACCTAATCTGAGAGAGCGTAAACTGAATGATGTTACCTAATTTACCAATATCATATGGACTGATAAGCAACATAGATAAGTACATTTATTACATTGTTATTCATATGGCAGCCACAGTGATGTTCAGTATAAAGTAATGAAAACTAAATAGCTGCCTGATTGATTTGTCATTTAGTAAAAGGCACCTATCATGCAACTTTAAGCTCGCAGCATGCGATGGACCCATTTTCCATGCAGAAATGGCTGTAAATAGAGAAACGTGCACATGGCAGCTATTATTATGACTTCAAATATGTCTGAAAATAGCTGCCTTTTTGCTTAGTTCAAATGGATTTGCATTTTATTGAGTATTGTCTGAGATATGAGGTACTATAAAAACATTCACTAAAGGCAGCTATTAATATGTATGTATAACTGTATATATAATTCAATAGCTGCCAGCCGGACTTTTACTGGTTGCCTCTGTCCTAACTTTAAGCTCACGGTGGACCCCTTCCTGACCTCCGATTGAATTTAAATTTGGAGGGGATGATTTTCTAGTTAAATGGCACAGTTTGACACTAGGTACAAAAAATATGGTTGACATGAGGGGCTTTTGATGCACCCTACTTGTAACAGTTGCATTATTTTTTGTGAAGTTTTTATGATACCGGTACACTTAACTTTATTTGAATGTGGATAAATATTCCTTGGATCATTTCAATATAATTTGCTATGCTCATTGTTCATACATCCAATGTTCATAAACCTTTCCAAAAATAGCTTCTTGTGTGAATCACCAAAATCCCTTAAAAATCAGCACTATTCGAAAAAAAATTGATTGAAAGCATGATCATTTATGTTGCATGACTCTCAGCATGAGTATCTTGATGTTTTTGACCAGCACACTCACAACCAATTGCCATGATATGAATTCTATAAATATAATTTATATTTTTTCTCACTTTGCAGACAATAGGTGCTGCCTTCGGAGCCAAAAAAGTTGATGTAGATGAGAGAGTAGTAGTTATGGGGGTATGGGTAAGTAGACAGTTGAATTGCAACCTGTGTTTTAAATGCCCAGTCTGGAGAATGTGTTTTCAATTTCTTGCATTCAAGGTACAATATTTTTATCACTAATCATGATCCTATATTGCTTAGAACCCTTTGCCATCCAGTTTTATACATAGTTTGCTTCTTGCAAATTTCACTTCTACAATGTACTTTGAAAAATAAAATTGCTCACTATGCGGTATTCAGTTGTTCATACATTGTAACCAACCCAGTTGCTTAGATCACATCCAAGCTGTAAATGGTCATGTTTTTTGAGGTTGGACCCAATTGTGTCACATCTTGAAATTTGTCAAAAATCAACTCCTTTTTTGTATTTCTGATTATATTTCAAAAAGTTTTCACCCAAACTAGTAAAAGTATACATTTTTAGAAAGCATATATTGTCATGATTGCAAATCTGTAAAGTTTCAATGGATATACAGGGTGTACCAAAAAATATACAGGGTGATTCGATTGAAAAATACCGAAAAAATTAAATTTCTTTACCGCTCCAATATTTCTACAAAGTATGTTTAATTGGAAAATGAACTTGATATTTGGAATGTACACAGTTAGTCCTTTCATTAAATGTATAGTTTGCACTATATTTGTTAAGCCCATTGTGTTATACAGGGTGTGAAAAAAAGTTGTAAATTAATTTTTTTAATTTATGTAAAATTTCCCTAAGTGCCATTAAATTTGGAAGATATATTCAAAATAGTTTACAGAATTGCTATAATATCAAATTTAAATATCCAATTCCTATATGGCCACACGTTTTGAACTCGCCACCCAAAAATGGTGGTTTTGTTACGCTTTTCCAAATCGAGACTCATTCAAATTGTTCTATCTCTGCTTTAAACAAAAGGTATTGTAGTGTGTTTGGTGTCATTTTGTAGCTAATTGAGTGCCCAAACAGACCTCCAAAGGAGAATTGTTTATCAGCTAAGATAGTGGAGTTATAGTTGTTTGAGTTCAGAATGGCCGAGGTGGTTGTTGAGGCGGTGGCGGTTGAGGCGGTGGCGGTATGTGCAAAGTCTATGGGAAATAAAGATTTTGTGTGTGCGCATTGAATCAACTGATCATATCTTTGCATCCATATGGGCTACAGACATGGTTAAGAGCTCTTTTGAAAGATTATTAATTCTGCTAATTGTTTTTAATCATTTTGAACACTTTATGATTGGTTTAGTCTATAAAATACAAACTTTTACGTATAAAACTACCCGTTTTCATATTAAACACTGTAGTAAGTGATGCGGATATCTTCAAAATCTAAAAGTTGCTGTAAATTTGTAATTACTTACCCTATCATAGTCAAATTATACATTTTCTGAGAGGAAATTTGATGAGGAATCTAAATATGGACTTACTTTTTCTCTATGGGTTAGGGGTAAAATGTTTCAGTTCAAAATATGTTGAATTGTAAAAAAATTGAACATATTTTGGGACACCCTGTATTCCGAGATTACCAAACAGCTGTGATTTTTTTTCTTTCAAAGTATAGGCTCCCCCTAATCTCTAACCAAATCAATGTTGTTTACTTTCAGTTTATAACTGCAAGTTAGTAATAAGCAATGCATTAAGTGACCCATTTTTTATTTGGAATTATTTTATTCCACCCTGTATAACTTCAAGGTCACCCTGTACAATGAGTTGAAATGTGTATATTTAAATTGCTTTTGCCTTCAGCTTTCCAAAAATGTATACTTTTGCTAGTTTAGGGTTGATAGTTGTAGAGATATTCTAATTTGAAACTTGATTGGTGTAAAAATTCATAATATTTGTGATGTAACGCTAAGGGTGGCGAGTTCAAAACACACGGCCATATAGGGTGTTCCAAAAATCAATATTCAGTGAATAATTAGTAACAAAGGTACATGTACAATACATGTACAATTAGCCTACATCAATAAACTATTTAACAATAACCAGAGATCAATACGGCATCAGATTAAATCCTTTGACTGTAATAATCTCCTTTTAGAAGATTTATTTCATATTTCAAAGATAAAACAATATTGAAATTTATTTCATATGCATGCATGCAAAATTAAAGCCCATTGTGTTGTATGACCCACATTCCACTGCATTAATTAAAAGCTTGTTAAATCCTTAATTACTAAGTTCATTAAGATTAACTAGGCAATTATAGTTATAGAAAGTTAAAAATAAGATTAACATTATGCAAAATGCAAAATGCATTTTTACTTCTACTAGGCAACAAAGTGCATAAATTTTATTAATGAACATCAACTTCCCATTGGAATTACACAGAGCTCCTCCACTTCCGCACCACCCCTGACTAATTAACTTAATTAAGCTGTTGTAATTAATTAATACATTTGTTTAATTGTATTTGTTATTAATTCATTAGATTAATAATTTATCTTCAAAATAAGACCAAAACCATTTGTTCATGATGAATTTTAGCAAAAATATAGGAATAAGTAGACAAAATGATTTAGCAAAATGTGACAGCACCACCTTTTTTAGGGTCCCAGTATAAAAAAACATGACCAAATGTATAATACCTTCATGCAGAATAATGTAGAATTGTTAGCGTACTTATTATTCATTTGAAAAGGTTGATAATAATAAATCACAACTTCACAAGATGAATTGTTATCCAGTACATGTACATGTATATATCTCAGAGGCTACAGGCTTAAGGTGGTACTACACCTCCTGATTAATTTTGTGACTAATTTTGCATTTTTCTCAAAAATAACTACACACTGGTAACAAGGGTTATGTATATATTATAGGGGCAAGGAATCCAATTACTTCACTAAAATTTCAATGATTCAAGACAAGTGGTTCATTATATTATGTTAAGAAATGAGGTACATTCTAGCGGTACCTCTTTTCTTATCATAAATATTGTATCGCTTGTCTTGAGTCACTGAAATTCCAGTGTAGTAACTGGATTCCTTGCCCCTATAATATACATAACTCTAGTTACCAGTGTATTATTACTTTTTGAGAAAAATGCAAAAATAGTCACAAATTTATCAAGGGCTGTAGTACCACCTTAAATCTTGGTCAATGGGAAAAAGGTTATTATTGCTTCCATGTCCAACTGAATGGAAAGACAATGATTTGTGATCATGATGAATTCTTGTTCTATTTTGCAGGACACAGCTGGGTCAGAAAGATATGAAGCTATGAGTAGAATATACTATAGAGGAGCTAAAGCTGCTATTGTGTGCTATGGTAAGATATGAAGCTATGTAAAATATACTATAGAGGAGCTAAAGCTGCTATTGTGTGCTATGGTAAGATATTATGAAGCTATATAGAATACATAGAGAAGCTAAAGCTACTATTGTATGCTGTAGTAAGATATGAAGCTATAGAAGAGCTAAAGCTGCTATTGTGAATGTGTGCTATGGTAAGATATGAAGCTATGTAAAATATACTATAGAGGAGCTAAAGCTGCTATTGTGTGCTATGGTAACATATGAAGCTATGTAAAATATACTATAGAGGAGCTAAAGCTGTTAGAGTGTACTAGGGTAAAATATGAAGCTATGAGTAGAATACTATAGAAGTATAAAGCTGCTATTGTATGCTATGGTAAGACTTGAATATGGACAAATGATTTGCACTGAAAAAAATAGCCAATTGCGCAGATAAAAAATAGCAAATTGCGCGGAAATGCATGTAAAAAAATAACAAATTGCACAGAATTTTTATACATAAAACACATAAACACAAGAAAAAAAAAACATGTCAAAATATGAAATTTGGAAAAGCCAAAGGCTGAATCCAGTATGACACTGAGCCCACAATAATGTCCTTTGCCATGCCAAAGATGAACCTAATAAGTCATTCTAAATATTGAAATAATTTTTAAATAAGTTTTTAAACATTCTAATTGTTGCAAAAAAGGAAAAGCATTGCAAAAATCGGATGACTGTTGCGCATATTACGTATCGTGTGCATTTTACGCACCCAGCCTTTATATTCGTATCTTGCTGTATTTACGCATATCGTGCTTACGCAACACAATCTCATTGACTAGATATAAAGCATCAGTACACACTCACTGCATGATTAGATGCGATAATATATGCGGTTGGTGGTGGTCTTTGATGTTTCCCTTAGTGGTATGATAATTACATGTAGTGTATCTTGCTTGGATTACTAATCCTGCTTCATTGGCACAGAAAAATAAAAGCTGTACTAATTTAGATAAAAAATCAACTACATGGTTGTCTTTTTATATATTAATTGCTGTATCCAGCTAACATAATATGATATATCCCAAGTGGTGCTTACTTTAAGCATCATCAACATATCATTTTCAACCATTTATCTAACACTTTGATTATGTCTGTTTTTATTATAGATCTAACAGATAGCCTTAGTTTTGATAGAGCCAAATTTTGGGTAGAAGAACTTCTAAAGAATGAAGAGGTATGTGAAAAACGTGTATTCCCATTTTATTTAGTGAGCGAACACGGTTAATTATGTCTGCAGCAGAGGTGTGTTCTTGCAATTGAAAAAGCTCTATCTTTTGTAACTTACGGCTTATACATGTACACTGCTCTGAAAAACTCAATCTGTGAACAAAATATGTGTTCAAACCTAAATATTGATGTTAACTGTAAGTGATTCAGGAATCAGGATGTCCTCTCTGGTTTATTGTATGTGTTCAAGTGTCGAAAGACATGGACCTGTAAAATTGTCTCTGAACTTAGAAGTATGCCATCTTTAAGCACTCTTTCATTAAAAGCCTATATCAATATGTAGACAAGTTGAAATTAAACAAGTTGTTTTTGTTCATTGTATCTTCAATTACAGAAATGCAAAATTTATTTATGTGGAACCAAATATGACTTAGTAGATGAAGATAGGAAAAATAGACAAGTAGATTACCACCTAACTACAGATTATGCTGATGGTAAGTCTTAACTAATAGACAAGTAGATTACCACCTAACTACAGATTATGCTGATGGTAAGTCTTAACTAATAGACAAGTAGATTACCACCTAACTACAGATTATGCTGATGGTAAGTCTTAACTAATAGACAAGTAGATTACCACCTAACTACAGATTATGCTGATGGTAAGTCTTAACTAATGGACAAGTAGATTACCACCTAACTACAGATTATACTGATGGTAAGTCTTAACTAATGGACAAGTAGATTACCACCTAACTACAGATTATGCTGATGGTAAGTCTTAACTAATAGACAAGTAGATTACCACCTAACTACAGATTATGCTGATGGTAAGTCTTAACTAATGGACAGGTAGATTACCACCTAACTACAGATTATGCTGATGGTAAGTCTTAACTAATAGACAAGTAGATTACCACCTAACTACAGATTATGCTGATGGTAAGTCTTAACTAATAGAAAAGTAGATTACCACCTAACTACAGATTATGCTGATGGTAAGTCTTAACTAATAGAAAAGTAGATTACCACCTAACTACAGATTATGCTGATGGTAAGTCTTAACTAATAGACAAGTAGATTACCACCTAACTACAGATTATGCTGATGGTAAGTCTTAACTAATGGACAAGTAGATTACCACCTAACTACAGATTATGCTGATGGTAAGTCTTAACTAATGGACAAGTAGATTACCACCTAACTACAGATTATGCTGATGGTAAGTCTTAACTAATAGACAAGTAGATTACCACCTAACTACAGATTATGCTGATGGTAAGTCTTAACTAATGGACAGGTAGATTACCACCTAACTACAGATTATGCTGATGGTAAGTCTTAACTAATAGACAAGTAGATTACCACCTAACTACAGATTATGCTGATGGTAAGTCTTAACTAATGGACAAGTAGATTACCACCTAACTACAGATTATGCTGATGGTAAGTCTTAACTAATGGACAAGTAGATTACCACCTAACTACAGATTATGCTGATGGTAAGTCTTAACTAATGGACAGGTAGATTACCACCTAACTACAGATTATGCTGATGGTAAGTTAACTAATAGACAAGTAGATTACCACCTAACTACAGATTATGCTGATGGTAAGTCTTAACTAATGGACAAGTAGGTTACCACCTAACTACAAATTATGCTGATGGTAAGTCTTAACTAATAGACAAGTAGATTACCACCTAACTACAGATTATGCTGATGGTAAGTCTTAACTAATAGACAAGTAGATTACCACCTAACTACAGATTATGCTGATGGTAAGTCAAGACTTATGCTACCGGTATATACATGTATACCGATATAGGGTCCACGACTTCCCCCCAATACTTTTGAAAATAAATCGAAAAATATTTTACGAAATGATCATTGTTTTACACATGTGAACCAATTTATAGCATCACACATGATTGTGTCAGTCACAATAATAGTTATTGTGTAAGAAAAGAGGCTGCTTTAAAAGTTTCCCCTGAGTCCATAGCAGTCAGGTTTTCTTTAACAAACACATGAATAGGCCTGACCTATGGACTCGGATGCAAATTATAACACTGTTTATAGCTGTCTCATTTGAATCATTGTGATTGAACGTAATGACATGCGACGCTATAATTTGGTCCATATGTGTAAGATAAATAAGGCTAGACACATACCTTTTTACACTTTTACATTTCGTAAAATATTTTTTGATATATTTTCAAAAGTATTTAGGAGGAACTTATAAGTTGTGGACCCTATATTTAGGCCCACATGAAAAGGGATAGAATGGGAAGGTTTTTTATATGAAAAGAACCCGGCTACATATGTAAGTGGCATATTGTGTAATTTGAAGGGAATCAAACAGAACATAGCACTACTTTCAGACTGTGTTGCTAGTATACTGTCCAGGCAGAGAGGCAGTGTTAGTAACTACCTCCAAGGCTAGAATTGGGGTGAGAATCCATTTTCGTAGAGATTCTCCTATACTAATTTGCTTGAATCCAAAGAGATTCTGGGTGACTTTTTGAGCATACACACTAAGTAAATTGGGGAGAATCTACCGATACTTAACATGCTGTTGCCACAATCAAAATGGATTCTTGCAAGGTGAATATATATTCTGTGTATAGTTAGATCGGAAAATGTCTATCATTTTATGAGAATCAGCACACTCCATATACTTGCATGAATTGGCTCTTCAGTTGTGAAACCAACATGTAATCATAAAAGCAACTGATAAACATAGTTTTTGGATTTTGTTGCTAATATATTACCTGATTCGTGGAAACCTTTGGATATATGTTAACTCATTTTTATCTCTTTCAGAAATCCATGCACAAGTATTTGAAACTTCAAGTAAATCAGGATATAATATCAGTAAGTGTGTCATGCTTTGAAATATTTTATTATATACATGTAAATGTTCAAATGTATTAGAGTGTAGAAATGTTAAATCCTCACAAGTGCAAGTTTTATGCTGTTTATCGTTTTTTATACAATTAATACATTGTAAATACTTGTAAGGAAGTCATTTTTTTGTCCTGAATTAGTCTTTGACAAAATGTATAATTTATGTTGAGCTCTATGTATAAACAATGTAATACAGTCAAGAAGCAAAAAACCTAATATACAAAAAACTTCCACATTCCACTGTGTTTAAGGATGTCAACATAAATGTTATACATAATAACCTGTCATCCCTACAGCCTTGCTGATACAATTTTAATGTCATTTTTATTCTTGTTTATTCCACAGAGGAATTATTTTTCAAGATAGCCAAAGATTTTGTGCAAGTATCAAAAATTCATGAAGCTGGTAAGAAACTCTCTGATTGTAAATACCTGCCAACTGTCCCTCATTTGGGGTTTTCTAAAGTGAAAATGAGGGACAGTTCTGCTTTCTGAAAATTTCAGTGATGGCAAATTTAAATGTAAGAACAGCAGAAAACGATGCAAATTTTACTAGCATTCTCTTTTGTCTAATGTGGTAAATTCAGACCTGCAAAACCTTCTCTGAATTCTGAAAGTATTGCACACCTCAAGTCCTTGACTTTGTAGGTACAGGTCTGGTTTGTGTACATGTACAAGGTTTGGGCCTCAATGTCCCTCTTTCTGACTTAGGCAGGTCTGTAAATAAAGTAAGAATTGGAAAGAAAATAGCATCCTAAAAAAGCAGTTGGCATAATTCAAAGTGATTTTGAGATATGCAAAGGACTTTGAAGTTTAAATCCAAAGGACTTTGAACTTCATTTGTATGTTTTATTCTGTCTGCATCCGGATTAATTTCATATCTAGCAGAAAGTTCAGCTTCAATAAGTTTCCTTTAACTTGTACTCTAAATTGAGCAAGAATGAAAAGTTTAACTAAAATGATTTTGTCTGACATGAGATTCACTTTGCTTGGTGGCAACACAAATGTGGTGTTCAAACTAAAATTAACTTATTTTATGTTACACATCTGTATTACATTTGCTGTCGAAAAGTCATTAACAATAGAAAGTGAAATCACATGTTAATATTGAGTGCTAAATTGGACCCAGTGAACTGTAACGGTAAAGAATGTATTAACAAAACCTTGTTTATGCTTCTGCATGGTGACTGACTTCAGATATTTGCCAGCTTGTGTCATTTCTATATAGATTTGTTTTCCTTTTCTTTCTTTTTTAATGATGGATGAAAAACCTTGGGGTAGTTCTAGGGTTAACGTTTGTACCAACAACAAAAAAGATTTAGTGTTTCTATTGAAACTAAAAAACAGGTGTAAAACGTAAATGTGATAGTGAAATAAACCAAATCAACTCCATTTGTGACACAATCTGGTCCATGGGGGCCAAAGGCGGCAAATTTGAAACTGAGATCAAGGTAAATATATGGAGTTTAAAAATAAGAAAATACATAAGAAAATATACATCAAAAAACTTTAGAACCAAGTATGCTAGGCCTTTGGTGTTTTCAGTAAATGATAGTTATTGTATGTATAATGTAATAATTACAGTAACTCAATTTTCAAAAATGCCTCCTTTGGCCCATGGACTAGATCGTGTCACATTTACAATGTAGTTAATGTAATCTTTACAATAGAAATGTAATCTTTACAATACTTGTATAAGTCCCGACTGCAGGAGATCTAATTTCATTTATCATTTGATATTTGACAAAAGTAACACTTAATGTTCCCATCCAGACATCTATGGCTTTTACTCATCTGTATTCCATATTCTTTTTTTCATTCCAGCTGAAGAAAATAGAGCATTGAACTTAGAAGAGAAACCACAACAGAAATCTTGTGCCTGCTGAGAACAACTCATAGTTTTATTAATATATGTAAAGCTAGAATTTATCTATGGGGACTGTGAAGGTAATTGGTTACATAAATGGAAGAATGTTTGAATATTTAAATACAATGACTGGTTTCTGTTGAAAGTTATACATGGATTGCCGACTTATTTTTTGAAGGCATAATTGTTCCATTTGTCCGTTCTACATCTTAAGCGGTAAAATCCATTATTTATGACCAATTATGATGTCATTTATACTCCATAAGCATTGTGAGGAATGTGGCTTTATTACAGGATTCCTTTGTAAAGTTCTAATGAGTAAAGGGTACTTGACAAGGGATTCCTAATAATACAGGTTTCAAGCTTTGTGAAATGGCCTTTGAACCTTTACCTAGAGTGCTTTTGGCCAAGTGCAGATGACAGTGTAAATTGCATAATGGGCAGCTTCAAATCTTGAGCGTTCACTCAAGATACTGGCATACATACACCCACCATTAGAAGCATCACATAGCTGGGTGTGCAAAATGGCTGCATCAACACATGACATCATCCTGTAGGCCCAAAACACTATGGCATCACTATTCCAAATAATGGGTATGGTAATGTTAGCATGAGACATCGTAAAAAAGGCATCTATTGTTCATATGACTTAGTTGTACTAACAAGAAAAAAGGTTGCACTGTACAGCCCCTATGTAATGCCATTGAAAATGTGCCATATTGGACTGTCACCATAGGGACCAAAATAATGTACCTCTTGCATTTTGTAGCAAAGTGGTGCATTTTACCAGCACAATGCATTGTATGCAGATTGCACACAAGTATGCACTTGGTCAAAATACACAGTATCATGGTATTGGTAACCAAGTTTATGAATAACCAAGGCTCAAGGTATGTGATCTTCAGACTGCTATCTCTGGAATATATATATCATGTTTGATTTGAGAAGCATAAAAAGCAACCTTGTCTTCATACTAGGGCGTAGCCATGGGGAGCTTAGGGATTCCCCTCCCCTCCCCCCCCCCCCCAAGAAATTGTTCAAGGATAAAATGGGGATGGCACAGAGTAAAGTATCCTTAAAATGACTAAAAATGGGACAAAAATTGACAAATGGGGACAAAAATTTGGCTTTGCCTCCTCACACTAAAATCCTGGCTATGCTACTGCTTCATAAAGTATATCTGGAGCTTTTGTAGTTTGACAATCTGGTCAGAATTTGGTTAAGATGCTGTATTGAAATGTTTGTTAGGGCTCATATTGAAATTCCCTTACACAGGAAGGTGTGCGCCATCCTGCAGTTTTCCTGTGCTAGCCTTCTTTTGTTAAAATCCTGGGCAGGGTGTATCACTGATGCATATAATCCATCCGTTTTATGACTGAGCTTTCCTGAGGCGCGCGCTTAGCGAGGGGAATCCTGCCTTCTTTCTGTGTGAAAACGTGGTAGGGTATTTCAATATGAGCCCTTACAATAATTAAATGTTGATATTGACAATTCTATCATTAAGTATGCCACAGTACTTGATAGTAAGAGGAAGTGACAATAGAGGAAGTCACCACAACTAATCATGATCAAGAAAGATAGTTGCCATGCTTATATAATGCTTTGACTCAACCAAAGGTCAACAAAAGGTCAAGTCTAATCACAACCCCATCAGATTCATTCTCGTAAGGGTGGCTGTCATAAATGCAAAATTCTAAGGTAGTAGTATTTTGTGCTGGAAGTCTGTTTATAAGCTTTTATAATTTATATGAATGTTTGCAGATTTTGCTACACATGACATACCACAGAATTCCATCTACAAGCATATATTCCTCTGAGGGGTCTTTTTGATGAAAGAAACGAAAGGCTGACAGCCTCCACAAAAATATTATTTGCAGTTTGAGCAACTATATTTTTGATACAGGTGGCTGTACAAACATGTATTATTGTAAGACCAATCTTGTAATGTTTTTTGGAAGGTGTTTGCCTTTCTTCAAAATAAACTAGTCCTGGCCCTAGCTAGAACCCGGCCTACACCGGATAGGGCAGAGATTTTGACACTTGATTTGGGTTATTGGACCTTTGAGGTTAACGAATCACAGAGGTGCTTTTATAAAGCGGCTGCTGTAATTCGAGAAATCCAAGATGACGCCAAGGCCATTTTGAAAATTGTAAATTTTAGTTTTCACTCAATATTCATGTGTAATACATCATTCTATAGGTTTCTGCATACAAGGAATCAATTTCTGACATTATTTTTATGATTGAAGGTCAGTATAACATGTTTACATTCAAAATGGCCGCCAAATGGTTGCCAAAAGATGGGGTTTTCATTAAAATGTATTTAGAATTCAATATTTTAACTTATTTGATGTTAAAAATAACCATGGGTTGCTGATATTATGGTAAGTTGTCTATGTCATTTCTATCATCTCCTGGATATGTTTAAAAATCAAAATGGCTGCCAAAATGGCCGCCAAAATCGCCTTTTTTTCATTAAAATGTGTTACAGGAGTATTATGAAGTACCAGATTTACAAAGAAATGGTGCCAAACATTGTGTTCTTTTGTATTCAAAGTATCTCTCTGGTAAAGGGGTAACAATATGACATCAGCATCAATTAATATGATCTCATGGGCATGTAAACATTCAAAATGGCCGCCAAAATGGCTGCAAAAACATGATTTTTTCATTAAAATGATATTTAAAACAGCATTTTAATAGATGTTGTGTTAAATATTTTCATTGAACGCTGATATAATGTTAAAGGAGTATTTCTATCCAAATTTCTTCCTGCTCATGTGTTTTTACATTCATGAAAGAAACCTAAACCCAAATTTTCATGCAAATCGGACATTCAGTTGGCGTAATTATGGGCTATAACATATATTTCAATGGTCCATAGGATTGTGTGTGATACTTTCTTTGTCGACAGAATGAAATTCAAAATCGAACACTTCGGCCCGTTTCTCTAAATATAAATTATAAATTTATAAGATAAATTTGCAAGATTCCTTTTGCACATGATCATTATGCACCTAGTAAGGGAGACCGGGCAGGTTGGCCCCTTTTTCCCCACTTATCTGGAGACCTCAGTTTGTGGGTTAGGAGGCTCTCAATTTGATACTTGAGAGCTGTTTACTCTAGGTAAATGCTAACAAATTTATATGGCTCTGTGACTTATACAAAAGTTATAGTAGTTGTAGGAGAGAGCTTAAAAGAAAATTAACCAGGCCGGGCAGGTTGGCCCACCAAACGGGCAGGTTGGCCCTCTATGCACAACCGTGTGTTATTGCCATATTTCTTTCCAATAAAACATTCTAAAGTTACAACTGCAGTAAGATATCACCTATCATAGTTCCAATGTAATCAAAAAATAAAATTCATTTTGCGCCATCATGGGTCATTCTTGAGGAAATAGCTAAAATCAAGGAAATAACGTTAACCAATCATCTTATAAAACCCATAACGAAAAACTGAAAGGCTGTGGATAACAATTGTAATTGACTTTTTTGTTCATTATTAACTATTCTGAGTGATGAATTACTTTTTATGTACAAATTCCCAATTATAAAGAAATATGATATTGAAATATTGCTATTTCCAGTCAAAAAGTGCTCAAATAGGACAACAATATAGATTTTTTTGTACTATACTCCGCCTTTGAACAATTTTATCCATGGAACTGACTAGTGTTTGTGTGTAAATTGTATTTTGCTTCATTTGACACAAAATGGGTGAAAATGGAGAAAGTATGCATAACTCTTGCCCATAAACACAATGGGGGCAACCTGCCCCAGCACAAGTGGGCCAACCTGCCCCATAGTCTATTTTTTGTTTTCCATCAAATTCCGCAAACAGAAACAGGATGGAAAGCTTTCAACTATATGGCATTTTAAGCAAGACCCATACCTTCCAGCAACTTACAATTTACATAATGTATTATGTGCAACAATAGTGCTTTCTTTCCTTTCTTTTTTTCTCCAAAATGACCATGCAAGTAGTTTTAAATTGATAATATTATGTCTCAACAACATGTAATTTATCTGATTTTTAAGGAAATGGTGCCACATGAGTGCTTTCTTCGAGATCCAAAAATATCTTTGTGGCAGAAGGGTAACGTAAAATATGTCATTCAAAATTATCCCATGGGTAAGTTCAAAGAAATAAAAGTGACTCCCAAAATGGCCACCAAAATATTATTTTTTCATCAAAATCTGTTACAGCGACACTAGGTATCTGGTTTTCAAGGGGATGGTGCCATAAAAGGAGAGTATTTTCCCACATAATCATTATAGCATAGCAGTAATAGGAAAACAGCCTGGACTTATGGGTAATTGGGCATGTTTAAAATTCAACTTGGCCACCAAAATAATATTTTGATGTTGGTGTAACAGTCATTTAAAAGAGTATATTATATTCTTTTAAATGACTGTTACCCCAACTTTCAAGATACCAGTTTTTTACAGGAGATGTCATTTTTTCAGCTTCATGGCATATGGTTAACATTCTGTCGTAAAATGATTCTGCCGGCATGCTCATACCAACGGGACCCCTTATATACTAGGTGCATAATGATCATGTGCAAGAGGAATCTTGCAAATATATTCCCTTTCCAGAGAAACCGCCAACATGTTCGATTTTGAATTTTATTCTGTCGCCAACGAAAAGTATAACACACAATCCTATGGACCATTGAAATATACGGTATGTTATAGTCCATAATTCGCCAACGGAATGTCCGATTTGCATGAAATTTAGGATTTAAGATTCTTTTATGAATGTAAAAACACATGAGCAGGAAGAAATTGGGATAGAAATATCCCTTTAACATTATATCAGCGTTCCATGGAAATATTTAACACAACATCTATTAAAATGCTGTTTTAAATACCATTTTAATGAAAAAATCATGTTTTGCAGCCATTTTGGCGGCCATTTTGAATGTTTACATGCCCATATGAGATAATATTAATTGATGCCGATGTCATATTGTTACCCTTTACCAGAGGGATACTTTGAATACAAAAGAACACAATGTTTGGCACCATTTCATTGTAAATCTGGTACTTTATAATACTCCTGTAACACATTTTAATGAAAAAAAGACTATTTTGGCAGCCATTTTGATTTTTAAACATATCCAGGAGATGATAGAAATGACATAGACGACTTATGCTTTGTTGTCACCATAATATCAGCATCCCATGGTTATTTTTAACATCAAATAAGTTAAAATATTGAATTCTAAATGCATTTTAATGAAAACCCCATCTTTTGGCAACCATTTGGCGGCCATTTTGAATGTAAACATGTTATACTGACCTTCAATCATAAAAATAATGTCAGAAATTGATTCCTTGTATGCAAAAACCTATAGAATGATGTATTACACATGAATATTGAGTGAAAACTAAAATTTAAAATTTTCAAAATGGCATGGCGTGCCATCTTGGATTTCTCGAATTCGCCGCTTTCGCAAAAAGCACCTCCGTGATTCTTTAACCTCAAAGGTCCAATAACCCAAATCAAGTGTCAAAATCTCTGCCCTATCCGGTGTAGGCCGGGTTCTAGCTAGGGCCTGGACTAAACATATTAGAGGCATATAAATTATGCTTGTAGACGGAATTCTACGTTATTATGAATTATGGTCTATAACCATGTGATTGATCTCTAAGCTTGGTTATGTTGTGATGTCAGTCAGCCTTGTTGGTCAAATATCAAATGCTTGTGGATAGAGATGACCATAACTAAGGATGTCATTACCCCATACTTAAAATAATCATCAAATAAACTGGCCTCAAAAAAGAAAATTTTTCACAAGGCCATATCTTAAAATCCTCTCCATAAAAATGAACAAAAATTGCACACAGGATTACTTCAATACTCTACTCTAAACACATGTCAGTAACCAAGCAGTTGTCCAACTGACACAACAGTAAAATGCACTGACACGGAACAGCTTCCGGGACCACAGTCAAAGGCGCACAGCTTACCATGTTAATTGCCTTACTTGTCAGCTAATGTTTGTGACCAGGGTTTAAACATGATTTTGTTATTATTTGTTTCAAACCTTCTTACACATTTATTATAGGAGGCTGACAATTTGTGATTTGTAGTTGATTACTGGTTCAGCCCTGGGCCTTGTATCAGGCTATTCCAGGTGAAATCCATATACCCCTTATGGAAGACATGACCTTTATCTCCAACACAGGGGTGTGAATTTCAAATGGAGGTTACCTGAATGAGTAACTGAATTTGAAATCCACACCACCTGTTCAATAGTGGGTGTATGGATTTTAAATGTTATAGCCCATTCTTTGAAGAAGAGTTATGTTGTGTATAATATTGCCAGGGAAGGAATACACTACCAGATTCCTATTGCTGTCACCCCCTAGAAGTACACTGTTGCCCATGCAGCTACTCCATCGGTACTCAAGAGTATGTGTGTGGTTACTCTGCAGTACACACATCAGAATAACATGTACAGTACTGGATTGGGACTGCACTGATGCTGTAGAGTAGCCATAAAGTAGCTGTGCAGCAGTGTGTGCGTGTGAGGTCAGCAGCAATAGGAATCTGTTATTGGGCACGATACAAGCGATGAAACTGATTATTGATAAAAGCATGTAACATTTTGCCAGAGGTACTAGAGTGGTGTGGCAAAGTTGAGGAAGTAACACTTACAAGGCTTCCTTTTCAGTCAATCATGTTGAGACAATCGTTTGATAACGCCATCATTCCAGGATTTACACCTCATCATGATGAAAGAACACAAGTTTTCTTGTATATTCGTCAACATTGTCAGTCAAGATATATTGAAATAAGGCCTAAAAACAAAATTGTTTGATTGGCATAACCCGACCAACCTTAAAAGTAGGCCCGACCCTGACTTTTTTTCCTTTTCTTTTTTGCAAAAAATAAATAAAATTTAAAAATAAATAAATAAATTTTAAAAAAGAAGAAGAAAAAAAAAAAAAAATTTACAGCTTAAAAAGTAAAAAAAAATCCCTTCCTACCTACCCTAATTGTTTTTTTATGTTACGCCAATCAAAATCAAACAATTTCTTTTTAGGCCTAAAATTGCAACATTTTTACCTTCTCAATGTTTTGCCTTACACTTACATTTGTTTGGTTTCCAGAATAACTATAGCATACCTGCCACACCCTAACACTAACCATACCTGTACCTTAATCATAGGGTGCAGTAGGTATTGTATAGTTATGCTGTTTTCCCTTTTAAGTTGTATATTTATATGTACACATTTAGATTACCAGCATTTACAAGATTTCTTTCTATACCTTTTATCATTTATTGTCTCGGCTTTTATTTGTCTTCTTTAATCAGTACTTTTAGTCTATACAAATCAGTTACATAGATTACACTGTATATTGAATTATTATTTTTGTGATGCTTGTTATCTGTACATAATATTAATATTATTATACAATCTGATCCACTCGACCAAAGTTGGTCATTTTGACAATTGAGTTATTATCATTAAGAACTTGCTCGTTACCTAAGCTTACTGATACCGGTGTGGAAATCCCTGACATACTTGGCTGAAAAGTTAGAGACTTTTTAATTGTAAGATTTTCTTTATTGTTTGTTTCTTTACTCCTTATTTTTACCTATATCTCAATTTCATTAATGCTGACTTTGGTCTGATAAGATCACATTGTGTCATGGCGGCAAATTTGAAATTGAGATCCAGGCAAAACTATGGAGTAAAAAACAATAAAATACAAAAGAAAGTAGACATCACAAAACTTCATAACTTTAGAACCAAGTATGCTAGACCTTAGGTGTTTTCTGTATATATGATAGCATGATGTTTGTATAAGGTAAAAATGATAGTAACTCAATTTTCAAAAATGCCTTCTTTGGCTTCCATGGACCAGATGGTGATCACATATGCTCTTCATTTTAATGGATAATGAAACTAAAGATTGTAATGGAAAAAGTTTGTTTTTACAATGTTGAAATGCATTATTGCATTGGTACATGTATCTTTTCTATTTTAAATAGTATGTATTAAATTAAGAAATCAATTTTGCAATAGGAAGAAAGAAAATGTTTTATATAGTAGGACAGTAAAACAAATTATAGAAAAGACACAATACACATATTATTTTTGTAATGCTGATGAAGTTGAAAAGAATAATATTAGGGACCATTTCATTTCATAAAACTACTTTTTGGAATATCCACTCATACACTATTTGGAAGTGTAAACGGTTATTGTGTGAACTTAGCCAAAATTTCAAATTTGGTAAACTATGTTCTTTAGATTTTGAAAAGATTTGTTTAATGTGTAATATGCATATGGGATATTTATGTTTATGAGCATTTATCCTAAATTACAATGGAAAAGTGCTGCTGTATTTCAAATCCAAGCTCAACTTTTAAGATGTAGAAATCAATATAGACCAAATTGATCTCTATCCATCACATTTTGTACCATATGACTAAACACACTTTGACACTGATTTGAAAATAGCAGCATTACTTAAGAATCAAACAGAAAAACAGTGAGAAATGTTAATGCCTGGTAAAGTATGGGTGATACTTGGCACCAATGTGGCACATTTCAAAATTCTGTCTTTGTACACTGTTATAGACAGGGAGGGGGAGGGTAATCATATTATATATGTAATGTATTCCAACTGTTTGCACTGGATTGTAGGTTGTTGGTTGCCTTCTGTTTCATTGCCAGAGTCAAGTTTGTTGACATTTAACAGGTTTTATAACACATGAGGAGTGTGGCCAACAGGCCACTGGCTACTATCACTATAGAAGGAATCAGTTCTTTCTACTACTAGGCCTAAAGTATTATTTTTGAGTAGTGCAAGCTGTTAAATAAATCAGACAAGCAGCAGACATATATACTGCTAAAAGTAATAATATACCTACATACCACCATAGTAAATACATGGTGCAAAATTTGATTCTTGAAATCATGCTTTGTAGCACTACTTGCTAAAAATAAGTATATGTCATCTTGAACATGCAATAGAACAGAGTGTGGCAAACGGAAAGGAACATATTGTAGGTCAGTACAGTAAAAGGTTTTAAGACTTGGGGAACTGTACTTTTACAAGTAGGCTAAGAAGTATTTTTAAGGATTTATTTGGTTCTTCCAAAGTTTACTGGTACTGTCATAAAATATTCTGTATATTTTTATGTAAAATGTATATTGCACTTACGCTTAATTGCACCAAAAAGATTTTTGTTTTATTATCAAATGGACATATAGACTACAGTACTTTTGGAATTCGTTTATGAAGGGTTCAGATATGTACCCACAACAAGCAACTTGTATTTTAAAAGTTCCAAAGGTAGTGCTGTTTGAAAATTGCTTATAGCCAGAGAAAGAGTCTTATGGTTATGAGAAGCCCAATGCCCGTACCATATTAAGCAGTCGCAATTAGCGTAGCTTTTTTTGTGTGTGACGTATACCACTAAAAGAAGAAAGAAAAAAAAAACATGCTTGTTGCGACTGTGTAATAATGATATGATCATTACCAAGAAGGCTCAAGAATCATGATTGGGAAGTGAAGATTTTTTTTACAAATGGCTATTTAAATTCTGCTGCTAGCATAGTTTCAAAACTTAACCCTAACACTTAACCCTGCTTTTTGATATCGGAAGTTACAGAACATGCGCGTATTTTGGCGGGGCGCCAGCCCCCCCGGGGTCAAAGCAGGGGGCGGCCAAATCGAAGAAGCGGCGGAAAGAAGAAGGGGCGGCAAAAAGAGGGACGGCGGAAGAAGGGGCGGCAAAAAGAATTAGTAAAGAAAAAAGGGCGGAAAATGTGCAAAAATTGTACTATACATCAAAATGTGTTGCTTTTGGGGCAGTAGCGCCTATAAATCCTTTTTTTTTTTTTTTGCTCTTCACTTTTTCAAACGACCGTAAAAAAAATTTGGGCAACCTTTTCGGGCTGTTGAGGAAGGGGCATCAAAATTGGATTTTCTTCAGGGGGGAAGGGGCGGCCACGGTATGCGCTTAATTTTTCATCGTGGTATTTTTGGGTGTTAGGGTTTAACATAGGCTTTAATTTATCTAATGGGAAGGTTTATATTTTCTGAGTGATCAACATAAATTTGCTGATGGATGCACTACATCAAACTCAAAAGGTTTGATTCTGTTGCAATTGATGATTTATAGGGGTGCATCCCCACTCACTTTTCTATTTGAAAACATACCTGTAGCAGTTCTATCCCTTCAGTTACATGCTGCAAAGCATTTGAAGGTAAACTCTTCATTACAGAATTTTGGAAATAAATCTAATAATGGAACATACTTTTTGCAACTTTGATACGTTTTGTCTGGAACCACCAGACTTCTTAAGGCTACTGACTAATTGGACTGGTAAGGTGACAAGACAGCTTAGGTATCAACTTGATGGTCGGGCTCGGGTCCCATGCATAAGATAAGTTAGAGCGGAGCACCCCTCTCTTATCAAGTGATGGCTGCTTAATTTGCTCCCAGATGACTTTTAAACTTCTGCTATGCCACTGTTCCTCCTAATCCAGAATAAAAATTTCACATGACCAGTTCAGTGGGTCAGAAGAAGTCCAATGGTTCCAGAAGCAACATAGCAAAGTTGCAGAAGTTCCAGTATTACCGTATTGGTCCGAGTATAGTCCCACCCGTTTTTTATGTGAAATTTTTCGCAATTGGGGGTGGGATTTTTCTCAATTTTTTTTTTTTTTTTAAGTTTTTTTTTTTTGGTTTTGGAGTGTCCCTGGACCTAGACCTAGATGCTAGGATCATTCATGGTTGACCTAAAAAAACAACAAAAAAACATTTTTTTTTTTTTTTTACAATTTCTGAAATTTTTTTCGAAAAATGGGGGGTGGGACTATACTCGAACGTGGGACTATACTCGGACGAATACGGTATATTTATTTCCAAAGTTCTGTTTACAACTGCTGCTGACTAAGAACATTCACTTATCTCTTCATTATATGTGGCACTGTTTATGTAGCGTAGTGTATGTATGTCTCATTTTTATTTATTTTTGATAATTGTCCTCATTTTTAGCACTTGGACAATCAATGCACTTACACATTCTTTTAACCAGATTTTCACTTCACTAGCCATTACCTAGTCCCATCATCACTGGGTAATGTCAAGCAAATATTTGCAGCACAATGTATATAAATTTATTATAATGTTGATAATAACTGGCAAAAATGACTTCCATGTGTTTCTGAAATCATTTAGATGAGGAAAATCTATGGGTATGAAAATGCCAAATTAATGTAATTATGATATGTCAAATTATTTTCCAATTTGGTGCCACTTAATTCAATAATTCGTATTTGCAAATAAAATTATCAAGAAGAAAATGTTTTTATAGTTCTATTTATAAAGCAAAGCAAGTAACTCTTATCCATTTATATTACTGTAAAGAGAATTCTTGTTTACGTAATCTAGTTATGTATAGACGTGTATGCAAAATTAGATTTAGGTAGTAACCATTGTAGTCGGGTATTGGACAGTTCTGTATAAACTGTTTCTGGCAACTGGTACATATATCATTGTGTCACATTGGTAAGATCCTTTTTCAGTAACATTTCAGTCCATCTGGTCTTGAAATATGATACAATTTTGAAGCAAGAACTCAATTGTTCTCATTGCAAGAAGCCAACAGTTCTTGCAGTTGACCCCTTTTGATCAATTATGCAATTAATGTGTAAACAGCAAACAGTCCCTCTGAGGTTCACACAGTGGGTACTCGATTGTAAAAACAAAGGGAAACAATCTAGTAAGCGGTTGATGATATTTTAACATTAACATTTTGAGAGAATGATCAATTGTTTAATTGTAGTGTTTTAAAATCTTAAGAACTGATTTCTAAAGAACATTTGGCCACTCATGTTTGAAGCAGCACCACTACATGATAGTAGCAAATATTCTTCTGGTCTGTTATTTAGCAATGCTGCTTATCAATAGGAGTTACTTCTTGCTAATGGGTACAAGCAATTGCTGTACATGTGTTTAAAAATACTTGTATTGGTATAAACCTGCCTTGTGATGGACCTGCATTGTGATGTTGTTTTAATATCTGCAGGGGTGGTCAGTGGGAATGATAGTTATTGAGCAACTCACTACTTAGCTCTTCTTTCACTTTTTAGTATCCCCACTCATAGTGTTTCACACTCATTCTAGAACTTGTGTTATGTGCTCATCCAAGTATGTGAGGGCTTCAGACTGTGACTATATGATTACTTGCATCTCCACAAGCGACCATTTAAATAAACTAACTTTCTGTGGATGAGCTTCACACAAATGATCAATTAGCTTCAAAATATACACTGCCAAATAATGAGAAAATCGTTGGTAAAATATAATTTGGCAAATCAATAATAACAACTTTTTTGGGCAGGTAGAAACATTTTTGTGTTTGTGCTTATTTCACTGTATTTTCTTTTCTTCCTGGTATATTTTGAATAATGTATTATATTATTAAGTATTTTCAATTGGCCTTTCTCTTTTCCATTTTATTTTGGATAAGCTTAATATTGCTTTAAAATGAAATCAATTAGTTTTATTTCATTTTGTGTCAATGACAATGCTAAATCTAACTTTTCTTGTCTCTACTCAAATGCACTACATAGCTTGTCTTTTCTTACAATTTAAGTTTAAACTTCCCAATTTAATGGGAAGCACACATATATACTTTGTGAAAATGCTTTTGTATTTTATTTTGCTGTCATTATAATTGTAAAAAATGATATTATATGTACAAATAAATACAAATAAAAGACAAATAAAATTAAGTTTTTATTTTTTAAGTTTTTATTTCCGTCATGAACAACATTTGCTTAAAAAGTTACCTTTTATCCGAGTCTTGGTTTAACAACGATGTAGCTTGAGACTGCATCACAGCGTCGTCATTCAGCTTAGTGTTGACAAGCCATAGAGATAAAGACAAAAACCTACACAACAGGGATGCCAGATATAATATGCTAGCACTTGACTACCCATCAAGAGGATTGTAAAACTACGCTGAATGAAGACGCTGTGATGGTGTCGCAAGCTACGTTGCTGCTAAACCAAGATTCTGAAACTGTTTTAAGCAAATGTAATATTAACCAATGCCAGAATATCTGTAAATTTGTCAAGAAATTGTGAAAAGTTCCCCTCAATAATTTTGTTTCAATAATGCAGAGATTTCAACAAGACTCCTGGCTACATGTACGTCTCTACTGTCTATTTATTTTCTGTAAGTTAGGGATGGTTTGTAAACACTGTTGCAAGAAACTGGTCAAGTTTTGAGGTTCCCTGCACCACAGGCAATAATCAGGGGAACTTGGGCATGATTTACCCTTGGGGAGAGAGGAGTGCTTTGCTGTTGTGCAGTTAGATGAAGTGCTGGTGTTCTCCCTGTGAAGTTACCTTCGGGGAAGGCTTGCTAGCGCTACATAAAAAGTGCATAGAACACATTCATTCATATTGAATTCTTTGGTCAATCTGACAGGGTGGGCATGTGGGGCTCCTAACCCTGCCGGGGTAGTTTGGGAGGTGTTGCCCAGGCTGTGGGATTTGGTAGAGATAGGCTAATTTTGCTCTCAGAGATACCACTTTTTAGGAAATTTCATAAGGAAATATTAAAGAAATTTTTCCGATTTCAGGTAATTGTTGCTGCTCTACCTTAGTCCTGTGCAAACGAATATGGAAAGTGCATTTGCAGGATTTTTCCATGCTTTTCAGGAAATTTTGACAACACCAAGTGACATCTCTGTTACATGCAGGATAGACCCCACAAAATCCCACACCCTGGGTGCCTCATTTGAATGGAGCAGGTCAGATTACACATAGGACAGGACACCCCACTCTGAATACCACATTTTGCATCAATTGTTCAAATATTTTCAGAGTTTATTACTACTCTCAGTTTGCACAAGAGACTTGATAACTGCTATCTCTGTTTAGCTGACACAACTGTGTTCCAATTTTGACAGTACAAATGTGTTACTATGAGGTTATTATCAGTAAAGTACTGGACTTGAGTTGGTGTGTCTGTTGTACATCTATCTCCATGACCCAGCTGGCCATATTCTCCCCAGCCCCAGGTGAATAAGAAGCCATCATCTGTAATCAAAATAAAAGACACATCAACATGTTATGTTACATTTTCACATGAATTTGTGATTCAAAGTGCATTTTATGAATTAGGTGAGTCATAGAGCCTTCAGACCACATACTCTTCCAGTTTCGGTAAATTTGCTTAAATTTTCTGCAGCATGATACATTAATCTTATAGGAAATGAGTCAAGAAAGCCACTGGTCATTTATATTTCCATAATGTACTGCAGTTGTTGAGTTAAATAACAAATAATAGGCCGGATTTCTCCCTCCCAGGAAAATTCATGCACATGGGGGAAAATAAAACCCTTTGCTTTGGGATCTCATGTATTGAACACATACAGTGTACCTTTCCCTGCGAGCAAGGGCTTTATTTTTCTCAATATTTGAGCACAAATATTGCTAGCTCAGGCACTGCTCTAACCCTCCTTTAAGATAATTTAATCTTTATGATGAGGTGCGTATTACACACAAGTATGAAATTATGGAGAATCCTTATTACCTGTGACTGCAGCTGTATGTCGTGACCCACAGCTGACCTCTGACACATTGCGATCTCCTGGCAAGTCTAAAATTTCAGGAACTAAATGAAAAAGTACACATTCCTTATCCATATCCCTAACGTGTCTCTCATGTGTATTGGAAGCAAGATGGTCACCTGACTGAGAACATAAGGGATCTTCTTTCACAATGTCCTTATTTTTCCTTGGGACAAATTATGTGGTGAATCATGTGATTCCAAGCTGATGGTGCTGTGACCTTTGACATTTGACCTGTTTGAAGTTTTCATTTTGAAACCAAGCTGTCCTGATTCATTCCATCCCCATATATACAAATCGTGAATATCTGAAACAATAGATGAACAATACTGTTAAAACTATGGTTTTATGCAAAAAGATTCAATTATATGGAGCCACAAACCATTGTGATTCACTTGCATTGTGCCAATATATTAGTCAACATTATCTACATGTAACGAAAACATCTATTAAGATGTGATGTGATGTGATTTTGATATGATATGATATACAATATGATGTGGTGTGGTGTGATGTGATATGATATGATATCACTGATTTGCTATATTTTCAACCAGGGGATAGCATTTTATCGAAATTCATGGTTAACAATTTTGTGCAATCTTCAAGCTTCCTGAATATTGGTGCTTAATTTGTTTTATAATTAGCATCTTGAAATGTAGAACTCAAAACTTGATACCCTTGTTTTCAAAAGACACCATGAAAGCTTACTCCCAAAATTCCAGTTGATTCTGATTTTGCATAAATTTGCGAGTTATGCAAATTCAAATTTGACGATACTTTGCTAAACGAATTAACCTGCAAGAAATTTTTGGTACATAAACATTATGTAGCCAGAGATTTCCAGTGGTATAAAAATCTCAACTTTTTTGGAGAAAAGTGGGGGGATGAGGCTGTGGATCAAGAAATGCCCTTTTAATACAATTCCCAATCATTTTTCAAATTACTTACCACTTACAGCAGCAGAATGCCACCCACCACAGCTAATATTTGCCATGGAAACTGCTTCAATTGCCTCAATGAGTTTTGGTTGCAGCTGCCTGTCAGTAACACCATGACCTAGCTGCCCTCGACTGAAAAAGGAAGCAAAATTGAGAAATTATCAACACTCCATACTTTTGTTCATATAGAAGATAAATTTACTCCAGTAACCACACCACATACATGTAATAGTGGTCCTTAACTGAAATTAAGTTTCAAATATTAATAATATATGCTCTGCACAGGACCAAGTGAAGGTACAATTACCGAACTGGGTACAACTTGCTAGACTTTGATCAGTCTTAATTTGTGGAGTTTGGGGTTAAGGTTTATGGTTGGGGTAGGGCAGTCTTGTAAGGAGACTAGTGAAGTTGCACCCTATTCAGTAATCACTCCAAAATGAATAATGTTTGCTAAAATGACAATTAACACTAAATTTACCTTGTAATCTTATTTGTAATATAAAGAATAAGCTAAAACCCTTACCCTATAACCACATAATTCTAGAGCATTAAATTAGCATGTGAAGGACATTTAAGGGGGTACTACACCCCTGTGCTAAATTCGTAACTATTTTTACATTTTTCTCAAAAAATAATAACACACTGAAAACAAAAGTTGTGTATATTATTGGGGCAAGGAATCTACACTGAAATTTCAGTGACTCAAAACAAGCGGTTCAGTATTTATAATAGGAAATGAGGTACATTCTATAGTGGTACCTCTTTTCTTATCATAAATAACAAACTGCTTGTCTTGGGCCACTGAAATTTCAGTGTAATAATTGGGTTCCTTGCCTATATAATATGAGAAACTTTTGTAACCAATGTGTTATTAGTTTTTGAGAAAAATGAAAAAAATAGACACAAATTTATCGAGGGGTGTAGTACCCCTTAAAGAAAGAACTCAAATTGAAGTTGTGCATCAATACTGTACTAAGAAATAATGGAAAAGCTTTTTGAATTCTTTTTCAATTAATACTACAAACACATAATTTGAAATTTATTCACTTCTCATTGTTAGTTTATGTGATTTTGTCTATCTGTCAACAGACATAGTAACTGTTGAAGAAATGGCAAATGACTGACAGATGAACACAGAGGCAGACTAGAGGCACCTGTGCTGGTGAATCCCAGTCTGGACTATGTCTCCAATCCATTTTTTTAAGGGCTTGGAGTAACTTGGACTTGTATTCGGGCACTGGCACACATATAGACAAACATTTACACTAAAGTGAACATACCTTCCCAGACCAAAAGAGTAAACCTGACCATCAGTTGAGAGTAGCAAACCGTGTTCTTTTCCACAGCTAACCTGTTTACAGATGATGGATGGTGTGAATGGTCTGAAGATATAGCCAGCATTTGCAGAATCTCTATCTATACATCCAGCTATGCATTGCTCTAGAATAAAAACGTTTGAACATCGAAATTTAATATTGTAGAAAAATACACAATATATCTTTTGGATACGCGTAGGGATCTTTCTTAGAACAAACTCACAAGATACAAAAAAAACAGCAAATATGGGACATATATTTTTAGTCCAATCAACTTAAGACTGGAAAGCAAGTCATCTCTTTGGCTTGCAATATTTTTCACTTCTGGACTTCACTTTATTTTAAATACCTTTGTTTAGAGCCAGGAAGATCAAAGCCAGATTTAGTAAAAATGTTTAATAGGCAAAATCATACTTATGCTATGCACACTCCTATTTGCAATTTAATTACCTTTTGTAAACAACATACATATTTTTGGAGCTTCCATTCCCAAATATGTGAACTTGTAACTTTGGAAATATAAATGTGTATTTTACCATGAGCTACAATCAAAGAAAGAAATAGTTGGCACACTTTGACAATATGTTGGAACTCTTCATTACTGCTCTGAAAGATCAGTGAAATTAGTACAACTAGGCGGTTACCCGTATTTGGCGGTTCTCGGCTGTCGCGATTACCTGGCTGATGGTGACTGTACTCACCAACTTTTATGCCCATAGGACAGTTTTTAATAATTTAACATCAGATGACCCCTTGTGACCTCGAAATGACCTTCCAAAATTTGGCTCTAAATGTTGACTGTACCTACCACGTTTCATGCCCATACCACAGTTTTTAGTAATTTGACCTTGGATGACCCCAAAATGACCATCCAAAAATTTGACTCTAAAAGTTGACTGTACCCACCAAGTTTCATGCCCATACGACATTTTTTACTAATTCGACCTCAGATGACCCCTGGTGACCCCCAAATGACCGTCCAAAAATTTGACTCTAAAAGTTGACTGTACCCACCAAGTTTCATGCCCATACAACAGTTTTTACTAATTTGACCTCAGATGACCCCTGGATGACCTTGGATGATCTTGGCCCACTAACCGAGAAAATAGGCGGAAAACAGTTTTTACTAATTTGACCTCAGGTGACCCCTGGGTGACCTTGACCCACTAACCAATACAAACTTGTTCCACCTTAGGTCAAGATACACCTACCCACCAAGTTGCATGCCCATATGACAGTTTTTACTAATTTGACCCCCAGATGACCTCTGGTGACCTTGACCCACTAAACCAATACAAACTTGTCCTGTCCCAGGTCAAGACGCACCCACCCGTCAAGTTTGAGGAACGTGTGACCCCCTGTCTCCGAGAAAAAACAGTTTTTACTAATTTGACCCTGGATGACCTTGGGTGACCTTGACCCACTAACCAATACAAACTTGTTCTGTATGGGGTCAAGCTGCACCCACCCACCAAGTTTGAGGAACGTCGACCCCTAGTCTCCGAGAAAATAGGCGGACAGACAGACAGACAGACAGAGTCACAGACTACCATTATTATTACTAGGCGGTTACCCGTATTTGGCGGTTCTCGGCTGTCGCGATTACCTGGCTGATGGTGACTGTACTCACCAAGTTTTATGCCCATAGGACAGTTTTTACTAATTTGACCTCAGATGACCCTTGTGACCTCAAAATGACCATCCAAAATGTGGCTCTAAATGTTGACTGTACCCACCACGTTTCATGCCCATATGACAGTTTTTAGTAATTTGACCTTGGATGACCCCAAAATGACCTTCCAAAAATTTGACTCTAAAAGGTTACTGTACCCACCAAGTTTCATGCGCATACGACATTTTTTACTAATTTGACCTCAGATGACCCCTGGGTGACCCCAGATGACCCCAAAATGACCTTCCAAAAATTTGACTATAAAAGTTGACTGTACCCACCAAGTTTCATGCCCATACGATAGTTTTTACTAATTTGACCTCAGATGACCCCTGGATGACCTCGGGTGATCTTGGCCCACTAACAGAAACAAACTTGTTCTGAGGTCCAGATGCACCCATCCACCAAGTTTGAGGAACGTGCGACCCTAGTCTCCGAGAAAATAGGCGGAAAACAGTTTTTACTAATTTGACCTCAGATGACCCCTGGGTGACCTTGACCCACTAATCAATACAAACTTGTTCTGTCTTAGGTCAAGATGCACCTACCCACCAAGTTTCATGCCCATATGACAGTTTTTACTCATTTGACCCTAGAAGGGCTAGGGTGTCGATGACCCACTAACCAATACAAACTCGTTCTGTCCCGGGTCAAGACGTACCCACCTGTCAAGTTTGAGGAACGTGCGACCCCCAGTCTGACAGAAAAACAGTTTTTACTAATTTGACCCCTGGATGACCTTGGGTGACCTTGACCCACTAACCAATATAAACTCGTTCTTCCTCATACCAAGCTGCACCCACCCACCAAGTTTGAGGAACGTGCGACCCCCGGTCTCCGAGAAAAGAGGCGGACAGACAAACAGACAGACAAACACACAAACACACAAACAGAGTCTGGTGAATTATAGTAAGATGTATAACTATGTTTGATGAGTACAAACCTTCCCCTTTCCCCTTCCCTACCCCATTCTCCCTCAACCAATGTTGGGGGACTGGAGTGCCCAATGTCAAAATTGCCTTCATCAACATTGAATTGGGGGAGAGGGGCAGAGATTTACAGTTATTATGCCAGAGTGTACCAACATAAATTTCTTTGATTGTAGCTTGGTTACATACATACCAGTTAGGCCAATGGTGAATGTGTCTCCAGTAGTCAGCTGATTTAGCTTCGCTTTCCCAGTATAAACAATGGAATTGTCCAATTTGTCATTAGAGTTATCGAAGACATAGCAGGTGCCATTGTTATCAATTAGGTAAGTCTGATCCTCATGCTGACAAATCTCGTTTAGACAATCCCTTATACAAGTACAAGTAGCTGCATCACTACATGTATGATGGTGCTCTGACAGTATTTGACCTGAAACAATTTCATCAACACATTATACATAAATTACTATTATTTTTAATACTAGTGGATGCTAGCTGTAACTATTTTTTCAAGTCTAGCAAACTAAGATAGTATATTTATAAGTAAACATGTAAGTACTGGACTTTATACTGGACTTTTAAACCGTTTTTTAACTCTGTGAATAATATTAACTTTTGAAATCAGTGCCAACACCTGTTTTATAGTGGTTTGTGTGAACTGAACTTTTTGATAGCCGGTTTGGTCAATATGGTCAATATGCTACGTTACATGGTATCATCGAACTGGGTGTACCTTCTCTTAATTTCATGTGCAATAATATCCAGAACTCAAGCGTAAATCAACCAAGCTTCAATTTCATCATGAACTATGGTCTCCCAAATGAAAGTGAACACTGGGCGCCCCTATCTCACTGACTGATAATCTGAGCACAACATCAACAATGTGCCAGTTTCGAGTGCCTTTTGAACATGGCATCCCATTACTCCCCAATCAATCCAGAATTCTTCAGTAAACTCGACAGAAGCTCACATGTAAGACTAGCACTTCTCATGATCCTGGCTGGAGATATTGCATCTAACCCAGGCCCTAGTACTACTGCAAGGAAACCTAAACACCCATGTGTCCACTGCAGTAAAGGCGTCGTTAGCAGAAGTAGAGCCATTACATGTGATAATTGTGATAGATGGGTACATAGCAGATGCACTCAAATACTAACGGATGCAGAGTACGACATCATTGTTGCGGAAAACATGAGCTGAGTTACTTGTGCAATATTTGTTGCTTTGATGAGCTCCCGTTTGCCAACATTGAAGAAGACCAAGATATTAGCGGTACCAATAACTCTAAATCGTCTAACTTCAATCCTTCCGACGAACAATTTAGCTCCTTTTTTGACTGTTTCAAACAAAAGGGACTCCATTTCATCCATATCAATATTAGGTCGCTCACATCAAAAATATCTGAGCTAAAAATTCTTGCCAATAACTCTTCCGCGTCTGTAATAGCAATATCAGAAACATGGCTCGACAGTTCTGTCACTGACTCTGAAATAAACATCAATGGGTATACTGTGATCAGAGCTGATCGGAACAGAGAGGGTGGAGGTGTGTGTATGTACATTAAGAACAATTTGGCTTTTAATTGCAGATCAGATCTGCTTGATGCAAATGTTGAAGCCCTGTGGATTGAATTACTTTTGCCAAAAACAAAACCAATTGTGGTTGGGGTTTGTTATCGCCTCCCAAGGACAGTGGGTTCCTTGATCGATTAGAGCTTATTATTTCTAAAATTAGATCTGATTGTGAGGTAATGGTCCTCGGCGACTTCAACATTAACACATTAGCACCTAAATCATATGGTCTGTTGAAAAGTATCTTGATATGTTGGGATTGTTTCACCTCAAAATTTCATAAATGAACCAACCAGGATCACCTCAACTAGTTCTAGTGCTATTGATCACATCATTTGTAATAACAGCAACAAAATATGCCAGTCAGGGACTATCAATATTGGCATGAGTGATCATTTGTTGATATTTTGTACTCGGAAAGTTGTCAAAGGCCAGATGAAACATCACAACATTGTCAAGATACGATCAATGAAAAATTACACCGTTGATGCTTTGTTAACTGCCATTTCACTGGCAGACTGGTCTGGGGTTTTTTGTACTGATGTCAATAGATCATGGTGTGTTTTTAAAACAGTTTTATCAAATATTATTGAAACCTTGGCTCCTGTCAAAGAAATCAGACTCAAAAATCACACTGAACCTTGGATGACTAGTGAAATCTTAGAAGCAATTAAATTGAGAGATAATCTTTTATACAGGTTCAAGAAAGAACAAAAGCCTGAATTGTATTCTGAGTATTCCAGATTAAGAAATAAAATTCAAAGGGATGTGAAAAGGCCAAGAGTAGTTTCTTTAGGGATAAAATTGAAGAATTTAGATTCAATCCCAAAAAACTCTGGGAGCAATTGAAAACCCTGGGTTACAGTAATAAAAGCAAGGATCAATCTCGTGTTATTCTTAAAATTGATGGTGACCTTTGTTTTGATCCTAGCACAGTTGCCAATCATATCAACCAGTTCTATACTACTGTTGCTAGCACATTAGTCAACAAATTGCCTGCCTCTCTCGGAAAGTTCAGCGTGAACTCCACAATTTTTTCGAGCCATTACAAAAAACTGGGCGTGTCACCTAATGCCTTTAAATTATGCCCTGTGTCAAGTGATTTTATCTTGAAAGAGCTTCGCTCTCTTAATCCCAACAAAAGCACTGGCCTTGATGGAGTTCCTGCCAAATTTCTGAGAGATGGGGCAGCATTATTAAAAAATCAGTTGACCCATATAATTAATGTGTCAATAGCTACTAGCACTGTACCAACTGAATTTAAGCTTGCTCGTGTAAGACCCTTGTACAAAAAAAATAGTCGCTCTGAGGTTGGAAACTATAGGCCAGTGAGCATTTTATGTGTTACATCAAAATTATTGGAAAAAGCTGTGTATTCTCAGCTGGAGACCTATTTGAGAGAAAATAATATTTTGTATGGGTACCAATCTGGGTTTCGGAGTTCATTTTCTACTGACACCTGCTTAATTCACCTCAACGACTATATCAGGAGTCAAATGTCCATAGGTAATTACACCGGTTTAGTCTTAATTGATCTACAGAAGGCATTCGACACTGTTGACCATGTCATTCTCTGCCAAAAACTTAGAGCCATGGGTGTATCTTCTGTTGACTGGTTTTCATCGTACCTAAGTGACAGGAAGCAGATTGTCAATGTAAACGATGTTGACTCTAACCCCCTTGGTGTCTCGTGCGGTGTGCCGCAAGAGGCAGCATTCTTCGTCCCCTTTTGTTTCGTTGCTATGTGAATGACATGGCCAGCAGTGTCGACTGCAAGCTTCTGCTCTACGCTGATGACAGCGCTCTTTTAGTGTCTGATAAAAATCCGGGGCACATTGCAGAGAGACTTGGTAAAGAGCTTGACTCATGTAGACAGTGGCTTATAGACAATAAACTTTCTTTACACCTTGGAAAGACTGAGTGCATGCTATTTGGTACAAAAAAAGACTCGGGAAAGTTAATTCATTTTCTGTTTCTTGTGGTGGTCAGAAAATAACATCCTCCAAGGTTGCAAAATATTTGGGGGTGACCCTTGATGAAACACTGAATGGGGAGTCAATTGCCCAAGATATTATCAAAAAGGCTAGCGCACGGTTGAGGTTCTTGTATAGACAAGCTGGTAATTTAAACTTAACCACTCGTAAGATACTTTGCAATGCCCTTATTATGTGTTATTATGATTATACATGCTCTTCATGGTATTCTCTCTCTCACAACATTTTAAGAACAGGCTGCAAACCATGCAAAATAAAGTTGTGCGGTTCATTTTGGATTTGGGACCTCGTGCACACATTGGTCAGGCAGAGCGGAACAAAATTGGTTTGTTGTCTGTTCATGATAGGGTGATTCAGTTGAAACTGAATCAAGTTTTAAAATCTTCCATGAAAAAGCCCCGGTCTATCTAAGTGCCAATTTTACTCGTACGAAATCTTTGCATAACTACGGTACCAGGGATAGCTCATACAATTTTGTTGTTCCTAGAAACCACGGTAATGTTAGTCACACCTTTTTTTATAGTGGCATCAAACATTGGAATTCATTACCAAATTCCATCAAACAGATCACCAATTTGACCCAATTTAAAAAACCGTCAAAAACATCTGATGGATCAAGCCATAAGAACTGAGCAAAGTTCTTTCATTAGGTATTGATGGAGTTTGATCTTTTTCTTTTTGGTCGTAATTTTATGTGCAATATGGGATTTGGGTGTTATTTATTTATTTTGTGCAATATTTTGGGTTCGGGAGTTATTTATTTATTTATTTATTTGGTTCTGTTGCCTGATCTGCTTGTTTCCCCATTTCTTTTTTTTTCTTTAAGGACCCCAATGGAAATAAGCCTCAATTTTATTGAGGCTTTTGGGCTATCCTTGGTACTGTCTGGTGTTTACTCCATAATCCATATATTTCGTTGCTATATCTGGTATTTCATGCAATTGACCACATCTTGTATACGTATTTATAATGTATATTTTTTTATCATATGTGCTGTAATATTTTTTATGTGAGTACTGAATAAATATGAATGAATGAATGAATGAAGTACAGTTTAAATTTTGCTGACTTCATATGACACATATAATGTAAATGAAATCAATAAAGTTGTATTAAAAAAATCAAGTACTAAAGCCCATCATCTTCAGCATTAGTAGGATACTACATGTTCAATACTACTCCTAGGGATCAAGCATGGCATCAGAACTCCGGAAGCAAAAAACAAAACAAGGATAAATAGAAAAACATATATATTTGAAACAAATGTTCAAAGTTTTTTGGTGTCTAGGCTCTCACCGAAAGATCCCTAGTTCCGAACTGCTGTCCGCACATCCCCGTCACTTCCAAAGTCGAGTGCCCCCCTCCCCCGATAGCATTTTATAATAATGCTGAGAGCATTTTACAAATTACATAACTTTATTTTTAATATTCTCACAGTCACTACATGTATATTTTATGTTCATATGGTAAAGGTGCTATCAGTGATTCACTTCTATATTCAACTCTTATTTTTCAACAAAGTAACATACCCAAGCTACAAGCTAGCCTCGGTTCGAGGCGTTAGGGCACTAGGATAGTATTTTTTTCCTTTTTGCTTCTTGATATATTTATCTTATTTTTTTTTGTCTTTCATTTGTCTTTTTTTTGCTTCGATTTATTTTTATTCTGATCTCTCTAAGTGTTGTCCTGTCCACCTACCTCTGATCTCCAGAGGTCCTGCTTGCCATTAAACAGGCAGGGATGTGACTATGTATAATAGAGAAAATTGCTGATCCCAATTTTCATCACTTAAACTGCTCTCAACTACAAGAAGTTCTCAATCTATAATTAGCTCCGTTAGTGATCTTTCTGGTGGCCTCAAAGAATTAGAAGGAGCCTATATAATACACTGAGAACTTTACAGTGTTGTGAGTAAGACATAAAACTGATTGGAATCAGCAATTTTCTCTGGTTATTTTCTCAGAACCATGACAACGAAGAGAGGTAGTAATCTGATATTATCATGTACAGATCAGAGGTGGGTGGACAGGATATGAAGACACAAGAATAAAAAATAAATCGAGAAGCAAAAAAAAAAAGGGGGAAACACCATCCCAGAGCCCAGAAGCCTCGAACCGAGGCTAGCTACAAGCGATAAGACCAAAAGCAATATTTGTGTCCGTATGCACTTAAACTATGGAGATTATAAATCAGTCCTGTTGGAGAAGGACATTTTTGGTAGTTTACATACCTACGGTACATGTATTCTATATTTTTGTAGATCCTGCTAGAATTTTTGGACTTTGCTAGGATTAAAGGAGGAAAAGAAATTGAAAGGATTTCCCCCCTAAGTCTAACCTCCATAGTTAGACCAGGTCTAAAGTTAGACCCAGGTGGTTAAACTTTTGTTATTCAGTGCTGGAGGACTCTGTCCATATCAACACTATTCTACAGACACAATGCTAGGATGTGCCTAATTTATCATGAAGACTTCACAAAAAGCAATGCAGAGCTGTTTATAGCTTCAGAACTATGATAATATTTTATCATAGAAAGACAGGTGATTTATACCTCATTCACCCAATTTCATTCAATACAGCAGTATTTTAAAAACAAAACCTGAATTTTAAAAGTTGCAGAAAGTTGTATTGCTTGAATTCAGTGTGAAGATAATGGTTGATATTACATGCCACAATGCTTGTGTTTGATATTACCATTGATCGCTGTAAGTGCATGTAACTTTTAAATATGGGTGTTTTTTTCTCTGTAAAAATACTGCTGTGTTGTTAATATTGAACAAAATGGGGCGAATATGGTATCAAAATATGCGTACATAAACCACCATTCTTTCTATGCCAAAATAATGTGAATATGATTAAAAGGGCATTTCAATTAAAAGGGCATTTTGTGATCCACAGCCTCATTAATGGCATTTAATTAATGCAGTGTGCACGTTGAAGAAAGTCACAGGCTATTCGAAAAGATCATCCCGGTACTGTTGTTGACTGTACTTCAAAAATACACTCGTCTACTCTAGGTTCCAGAGTAAAAAATAAGTACAGCTTGTCTGTACGCAGTGCACTAATACTCATACATATGAAGCCAGCACTAATAAGGATAAAGCTGCGTTACTTTTTGTGAAGCCTTTATTAATCCTAAACTGGAGGCATGGTGGGCAGCGATGCCAACCCCGGATGCCAACACCGTGCATGTGCAGCGACTTTAATAGACATGGGCACGGGGCATCAAATTGAAGATCGCTTGCCCTGCCTAAGAAAATTTATCATCAATTATACTTTACCTTTCAATTTCAGTGCTGAAATTATTGCATTGAAATCAGACACTAAAAATTCATTAAGCTTATTAATGTTTTTAGGCTTCTTCGTCAAGAACCCAATTTCTGCTGGGCTTTTTTGTGGCAGAGTTACAAAGCGTTTATTACTTTGGGCGATTGTCATCATTGTGTTGGGTCTCTTGTATCCCCACACATATATTTCATTTTCCATCATTCTCTGAACTTGAATTTTTATCTTCAAGTTTGATTATACTGCTCATGTTGTGATCTGTGATTACAAACTCAGCTATCATCACTGCCAATCAGCTGTTGTTTACTTCCGGTTGTAATAGTGCATGGTGGGATATGTACTATAATTAGCTGCGATACTTACAATGAAATGAAACGAACTTCGTGATTGGCTAAAAGAATGGCAAGCTCCAATAATATTGATTTTCCAGCCAATCACCGCTAGCGTACATTTTCATCAGTGAAACATTAAAAAATCCGAAGATGGTTCTCGAGAGTACCGTGGTGTGGTAAGTTTTTGATAAAATTACTGTTATTGGGATTGAGATTTTTTTATAAGAGAAGATTAAATGAGAGTGCTAGTTTTCTTTCTATGTGGTTGATATTTTTGTTTCAAAAAATCGAATACATAGCTTTTTATGCGGCATTGAACAAGCATGACCATGCAAATTTGCGGAAAAGCTGCATAATTCAGCAGACTTGCACCAAGATGTACATCATGAATTGAAGGATTTGAACAAGATACCGTGTGAAGTTATGGAAGTTGATATGAAATGAAAAGTTTGGAAGTAAACAAATCCAATGCACGGCAAAAAAGTTGGAAGTGCAATTTTTATTTGAGTCAAATAAAATTGCACTTCCAACTTTTTTTGATCTCTTAATTTTTTAATCTGTAGTAAACCTTTGCTTTGCCTTTGAGGCTTTGTTTGACGAGCGCGACTACCGTGATGTTGCAAATTCGGAGTTAATGACGCGTACAGTGCACAGTTCATTCATAAATTTCCATTTGGCAACAGCAGATCGCCTCCACAGCCAATCAGAGACAAGTGCTTCCAACGCAGTAAATATGTGATGCTTAAAATATGCGCTTGTCAAGTTTATTGCATTGCAGTTGATTATGAAAGGTGAATTCAAATTTGCCATCAAACCACATTTTATATATCAAATTAAAGCCCTTGAGTAAAGAAAGCCAAAACTATAACCGTTTTGTCATAGCACTTTCCATAACAAAGTTACATCTTATCAAAAGTTTGACTTTCATCAAAAATATTCAGCCAACTTTCATGACTTTAAATGCATCAATTAAAAAACAAAACAGCATAGTATCACGATAGAGCAGCTTTTCTATGTGGAACTGCTATCAAAATCCCTCTAAAATTCCATGTGCGATTATCTCATCACAAAAATAAATCATAATATTTGGGTCAAGTGAAGTACATACATGTATAGACAACATATTAGGTTTCCTTGAAAAATTTTCTAAATTCTATGTGTTGTAATTATTTGAAACTTTTAAACTAATTCACACAAGCAAAATGAAAACTCACTCAGAAATTTTCGTGACTCATCCGAGTTCACTTCTTCAGCTGTTGTGACTGCTGGTAGGCGTTAGCGGTGGAGTCACGTGATCGATCTTGTGATATCGATCTATGTGACTCCAGAAGCCTTCCGTAGGTCTTGGGGAGGTGGTGGCGGCCTCTGTCTTGGTTGAGGTCTGTGTGTTGTGTTTGGGCACTTTGGGCCCCAGTTTGGGCCAATTTGGCTGACTGACTAGCAAATGTGTTAACTGAGTCGGGAGGTTTGCCTTTCATACCTATAATCTGTTGCAACTGGCACTGCAAGTTTAAACTCAAGAACTCGTAAGCTTTGAATTTGCACACGATAGTTATGCATTCGACACTAGAGTAGGCCTATGTTGCTATTGTTTTTTGGTTGGACAGCGTCAACAATTTTTGCAACGGATGTTATTGTGTATTTGTGTTAATGTTGAAATTTGGATGCAAGTTGTTTCGTCTCAATGAGTCACTGTATCTTTTGAGTACCGGTATATTTGCCTATTTTGAACAGTATAAAATTGTGCAATTTTAGCAACATTTTTGATGCAATCATCCGTTGTGATTGGTTGAGTTTACTTCTGAACTTCCATTGCTTTAGGCCTACACTGTGTCATGCTTCAGTGAATCTGACTAGATTTTGAATGCAATGGTCTCTAGCCTTGAATGTGAAGCGATCGGTGAGCAAATTTGTGGCTAGACGTTGTGAGCAAACTGCAAGAACCTTTGGCTTTGCTCTAAAACTTGATACAGTTTGAGTTGACTCATCAAAAATAACTTTAATCCCAATTTAAACATCACAGAATGCATTGCTTTGCAATAAATGTCACCACTGATCTTCTAAAAACAAATTTAGGCCTGTTATCGATTGTCCAAAGTAGGCCTATCGATAGTCAGAAAATTCATAGACTTCCAACATGTCGCTACACTCAATGGTAGTATCGATACACAAACGATATGGCACACATGCTTAGATTATCCCAAATTACCGTCTCCCAATTACTTGCTGAGCCATAATGTCGTCTCAAACCCCTCCAGATGGTCCCCCCGAAAGGCATTGTAAACAAGTATACAAAGTGTGAAGTTACTTTGCAGGGTCATTTTGTTATGTTGGGGCCTATTCTGTGGTTCTAATATAAACATTGAAAAAAACATCGAATAATTTGCTTCCGACATATCGACTTCAAAAACTGTATCGATAACGATTGCATGTATGTCAGAATTAGGATGCCTTTCTTGACATGAAAAAGAAGTGTCTCATTTATAATTTTATTTACTCATTCAGTTTGTTATTAATTACCATCTATATACTCATTTGTTATCTTTTTCCAGTGTTGACACCAGTGAGTTCATGCGTAATGGGGATTTTATCCCTACACGTATTCAAGCCCAGCAAGATGCTGTCAATCTAGTATGCATGAGTAAAACCAGATCCAATCCTGAAAACAATGTAGGACTCATTGCTCTCACAAAGTAAGTCAATATGTTTTGAATGTATATTAAAAAAATTAATGTATGTTTGACATCCTAGCCCTGTTCTGTCATGTGCTCTCTTTTTATTTGCTATTTGAAAGTTAAGGGCTCAGTCACCCACCTTTGCACAGTATTTTTTGTGGGACCTGAGAGCACACCAGACGCACCAAATTACATTCCGAATACGAGGAATGTCTTTCTGATGTCTTTTTGAAATTTGCGATATTACAAATTTTATGGCAAATTATTAAAAATTGACATTTAACAGTCCTCAAAAGTAAACAAGGTAGACTTTACAAATCTAATGCTATGTACGGTACCATACTTAAAGTGTATGTAGCTGGGATGAAAAGCTGACCAAAAGCTATTCCAGAAATTAATGGTACACCCTCTATGGGAATCCCAAATTATTTACCAGTTTTGTCTACAAAAAGAGGGCCATGTTTATTCAGAAATAGGAGACATGGGAATCAAACAAAAATTGTCAGTTTTTGCAGTGCTACTTTTTGGAATTCTCAATTCTTTTTAGGCAAAAGTTTGCCCTGGGAATTCCCAATATTTTCTGTAGGGGGTATCATTAATTTCTGGAATAGCCCATTCTAGACCTGTACAAATCAATTTTACTGTAGTATCATTGATTTATCATAATGTGTTGTTCACATTAACACCTTTTTTTCTGTTCTAATTTTCTCCACATACAGTGCCAAAGTTTTAAACACCCTAACAACTGATGCTGGTCGAATCTTGGCCACTCTACACCAAGTCCAGCCCAATGGTGAAATGAACTTCATGACTGGAATCAAAGTAGCACATGTAAGTAAACACAATAACCTATTTTTGAGACCAGTATTGAAGGGTGTACAATCCTTATATTAAGTATGGACCAGCTTAAATGAACTTCTGGTCCCAAATATGGCTCCTGGTCCTATGGTTTGTAGTTTAAAATATTGGACACAACAGGAGCCAAAACTTGGAAACCATGAAAAAAGAAAAAGCCTGGTTCCTGCTTAATATAAGCCTTGAGTGTAATAATTGGTAACAAGGTGGTACAGCCAGACATATATGAAGCCTCCAGCAGGTTTTCCAGGAGGGGGCCAGCTCAATATATTTTCAGCTCACTTCGCTCACCAAAGTTAGTACTGGTCCCATGTATTTTTTTAAGTTGTGAAAAAATACTTTGAAGCCTCCTAGATGTAGGGATCTCTCTTAGATGTAGGGATAAGTACATGTTAGATAAAGATGTTTCCATTTCTTTAGAAAACGGTTTTCATTTTTTTACAATTACTGAGAATTACTGAGCAATGTGATTGTTTATGATGAGTTCAGTGGGCTCTTTACATGTTTTAATGCTGAATGGTTTGCTCATTACTATTATTTATAATAAAACTGTAATATCCTGAAATTTTATAATAGGAATGTGTCTTCTTTTTTTCAACAGTTGTCACTCAAACACAGACAGGGTAAAAATCACAGAATGAGAATCATCGCTTTCGTTGGAAGTCCCATAGACCATGATGAAAAAGATGTAAGTGCTTCATTTATTAGTAGCCAGCCACATCTTTGACTTAAATGATGAAAATACCAATTTGCTTCATAAAATGCTTGCATGCGGAACTATATCAGCTGGAGAAATTAGCACACAAATAAGACATACTATACAAAAGTACTAAGACATCAAAATGCTAGTTAAATATTGAACAGGAAAGAACATGATTTTTGTAGTGTTTCAATGCTATTTTCAAAAGAAGTATACCTTGGTGAAATCTTGAATGATATTAATAAATTGATAGAAAGAGGTATTAGTCCTTTCAGTAAGTAGTGCACAGCAGTAATTCATGTTGCTATGATTTGAACGTACAGTTTTATCACTGCCACAATGAAGTGTAAGCACTATGATTAAATCAATATGTTGCTTAATTTCCCTCTGCTGTTCTGTTTCAGCTGGTGAAGCTTGCCAAGAAATTGAAAAAGGAGAAAGTGAATGTCGATATTGTCAATTTTGGGGAAGAGGTAAGTTCTTTTATATTTCTATTTTACCCCAAATAGTTCAAACATTTATATAGCAGTGAACAAACTTTTGGACTTTTCGCAACTGGTGCAAGCGCATTTGTCTGGAATGTTTTAATGTTTTAATATTTTTATATTTATTTTATTAATTAGTATATTGTTTGTGTACTGTTTTACAATGAGTAGCCAAGATCAATAGTCAAATGCACTGCTTTCACAAAGGCCATCTAATATGTTAAAACCAAGTAATATGTTGTATGTAAAGGTATTAGACACCTGCATATTGAATTCATTCTGTTGTAATATATAATGTGATCAATTTACAAAGTTCATTTTTCAAAACCAAGTAGCACTAACCTGACAGTTTTGAACTTAATGGTCAACATTCTTCCTCAGAGTGTTGAACCATGTCTCAACACCTACCGGACAAACTTTGGCCTGTAGAGAGCTGTGATGTTTGAAACTGTCAGGTTAATGAAGAATCTACTTGGTTTTGAAAAATTAAATGATTTTCTGCTAACCTGATGAATCTATTTATGGACTTAAGAAAATGATGTGATCAAGCTTCATGAGTCATTTGTCACCAATATTGATTTTGAGATAGCAATATTAATAGTAAATTCAGCTTCTTTTGTATTTTATTGTTCGAAGCAACATTAAATGACCAAAACTTTAGAACCGTAAGTCCAATTGTGATGGAGTTTTCTTTGAAATTATGCTCTGAAAATGGTCCTTACAATGAAATTTAAAACTTAATTTTGAATTTACTCAACGACCGACTCACTTAGCTTGATCGCATCGCATATGCTAGTAATTGACTCGCAAATGATATTGCTATGATTGTCTTTCCTTTGTTTGCAGAATGCTAACACAGAAAAGCTTACTACATTTATTAACACCATCAATGGAAGTGAAGGAACAAGGTACATATTAAGGGGGTACTACACCCCTGCCCAATTTTGAGCCTATTTTTGCATTTTTCTCAAAAATTATAGCGCATTGGGGACAAGTAAGATATGTATATTATAGGGCAAGGACTACAACTACTGCACTGGAAACTTTATTTCAGCACAAACAACAGTTGTGGAGTTACAGTCCAAAATGAGGGAAAACCAATATTTGATCGATAAATCAATAACTACTTACCTTGAGAAGCAGAATGTCCAGTGCAAGCCTTGACACTATAATATACAAATCTTACTTGTCACCAATGCACTATGATTTTTGAGAAAAAATGCAAAAATAGGCACAAAATTGGTCAGGGGTGTAGTACCCCCTTAAAGCTACACATCTTTTTATTAATTTATGTTGATGTATTAATATAAAATCTAGAGCAGGGTCCGCAAATAGCGGCGCGCCGTGGCTTCTCAATTAAATAAAAATTTAATCAAATCAAACCCTTCGATCAAACTTCATCCATCAGGAATATCTCCAATATTCGACATTTCAACATTAAACAATGCGATTCCCATGTTATCCTGGTAAAGACAGGCTAAAATAGTACAAAATGTTGCACCAAATGATATCATTTGCACCTCAAATTTCAAAAAATCTATTCTGTCGGTCCGTGCCACGTCACTTCCGGTTGATGATTTTGAGTGAAAACAAGTCCTTGGTTCGATGTTTTTCTTGATGATTTCTGTCATTGGTGTTGTGTATATTTCGATCGCAAATAGTCAGTGGTATCAAACAAGTTTCTAAGTTTTCAGAGAGGAAGTTACTTACTTGATTTATCGTTTTATATAATGACAAACCGACAATTAAAGTCCATGGTCGAGTGTTGTTTTTCCGAAATTGACGATGTTGCCACTCCAGTCTGGAGTGACTAGTCTCCTTCACAGCCGGTTTCTGTCGTTCATTACAAACCGTGAGCCACGTGAAGCTTGTGCCCAAGACTAGAAGCTGGACCGACAGAATAGCTTCAGATGGGGTACACCCCCTCTGACTCCCACCGGCGGTGCTAAATCACATTGAGTGGCGCTTTACAGTTTTCTTTTATTTCATGTGGCGCTTCAACAAATCTATTTGAGGAAGCCTGATCTAGAGGCATGAATAATGTAAACACATTTGTCATAGAGTGAACAGACAAATTTCAATACACAACATAAAATGTAACCCTGATTATCCTCAGGCTTACTGTGTGTCGCAATCCATCACAGGTAGATTGGGCTATTCCATTTAAAATACACACTACCCCTGTGGAAGATTTTGGAAATATCTTCCACAGGGGGAGTATGTTTTTCAAATGTAATTGGTTAGAGTTAATCATTTTGAAACACATACTCCACCTGTATTATGGCTTTACCTATATCATCCACAACTGGAGTGAGTATTTCAAATGGAAGTTACCCTGTTGTCTATTCTATTCAAAACTCATACTCCCTCTGTGGATGACTTCAGCTAAATAGTCCACAGGGTTAGTGTGGATTTTAAATGGAATAGCCCATTATGAGTACTGCATCACAACTTCTAACTGATACAAACACATCTTGCACTGAATTCAGTCCCCCATTTGTATAAACAAAAGTAATGTTGATTTGCTCCTTTTCAGCTCCCACCTTGTAACCATTCCACCGGGTACTATGCTATCTGATGCACTTCGTCAATCACCCATTATAGTTGGAGAAGATGGATCTGGTGCAATGCCAGGACTACCAGGATCAGGTGGAGAATTTGACTTTGGATTTGACCCATCTAGTGATCCTGAGCTGGCTATGGTAATTATTGCTGAGATTTTAATGGTTTCATGTTTTACTTTGTTGCCCTTCCCCAATCAGTCTTTGTCTTGCACCAGATTAAGTTCAGGAAGTTGTGAAATAGGCTGAAACAAATAGTATTAGCAGACGTGTGAAATCTGCTCTTTTAAGCTGAATTCCTCTATTTTGGAGGAAAAATTTTAGCTTTTTCTTTCATTTTCAGCCCATTTTGAGCATATTTCAGTGCTTTTCCTCTTTTTAAGTAAGGCAATACTTTTAACCTTGTGCTCATGAAATATTACAGTTTGAACTAAGTTAATATCCTAATTTTTTAGGCTTTGAGAATATCCATGGAGGAGCAGCGGCAGAGACAAGAAGAAGGTACCCGTAAAGAAGGTGACGCACCTGCTGGTGAAAGTGAAGCACAAAAACCTGTTGCTCAACCAACTGGTATGTAATATTTGCTGTAGTTTTGTGTTGTTCAAATGTTAAATTGATATTCCCAAATAGTGGGAACTAGTTATATCCTTTGTTGAATGAAGCCCAATATTGTTCTGGTTTTTGTTTTATTATTTTACTCGTGTATTTTAGAGGTGACGGGTAATGTCACACACTTTGTTAGTCAAGTGAGAAGGTAGGGAAATAAATTTGGACCTACTCATGAAATAAATATTGCTGTGATAAATCACCTAATAATGGCCATTTTAAAATTGCTTGGATCAAAATGTCGGTTTACAAGCTATTCCAGGTCAGGTTTTAGATTTAAGTTGTGACATCATTCATTGCTTAATAGGATTCAGATACAAAGATGTATGAGTACATACTTTTGACTCATTCTTCTTTTCTTCACAGACTCAGATGAAGCCATGCTGGAGCAGGCCCTAGCTATGTCCATGCAGCCAGCCAGCAGTGCATCCCAGGAGGCTCCCATGCCAGATTTCAGTGCCATGACGGAAGAAGAACAGATAGCATATGCCATGCAGATGTCATTACAAGCTGATGAAGGTAGATATTTACCATGAAGTGTTTCATTACCAGTACACTACTAGGAGGTCAAGGAGCAATACACTTTTTACTTTTCATCAGGGTTGCTGATTTTTTTTTTCTTATAAAAATGTAAAAAATTACATTTTCTTTATTTAATTTGGATTTTTTTTTGGTTTAAATCAATTTTTTGAATTTTTTTTATTCCCTATGATAAAGTGAAAAGAGACCAGTGGAATGCTTGACATATTGTGTACATCCAAATCAAAACAATGCATTTGTCGGCTGCTACATGTGTCTCTTTATGCACAATCTTCTGAAACAATTTGGTAAAACCATGGGAAAAAGCTGTTGAATTCTGCACCTTGAAGATGAATCTTTAGCAATAGATCAGATGACATCATAGAGCTATTTTAATTCTATCCAAAAGTTGTAGAAGCATATGGAATGAAATTAACTTACATTAACTGTCGCAAAAGGTGCTGGATTCACTATACGCCTAAATACCTAAATGTTAACAACTGCTACATGTATTAAACTTACTAGATTATCGTCTATCGTCTTCTTTTTTGCTTTTATTGTAACATTATTTCCGGAAATATTTTGGGCTTATAAAATTTCTCTAGTTACACCGCTGACTGGCTAGTGCCAAAAAAAGTTCAGATCCAGCCCTGTCGGTAATTCTGTAAGTGTATGTGATTGAGACAGATATATTTACAGGGTAGAATTTGAAATTGATCCCAAATACTTACCTTATAGAACACATGTTTTATTTCCAGAAGCTGCTGCTGCTGCGGCTACCGCTGAGGGTGCTAAAGAAACTCCGATGGAGACTGACACACCGGCAGCAGAAGGCACAGAGACAAAGGTAGGTGTAGATATAAAAAAGTCAAAAACATCCAAGCTAAGTGATTTGCCACTGCAGGTGCACTAAACATGTCAAAATGGCACCATTTGTTGTAGGCTGTGCGCAAGGAAATAGAGATCACATAAATTCCTTTAAGGAATTGGATAGCTACATTCGCACAGTATTTTTTGCGGGACCTGTGAGCAAATCAGACATCAAATTGTATTCTGAATACGAGGAATGTCCTGCTGATATCAAATAATTTAGATTTTTTCAAATTTTTGATATTTAACAGTCCTCAAAGTAAACTTTCTAAATGTAATGATATGTACTTAAAGTGTATGTAGCTGGGATGAAAAGCCGAAAATTTGGACCTTTCATATTGAAGATATACATTTTAACCCCAAAAGACTTACATTTTTTGATTGTTTTGGGGGAAAAAATTCTATCTCTTCAATACGAAAGGTCAAAATTTTCATATGATGGACGGCTTTTCATCCCAGCTACATACACTTTAAGGACATATCATTAGATTTATACAATTAACTTCAAGCTCTGTTAAATTTCAAAACTATAAATTTTTAATAATTTGCCATAAAATGTATATTATATCGCAAATTTCAAATATCAAAATTATTTGATATCAGAAGGACATTCCTCATTCTCAAAATGCAATTCCATATGTCTGATATGCTCTCAGGTCCCACAAAAATATTTGAAAATGTCGCTATCCGAGTCCTTAAGTAACACAACAAAAAATGTCCAATCATTTAAATTTCAGCTTGTGTGGCAAAAACAAATTTATGTGTAGAGGGTGGTCTTAATGATCATAAACCCTCTCTATCACATGATCAGGTTGGTTTGCAAAAATGAACATTCCTGATTCCATTAAAGGGTACAATTACCGTATAGGGTGCAACTTGCTAGACTTGAGTCTAGTCCTCGTATACGGAGTTTAGGGTTAGGGTTGGGGTAGGGTAGTCTTGTAATAAGACTAGTAGAGTTGCGCTCTATTCGGCAATCTCTCCCATTAAAGTGTGAAATTCCACCTGTCAAAATAGAACCATAGAAATATCGCTTACAAGGAAGAAAGTGTAACACTGGTATTCCCTATTATGTGACATGGAATGTCATAGAATTTGATAATATTAACCATAGCATTTGAAATACACACCAAAAATGTGAACATGATGTAATGAAATGAATTGATGTTGCACTATTTGTAATCACATCTATCAATTTTCTCCTCCCTAACAGGCTGCCGAAGGTGAAGATTTCTCAGAGGTAATGTCAGATCCAGCTTTCCTACAGAGTGTTCTACAAAACCTACCAGGTGTTGATCCATCTAGTGAAGCTATTCGTAATGTACTGGATACTTTACCTCAACAAACAGAGGAACAGAAAAAAGATGAAAAGAAGAAGAAGGATGAAGAGAAAAAATAAAGACTGTGCATTTGTTAATACTCTTTGTGTAAGAGCTCCATGTAACATTGAATGTTTCATAGAAACTAAATATTAAGTCATTTCCGTACCAACAATTCACATATGTGAAATGCTGCTGAATTTTAAGATGAAAATAGATTGAAAGCATTCGTAATTGGGCATACAGCGGTCAAAGTGCTACCACACTTATGGCAGGATTACAGGTCTACAGAACTACAGAACTACCTTCTTACATGAGAAAAAGTTACCATTACAAATGGCACATATATTATTAACCTTTGACCGTAATTCAAACCCAGATCTGATTTTGCGAACCTGATCTGGTTCTTTGCTTTTGTAATTAGTATGCAAGGATAAATAGATGTAGCCATTAATGCAACTATAACTTTCCAGATTTTCCTCTATTGCAGATTTTTGAAGCATTTGATATCAAACTCCTCCAAGGCTATTAAATAAATGTCAGAGCTATACCATATTTCTCCTTGGTGAAGCAGTGATGTCAGTGCATATTTCGTTGGGTAAAGCTTCAAATTGCGAGCATTTGATCAAATTGCTGGCATACACTTCCACACATTTTAAACACGCTACATATTTGTGTGAGCCGAACGACACAACTGCCTCGGTGCAATTATATCACTGCCTTGCCAAGAAGAAAATAGTATACATATCATGTCTGTCTGCATACTTCATTCAAAATTTATGAAGCTATTTATTATTTTAAAACGAGATCTTCAACTCATAAAGGGAATCAGAAAAGAAAGCTTTACAACAGGTGTGGCTATAGTATGAATCTTTTCCAAAATAAACATTGTGTGATGTTTTGCATTTTGAAGAAAAAGTATGGTAAACTATATCATTACTTACAGCTCATAAGAATTTAACAGATTTTAACTCGGGTTCTACCACCTAACTTTGTCAGGTAAATAGGATTTATGAGACATGGTCTTTCTCTGTTGTGTATGCACTGTACTTTGATCAGTGCTAAAAGCAGGAATTTTATTCTTATCCCTGAAAGTAGATTGACTGTGTAATATCTGTTGCACTCTTTCTCACATTTGTGCTTGGAACAAAGAAACTGCTTCCTAACCATTTCCAAGTTTTGCAGATGCAATATTGAAAACAACATGTATACATTGATATCAAACTACAAAGTAATCTTATGATATTGTTATGAGAATTTGGCCCCAGATTAACAAAAATAACACCATGTGTAGACATTGTTATTGTAACAAGAAAATTGTACTGTTTATTTAAAATGATGCATTAAACAAAATGTCACAGACATCAGTGAGACAGTATGTTATTGTTACCAGTGGTCTTAAATTGTATTTTGCTTAAATTGTACTTACTTCAGGAATGTATCTATTTGTTACCAGTAGCAACATATTTTTCCATGTCTATTGGTTCCCATCCTTAATTTTATGAATTGAATGTAACATTACACTTTTGAGGTCAACATGGTTAGAAAACCTGTGCAACAAAATAAATATTGGGTAGCAAACAAAATTATTAGCAACATCATTGTAAATAAGTGTTTGTCATAAAATCTTTCAGAAAGCCAATTAAGTTTGAGTGGAAAAAGTAAAACACATACTGAAGGACACCTGTTACATGAGTTTGCTATAAGCAGAGCAGTAGTACCCCTGATTAGAGAAAATTGGGAAGGCAAAGGAAAAAAACAGGGGCAATGAGCATGTTTCCCTCCAAAATTCACCCTAATTATGGGCCAAAATAGTGTAAAATACCAACTTTTTGCATGCTATACGCATGCACATTGTACATGTACATTGCCCCGGCTATGTCATCGATGACGTGTTGGAAATCATCAAGAAAGACACGCATTGCTGCAATTAGAACGTCAAAATAGGGTAAATATCACCTTTTTTTACCCCGAAATTGACTGGAAACTACCTAAAACTAAGAATTGCCTGTAAGCATGGCAACAAGCAAAAGTGTTCAAACAATTGACCTTTGCCATCCCTACAGAAAAATTACCTGAACTTAAAAGTTGACCACTATAGACATTTAGTTCATGAAGAGTGTTTAATCTTTTGTAATGAAATTTGTATGCAACTTTTTATACAATTTGCCGACAAATTATGCACCTTGGCATCACTTAAAGCCATATTATAACATTTTCATACAAAATAGATTAGCATTTCTTTGCCATAAAATGTTAGGTTTTACTGTCAGATATATCCCCTTTTATTTTTGAGCCGAACAACTACGGCAAAGCCAAGAAAATTTGAATTTACTACCAACGCATATGTCGCCAATACGTACCACTCCTTCGGTCATGTTGTGGTACGACCATTTGTTGTGTAGATCACCGTTCCGCACGCCGTGTACGTACTGTGTGCTATGAACATCGTGTATGCGTTCGACTAATAATTCCATCATAATAATAAAACGCCGGTTCCATCGTTTTATTCAAAATCTCGGATTTTGACAAAACTACAGCACCTAGAGTCTTATATTGGTTTAATAAAGTACAATATAATCGTGTAAAAAATGAATTTTAAAAAATCAGTGAGGGCGTCCTCCTCAGTGCCGCCGACAAGGGGGGGGGGGGGCAGCCGGGTGCGTTACCCCGGGGTCCTAGGGGGCCCGTTAAAAGTGAAGAAAACATACTTTACTATGGGGCAGTAAAAGCAAAGAAAAGGGACCTTAGGGGCAAAAGGTAAAGAAAAGATACCTTGTAATATTATTAAGGCATATTCTTTTTGTTTGCTTTATTATAATTTTATACGGACCATAGACCACTTTTCTTGTCCATTAGGGGTAACGTATCTCTTCTTTGCTTTTTACGGGCCCTCCGAGGTCTCTTTATTCTTTTTTTATGGGTGTATTAAGGTATCTTTTCTTTGCTTTATTAAGCTTTTTTACATACTCACTAAGGTTTCTTTTCTTTCCTTAACGAGCCTATGGTATCTTTTCTTTGGTTTTTACGGGCCCACTAACACCACTGCGGTCTCTTTTCTTTGCATACAAAGAAAAGAGACGTACATTTAAAAAAAATACAAGATAGCCTTTGAAGCACACGCTCTAATATTTCAGTTGAATTTACTGTTTGCTTTTGCCAAAATGATCATCCTCGATATAAACCTTCGAGAAATCGGGGGAGTTCAGCTTAATCATGGGAACACAAAATGCAAATTTTCGCGCGCTTTGTGCCCTTCAGTTTATTATTTGATCATTTACCTTAAACATGTTAAAATTGGCAATTTTGCCGCGCTTCGCACAGAGTTTGTTTCAATAAGTTCAATATGGGAGCTAAAGTCGCTAATTCGAATTGCAAATTTTCGCGCGTTTCGCGCGCATTTGTCCAATTCAACGGTTCATACTTGGATCATTTTAGCTTCAAATTGCCTTAAGGGATCTAAAATGAGCGTTTATTGCGTTTCGACAGTATTTTTTGTAGGACATGAGAGCACCTCAGACCTATCGAATTGCATTCTGAATACGAAGCATGTCTTTCTGATATCAATAATTTTCATTTTTGAAAATCACAATATAATACAAATTTTATGACAAATTATAAAAATTTGATATTTTTCAAATTTGTTGATATATAACAGTCCTCGAAATAAATTATATAAATCTAATGACATATTCTTAAAGTGTATGTAGCAGGGAGGAAAAGCCGACGGTCAATTGAAAATTTTGACCTTTCATATTGAAGATATTGATTTTTTTTCCCAAAAGACCTATTTTTTTTGGTGTTTTGTGGAAAAAAATCCATATCTTCAATACGAAAGGTCAGAATTTTCAATTGATCGTCGGCTTTTCATCCCACCTACATACACTTTAAGTATAAATCATCAGATTTATAAAGTTTACTTCAAGTACTGTTAAATATCAAAAATATCAATTTTAATGATTTGCCATAAAATGTGTATTAAATTGCGAATTTCAAAAATCAAAATTATTTGATATCAGAATGACATTCTTCGTATTCAGAATGCAATTCGATATGTCTGATGTGCTCTAATGTCCCACAATAAATACTGTCCAAACGTTCATACCCCAGCCCTTAAAATTGGCAAAATATTTGCACTTCGCGTGGAAGTTAAAAGAGGAACTTAATCTGGGAGCAAAATTCCACTTTCAAACATGCCACTTTCGCTCCGCTTCAACATATGTTAAAAGTTTTACACCAACCTCCCAACCCCATGTCACAAAGGAATTTACGCCACTGCTACCCCCCCCCCCCAACACACCCCCACACACTTATGAAGTCCTGCACCGTCATCACTGATCAAAGGGGCCGTGCGTTCACATTGCCCCTGTGTCCGTAATGGCTCTCGGCGGCACTGGTCCTCCTCAGCAAATGTTATGGCCAGGCGGCGAATGGCATGATCGAGCCGGCAACTTGTGAAACCGCCCGGCCGTATGGCATTTTCCATATACTCGGTTAGTTTTGTGGGGTTCATTATCGAACCCCAATGGTTTTAGCTTGTATTTATATTATTTATTAACATAGGCCTATTTGTTTGTGATATTTCAAAATAATCCCATTAAATTACACGGTTGACGATGAAAATTTACTGAATTTAGAGAATGCAATGCGACCACCACCTGAATATGGCTTTAAGTTACAGAAACCTTATCACATTTTAAGAATTTTACGCTACTGTGCGATGTTAGGGACACGTGTGCATTTCTCAACTTTCCTAATTTCATTCAACTTTTAAGAAAGGTTCTGTGTACTTTCATCATCATTACCAAAATGATAATTTTATTATTATTATTATTACATTTTAGAAATATTAATTTCGTGCAATTGTATGCACCTGTGTGCATTTTATGTATTTTTTCAGATTTTGTATTCGTTTTTGCATTCTGATTAGCATTTTCTGAACATAATACCATAAACTTAATGACATTAATGATCCTAGTGTGTACTTTCATGGAGCTGTGTGTAATTAAAAATAATGGCAAGTCAATTAAATGAGTATTGAAATACATTAGTGAACCAGACATGTACGTGTACTTTTAAGAAGTGGATTGACATTTTATATGACCCCTACCAAGAAACAGCAACAAGTTGTCCTTACGATGATATTACGTTTTTTGGAACAATTATATATGAATTATGTTATTAAATTTTAGGTTTTAAAATATAACCTCAGGTTTACCACAAGGGTAAATTCTTTGACCCCTATTATATTAACAATGCGCTTCCTGCGCATTTGTCTCAGTAAAACCATTAGCTACTATTGTGATAGTAGGTCAGCGGGAATTTGCAATTCAATTTAAGTGCATATCATTAGATTCATAAACTTTACTTCGAGGACTGTTAAATGTCAAAAATATCATTTTTTAATAATTTGTCATAAAATTTGCATTTTATCGCAAATTTCAAAAATTCAAATTTATTTGATATCAAAAGGATATTCCTCGTATTCAGAATGCAATTTAGTATGTCTGAGTGATGTGCTCTCAGGTCCCATCCGAGCCCTTAACGTCAAAAATGAGTCAGTAAAATTTAATGTGATTTTAACGCGTGATTTGTAAAAGTTTACAGAACTCGAGGGGAGACACAAGCTTGCCTCCGCTAGCTGATCTTTTAGATTTTACGTTAGCTAACGTGCAGTGACTTTTTTCTCCTAAAATAGCCCCTGGGTTGATAAGCAATATCAGAGTAAACAAGCACATATGATGGACAAAACAAGCTTCGCGAATTCCTCCCAGGACTTTTTGTAATGGTTCTAAACTTCAGAGGGAAGGAAAAATGGGTACATGGAGTAGTAGTTCAGCGACTGCTGGACCACTGACCATGCTGACAAAGGATTTCAGGCGCTAGCGCCATAAAAGCAACATTTTTTCAAAATTTTATATGCTTTTTCAATTTTTGCGCCCTTTTTTATTTGCTAATTGTTTTACCGCCCCTTCGTTGTTGCCGCCCCTGTTTTTGCCGCCCCTTCTTCTTCCGCCGCCCCTTCGTTTTTGCCGCCCCCTACTTTGACCCCGGGGCTGGCGCCCCAAAGCCCCCCCAAATACGCGCATGAACCTATACTGAGTCAGACCAATCTGTTGTCAATTCACATGCGCAACGCATAGTGCAGTTCCCGGGTGCAGTTATGTCCACGGCAAATTCACCGTGACCTTTCCAGCTATAAACCCGCTTAGTGAAGATTAAACCGAGATATGCAGTACTAAACCATTATGGTAATCGATTGTCCAATGCAATTTTATTACTACGTGATAATCCAGAGGATGTTTAAAGACATTCCCACAACCCAATGGGGTTTCTGACTTTGTATGTCTGGCTTTTGTACACATGTGGTATAGTTGATCATGCCTTGCATTGGAATTGTGTGCAAATATCTGGTGTTTTCATCCTATTATTTAACATTCATAACATCGAGACTTAGGAATAAAATTAATGCAGTGGGACAATATGAATGTTTCCTGTAAGAAAATCAAATATCAGTCCTAAGTCTCAACTATTAGCTTGTTGGCTGCAGTTTTAAAATTACCATTTTGTGTGTGTGGCAATGGGGACTTTGCCTTTAAAATTAGGTTATATTGATCAAATTTCCCAATCATAGTGCATTGTAGGAATGCCTTTAAGCCTCCTCTGGTGATAATCAGTGATAATATTAATCCAATGAGCGATCGAATTGTCCGCTACGGTCGATAATGACGCTATTGACATGTACGGGCGGAGCTCCACTGACCGAGTTTTGGGGTATTTTTCAATGGTTTGCTGTCATATACTCATCAAGGCAGTCCCCCGTTATTATAAGGACTTAAACCATACTAAATTTGTACCTATTACGGTTTGGTGACACCCCTCTTCCAAATGCGACCAAGCCAGGGCGGCCCGGTGAAGCAAAATGTGCTTTGGATTAACACGGGAGTTTGGATATGCAATGTGGGCCAAAAACAACTTTACCCAATTTAAAAGGTTCATATCTCAAAATTGAAAAGTCTGCTTCAAATTGTTTTCACATATTCGTTAAAAAAAACATCTTCTTAAGAGTATTTGGTGAAAAAAAAATATTCAAAAATGTATAATATTCAAATAAAAACGTGACGCTAGTTTTAAATCAAAGGGTCAAAATTAACTTTGTCCACGCGAAGGCCTACTGGCTGTCGTGTTATACTTTTAGAAAGATATACATTTAGAATATGTAACAATATCATGAATAGCTCTTCTACAATTCGAGCAACCATCCTCTGAAATTGAGTAAAGTTGTTTTTGGCCAGATAGTAGGATTTGTTTCTCATACAAATGTATGGTCCGCCTTTATTAAAGCTTGTACCGGGTTGAAAATTCAGATATTGTGAAAAGAATAAGTAATTGAAACATAGAGTAAGTACTAAAATCATAGCTTTTATACTTTTTGATATATGACGCTAACTAGTTCATCTCCTATATCCATAACACCGTGCTACCAGTAGGGGTCAATTGCCTATTGTGAGTGCCTCTGTGTTGTGTGCATACATGTAGGAAACAATAACTGCATGATGGCCTGTTCAATTGCAAGTCTAAAAGTAGGTCTATTTCATTTGGTGTGTCAATTCCACACCATTTTTACCCGCGTAATCTAAGCATTAACAGCATATAACTTATTATCAAACAAAGAAATCACAAAGGTTAGGGTGGTACTACACCCCTTGCCCCTTGTATATTATATACATACCTTTTGTTACCAGTGCAGTGTGTTATTAGTTTTTGAGAAAATGCAAAATTAGTCACAAAATTTATCGGGGTGTAGTACTGCATTAAATGTACTAAGTCTAATATTTAATTATTTTTAACATCAACAAGGCCGTCCTACTTTTCACAACGACGCTTAAGCTGAATTTATACTCGATCGCTTTTGCAGAAAAGCGATTTTCACGCATGCTCAATGTTTACTTACATTTCCAGAGCGTCAAGCCGATCAATCGATTCAAATCGCTGAGGCAAAAACGACGTCGCTTTTGCAAGTTGAAGAAATCTCAACTTCTCTGCGATAATGCGTCAACCAATCATATACAACCATCTGGTTCTATTATTTTGCTAATTAATTTACCTTTCTCGATTATTAATTTTTGGTGATGAATTAATTCAAAGCAATAATTATTGACAGCAACTGATGTTTTAAAAATGTATTTTGTGGCATTTAGAATATTTTAATTGTCGTCTGCAATCGCTATCGCCGTGATAAGTATAAACGCAAAGCGACGAGCGATGCATCGCAAAATTCGGCGATTGCCCATCGCTTTTCAAAAGCGTTTAATCGCAATCGCTCGGCGATTGAGTATAAATTCAGCTTTATAGTTAAAGCAATACGTTATAACCTTCCCGCCTTCTGCGCGTGCGCTGTTTTAGTTGTGGGCAAATTATTGGAAATATTCATTATGCAACGGCAGAACTTGATATTATTATGCTGTGTTTACAAATGAGTATAAAAAAAATAATTTTTAATTATATTATAGAATTTATGTATGACCGGCTCGTGAAATGGAATATTCCATCTTTCACCTCGTGATTATATTTTAACCAGTAAGCATGCACTCATATTATAATAGACAGTTAACATTTTAAAAGTATAATATAATTTGCCCTGTTGATTTCACGTCACTTTGTGCACAATCTTTTTTCTCGAGATTTGATTAGAGTGCAAAGACAACATACTGTGCATACAACATGTTTCGCGTTAAAACTGCTATTTTGATTCTGTGCGTCAGCGTCTTCGTCGTCGTTACGTCGACAGATAATTGCAAAAGCTGCTGCCCAAAGTATTGGCTGGGCTACAATGGATTCTGTTACCGCCATTACACCACCCGCATGCTTTGGAGAGATGCCCTTGAAGCGTGTCGCTATCTTCGAGCTGATCTTGCTAGTATACACTCTGCATTGGAAAATAACATCTTGCATGCGCTAGTGGGCGAAGAGCAGGGACATCATCTCGGGGTAAGATAATCGATGGTTAGTGAGTTCCACACATGACCGTCTGATTGTGGGTTATAACACCATTAGGACCAACGGTTTAAAAAAAACCACTTCGTTGGTCCCACTCCACCCAGGTGTATAATGGGGAGCTGTTTAGGAGGGAGGGGCTACAACCTTGGCGGAAAATGTTGCCACACTAAAGCATTAATTGGCCAACATCCTTCCCCCGCCCCCTATTGCAATGTTGATTTGGACAAAATGGTCATCATTTCTACATTTCAGTCTCCCAACATTGAAAGATGGGAGGGGTGAAGCCAAGGGAGAATCTAAATTGAATGTGCATGCATTTTTGCAACTATCATACAAATATAATGCGGTATACTGTCACATGTTTAGCTCTGGCGATTGCTTGATTTTAACACCAGCACGTGCAGCTGTGGCAACGAATTTCCGCCAGGGTTGTCGTCATACCGGTGCCGATATTGTTGTCTGTCAAATGATTAGAGAATAAATGATAGGATTTCGTCTTTTGCCTATCCAAGATCGTGTCATAATGGATGGGCTGGCCAATATTTTGAGTAGTGGATGCCGGCGCAGATAAAAATATTGGCCAGCCCATCCATTATGACACGATATTGATAGGCAAAAGACGAAATCCTATCATTTATTCTCATTCTTATTCAGTTTTAATGTAATTTTTGCGAGAAAAACTGCCTTTTTTCAGAAAAAAATTAAGTTACTTTTGTGAGGACATCCCCGTTGTTTTAAATGAACGAAACCATCACGAACATCTAAGCCGCCGAATCGCGTTCTTAGTTCTCGCACGTGTATTACGCGAACGCATTATCGCGCGATCATTGAGGAGCAACAAGCGTGCCGCTGTTGCGTGGCGGCGCGCGCCCTGACTAATATCACTATCAACTATTGTGAGATATTATACACTAGAAAACCAATCAAATTGCGTGAATTCTTTACAAGACGCACCCATTGAATAAGAATGTGATATATCCTATTGGCAGCGTTAATGTAAATAAGAAAGCGCAGAAAGCGCAGTGATTTAGAGTGCGCTACGCACAGGCACAACACCTATACGTTGATCCACAAGCCTCAGCACACTTTACAGGTTGTCGCTGACCACTACGGCCCACATCATTCCATAAACCATTAAACAACAAATCAGGGACTTTGCTGCTGCTACAAGAGCGCACACCCTAGACATTCCACAAATAACCTTCGCAACCAGAATCAGCTCCCCGAGTTTCGTACGGGTTACAACGAGACAATTAGTAGTAAGTTCCTTGTCCATGGGGAATTTCAAGCTAGCTCAATTTTCCACGAGAGTATACTAGGCACCGACTAGGCACCGCCAGGGTTCGAACCCGCAACCTCTCGCACCACAGTCGAACGCCTTATCGATTGAGATAATTTGACTGCTATCAAATAGCTTTGATATCCGTTGAATTATATATAAGAAGCATCAGGGTTTTCTTTAACGCACAAAACACGCGTATTTACGCGTTCAGGCACTTTGCTGACTCCTTCAAATCCAAAGTCCCAAAGTCCAACGCGTAAAAAATCTAGAAAACGTACGCGTTCAGATATTGCAAGATTTGAATAGAGAAACACCCGATATTGTGCATTTATTCTCGGCTTTTGGCATTTAGGACCTACTCCCGATATGTAGGGCCCATCACATTTTGTCAGCATTAATCCATGCATGTTTTAGTGATTGCGAGTCTCTAAAATGTGTCAGTTTGAAATCTTGCAAATTGGGTTCGGGTCCTTTTTTCTGTTTAAATGGTGCACCAAATGTCTTCAATTGGACTTAAATTTTGCAAAATTTTCCCTCTCAGGGGTGAACATCCACCTCAGACACCCCCATGCGTAGTGGATAAACAAGTGACCATTTTCGCTTCTGCTTTCGACATTTGTCAATTTAGGCCCTATTTTTAACACAATTTATAAGCCTAATATGAAAAACGTGACAAAGAAAGGCTTCATGGACCGTCATTTCACAATTTTCGGTTTTTCAACTTAAATTTTACACAGTAATAGTGCCAAAATGGTCCACAAAATCGCTTCAATTAGGTCTTCATTTTGCCAGTTCTGAGGGGAACATCACCCTGCGTAGTTGATAAACAAATGGCCACTTTCACTTCTGCTTTCGACATTTGCCAATAATGTTTAACACAATTTATATAGGCCTACTATAATAGGGAAAACTTGCCGTCCGAAGGCTCCATCATGTCCATGGACTGCTCATTTCACAAATGTTCGGCTTTTTTAAACTAAAATTCTACACATTAATAGTGCCAAAATGATCCACCAAATTGCTTCAATTAGGTCTTCATTTTGCAATAGTTTCTTACTTCTCAGGGGACATTTTTAAATAGTATTATTTTCTTTTAAAATTGCCCCCACCCTTCTGACTGCTCTAGATCCGCCACTGCTCCAAACAGTGACGTAGATTTCTTTTTGACTTGGGGGGGGGGGTGAAAAAATGTCTTGAAGTATAGTGAATCCAGCACCTTTTGGCGAAAGAATAAGTTTATGGTACAAACAATTTTGCCATTGTTGAAATATGGTGCAAAAGTGGAATAAATTCGTGCTAAGCGCGCAAAAATGTGCACTTTTTGGGCTAAAATTACCAAATATGAGGTTAATTTGGTCAGAAACCCACATACAGGCGTCAACATTGGGGGATAATTGTATGGACCATCCCCTGGCAAAATATTGGGGAGATTGCCCCCCGATCTACGCCTATGGCTCCAAAAACAAACATATTGTTAAAAATGTCTTCAAAAAAATATTATAAAAATACCCCTTGGGCAATGTTTTTGACTCCTTCAGAGGAAAAATTCACAATTGAAAGGGTCAAAACAATTTGAAAATACCCCTTCAGCAAAATGCTTAAAGAAAACCCTGAGAAGCATTATAAAAATGACTGCATTATTTATTTTTATGATTTGGATTAGTCATGCAAATTGAATTTAACGAACATCGCAAATATTGATATTGTTGATATTTGCCATCTTTGCCAGAAAACCTGCTAATTTCATTAAAAAAACTATAAACTGACTAAAACTCAAAAATTAATTAATGATGAAACCATCCAAGCCATTTAACATACTATCTCCGCCTGATCCCTGATAAGAAGCTAAAATAATAATAGAAAATTAAGAATCACTTAAAAGTGAAGGATAAAATTATCATTAATGGTTTTGATATGAGAAATAGGGTTAGGATTTATCACAAGGTCGAGTAGGATTAAAGTATAAGAAAGGATTAGTGTTAGTACTAAGAGATTATAAGTTTCGGATTATGGTTGGTGTAGTGACCGTTTTCTAAAGTTGCTTCATGTTTCTCCTCAGACTTGGATTGGTTTCAATGACATTGCTGTAGAGGGCACATATGAATGGTCAGATGGCACATCCACCAATTATACCAACTGGGCAAATGGCCAACCGGATGATGGTGGTGGCAATCAGGATTGCGGCCATATTGGTCCGTCTTTAGCTTCTTGGGTTGACGGAATTTGTGACATCCAGCGCGAATTTATCTGCAAAATTTCCTTGGGGGAAAACTCAACTTCAGAAAACTTTTGTGACTTTTTGATTCTAGAAAAAAGGGGTCATTAGGTAGCCGCAACAAAAAAGGGGGTCATTGGGTAGCTGCACCTTAAAAAAAAGGGGGGTCATCGGGTATGACTTTTAAAAAAGGGGGTCATCGGGTATAGTCGACTTCAAAAGAGGGGGCCGATTGACAGCCACATACCGTCACTTCTAAAGTTAAGTGCCCCCGGGCAAAATTTCCCAATTCGGATTTATCTGCAAAAAGTAAGGGACCGATCGTTATTTACGGCAGGGGGGGAATGGGTGTTTTGGCAAAAATATAGACAAAAAATTTCGCGTTCCCCCCTCGCGTCTGCTCAAAATTTTCGCGTTCCCCCTTGTTTTTCCCAATTTTCTCCATTTAAAATTTAACAATCCCCCCTCCTGGTTCAACTAAAAATTTCAGGTTCCCCCCTCAAGACCACAAAAAAATTTCGTGTTCCGCCCTAAATTTACCCATTTCCCTGCCATAAATAACGATCGCTCCCTAACTTGGATAGAGCAAATGATGTGATATTTTTCCTGCCTTCTGCTCTTTGAATCATGTACTATAAGGCGCGTGAAAGTCGATTCCGATTCCCCCACCCGCGTCACTTTTTGGAAACCAAAAATACCCGCGTCAAATTTTCAAAAATGCCAAAATAATTCATTATTTTCAAAGTATCAGTGTTTTCACCAGTTTTAGCAATTGGAAACATATATTTTTGTTTGTAAAACATATACATTCATAACTTGGAAGCAAAACCAGGCTCTTTTCGAACTTTTCTAGTCCCTACCTTTCGTGAAAATTTCTTCGTCGCATTTATTTCCATTTTGCAAACATTGGGAATTACCCGAGTTCGGTGGCCGGCTACCGTTTGTCAGTGTCGGTTCGTCTTGTGTATCGTGAACTTTCTTTACGAGAACCTGAAGCTTGTTTATTAACTGGCACCAAAGCTTGTCACGACTGGCGTGTACTTGATGAATTACAGATTTGACATTAAATATGGAATATTTTTTCGAAAATTTTCCAAGACTGGTCTGGAAGGAGTCTCTATAAACCGCACGGGCAAAATATTAATTGGGATGTGTCGGGAGATGGTGTAAAATAGTTGTTTGAAAGAAAATGTGCTTTCCATATAAAGTCTACATGATTTTGCCTAAAATGGCGGATTTATGGAGGCTGAATTTGAGCTTTGTGGGGGACACAATTTCGGACTTTATGCAACATTGTGCTGTTATTATCAAATTTATAGGGGTTTGAGGTGATATTTCTTAAACTTCGTAAGCAATTGGCATTCATCACAGCTGAAATACATTTGTATTGCACCAATTTTTTGAACATGGGACACACCGACATCGCCTGGCTATTATAATAATTACTTTGTCAATACCCGAGATCGATACACGTGAATGTCCTATGCAGGAGTTTGATATGAGACGAAAATCTTTGGATACCGGGGTAGAAAATGATGAATATCTCCCGTAAATGATTTCGTATAAAGAAACCAGATATGGTTCCTTGCACTTGAATATATATTTTGAACAGATATGATAGTCGTTAGCTTGCGTCTTGAGAAAGAAGCTTGCGTCTTGAGTCAAAAACGGACAATAATTCTGATTTATATGTGCCGAATTATATAGCGCAGTGTATAGGCCAATCGTGGAGGTAGTCTAAAAGCATATGACCTATGGCGTACCATGCTCGACTCACACACAGCGAGGTCAGTCACCGGCCTAATCGGGGCTATTGTCAGTAGCCTTAGTCAGATGTCCTTCGGCCCATTATGCGACTCAAAACTATTAAACAGGTCGATACAAAATGGCCATGCGTGGCGGTGGATTCAACCTACCATGGCGATTTCTGCCATGAAGATATCGGGCGATGACGCTGTGTGGGAGGAGCTTAAAAATAGGGCTCTTAAAAGTGGTACGTACTCAGAAGTTTGAATGGCCCCCTTGTGGCCCCCTTGTGGTCAAATGTTATGAACTTACGGTATAAAAACAACTGCGCGGATTTCTGGTTGTCCAATGAACGCACGCTGTTTCTTTGTGTACAGTAAGTTTATAACATTTGGCCCCACGGGACCATTCAAACTTTCTGAGTGCGTACCACTTTTAAGAGCAATATTTTTTAAAGCTCCTCCCACTTTCAAAACTGGTAGATTACAAGTGCATTTCAGTTCTGACGAACACTTATTGGTATTTAGGTTCAGTAAATATCGCCTCAAACCTCAATGAATTTGATAATATCAGAATAATCTTGCTCAAATTCAAAATTTTACCCCACAAAATCAAATTCAATCTCCTTAATTCCGCCATTTTAGGCTAATTCACTACATTATGAGCGCCATAATGTAAACCAATGAAAAGCACATTTTCTGTCAAACAATTATTTTACACCATCTCCCGACACACCCCAAATTAATGTTTAGCCCGTGCGGTTTATGCAGACCCCTTCCGGACAAGTCTTTGAATTTTCCATATTCCATATTAAATGTCAAGTCTGTATTTCTACAAAATAGCCAGGTAAGAATTCTAACTTATTTATCATTTACCTGTTTACGTAAAATTCAACCTTTAGAATGAATTAATTATTTTAATATTATGTTACACAGGAATAAAGTATACTCGCTCATCTAAATTCACTAAAAATGTGTAAATATAAATATTTAAAAATCATTAAAAATATCACCATGCGGTACTTTCACACGGCTACGAATAACAAAACACATGTTGTAAAGCTGTAAAGCAGATAGAATAATTTGCAGATGTTTCTTTCCATGCTTTCGGTGATAGTTAAAGATAGGGGGATGGAAATATGCTCGTGCCGTGGAGGATTGTTATGTTCTAATATTTTTGAGTTAGCTGCTTATCTATAAGAGGACTTTTGTTATCAAATCATATCATACTCACATGCTTTCCTCTACCCATATAAAAAACATGTTTATAAATTACATGTATGAGTTTGGCTTTAAATCAACACGCATTTTAGGTCAATAATGAAATCTGCTGAAATAATGAAAAATGAAAAGTCACCTCACCAACCTGGAAAAAAAGTGACGATAAACTCGGAATTAACTTTCATGGGCCTAATGATAGACTATTAAAAGAGACTATTATACTTGCAATCTGTGTTCCTAACCCAGCAAACACAAAACGTTTTCGACATCATTCGCAAAAGGTTATAAAAGGTTGTCAGAAAACGTTTAAATGTCGGGTTATATAAAGGGTATATTAAGGGTATAAAACGTTTTCATAACATTAAAAACATTTTTGATAATCAACTGCTCAGCAAACACAAAATGTTTTACAGAAAACATTTAAATGTTGGGTTATATAAAGGGTATACAAATGTTTTTATAACATTCCAAAAACATTTTTGAAAACTTGATACAAAACATTCTAAACAGAATGTTATTTTGGGGTTGAACAAATATTTTGCTAAAAATGTTTGCCCAAAATATTTGCAATAACGTTTTAAAAACGTTTGCATGACTTTTATATAACCCGACATTTAAATGTTATTCAAACGTTTTGAAAAATACATTTTAAGAACATTTGGAAAAAACGTTTGCAAAAATAGTTTACATTAACATTTTGAAAACATTTTAAAAATATTGTTGTAGTGTGTTTTCATACCAAACGTTTTAAAACGTTTTGATGACCTTTATATAACCCGACATTTTAATGTTATTAAAACGTTTTTATCTAAACCAAAAGCCAAAATATAACTTATTTAAAACGTTTTTAAAACGTTTTTGTGTTTGCTGGGAAGTATAAAATATTATTTGACTCAATGACCATTTTTGATTGGACTGCTTGATTGGATGAAGACATTATACATTATGATTTATGCAAAAGCAGCCAAGACAACAAAAAAGGGTTAACAAAACATGTACTCTGGTAAAAATTACTTCTTAAGTCGGAAAGCTCTTTTTTGTCACAAAGGGTTAAGATTGAAATATCTTATCATTACATTAAGGGGTACTACACCCCTGCCCAATTTTGTGCCTATTTTTGCATTTTTTCTCAAAATTATAGCGCATTGGGGACAAGTAAGATATGTATATTATAGGGCAAGGACTACAACTACTGCACTTGAAATTTTATTTCAGCACAGACAACAGTTGTGGAGTTACAGTCAAAAATGAGGGAAAACCAATATTTGATCAATAAATCAATAACTACTTGCTTTGAGTTGCTGAAATTTCAGTACAGTAGTTGTAGTCCTTGCCCCTATGTCTTACTTGTCACCAATGTGCTATAATTTTGAGAAAAAAAAAAAAAAATAGGCACAAAATTGGCCATGGGTGTAGTACCCCCTTAAAGGGGTATTTCGGTATTTTAGCACCATCTTTCCAGTGTAAGGTTCAATAGATATCTACGACAAATCCTTATATATTTCAAAAATATTAATTTGTGATTTGCAGTGCCTCATATGCCAGCCACTGTGTCCGCTTGTTTGAGTAGGTTGGGGGTATGAGGCTATGGATCAAGAAGTGCCCCTTTTCTGAGAAGTGTCACGTACGTTAAGGGCTGGGGTATGAACGTTTGGACAGTATTTATTTTGGGACATTAGAGCACATCAGACATATCGAATTGCATTCTGAATACGAAGAATGTCATTCTGATATCAAATAATTTAGATTTTTGAAATTCGCAATTTAATACACATTTTATGGCAAATCATTAAAATTGATATTTTTGATATTTAACAGTACTTGAAGTAAACTTTATAAATCTGATGATTTATACTTAAAGTGTATGTAGGTGGGATGAAAATCCGACGATCAATTGAAAATTGTGACCTTTCGTATTGAAGATATGGATTTTTTTCCCCAAAACACACAAAAAAAATTAGGTCTTTTTGGGAAAAAATCCATATCTTCAATATGAAAGGTCAAAATTTTCAATTGACCGTCGGCTTTTCCTTCCTGCTACATACACTTTAAGAATATATCATTAGATTTATATAATTTACTTCGAGGACTGTTATATATCAAAATTTGAAAAATATCAAATTTTTATAATTTGTCATAAAATTTGTATTATATTGTAATTTTCAAAAAATGAAAATTATTTGATATCAGAAAGACATGCTTCGTATTCAGAATGCAATTCGATAGGTCTGAGGTGCTCTCATGTCCTACAAAAAATACTGTCGAAACACAATAAACGCTCATTTTAGATCCCTTAAGTACGTTATCATCCCCTTAAAGAATAACTGATAAAATCCATGTATAAATGCATACGAATATTGTTTTAAATTCCTAACCTTTTTTACGTTATGCCAATCATAAGGATGAATACAAGTCAATGTAATAGTATATACAAATATTACATGCCTATGAGTGTGATAGTATACAAATATTAACTGTCTATGAGTGTGATGGTCGAAATATAATCACGAGGTGAAAGATGGATTGTTCCATTAGAATAGAATAGAACAATACATCTTTCACCGAGTTATTTTATTTCGACCATTACACGAATTTAAGACAGTTAATATTTTGTTTTACATCACTCATACATAAATTATATTACTTAAAAATAATATTTAAGATAGGCATCTGAATCCCGCTCGTTAGCTCAAGTTTACAGCACCTTTTATAATGTACACGCGACGTCGACCGGGAAAAACAATCTGATTGGCTACATACACCCACTCGTACCGAATTCATACCTGCAGTACACTCATGGGCCAGTTCTCGAAGCTTGTCTAGAGACAAAGCCTCTCAGACTTCAAACGGGGCTACGGGGGGGGGGCACCTCAATGGATAGTATTTTTATGGATTTCCCCCTTAATGTATACATAATAAATATAACTAACACTAAATGTGTGAAATTAAATATATGACTTTCTTTTAAAAGTTCAACAAATTTAAGAAGAAAAAGTAAAGTTACTAAACTGATTGGCACATGACTGATCATACGCCCAATGGGCTGAGTGGCCTATAACCAAGAAACCGGCCCTTTATCGTATTTGCTAGGTGGGCATACCAGTTTTGAAGGCCACGCCTAGTATCACGGAAAATTACCCCGGAAAATTACACGCAATTTAAGGGCTGGGGTATGAACGTTTGGACAGTATTTATCGTGGGACATTAGAGCACATCAGACATATCGAATAGCATTTTCAATACGAAGAATGTCCTTCTGATATCAAATAATTTTGATTTTTTGAAATTCGGAATGTAATGCACATTTTATGGCAAATGATTAAAAATTGATATTTTTGATATTTAACAGTACTCGAAGTAAACTTTATAAATCTGATGATTTATACTTAAAGTGTATGTAGGTGGGATGAAAAACACCAAAAAAAAATTAGGTCTTTTTGGGAAAAAAATCCATATCTTCAATATGAAATGTCAAAATTTTCAATTGATTTTCCTCCCAGCTACATACACTTTAAGACTATATCATTAAATTTATCAAATTTACTTCGAGGACTGTTATATATCAAAATGTGAAAAATATCAAATTTTAATAATTTGTCATAAAATTTGTATTATATCGTGAATTTCAAAAATGAAAATTATTTGATATCAGAAAGACATTCTTCGTATTCAGAATGCAATTCGATATGTCTGATGTGCTCTCATGTCCCACAAAAAATACTGTCGAAACGCTCAAAACGCTCATTCTAGATCCCTTAAGATGATATGATGGCAAATGAAGTTGCTGCATTGCCTGACCTGTACATGCTCTACTATCTTACAGTCTTATAGTTATTCAGTCATGTTAGTATTTTTGAGCTGTGTATACGTGGAAAAGGGTATATACATGGAATAATTATTTGGTTCAAATTATATGAATAGGCCTCAGCTTGCAGCACCCGGTAATTTTATCCATCCATGTGTTGCACTCGATGTGTCTATATAATTTTAAAATAACAATATCCAATTAATAAAGTAACAGTATTTAGAAATTTAGTTCTGCGATGCCTTTTATAATACAATACAATACAATACAATAATAATAATACAAATAATACAAATAGCATACAATGGGTAATCACGCAAATATATTCCAAATATATATTTATTTATTGCTGTAGAGTTGTGAATACCCTTGTAAACATATAGCGTGGCTATTACGGGTTATATCAGATAGCCAACAAAATTATCATGCTCTTTCCACGTGGCTCTTTCACAACCTCCACACTCTGTGGGCGGGTCAAAAGTCCGGTCGCATGGAAATTCACCGAGTTGATAATCGTGGCCGAATGGAAAACAGTAAGACCGAGTGGACTCATAGCGTGATTAGTTAAGATGCTCGGTCGTGTGGATTTAGCCCGGTCGACCAAGCAAAATCCCACTTGACCGGGCCCACTCGAAATCTGATAGACATGGCCAACGATACGGCCCGCGATACGGGCGAATGAACGGGTGCAAGCGGGCGGGAGAACATTGCCGTTTTGATCCCCTCAGTGAAAATTCATGTTTTCATCACGAAAAGTAGAGATTTAATTCCATCCTTTTAAAGGGATTGGATAGCAACGTTTGAACAGTATGTTTGTGGGACATGAGAGGGCATCAGGCACATGACATTGCATTCTGAATACGAGGAATATCCTTCTGATATCAAATAATTTTGATTTTTTGAAATTCGTGATATAATACAAATTTGATACCAAATTATTAAAAATTGATATTTTTGACATTTTTTATTGAAGATATACATTTTATTCCTAAAAAGACCTAATAATTTTAAGTCTTTTGGGGGAAATATATATATATATATCTTCAAAACGAAAGGTCAAAAGTTTCAAATGATGGGAAGCCATATATAAATTAGTTTACTTCGAGGAGTGTTAAATATCAAAAATATAATTAGCCATAAAATTTGTATGATATCGCAAATTTCAAAACAATCTAAATTATTTGATATCAGAAGGATATTCCTTATATCAAATAATTCTCGTATTCAGAATGCAATTCGGTGTGTCTGATATGCTGTCAGAACCCACCGTCATGTGACATGTCTGTTAGTCTTTGTTATTTATGTTTGGCGGTTTCATAACATCTTTTTTCGTCAGGGAAAGGCAATTCTCATGCCATATTGACCTTCCTACCTTTTCCGCCATACGTACTTTTTTGTCTTTTGTATTTTATTTTAATTGTTATATTCCTTGATATTGTTAAATATTTGTTTATATGGAATTAAATAAATGAATTAACTTTAAAGCTTATTGAATCAGTCCTATCAGCATGACGGCGAAGACCAATTATCCTTTATTCGGGATGACTCCATCTCCTTCTATCAGTGGTCGAATATACATAGAACCCCTTCACTATTACTCCAAGTTGTCCGATTCCAATTATTCAACTTTGCAAACACATTGCTGCCCTAAATTCATAAAGTCTGCACAAAAAGTAACGCAGCTGCTATAAATACCCCTATAGCTTTATTAACTAGCAATTGTTTCCACAATATTTCTACATAGAAAGAAGGATCATTGTTTACGCACATTTAGATACCCAATTTGTCAAATTTCGTTCAGTATTAACAACACAGTAGTGCTTTTAAAGAAAAACACCAGAACTTGATTTAAAAGTTGCAGTTTACAGCGATCAATGGTTATTACGCAAACATTGTGGCACATAAAACCCTCCATTATCTTCGCGCTGACTTCAAATCAAGACAGATAGCTGCAACTTTTAAATTCGGGTATTTTTTCACAAACGCTTGTTAGGGGGAGGGCTGATGCAAAAAAGGGGGCCCTTAAAAGTTTTGACCCTCCTAAGGGGGGCTCTGAAAAATGTGTCCACTGGGAAAATTGAGTTTATATGCTTTTCTATGGGGTTGACCCATAATTTTCATGTCATAAAAAGGGGTGGCTGAAATATTTAAGATCTGAAAAGGGGGCCCTAATGAAATTTTTCGCGATGATTTTTTTTGCATCAGCCCCCCCCCCCCAACAAGTGTTTGTGAACGGTCCCCAATATCTTCAGGATTTAATATCTAAGCCGACAGTGTGTTTCTACTGGAAACCCTTTTTTGGGAAAGGATGTACAGCTGATTGGATGGTGCACTCTACTCCAACACGGGCGGTGATCTCATTCTTCTCGGTAAGGGCGGCGATATTGATGATTTTATGTCCCTGTTGGTTTAAATACGAAACGAGATGCTTTTTGTAAAATATTGTATCTGTAGCGAACTCAATTTTCAAATTAATTCCAAGGCACACTTATGGTTGGATTTGTCATCCGGTGTGCTACAACGCTCAAGTAAAGCACCAAATGACTTGTACTAATTGTGGGACTATTCTATGCCATTCCTTCATGATCTTCCAATTTCATGCAGGCATACAACGTCGTCATATAGGGACTGTTAGTGCGTATTATGAAGCCAATACATTACTGTAACAACACCTCAACCCGAGCCTTAACCCTCTCTAAATATAAAATTATATTCATATTCGAAATGTATTTCCTTTATCATACAATTACTTGTACCCGCTTTTATTTGAAGCTATTTGAGGCGGGTGTTTAAATGAATATTCAAGAGTTGCACACGTGAACTTTACTATTTCTTTCAACGCACAATTTTTCTACTCACCGGTGTTACAAAATACGAATAGAAGAACTTATCAAAAGGAAGTGAGATTTCAACTATAATAAGGAAAAATAAGATTAAAGCAAAAAAAAATTAGCAAATCAAGTTATTGTTCGTAGTGCAGTGTGTTACAATTTAGAAGATGATGAAATGATACTCTACATAATGATCAAAAGTTCAAAACAAGATCCGAGTATTGGTATTTTACATAAGGCCCACACTCAGTACGCCAGTGACCATCCTCTATGCATAGTCGTGTAAAGGTCAATCGATACATGTGGAAATCAGCATAATTCAGAAATACACCTTTTTGCTTTGAAATTAATTTCTAGGCCAAATAAAAAACAATTTAATTTTTTTTGGTAATGCCGGATAAAAACATGACACTTGGATATACCTTTTAAAAAAATCCTGGTGTTAAAGTTAGGCATGAACTTGTGTCTTTTAGTGCAAGATTGTTTTATAGGCCTCAACTTCTCTTTTCATCTTTTGTATTCTACATAATACCCTCATTTACTGTTTGCTTGCTCAAGCTGTTTCGTGTATACATACAGCATCCTCCGTTGTAGCAAGTTGAAGCCTGTCAAAATCGAAAATCTTAAACTAGAAACCTAAATATCAGACCTAAGTTTAACAAAAGGTTTGAAAAAACATTTACTGAAAAAATGAAAATTATTGCTTTCCATTTAGCCGAAAAAATTAATTTTACAGTGAAAAGGTGGAACTCAAAATTGGTTTTCCCGCCTTGCCACTTTTAACACTGTAATAAGAATTCTCAAAATCTCCTGATAATGTATAATATATACTTACCACCTTTCTTGATCGGACAAACTTCCTCCGTGTGACTGAGATCACAATATGGAAATCGAAGCTCATAAGGCCAGAAGTTCATGTCTAGCGTAATCATCCCACCAAAAACATCCATTGCTGCAGTAGTAAATAAATATATTTATATTGAGGTATTTGTACCGTTGCTTGCCTCACTCTTCCAAGTTGCAGTGGCGTACCGTGGCCGCCCCAACCCCAAGAAAATCCAATTTTGCCGCCCCTTCCTCAAAAGCCCGAAAAGGTTGACCCAATTTTTTTTTCTCGGTCGTTTGAAAAAGTGAGAGCAAAAAAAAAAAAAAAACCGTTTCAGGCGCTAGCGCCCTAAAGCATTTTTTATGCTTTATCAAATTTTTCCGCCCTTTTTTATTTACTAATTCTTTTTGCCGCCCCTCCTTCATGTTTGCCCCCCTGTTTTTGCCGCCCCTTCTTCTTCCGCCGCCCCTTTATTTTGGCCGCCCCTTGCTTTTACCCCGGGCGGCTGGCGCCCAAAAGCCCCCCCCCCCAAAAAAAAATACGCGCATGATTAGGTGCGTACTGTATCTGGAAGCTATGAGGGGTTTATTAAACTAACAATTACAAATGAAGACTACGAATATTGTTGAAACGATCTTTTTAATTAAAAATGAATTTGGTGATTTTTTTTCAACCCCCTAATTTTTTGGCATATTTGTAATCTTTTGTAATGTTTATACACGTCCCAAATGACACCTAATTGCATTCAGCCAATGGAGCAAATTTGGAAGAAAGCCATAGTATGACCTACAATCACCCATAGAACAGCACAGTCAAGCGGCTAAAATAGTAAATTAGTTTTACCTCATTAGTTTGGCTTAAACTACCAAAAAACTTTCCTGACAGTTGTTACTAATAATATTTTATAATATTGACGAAGAATAACCAAGTTAACATTTGACCGAAATTATATAAGGCTTTAATCAACAAATCAGCCGATTGACCATGAGCGTGTAAACCAACGAACCGATCCTGATTAACAGATTGAAACATGCTCATGCATATTATTCAGCTTTCCTAATGGCAGAAAAAAAACCCCAACTGCACATCATACCCTGGACTCACTAGAGACTGATCTAACTTCTTACTTGGTGTGATTTTGATTGTTCCGTTCACCCACTGGTCTACACTAACAGGCTTCAACACCGTATCAAATTCTATTTCAAATCGGCCAGGACCTGTAACGTAAGGTATAACATAAAATTAGTTAACTATGCATTTGGGAACTTGGTGTTCCAAAACTAGTCTTTCTTATCATTTAAATGAAACACATGAGGAAAACTTGATACAGAGCAGCTCTGAAGTGACAAGAAATTATGGCATCGCAATTATGCTATACGAACATGATAATGATAAATACAACGTACATACTCAGAAGAAGTAAAAATCACACATGCCTAATCTATTTCAGCTGAAATAAATAATAATGACACTTCGTTGATAAGTACATGACAAGTTTTTCCTCCTTCATTTATAACTTCCCTTCCGTATGTTTTTAGCGGGAACTTTTGTTCTCTGTAGACAAGGGGCAGTCTTCAGTGAACAGCTCTTTTCAGAGCCACCAAACCACTTACATCAGCAGATAGGCGAGATCTAGCTTGTTCTCTGTTTACAAGAGACAGTCTTCAACGAACGGCTCTTTTCAGAACCACCAGTAAGCAAGGGGCGACCTACATGTCTCATTCTTAGGTACTTTGTCCTGAAGAAGTCAGAACTTGACAGTTCTAAACTTATCCGACTGCGAACCCGCTAAAAAACTTACCAATAGACCTTTTTCCCTCTTTCCCATCATGCACTATTCCAGGGGGTATGAGTGTCGCAAAATACATCATCTCCCCGGGGGAGTACAAAGTTATGTTCATCACATTCTGGAATACGGACATTTCGGCTGGTGCCTTCATCACAAAAAAAGAATCCCCGATCATCACGATAATGGCGACCCGGGAATGGCGAGCGATCACTAATACCTTTCGGGGGCAAAAAACAACATTTCTATGCCTTATGGACATGGTGTCCTCACCAAAAAAAGTTTCCTGCTTTTGAAACCTAACTTTGTATACATTTTATAGACATAAATTAATGATGAAAAACTAATGACGGGACACGCAGTGATATTTTGTCGGCGTCCGTTTCACTTTTTTTTCGGATATGAAAATAAGACGTAAACAAAATCTCTTACACAGATGTTCTGCATCGCTCCGTAACTGCATCACTCGTGTATTCAATAATTGCATAATTAGTAACATCGATGGCCTTTACGATAATCCGCATAAATGAAATCAGTATGCCCATATTAAGACAAAATAATTGCAAAGGCCTGGCAAAGACCATCGGATGCACACGATCTATGAGGTTGATGAACTACGTCATACCCCCCTGGAATAGTGCATTTTGGGATAGAGGAAAAAAGGTCAATTGTTAAGAGCTCTCGTCGTAAAAGCCTATCCCACAATTCCCTTCCATTCTTACCAAATGATTGATAGCCACACTTGTCAGCACTTCCATCTGGTACTATACTGATGAATTCACCGCCATCGCCACTCACAGGCGCGCCTTCAATCAACAACAAACTTGCAGCCAGTAGCGAGAACAAAAGGTAAATATGCAACATCCTGTCAAAAAAGAGCAAGTTCGATAATGATATTTTATGCCCGATTATGTACACTAATATCAAGCCTGGTTTCCGTTAAAATTGAACGTACATCAAAACGGTATTCTGAAGTTGAGTAGGGCAGCTTTTTTTTCTGTTCAAAATATATTCTTATTTGAATGCAAGGTAAAAGACAATTTAAAGTTTCAAATTTTCTTGAATTCGGTGAATTTGGTGTTAAAATTGTAGATTCCTATTCATTATTTCGAAAGGTCAATATTAGGAAGGGTCGTTAATCCAAATAATTCATTTTTGTACTGACCGATGGCAACCTAATAGTATTATTATTATTATTATTATTATTATTATTATTATTATTATTATTATTATTATTATTATTATTATTATTATTATTATTAGTGTTATTATCATTATTATTATTAGTATTATTATTATTATTATTATTATTATTATTTTAATTATTATTATTATTATTTTAAGAGATCAAAAAGATTGTTACTATCTCTGAGTGCAAATACAATCATTGTCTGAGAAGTCAATATCATTTAAGAGCTCTTACATCGTTTCGTCACCCATTACCTTTTTAATGTGTCTCGTTCAACGTTTCAGTGATTAAAAATTACACTATTGAGTCAGTTTTCTTTCCTGTTATTATATATTCAATACAAGGTCATACTTACATGATCGCACCCGGTACCCGTCACCCCGCCCGTCACTTAAAAGCTCAGCATCTACACAATTCTCAGTTCTTCCAATTCGTTTGTTGGTTACTTGTTAAACCAATCGCGACTGAAATGTGAATATGCTTTATCATATAAGACCATTTTAGACCAGTTAATATAAGCAGGTGATAAGCGCACTTAATGTAAATAAATGATTACATATCGTATTATTAATGATTAAATATATCTGTCAACAATTGATTTCGTCATTTGTGTGGATTGTTATATATATCATTGGATCAAAGTGATCCGCATCTGCAATTGGGCTTCAGCAAATCATTACAGGCTATAAAGTAAATGGGAAAGTACGTGCAGACTACCACTCTCAACATACATTGCATTTTATGATCTCTTATTACATATGATCGCACAATTTATAAAATCACTTTTTAACTTAAGAAACAATGTATTCACTCCATAACATTTGAACTATCAGCTATGAATGTTACTTCCTACAAAAAAATGTAGTTCAAGTTGCGTTTTAATCTTTCTAGAACTTACACAAATATAATACATTCCGCATATATTAAGCAATGGATCATAATGATATTAGAACGAACACGGATGTTAGTTTGATGACGGCATAATAAACACGAGCCACTCCCGGAACCACTTCATGTAGCCTGACACGTTAAACTTTGCATAAAATCAACTTGTCACGCCTTATTCTGTGTATTTCAACTCACCAATACTTCCGTATGGCAGCCAATCAAATATTTGACCGATAAAATCATTGTTCATATATATATTCATATTGTTGAGCTCCCAAAATATTTTATATTAATAGATTTTTTATTACGCTGATACTGTATCACTTCATTAATTAATTAGTTGTGAAACTTGTTAATTAAATATCAAACCTGTTGTTAATACCGATATGCGATGTTTCAAAAATTTACCGTAAAATGAAGAAAAGTGTTCATCTTAGCCGTGGCTTTGCCGCATATTTTCTCGTGATATTGTGGGGTGGATGTTTTGTGGGGTTTTCTCAAAGCAGTCGTCTGCAAGCCTGTGATATATGTCGATGTGATTCTTCAGTAAGACTTGTCGATTGTAGTGGTGCTAATCTTACCACTTTACCAGATGGAATACCAACAAATGTATCTAAATTGTAAGTACGAATTACACGATATCATTCATGGAGTCAAATACCTTTTTCATATAATTCATCAATATATTGTATGCTTGAAACAGATTAAACGTAATAAAACTTTTCTCCCTCCAAGCATGAATCAACTGAACATTTAGGATTAGGAATGCATTCTGTTGGCAAGTCCGGTTTTCAGCAAGAAAACAGGTTCCATAGTGGCGATGGTCTTATACTTTCTTTTACAATTAAAGAGTGGTTTATAATTTTCGCCAAAAGCAAATTCATTGCATAAATGCTGATAAATATCTCATTTTACTAATAGCTTGTCATGTCATGTATAAGGAACACACTATTTGACTTCTGGGGGATGGGGATGGAAATTTAGGCACAGGGGCAAGTGGCGAAAGGCAACAATATTATTTATTTTTACACTAGGTATTTCCGAGGTGCTTTTTTTAAAAAGATTTTCATGCATTATTGTATACACAGTAAGGTGCGGAATTAGGTTTTTTTCAGTGTTGGTGCATGGTGGGCATGGTGGGGAAAGTAATTTTTTTGCTCACAGTGTAAACTATGTAAAAACTCCATAAAAGAAATTGTCCTGATTTCTTTGAATAGGGATTTGTCTCAAAACAATCTTACTAGTATGGATGGCGATTTTGCAGAGAGGTTTCCTGACCTAATGAAACTGTAAGTAAAACACTTTCTGTTTTCTTCTAAATTCCATTTACCTGCTGACAATATTATGTTACTTTTATTATATTTGAAGTTCTGTGCATTAATACTAGAACTACTCCTTTCACAAATAAAGTTCTCATTCCCCGCGTTTTTAAGTATAAAAATATAAAAAATATTAATATACGAGTGCTGTTTATTATTTAAGAAATAAGGGGTAATGTCGAATCCTTTACACCCAAATAATGTGTCCAAGGCAGTAAAAACGTAAATATTGGGTGATGCGCAACCGAACCCATTATTCAATGTTTTTACTGCAGAGGACACATTATTTGGGTGTAAAGAATAAGGCAGCAACCTTTATTTATATTTTTTACACCCAAAAGAGTGCGATTTTAAAAGAAAATATGAATTTTGCCCAAATATTTGAAGTTGTTTACATGAAGGTAAATAGAGAAGTTTTATTCACAGCGCAAGTGACAGCGCATATCACTGGTTATTTCAAACATAGGACTTTCACGTGACGCGTTTTGACAAATCACAGAACGTGATTTTCAATATTGGGTCGTGAGGGCAATAGAGTATTGTATACATTTACAGGGTACACTTATTCGCCGTAGAAGTGACGTAATAATCGGATTAACTACCATAGCAATAGATGAATACAATTTTTGAATAGATCGCCCTGCACTACAAGCAGAGTGCACTCATCACCTGTGTATGTCAGCAAACATAGATTGAATACAATACCACTCTTTTCAAAGATACTAATCTTACAGGTGCGAGTGATCAGCCTTTCTTTGACATCTATGGTTCAATGCATAGGTACCGCGATATATTCAAGATTGTATTTGTCTATTGTTAAGTTAGTTAATCCGATTAATTACGTCACCTCTACGGCGAATAGATATATTACTCATGATGTTTAATCTTTTGTTAAGTAGTACTGATCCTATAATAGTTTGTTTTGTTGCGAGTTCGAACCCTGGTGGTGCCTAATATGCTCTCGTGGAAAAATTGAGTTAGCTTGAAATTCCCTTGGACAAGGAACTCACTGCTAATTTGTCTCGTTGTAACCCTACGAAACTCGGGGAGCTGATCCTGGTTGCGATGGTTATTTGTGGAATGTCTAGGGTGTGCGCTCTTGAAGCAGCAATGTCCCTGAATTGTTGTTTAATGGTTTATGGAATGATGTGGGGCCATAGTGATCAGCGACAACCTGTAAAGTGTGCTGAGGCTTGTGGATCAACGTCTAGGCGTTGTGCCTGTGCGTAGCGCACTATAAATCACTGCGCCTTTTTTTTTTTTTTTTTTTGTACTTGTGCTTTTGTGTGCTTTGTGTATCAGTTTGTTTTGTGAATATTAATAGAATATTGGTTTATTGATTGATTAATTGATTATATACTATCCACAAAATGTTAGGAATATGTTTTCCGTGTTGTCCTTGTTGTGGGTGTTATTCATGCTCAGGATGGGAATTATAAGTTGTGTTCTATTTTGAGCTATAATAGTTTTCATACAGAATATTTTCGAAATACTTTGATCCAGTAATTAATATCGTTGCAAAGTTATAGCAGCCTTGTTGTTTGTTTGTTTGTTTGTTTGTTTGATTATTTGCTTGTTTGTTAAAACGGTTGCTCCGTGTGGAGACACTTGGGTCCTGATGAAACCAGGCTTAAGCTAAATGCTGAAGCCAGGTAAAAATGCTGGCCGACTAATGGAAATAACAGAAAACAGAACTGAAGATAAAGAAGGCCACTCCCAACAAATCATGTCAAAATTTTACCGTTAACAAAGGCGCAAGAGCAGGGCGCGATTTACCTTTTTGTGGCCCTGGGCCAGGCCAAAATTTGGAGGCCCCAAATGCACCGTGGCCAAGGTTTTTTTTTTATTTTACTAAGACATTGAAAATTTCAATTATAGACTTACTTAGGCCAAATTAAAGCTGTTTTGCTATTCGCGCGCGCAAAATTGTGCAATTTTTGTAGGCTATTTTGGCCCAAAACATAGCGTTTTCGGCTAAAATGGAAGATGCACATTGCACAGGGCAAATTTTGGGGCCCCCAAAATTTGGGGGCCCTGGGCCCGGGTCCATCTGGCCCTATGGCAAATCCGGCCCTGCGCAAGAGAGAGGAAATCAACTGCTAGAGACATAAACATGAATAGCATCAAGCGAGACCAGCGTTTTAATTTAAGATGTTTTCAAATAAATAACATATTGTAATAACTGATGCACTCTTTAAGTGTATGATGAATAATCAAACTAGTGCTCATTTTGCCTGACCATATAGTTATTGCATTTACGGGTTTTTGACCTAAATGCCAAAATTCAACGACGGCCATGTTTGATTATCTTTAATTTTGATACCAATCTCCCTATACTGTTCTAAATGATATCAAATGATAATGAGGTGGTAGGTACAAAAGGTTCCCTAAAATGAGCGCAAATGATGAACATAATGATTATATTGGTTCTTTTGTCACATTTAACAGATTTAACAGATTTTATAAAAAAAAATTGGGATTTGAAGCAAATTTGACCATGAACAGGCGATAAACTCTGACACAAGTAACAAATAGAAAAACGTATCTTCCATCTTGGATTTTGGAACACCTAGAGGAAACAAACGTGTTATTTTTTAGCCTAACCCTTGTACTTGTACAAAGATGTCTTGTGCAAATAATAAATGTGTTTCTTTGTTTTCTTCCTTCCAATAGGAGTGTCGACAATAATTTTCTTTCAAAGGGATTTTCGTTACCGAAATCTCTCGTAACTCTGCAAGTATTTCTATCATTATCAAGTTATTTGTACAAATAGGAATGTGGACGTGTCTCAAAATCCGTAATATTATGTAACAATCGTATACACGGGTTATGTTCAATTTGAACCGGCTATCGTAGCTGATAATAATCTATTAGTAGCTGGGAAAGGTAGCGGACAGCTGAAAAGACAAGTACCGGGGTGCCGGGTTTTGTAGTTCGGGCACCAGCTCAGCACGGTTGGTTGATGTGATCATTTAACAAAACATTTTTTTTTTCAAAAATGGACTTTTCAAATCTATATCTTTACAATACCAACAGCTAGCTACAACTATCACACTAATATACACATATATTCTTTTAACTATTTTTAACTTTTCTTTATCACAATTTTCATCTTTTTCTGTCTTTTTGTGGCAATTTTTATTCTATAAACTGTATATATGTGTGTGCAAAGTGAGGGCGCTATTTACATATATTATGAATTTAATTTAGACCAATAATATGACTTATTCCGTTCATTTTATGCTGAAAAGTAGTTTGAAAATTTCCTTGCTATATGTTACTCATTTTATGATGTTTTAATGCCTTTATACAAATGTCTACCCCTTGTAAAGATGCAAACAAGATTTAAGATAAATCGCGCCATCAGTGCTCAACTTTGCTTTAAAATGAATACAGTTTTACATGCCATCAAACAACCGTGATCAAAAAGGGTGCCCATTTACATTTTGCTTCTAGTACTCATGAGAAACATACCACCATGACCACAGGGTCTTACGAAGTTCCAAGAGGGGAGAATGATATACCCAAATGGAAGGATCAAAATAACTAAAAGAAACGACTTCCACCTCGATCTGGCATCTTTCTGAGTGTCCCATTTGCTGGTGTGTTAGTTTCAGCAGTAGCAGAAGAGAGTTCCACATATTGACCAATTTGTCAATCATAGTCACTTGCGTTAGTTGTCAATTGATAAGTGGCGCTTGTTTATCATTTCAGGTCTGCACAATACAATAGTTTGGAATCATTGGAGGCTTTTTTCACTAACTGTGATAATATGAAAGAAGCGTAAGTAGTAATTAAAACTAATTCTTGAAATCGATAATAATATTGTGATATTTTAATAACTTTCAACTTAAAAGTTGCGGCGTTAGTAATGATTACCTGATTACGGGTACGATCCAGAAACAGTTTCATTCACGTGCAGTCGTGCACGTACTGCTTTCCACACTTTTCGCGATATGAGTTTCGCAGTTAAACTTAGTTATAATATGAACAATCTGCAATAAGCAGTTATGAAAACATACGATGACGAAAACCTTCTTTATTTCAGATACTTGAGCTACAACAGAATTAATTCAATCACAAATGGAACTTTTCTCAAATGTACGAAATTGATGCTCTTGTAAGTACTAGTATGTCTTAATGTATAATTACATAAGTATGTATAATATTTATAAGCTAGTAAAAGTAGGCTGCTTATTGTATTCAAACAGAATAAGCCAACCTCCATCACATACCAATGTTATACCCTCGTCCTTTCACGCCAAAGCGACTTTCGCTAATCGTAGATCCTCCCTTTTACGCCCAAGCGACTTTCGCTAATCGTAGATCCTCCCTTTGCGCCCAAATGACTTTCGCTAATCGTAGATCCTCCCTTTGCGCCCAAATGACTTTCGCTAATCGTAGATCCTCCCTTTTACGGTCAAGCGACTTTCACTAATCGTAGATCCTCCCTTTGCGCCCAAATGACTTTCGCTAATCGTAGATCCTCCCTTTGCGCCCAAATGACTTTCGCTAATCGTAGATCCTCCCTTTGCACCCAAATGACTTTCGCTAATCGTAGATCCTCCCTTTTACGGTCAAGCGACTTTCACTAATCGTAGATCCTCCCTTTGCGCCCAAATGACTTTCACTAATCGTAGATCCTCCCTTTGCGCCCAAATGACTTTCGCTAATCGTAGATCCTCCCTTTGCGCCCAAATAACTTTCGCTAATCGTAGATCCTCCCTTTGCGCCCAAATGACTTTCGCTAATCGTAGATCCTCCCTTTGCACCCAAATGACTTTCGCTAATCGTAGATCCTCCCTTTGCGCCCAAATGACTTTCGCTAATCGTAGATCCTCCCTTTGCGCCCAAATGACTTTCGCTAATCGTAGATCCTCCCTTTGCGCCCAAATAACTTTCGCTAATCGTAGATCCTCCCTTTGCGCCCAAATGACTTTCGCTAATCGTAGATCCTCCCTTTGCACCCAAATGACTTTCGCTAATCGTAGATCCTCCCTTTGCACCCAAATGACTTTCGCTAATCGTAGATCCTCCCTTTGCGCCCAAATAACTTTCGCTAATCGTAGATCCTCCCTTTGCGCCCAAATGACTTTCGCTAATCGTAGATCCTCCCTTTGCACCCAAATGACTTTCGCTAATCGTAGATCCTCCCTTTGTGCCCAAATGACTTTCGCTAATCGTAGATCCTCCCTTTGCACCCAAATGACTTTCGCTAATCGTAGATCCTCCCTTTGCACCCAAATGACTTTCACTAATCGAATACCTTCCTCTTGCATTTCTTCTGGAGGACGATTTGAACTATTTTTACTCCACCTTCGGAAGCAATTTTAATTTTAATTGCAATTTTAATGTTTGCCTTTATACAGATTTGGGTGGGGGATTTTTATTTACTCATCAGTGAGGTGGGTTTTTTTCTTCGCCCTCACCAATATGAGCTAATATGGCGGCCAAGTGGTTTCACTTTTTGGTCGCCGCCCGTTATCCATGTATAGAGGTCAGTGAATACAATGAAGGCTGACAGCAATTGAGCACAAGTAACCATGACGTCATTACACTAGACAATTTCGGCGCGGGCTTTTTGAATATATCGCGTGTTGAGAGCCGGCTGTTTTTATTCGTTTTTATGGTCAATATGAGTTTGATTTATATAAAACCATGTGATTCGTGCCTGATAATTATTTTTCTAACATATAAGGCATAATTGTGATTGCCGGAGACATCCTTTAAGGAGGCGCATTATAGGTGTACATCGGTATCAAATAAAACAGTACATTACATTTAATATAGAAAATGGGTTGCAACCTCGTTCGGTACAAAAAACAAAAAAGTAGGGGGTTAAAACAAGGACATTCAACAAATTCATTTGACCTTGATCATCCCTACTACTCTCCCCTTCTAATATCGAAGGTGGACGAGAAAAAGAAGGAGGATTCTTCTTTATAGATAACAGAATGAATAATACCAAACAAGACTGATCAACTGTTTTACATTCCAGGGATGTAAGGAGTAATGCATTTAAAACGATTTCACCTGGTGCCTTTACTGGTCTTGAGTCCATATGCTATTGGTAAGTTGAAAGTTTTTGTGCGTGTGGGGTGGGGGTGGCGTGGGTATGTGTGGGGGTATGGGGTGTGTATTTGTGTATTTGTGTATGTCTATATATCACAGTCAAACTTATGTTTAGTCTGTAGTGTTGTGATGACATAATGAGTGATATATAACAAAATACAAACTGTCTCTTGTGATAATAGAAATATAATTATTTACTGAAAGATGTATTGTCAGATTCTAATCGATCAGAGACTCAATGATCAATCCATCGTTTAACTCGTGGAATAATTATTTCAACATTGCAACCTTATATATGTATAGTGTGTAGCAATTATTTAATAGCTTCTTTATCATAAAAGAAATTGTTTATCATTTTAATCAATGTTACATTCTTCCGTTTATTTTCACCAACACCAGCTACATCCGAGATATTGACAGAAATACCGACCCTATGAATTTAACAGAAGACACTCTGAAAGGACTTGGAGATAGTTTACAGAAAATGTAAATGTAATATCATGTATATTAAATGTTCAAAAATGTAATATGTGATTTGGTATGGTGAGTGTCGTCGTTGTTAAAAATCATAACATTATGCCTTATATGTTAGAAAAATAATTATCAAGCATGAATCACGTGTTTTATTTAAAACAAACTCATATTGATCATGAAAAGGAATAAAAACAGTCGCCTCTCAACACACGATGTTCAAAATTCCCGCGCCCAAATTGTCTAAGTGTAATGAAGTAATTGTCGTCAGCCTTCATTGTATTACTGGGACGTCATTACACTCGACAATTTCGGCGCCCGGGAATTTTGAATATTGAGAGACGGATGTTTTTATTCGTTTTTATGGCGACTATGAGGTTTTTTTAAAAATAAAACCACGTGATTCATGCTTGATAATTATTTTTCTTACATATAAGGCATAATGTTGTGATTGCCGAAGACCCCCCTTTAAAGCTGTTTAATGCTCAAAGAATACACCATGTGATTTGGTATACGGAGGCGTATTTGACAGGTGTTCTCAACACAAAATTAAGACGTACCTCAAATTTTCGGTCACAACTTTGACCTTCATCTGGAAACTGGCAACCCAAGTTTGGGATCAGTGACCTTTTGGACACTTGACCCCAAAACCCGGTCGTACACTCTGGGTAACTTGTATCGGCCCCCGTCGCGGTACTTTTTTTTTTATAGAAAAATGGTCAGATAATTTACAACTTTATACAAATCTGTCTTATAAAATGTTGCTTCGAATCAAATCACTTTAACATAATTTTTCATTTATAAACTTATTAACAGATCTTTCCATGGCGACCAGTTCCTTAACATTGGATCCAAAACGTTTGGTTCATTCATGAAGTTGCATACTTTGTAAGTACCTTTCCTATGTAAGTTTCTAAATGTTCAAATCGACGGGGCACGTTCCCTCATGCCCCTTATGAAGGTATGCCACTGGCAAATAGTAGCTTCTTTTTAAAATGTCGTTTTTATTACTTGCAATTGACTGCAACATAATTGCAATTGGCCGGGAAAAAGGTGTTCGTAGAACATATTTTGTTTAGAAGATTTGTGTCCAATTTACATGATTTGTGTATATTTGACACATGCTTCGTGTACACTCACATTGTTTTAATATATGATTTATGTAAAGATTTTGTCCTGTGATAAAGCGCTAATTATTATTATTATTATTATTATTATTATTATTATTATTATTATTATTATTATTATTATTATTATTATTATTATTATTATTTTATTATTATTATTATCATCGTCGTCGTCGTCGTCGTCATCAGGGACTTAGCGAGAGTGAACGTGAAAGGCACAATGCAAGGAGCATTCCTTCCTGCAGATAATGGACAGATTATCAGAAGATTGTAAGTAAATAAATGGCCAATCTAATGTAATGGTTATGGTAATGTAACATTATAAATCTAGAGCCATAACGAAATGGACTTGTAGACGTCACTCTAAAGGATTCCAAAGTTTAGGAGTTATTCAGAAGTGATGTCACTTTCCTGCTTCCTCTACTTGAAGTTGGTCTGAAACATGTGACACCTAATATGACAATGACCACAACATTTGACATTTTCGCTTATAACTGATGAGAATGGTGCCTCACAGATGGGTCAAATTACTAAACACAATTTGAGCAATGTGGACAATAGGCCCCTGCATAAAGTTTAATGACCTTTTTCTCATACTGGGCATCAATTGATTTTTCTCTTTATGTTTTCATGTGGAAACCTTTTCGGCGCCCGGGAATTTTGAATATCACGTGTTGAGACGGCTGTATTAATTCGTTTTTATGGTTAATATGAGTTTGTTTCAAATAAAACCACGTGATTCGTGCTTGATAATTAATTTTCTATCATATAAGGCATAATGTTGTGGTTGCCGGAGTTATCCTTTAGAGATTTAACATAATAACATGATAATGAAACGTTTTGTTTACTTGTCCAGGTTTTGACATTTTCTTGGACTACAGCTGTTTATATTGTGATTAAAATTACAAACCAAACAAAATTAAATATTTCCATTTCGCAGGATCTTAAGCATGGCACACATACCAAATCTTTCTACATGTAAGGACATATTCAAAGGACTCGATGTTGTATATTTACTGTAAGTAATAATCATTATATAAAACCTATTCATTTACCAAAACAATTATTATAATTTATTTCATTAAGGTTTATTGTTCTTTATATAAGAGACAGATGTCTGTGAATTGTATTATCCTCTATTTCCACCGCCCCGCGCCGTCACTCCTTGGATCCGAAGGAACTCTCATCCAAATCAGAATGTTAGCATACCATTTGGACTCCAAATTTTGGAGTGACGGAGTGTGTCTGTATCAAAACACAACAACTAGGCAACCAATCATATTAAGATGAAGATGAGTCTTTAAGTTCGGTTTGAGGAGCAGAAGCGTTAAGAGATGATCGCTGAAACTCATTCAGTGTAAAAGGGTTTAACATTATGATCTTATAATTCATAGCCCTGCTGTTCGGTAATATTATATTGTACTAAATACATTTATATCGTTTGAAACTTGTCTTTTTCAGGCATATGAATAGGATGAACCTTAAGTCTCTTCCACGAGGTATATTTGCTAATCTCTCCATCAACTACATGTTGTAAGTAAACAATAAAGAACTTAATTTTAAAAGAAATAATTCATACTTATACATGGTGGCAGGGTGCACTACCATATACGATATTGGTACGTGTCATGTGTCTGTCTATAAACTGCCTTTCTTGAGGCAAACTTTTACCAAATGACACCTCTTTTCATTAGACATTTGTGCCCTGAAAGTTATTTTCACCGTAAGTGACACCCAATTTTAGCGGTCACACACTCAATGACCCAATTTTCTTGGAAGCCCACACTAAATGATCCCTTTCTTTTCTTAAAAATATACATTGTCGTACTCCGGTATAAGTACATCACTTTCATATTCGAATGTAATCCCATCCCCCCTCCGGACATGGTGCGACGTAATAAACACACATTCCTGATAACTTTTAAACCACGAATTTAAGGAAAGCATGTACGAAACTCTGTCATTGCTGTACAATAATGGTTAGGGATGTAATAATGGTATAGGGGAAACTAAAGTCATAAGACGGAATGACGGCTAGGATTTGGCAGGCGAAATGTAAACTTAAATACGAGCGTACCTGAATTATACTTACATGTGGTCTTAAAATTGTTTGGGACGCTAAAAGAAAATAATCATTTTGTGTCAATTTCTAAGGAAGGATTGACCTTTGTTTAATTGTATACTTGAATGTGCGGACCGTTTTCCTTACGGTCTTCCTACTCTATTTCCAGAGATTTATCTTTTAACACCTTAGGAAGTCTACCAGATTTTTTCTTATCCTCATCACCAGACCTATCTAAACTTTACCTGGGACACAACAAACTCCGTGTTATTAACAATAATACATTTGCAGGATTGTATTCGCTACAAGAGCTGTAAGTATCACAATCTATGATGTGCAAAAATGAATACTTAGACAATGGCCGCAATGTGGCAATTATTACTTTTGGTATTGATTGGTAAATATTTAGGCTTTGCCTTTGTTGTCGCATTTTATTTCTTTTCCAGAAAGAGTCCAGCTTCTTTTTGAACGCTAAAACGGTCTTTGCATTAAAAACTTCTTGATAGGTCTGTCACACTACGACGGACTGGATCAACGTACATCACCGAATACAAAAATATTTTATTCGGTGGAAAAATCACCAGTCCGGCAGAAGGTTCGGTGGGATTTTGGGTCCGATTCCCGTTCGTCTCTCTGTGCGTTGTGGCCGCTAATAATCCTGCAGGCGTCTTATATCCGATCGTTCAACGTCCGACAATTGACCGGATTTGGGGGTCCGATTCCCGTTCGTTTCTATATGCGTTGTGGCCGCTAATAATCCTGCAGGCGTCTTATATTCGATCGTCAACGTCCGACAAATGACCGGATTTGGGGTCAACGTCCGACAAATGTCCGGATTTGGGGTCCGGTTCCCGTTCGTCTCTCTATGCGTTGTGGCCGCTAATAATCCTGCAGGCGTTTTATATTCAATCGTTTAACGTCCGACAAATGACCGGCGAATCCGTGGCATGTGGCACCAACAGGCACATCCGCCCTATCAGAAAAGTGGGGGAGGAGAGGGTGTTTGAGAGGGTTTTTGACCCCTTAGAGGCAGTGACGTAGCAAGCACTTTTTCAGAGGGTGAACAAAGTGGGGAAAGACAACTTTTAAGGGGGAAAAACTTTGACGAAATGGTCAAATATTGGCTAATAAGTACAAAAGGGTTACAAAATCTGATATATCAGGGCAACCAGCGTCCGGGGGCAATAGAGGTGATCAAAAATGAGAAACCTTTGGACAATGAAGGCCCAATTGAAGCCATTTGTCATTTTTGGATCAATTTTAGCACTATTATTGGATACTATTTTAGTTTGAAACAGTCGCAAATTGGTGAAACGAAAGCCTAATTGAAGCCATTGAAAAGTTTTCATAACACGTGGATGTCCATAGCAGAAGCAAAAAGGAAGACTTGTCCATTTTTCAAAATGAAGGTCCAATTGAAGCCATTTGCATGGGGACTGTAGGGCCTATTTACATTATTAGGCCTAGGCCTATTGTGTAAAAATATAGTTTTAAAAATGTAAAATTTGGAAAATTGTTTTTGGTGCATCATTTTTACACTATTATTGCCTTAAACAAAAAAACAAAGAAGGCCCGAACTGAATTTGCAAAATTTAAAATGTTACACTGATCCACTGACTAAGTGTCAGATATAAGACTTCAGACTCGTAATTTCAGGTAAAGCATGCATGGATTGATATGTTAAAGTCAGTAATAGACCTAAGTCCGTCTTAAATACTGACTTTGGTGACAAAATGTCACGGGCCCTACATACATGACATATCGACGGGCCGGCAGTAATTTTTACAGGCTTTTGGGCCAAGGAACCACATTTAAGCACTGCCTATAATAATCACAGGCCTATACTTAGGCTTACTATATAGGCCTACTATCCTGGGTCTACTCAATAACGTACAATTTAACCTTTTCCATGTTTTCTCTTCTTTTTTCTTTCTTGTCAATCACTAAAACTGGTAGAAATTTGATATTGCGTCCTCTACCCTTCAGAAAGTGCCCCTCCCTCAATACTACTTACATGCATAGGCCTACTAAATTACATGCAATTTAACCATGTTAACTTTTTCTCTTCTCTTCTCTTCTCTCTTCAATTTTTCTCACTTTCTTTTCTTTTTTCTCTCCTTTCCCCCTTTTTTCTACTTGTCAGTCACTAAAGTACTGGGGGAAATATGATATTGCGTCACACACCCTTCAGAAAGCCCCCCCCCCCATGATCGATGCACATGTTCGCCATAGGCCTACATCCGGCACAAGCGCCTGCGAAACCTTGCAAACACCTGCGGTATATAAACGAAAGAATAACGAACAAACCCAGGGTATATATACAGAACAGTACGAACACACATCGGACAACTTCCGAACATGTGTATTCGGCACACTCCGTTTCAAGTTTTGTGCATGCACAAAACTTGAAACGTATTGTCGACGGACTAAACAAACATCACCTAACACGAAACGCATTTGGCGGATAATAGCAGGACATATGAAGAACATAAAACGAACATTTACGAACACAAACGGATTTGCTAAAATACCATCCGTTTCTTATACGGAAGACCGATCCGGTGTAGTGTGACACTAACACGGTCTGGGTCAACGTACATCACCGAATGCAAAAATATGCTATCCGGTGGTGAAGGCCTCACAGGAACGTATTTGCAACGAACACGGGCCGAGTGCAACGAACAAAGAACGTACATGAACGAAAGGAGAGCGAACAAACTCCGGCAATATGCAGCACCATACGAACACACATCGGATAAATACCGAACATGTGTATTCGGTACACTCCGTTTCAAGTTTTGTGCATGCACAAAACTTGCCGACGGACTTAACGAACATCACCTAACACGAAACGCATTTGGCGGATGATAGCAGGACATAAAAAGAACATAAAACGATCATTGACGAACAACAACGGATTTACTAAAATACCATCCGTTTCTTGTACGGAAGACCTATTCGGTGTAGTGTGACAGTAACTTGAGGTAGAGCATTTCAGACATTTAACCAATGTTCTTGCTTAGTGTTAACCTGAAGAGTCTCAACGAATGATCTCTAGCAACTTCTTAAAAATGATATTCAGGGGAGTTGCTAGCTGAACAGAACACCTGCGGATGCAACTGGTCAGGGCAACTATCAGGTTTCAGGGCATCTAATTTATATTTCACATATCCTATATTAAAACTACAACTGACTTGCTCAGTTCAGGATATCAGCTACTTAGATGCATCACCAATGTTACTATTACATAAAATTGGTACTTTGTCTATACTCGCGCATCAGTCGCTGCCAATCAGGGTGGAAACTGGTATAAATACTTATCATGTGTCAAAAGCTCACATACCGTAGATAGCTGTACAACTAGCAGCGGGAAGAAATTTTAAAATATATACATATGCCTTATATATTATTTGCAGTTATCTCTACCAAAATGACATTCATGTTATCAGTGGACAACCTTTTATGTATACCAACTTAGCGCGCTTGTAAGTATGGACAACCTTTTATGTATACCAACTTAGCGCGCTTGTAAGTATGGACAACCTTTTATGTATACCAACTTAGCGCGCTTGTAAGTATGGACAACATTTTATGTATACCAACTTAGTGCCCGGGCTTATTGCGCTTGTAAGTATGGACAACCTTTAAAGTATACCAACTTATCGTGCTTGTAAGTATGGACAACCTTTTATAATGAGAGACAGAGATAAAAAGATTTTATCGCGTCTGACGTCATCTGTCAATCAAACTCGAGCACGGTTTGTTTACAAGTGTCGTGATGATGACTTGCGGCGGTATAACCGGGCGCCTTATTGTTAATTTTGCACCATCAAACATACAAACCATCTCAAAAGTTAGGTCTTTATAGTAGGAAACTTTCTTTCGCGAAGGCACCATGCCAACAATGCCTAGAAAAGTTGCTTTTTGTCTTGTAAAAGTACGTAATTTTTCGCCATTTTCTGCTATTCCTTTTCTCCGATCGGCACCAGATAAATCGGCATTCCTTTTACGCGCTATTAACCTGTGTAAACCAATCAAGGATCGTAATTGACAGTGACATCAGACGCGATAAAATCTTTTTATCTCTGTCTTTCATTATAAGTATACCAACTTAGCGCGCTTGTAAGTATGGACAACCTTTTATGGTATACCAACTTATACCAACTTAGTGCAGTTGTAAGTATGGGCAACCTTCCATGTATACCAACTTACTGCGCTTGTAAGTATGGGTTCCATGTATACCAACTTAGAACTTAGTGCGCTTGTAAGTATGGGCAATCTTTCATGTATACCATCCTAGTGCATTGTAAATACGAATAACCTTTTATGTATACCAACTTCGTGCGCTTGTAAGTATGACAAACCTTTACGTATACTAGTACAATCGTAAGTACGGGCCGCACCTTAGTGTTAATATGCGGTCTACCTGTACTATATGGTGTCGAGTCAGTTACCAAGTTAATGGCGGCACCCGTTTTGTTCGAATCAATGGTAGCACTTTTATGAATAACCTGCCAGCACTGAATCAAATCCAGGTGGTGTATGACGTGCAGTCCCTAAATTCAGTAAATTTTCATCGTCAACCGTGCAATTGAATGGGATTATTTTGAAATTTTAAAACGCTTGAAATATCACAAACAAATAGGCCTATGTTGATAAATAATATAATTACAAGCTAAAACCGTTGGGGTTCGATAATGAACCCCACAAAACTAGCCGAGTACATGGAAAATGCCATACGGCCGGGCGGTTTCACGAGTTGCCGGCTCGATCATGTCATCCGCCGCCTGATCAAATCCACATCAATGGAGTCAGGCAAAGGAGCAAAGCGTTACGTAATCTATTGTGTCTCCATATTTATGTAACCATGGTAACCTCCTTGGTTGCGCCTACCTGTTATCATGTTTTAAATTCTTCGTTTAAATGATCAATATAATCACTATATTTAAATACATTCAAATATTTCTTTATTTTTAAACAGGTTTCTGTACGACAACAATCTTACGTCACTCGACCATGCCTATTTTGCCACGTATTATCGTACACTGGATAAACTGTAAGCATGAAAACTGTTATTTGAATCCATTCCATTCAGTGTCAAGGCGTTTTGATTTCTTTGTCATCAGAATACCCACAGATTTCAGATTCCTGGTGATTCATAATACAATTTAACGTCATTTTCTGGTATTTTGATAGTAACCCAGCAAACACAAAACGTTTTCGACATCATTCGCAAAAAATTATAAAATGTTGCCAAAAACGTTTAAATGTCGGGTTACATAAAGGGTACATTAATGGTATAAAAAGTTTTCATAACATTAAAAAACATTTGTTGGTAATTTACTGCACAGCAAACACAAATGTTTTACAGAAAACATTTAAATGTCGGGTTATATAAAGGGTATAAAAACGTTCCAAAAACATTTTTGAAAACTTGGTACAAACCATTCTAAACAGAATGTTATTTTGGGGTTGAAAAATATTTTGCAAAAATGTTTGCCCAAAATATTTACAATAACGTTTTTAAAATATTTTCACGACCTTTATATAACCCGACATTTAAATGTTATTAAAACGTTTTGTAAAAAACATTTTAAGAACTGTGTTTGCTGGGTGCAAATATTTCAACATAATGTTATTTAAGTGTTGACAAAATATTTGGCCAAAAGTGTTTGCAAAAATAGTTTACAATGACATTTCGAAAACATTTTAAAAATATTGTTGTAGTGTGTTTTCATACAAAACGTTTTTAAAACGATTTCATGACCTTTAGTTACATAACCCGACATTTTAATGTTATTAAAACGTTTTTACCTAAACCAAAACCCAAAATATAACTTATTTAAAACGTTTTAAAAACGTTTTTGTGTTTGCTGGGAATATGTATTATCATTTTCTCTACCAAGAACTGGAAATAAGTTTATTCATTAGGGGTTGTGCCTTTTTGGCCCGTCTTGTCCCCCCCCCCCCTTGGATATTGGCTCTCCTAAAATTCAATTTGTATATTGCCCGATATCTTGAAACCTACAAATGGACATGTGCAACTCAAGTCAATTATCTTTATTTTTTAGATTGATTAACTGTACTATTATTATCTATTTACTATGATTGTTTTGCTCCCTCTCATTTTCTAGTCACCTGTATTACAACGATATAGCGTCAATTTCTAACGACGCTTTCAATCTAATTGCACCGAATGCTAAAGTGTAAGTATTAAGTATACTTAACCCGCTTTACATGCTGAAGAAAAGTATTGTGTTTTACAAGGAGATCGTGCACCTGTTATCAGCATTCTTGTGAGGAATCATGTGCGAACCACATACCCCTTGTGGGTACTTTTATTTTGTGGAGGTATATTAAAATGTATGATCCCACAAGTTGGTGCTTTACCGGACCCTATATGACACGCAACCCTCAAAATGGTATTTTTAGAGATATCACATACGGGGTGTATTATGGTCCCTGTATAAACACAAAATGTGTTTCCCACAAGGCAAACGCCGGTGCTTGTTTGCATATACCCCACAAGGACACTCATATACTCACAAGGACACTTATATTCCCCACAAAGACACTATAGCAATATTATTAGGACCCCCACAAAGATATGGTCCACAAGGGGATGCTTCCACTAATTATTTAGGTACTTGGTACTTGGTACTTGGTTGGTTTTCCTCCGTAGAATACCGCAGGGGCATTTTGACAGGAGGTGGGTGGTCACAGAAAATTAAGGGGGGGTGATGCTCTGTTTAAATGTGGTCTTGGAAGGATGGTTGATGGAGTCTTGTTGAAGGTCGTTCCACTGCCTGATGGTCCTAGGGAAGAATGCGTTGGTGCAGGGGTCCAGTTTGGTAGAGTAGATTGGAACTGTTGGTCATGTCCTCTTCTCGTCCTGTCGGTCTTGGGAGTGGTATATGTCTTGGAGATGTCCAGGTCGCCGTGATGAATCTTGAATAAGCATGTCAGACGCTCCTGAAGGCTATGCCAACCGAGGGTTTCTAACATCTGGGATACACTAGCTTCATAAGAGTAGTTCCCCGTTGTGAAGCGAGCAGCTCTGCGTTGGACCTTTTCAAGGATTTTGATATTTTTTGCGTAGTATGGATCCCAAGCAGCAATGCTATATTCGAGATGAGGTCTCACCAATGTCTGGTAAAGCTTTTCCTTGATGTTGGTAGAAGCATGAGGAAAATTTCTTTGAATAAAAACCAATGTCCTAGTTAAGGTCTGGTGTAGGATTCCGCGTATCAAGTCCCAAAATTAACTTACACCATGTAAAACAGCAATGTCCAATAACATTGCAGCTACTTATATCATTTGGGGCCAGCTTCTTTGATAGAACTATACATTATAGTTAAAAAGATTTTGTTTAATCGTTTGTTTGTTTTGTTGTATTTATAGGTATATCAGCAGTGGCAAACTTAACAAACTACCGCACATCGGTCAAGATGACGTTGAAATGTGTGTATTTTTATCCAGCTCATTTGCGATTATGATTTATTATTGATTTGAACGAGGCCCTAAATACCTTTATAAATTTGTGTTACTTTTTGATCTATACAAGTTGTATAATTGAACATGTTGAATTGACGTAACTGAAGTCATGCAGCAACTATGTTCATAGATGAAAGTGTTCAAATATTTTGCTGGGCCAGATGTATAATATGCTTCAATTGCCAGCTTCACTCCCGCACTCACGTGTTCCTTTCCAGCATATGCCGGTATTCAGTTATACACTTGAGTAAAAAGTGTCTAACATAAGTGTATAACACGACGATACTGTCTAGACTCGAACCCCTAACCTGGCGACTGTGACTCGAAGCCCGTAGCAGGTAACTAATATGTAATATAGAAGTATAGTAGTGTCCATTTAATTCAAAACAAACTTTCATGTTTTATATCCAAATCAACAACTCCAGTTTCTTTATCAAGGACACATTTAACACTTCCTTCGAAGTTACGGATGTAGAAATGCTGAGGAATTTTGAGACCTCTGGCTTCGACTGCTATCCTGCCAGTGATCAACGTCCACATAAATCAACGTGTATACCATGTAGTAAAGGATATTATGGCGACGGGGCATCTAAAGGATGTAAAGTTTGTCCTCCAGGTAACTTTGAGAGCATAGAAAGTTGTCTGTAAATAAACATCCATCCACCGCCAAATCCTGCAATTGATTGATTAAAATTCTGCTTTAACCTGGGACAAACAATCAGTAACCAATACTGTCCTCCCTTGCTGCCAAGAATACAGTGCAGTAAAACAACAAGGCATAAAATTATTATTGTTATTATTAGAGCGAATACGACATGGGTTATGCTTTAGTGGAAAAGACCGCAAGATCCAATCTCTAAACACACAAGGCTAGTTTTCACTACCACTTTATTCAAATCGGATAGAAGCCTAGTGTACTTTTTTCGCTTGTAATTATGGATTTTTTTTACATTTTACTCAAATGACACACTAAGTTTAGCAATTATTGCTCTTTTTAGCAGGGTCAATATACAGAAATAAATCGGGAAGTTCGGATGTGGGACGAACATTCGGAAGTATTGTCCTGGGGTATTGTGCAACCAGAGGCGGTCATGTCCTAGATGTCCGCATGGACCTTTTGTGAAGTTGCCCGCAAAAGCTGGACGATGTGTGATGCAAGATCGAGTCTTGCATCCACAGCCATACACGCAACCGATGTGGACTATCTGTTCACATGTACTGGCCATGTTTGAGGGCTACAGAACAACTATTTAGAATACAGGATAGAGTTTCTACGTTATTAAAACGGGCATCAGGCATTACTCCGTTAACTCCAAAATCTCGAGTTGAGAAAAAGAATATATATTCCATTCAATATTTGTGCTTATAATTCACCAGCAGAATGCAAAAATAATTATTTAACACGATGCTCGTGTCGTTATTAAACAGGTGGATTTTTCCAAAATGAAACGGGTCAGATGTCGGCCTTAACTGGCGAAATGAAGTGCAAGCACTGTAACGATGGGACGTATGTCACCGAACACAATTACCCTGGAAAGCACGCATCAGATTGTAAAATATGTCCAACAGGAACATACAAAGACCGGCATGCGGGATACCGTGCTTGCCATTGTCTCAATGATTACTTCAGACGAAACCGATTTGGAGCGTGTGAACCGTGTCCCACGAAGGGGATCAATTGTACACAGGAGCATCAGCGTTTACTTCCCGGATTTTGGTGGACTTGGGATTGGGGTTGTAATAAATCTGAAACTGAGAGAAATATACGCATGTACGAAGGATTTGTAACAAATCTGAAGGTTTCCAATTTCTCATATCATTTGCAAACTACTAGATTTGCCGAAAAGTTACCAAAAGCTTTCCCATGCCCTTTGGAGAGCTCATGTACGAATGATCAGTCTGATGTCCAAGCTACTTGTGATGTTGGCTATGATGGGTGGCTGTGTACAGAATGCTCCACCAATTACTACTCGTGGTTTCAGTACTGCTTTCAATGTCCACAGCTGTGGAAATTCGTACTTGAAGTTTTTGTAATACTTCTAGTTTTTAGCGTGATTCTAATACTAGCATTCTGGCACAATCGAAGAAGACAAGAACAAAATCGATCGCTCATTGATGTAATTTTCGCCAGATTTAAAATTATCCTCGGTTTTTATCAAGTAAGTGGTGCCATCTTTTCTTCACTTCATGATGTTTCATGGCCTAGTCACTTATCAGGTCTTGGAGACATTCTCCAAGTCCTTGAACTGAACATCCTCCAATTGGTCGCAAAGCCTCACTGTTTTATACCAAAACTCAAATTCAACGCGTATGATGAATTCATAATTAGTATTTCTTTCATTATCCTTGTGCTGTTTTCTGCATTAATTGGATACCTTTGTATGTTGTGCTACTTGACATTTAAGCAAGTTGGACAGATCCATTTACGGCATCGAATGATGGAATGTAAAAAGAAATGTTACATGTACATTTTATTGTTGCTGTTTATAACGTATCCCAGTATGTGCAATGTAACATTGTCACTGCTACCAACTGGATGCGACGACTTCTGTCTAGATGAAGAGGAAGTTTATTGCGTCCGTAAACTTCGTACAGACTACTCTATTGATTGCAGCACCAAAGAACACCACTTCTTTACTTGCGCTGCTTACATCGCTTTAGCCTATGTCATTGGTTTCCCTATGCTACTTTTAGTGTTATTGTATATTCATTCAAAAGGAAAGTACACTTCTGGTAAAGAAAATGCGATACAGGTCAGCAGAAAGAATATAAAAGAAAGAAATCTGGTCGATCTTTCCCGAAAGCCTGATGATGACGAATGTTTAAATATCAATGGAAATATAAGCGACTTGGACGTATCCGAAGACGATGACACGCTGCTCGACATCAGTACCAGTAGACATGGTAGAGATAAAGATCTATGTTCCAATAATGACGAACAATCATTTCCCCTCTGGTTGCGATTTTTGTGCGAGAATTATCGCGATGAATTTTGGTTTTGGGAGATCTTGGAGCTTTTGCGTAAAATATTACAAACAGCATTGGTGGTCTTGTATGGTTCAGACGATCCTTGGTATCTGACTGTCACCATTGCTATCTCAGTGGCATTTTTGACCAGTCATGCGTATTTTAAACCCATGAAAGACAATTTTGAGCATCGGTTACAAATGTCATCATTGGCAGCCGTTTTCCTGAATCTTTTGGTTGCCATGGCTTTGATGATGCCGAATGAACAACAGTCATCACCAGCTGAAGCAATGGCTACTACCATCCTTGTGATTTTGCTCAACTTTGTTGTGGTCATCTTAGTTACAGGTATAGTTTCTTTTGCATTCACTCAGAGCCGTACAATAGATACATATGCAATAATACTGTAGCGAATTTAATTACATTATTATCTAGTTCAACGGTATATTTCTTGATTTTAATTTACAATGTCTCGTAGTAGAAATGTCGCGTGTCGCATCGAGATAAAAATTTTTATCTCGATGGTTTGTGTTTGTTATTGGTATCGTATATTATGAGTATAAACCATAGACAAATCAGTGAGAATGATCTATTTTGTTACGCAAAAACAGTTAGAAGTGACTAGGGTTGCACGGAAACTTGCATTACACTTAAATCGTAAAAAGGCGAAGTCGCGACTTTTAACGGTAGTCGCGACTTTCGACTATGTCGATTAATGTCTATCTATATGTCCTCACGATAATAAGAAGTTATTTGAATAAGATATAAAGTTAAGCCAAATTTCCGGATTTAATTTGCACGAACTGATTGTTTGACATCCATATAAATGTTGCTGACGTTTAAAATGGAAGCTCAAAGAAGACGGTTATAGTACGGTTAGGTTCAGACGTTACAACTTTTGCATACTCGCATTAACTGTTCGTATAGAGTAAATATTTTAGATACCAGAAATAGTAAAAGCACATCTGTTTCAATACTTTATGTTTTTGTATAATATATTGCCTATCATTCATTCTTAAACATACCTTTCATATGTTTATTTGTGCATGTTGGGCAATGGGCATGATAATTACCTCGAGTTTTTACTCAAATTTTGAAAGTCGTACTAATTAGCTCAGCTTTTAAACCCCAAATGTTGTTTTGATTTATCGTTGCTTCGAATTGGCACAAATTTGACCACGAAATGTTTATCTCTTTCTTTCAGTCAATATCATCGTGCGAGTTTTGAAATCAGTTCGGCGTTCCAAAAAGAAATCTAATTCCATTGTTGAAGGAACATTGGAGTGTTTGTCTATCACAGCAGGTGTATTTAGCTATATGTCGACTATATGTAGCCGACTCGGTCCTGTACATGCAAGAGTGTCGGAAGAAGACGAAGGTCAACTGATGGTTAACAACGACAGCGATATGAACGAGCTGTAAATTTACTACAGACATTGACAGAGATAGTTTGGTATCAGGACAACCAGTTTCGTTTTCTGATCTCCTATTGTATGTAACTTCCAATATGCTTGGTTGCCTATGGTCCCATTGATTAGCCCTAGAAGATGGAGATTTTGTGGATTCGTTTCTGTTTGCTGGAGACAATTGCGTTCTTTCGTGATCCAACCGAATATAGAAACATAAATTAATTCATTATATACAAACGAGATGCTCAAGGACAAAGGTTTTAATGAAGTTATAATCTGAGACAGAATTAGCAAGACACGTCACTCTTTGTATGTTTGAAAGTGAAAAAATCACTATAGGGCACGCTGTGACAGTGTTGCGTTTAGAAATTGATAGTCACGACAGAGTCGTAAACAACCCGTTTCTAAGTTTGATTGACAGAAGACGTCAGAAGCAAATCGACTCGGAGGGTTCAGAACCAGAAAGCCATAGCTCTCACAAAATGAGCACAAAGTTGGCTCCTTGCTTGGGGCTTCAAAAATCAATATTTCCTTCACAATGATTATTTAGAGGTTATTAAAATAACTGCGCATCGGTTATTTGGAGGGCATTGTGAAAAATCTAAACATTTTGCGTTTGGAACCGAGGAATATCCCGAGGGGCGCAGCCCCGAGGGATATTCGAGGTCCAAAGCAAAATGTTTAGATTTTTCACAATGCCCGACATATAACCGATGCAAAGTTATTAACCTCATTCATAACCGTTCATTCATAACCTCATTCATAATTCATTGGACCTCGGAATATCCTCAGGGCTACGCCCTCAGGATATTCCTCGGTTCCAAAGGCAAAATGTTTAGATTTTTCACAATGCCCTCCAAATAACCGATGCGCAGTTATTAACCTCTAACTATTGAATTTTGTGGACTGTATCTTTTAGTGCCCTGGCGACTTTATGCTCATTTTGTAAGAGCAGGTGGGCTGTGAGTTGAGGCCCTTTGGCTCTCAACCCTCGAAATTAGTCTTTTCGCCAGCCCATCGGGCTGGTACCTATTTCTGGGATGGTGTTTGTATGCTCAAGAGATTAATTTTTATTGGTATTGGAATGACTTTTGTTTAAAACTTTTTGTGGTTGAATTTTTTTAAAAATATTTTAATTCGATTTGTAAGGAAAAGTAAGTATGTTTTGCCGTTTCAACGAACGAAAACGAGTGAGTATTACCAAAGTTATGTTTGAACTAATTATGACTTTAAAAGTTCTAGGTATAGGCCTAAATGTAACAATAATAGTTAATATATAGCATCATATGGTCAGCAGAAGAAAATCTGACATCACCTATGATGTCATATCAGTGTCCTTGACCGGGGGTCCTTACTCCTTGACCACTGAACAGCGTGATATCATGTTGATAACAGATCTATAGAATCAAAATCTTCATCATATCCCGGATCATATCACAGATTCTCAACAATCTGTGATCATATGGACCATATTGATGTGAAAGTAGTTATCTATCATATCCTGTGTCGTTTTATGGATAAAATGACTCAAAATGTTATTGATGAAATGGTTGCTATCATAAACATCAGTTTTGTCTTTTCAACGGGAAAAATCCGATGCAAAATAAAGTTTTTAGGGCCTAGCTATAATATGGGCATAATTTATGCATGTAGGCCTATAGTATTGAACAATGTACCCCATTTGACATGCACTTATAGATAAATAAATTGTCTTACTTTATTAATTTAATAACTTCTTTATTATAAATAAAATGACACATAGCTATAATTTTTGAGAAAAATGCAAAAATAGGCACAAAATTGGGCAGGGGTGTAGTACCCCCTTAAAAGAGTTGACATGAGATTAGGAATTAATGTTTTCTGCTGTTTCAGTGTGCATGTTCTCATCGTTGATGGTTTGGTGGACTGTCATGTAGATGTAAGCGTGATCCTAAAATGCCTTTCACATTGACCAAAACTAATTACAAGACCTCTTCTACATTGAGGCTGGCTTCTTTCCTTTTAAAGGGCATTTTTATTGATTCTATCTTCGATTATAGAAACGATAACAAAAAAGTTACAATGTCTTCTTATCGTTTATTATTATCGTTTATTTATTTATTTATTTATTTATTTATTTATTTATTTATATATTTATTTATTTATTTATTTATTTATTTATTTATTTATTTATTTATTTATTTATTTACAAATTTCAAAGTATAGACCTCTGAAAAGGCAACCGTTGATGTACCCAATGATCGAAAGTGAGGGTATGCCGTAAAACTCTGAGTTTTTCCAGAGGTCTATACTTAAACATTAGTTTTTACGCTCTCCTGTAATGGGATTGAGCTCTCTTAAAGGTGGCAAAGTTAGTCTACCTGAAAATAATACTATTTTATTTATTTATTTATTTATTTATTTATTTATTTATTTATTTATTTATTTATTTATTTATTTATTTATTTATTTTGTTTTATTATTCGGCAGAATTGACAACATTACAAATAAATAGCAAGAACAAGTAAGCAATCAAGATATAATACAAAAGAAACAAACAACAAAATAAATGAGCAAGGATAACCAATAAAGTTGGATAAATTTATGCCAACTTATTTCCAATTGGTTCCACAAAGGTTAAAAGTTAAGAGGAACAGTTGAAACTTACCGATTATATGAAACGCCTTACGTCTGTGTATTAAATGTTAAAAATCTTACCAAAGTCTTGTCAGAGAAAATTGCCTTTGATGAAATCTAAGTTGGATCGAAAACTCGGGCCACTAATGACATTATTTCAAAGTCAAAACAATTCGTATTCGTTTTGTCTATAAAATTACATTTGTGTACTTTTTTGGAACTAAAATGTATTTCTTAAAAGGAATGTCCCTTTGAACAAAGGGCAAAGAAAAAAATCTAATGCATGTTTCATTTTTAAAATTTATGTGGGCGAATGTTCTTGTAAGCTTTAAAGTATAGGTTAAATACCACTAATTATGTATTACACGGACGGGTTTCAGGAAAATGGCTAATGGTGAAACTATATGATTTAGATGCCAAATGATCAAAAAACTCAACATAGGTTGACCTGAGACTTTTCTTGTTTTAACGCACTGAACCGTAAACACCTTAAAATGGCAATGCGCCCTCGAAGCTGAAAGGTACAATATGGTAGGGCGAATATTTTCTAAAAACCGAAGCCGTGCGTATGAATTTTGGAACTATTACAACAAGAATGTCATATAATGAGAGAAAATATACCATTTTGAAGCACCAAATCCTAAAAAGTACTTTTTGGCTATATAACTTGATCAATATCAGCGATTTTAATGCAGTCTTCCATGTATCGCCCAGGCCTATTAGTGGTATTAGTGGCCAATTTTAACGAGCTCTGCTCTCTTTTGATTTTCCTACCAATGAACTGTTTTGTATATTTATCATGTTATGTATTTTCGGTGAAATAAATTGAACATTGCATATTGTATGTAGCCTATAGTGTTGTATAGCATATGGGCATACCGATGTAGGAAGTGGAAATTTACAGCTACAGTCTTTGGAATTAATTAATTGACAGACGATACTTCAAATTACGCGTCCAAAAGATGAATCCAAATTTATCCATTACGTTTCACTACCTGAAGAGAATTGATCAACAATTGAATTCCCTCCTGAGGTTAGTATCTATCAATGAATTGACCAGATCACCAGGGTTTCATTATAGCTAGAGGCAGTATATGACACACATGGGTCAATGAGTTACATAAAAATGACCTTGTGTGGTATTTAGTTCCCAGGAAGTGAGTTTTGCCTGAGGTAATTTGTTGTTAAATGTTGATCCCTCACTATAAGAGTTATTACCGTCGATTTGGTTGCAAAAGGAGGTGAGACATGATCAATTCTGTTAAGGCAGTGAAACCCAATGCGTATATTCAGGTGTTTATATCTAAGCATGCAGTGTGCTTCTATTGGAAACCTTTTTTGAAAAAACGATGTAAAGCTGGTTGAATGGTGCACTCTACTCCAAGCTGGGCCGAGATCACGTTTTGCTCTGTAAGGGCGGTGACATTGACGACTTTATGTCCCTGTTGGTGTTAAGAAGAAAATGAAAAATAAACGTTTTTCGTAAAATATGATATTGGTAATGAATTCGAGACTCAAATTAATTTCAGGACGAGTGGTTGGATTTGTCATCCAGTGTGCTAAAAATGCTAAAGTAAAGCGCCAAATGACTTGTACTAATTGTGAGACTATTCTTTTTTTACGAGCTGCTGCTGCTAAGCTGCTGACGAGGAAGCACCCAGAAAGCGATTAACCTCCCTGCTGATACTGGCCCTCGATCTAATGGCTGGAATTTGGGCAGGAAGAGATTTCCATAATTGGGCTGTAGATGGAAGAAATGATCTTTCGTATAGCCGACAAGGTTTGATCTTGGGACTTCCACTGCTAGGTCCTTCCCCCATGATTTTCCAATTTCTTGGGGGTATGCTCAGTTACAGACGTCGTCATATAGGTACTGTTAGCACTTATTAATTGTGATTTCAATTTTACATAACAACAACAAAAATCATGAAAATTTGTCGATTAGACAAGGGCTAATGCAAAAATTGTCTTCACATAGGACATATTCGAAATGTTACAAAATAATGAATACTATTGCATTTAGTTCTTTTTTAATAAAAACTGGTCCTGGTCTTTTATTTGAGGTGCTTAAAGGCCCTTTCAGTGATTTCACAGGAACATTAAAAAAAATGGAAATTTGTCAGAGTTGCTTAGAAATAAAGAATAAGTCTACAGAATTTCATTAAACCACTTTTCCCCTGAATACATCGACAAATTAGTCAAAAAACAGAAGTTTTAGAAAGGTTTTCTACTTCAACTCAGATCGACTCGAGAAAATCGAGATTTTCGTACAGTGCGCCACCAATCGACTGGAAAAACTTCCTAGTCCAGTGTTTCTAACACGGGGAAGTAGAGTCTAAATTGATTTAAAACAGACGCTTAATTTTTGTAGTAGAAAACAAAATAAGCAATTAAAGGTCACCGAGGCAAACTAACGGTCAATTCAAATATGAAAAACAGTTAAAATTGTGTATTTTGTTTAAAATAGTAGCTACTGATGTAATAAGTAGTAGAAACAATACGCAACGCGTGTTGGTACGTGGAGAGTGAACTTCTTTCGATCTCGAGTCGGACTTTTTGTACTGTCAGTATCAAAAGTCCAGAATCATGCAAATGCTTTATTTTGTCTAAAATACACGGCTTTCGACCGAACCACTAGCAGGCTATGTTAGCACATCTATGCCAATTACAAAGGTACCAAAATCTGAATTTTGATGATTTTTACGATCGTCCGGATGAGCAAATCACTGAATGGGCCTTTAATTGAATATTAATCAAGATTTGCAAACAAAAATTGTCTAGTACTCACCGGTATTAAGTAATACGAATAGAAGAACTTCTCGAAAGGAAGTGTGATTTCAACTAGGAAAGGATAAATAAGATTAAAGCTGTATATAACTTTAAGCATATCAAGATTGTTTTTTCAAAATATGTTAAATTTTAGAAGATGATTAAACGATTCTCCACATATAAATGACCAAAACACAAGATACGAGTGTTATAGTGCATGGGCTTATAATCGAAACCCTGCCCCCCTTAGGGATTTTCATCAACCGTGTTTTTTGTCAGCCAGGGTCCTTGGCTATTATAATTTGCTTGTGTGCCATTAATCTGGTGGCGGGTATGTGCTTAGGGGTCAATCAAAGGTTAACGCAGGGGTTAAATTTCAAACTTGCTCAACTTTGATTAAAAACCACACCTAAGTATTCCTGAGTTCTTGCGTTATAAACAAAAAGATCAAAGCCGGAACATATTTTGGCCACAAAAGGGTCAAAACCTAAAACGTGCTCTGATTTTAATGAAAATGGTCTCAAATTGTTCGTCTACTGATTAATGGCAAACAAGCAGATTATGACCGCCGAGGGTCCTGGCTAACTAACCCCTGTGTTAACTTTTGATTGACCCCTATACGCTCATGCCCACTACGGCACCACAAGCAGATTATGATATCCGAGGGTCCTACTCCTGGTTAACCATGTTTAACTGAGAAACATGCTGGAGGAAAATCCCTCCCTAAGTGGGGACGGGGTCTTTTCGGGTCCACTTTCTATTACTATATGCCTTTTTCTATTTGATATATTCCAGGTTTTTCACTTTGCCACCTTTAACACTATAATTACATTTGACAAAATCTTGTGATAATGTACGGTATAACGCTTACCATCTTTCTTGATCGGACAAATTTCCTCCGTGTGACCGAGATCACAATATGGAAATCGAAGCTCATAAGGCCAGAAGTTCATGTCTAGCTTAATCATCCCACCAAAAACATCCATAGCTGCAGTAGTAAAGAAGTAATGTTTAGGAAGATTTTACTGTTACTTGCCTTGCTCCGCTGAGTATATTTTGAAGCTGTGAGGAGTTTATTAAACCAACTATAAAAATTTAAAAAATTTAAAACATTGACCAAGCGTGTGAGACAGAGGAGTGATCTTGATTAACCGATTGAAACAGGTTCATATAAGTCGGCTTGCATTGGCTGCAAAACTAAACAGACTGCACATCATACTCGCACTCATCAGATACTGATATCTAAGGAAATGCTTACTTGGTGTCATTTTGATTGTTCCGTTCACCCACTGGTCTACACTAACAGGCTTCAACACCGTATCAAATTCCATTTCAAATCGGGCGGGACCTGTAACATAAAGTAATACAAGTATTTGTGTTTCAAACGTTCGTACCCAATAAGCATATCAAATAAAAGTAACTACCCTTCTTAATGAATCAATGTAAAAATCATTGGAAGCACAGCTGATTTCTGCGCATTATGACACCTCATTTGTTGCACAGTTGCAGTGGTTTCAATATTGATGTCGCAGCATACATTTAAATGAAAGTAACTCAAGTTTGAATTTGATCAAAATCCTATTGCCTTCCATTCAGTATCCATGGAAGGAATTGTGTTCGACGCTCATTGGATTATTCTTTTTGTTTCGTAAAATTTGAAAGTCAAAACATGTGATAATCTATAAAAAAAATTGTCATTATTCACATCAGTTGTAATAGTTTACTTAATGCCGTAATTTCAATATCTTCTGTGACCAACAAGGTCATAAGAAGTGGAAACCCAAGGATTACATCTGTTGGCAACACCCGCCAATCTATCAGGAGATTTGGTATCTAAATTTACCACTAAAAGGACAACTTGTTGCAATTTAGGACTTTGTTGGTCTGGTCAGAAACAGTATGAGTATTGAAATCTTCAAGCTCATGTTTCATGTTTCATTCTTACCAAATGATTGAAAGCCACACTTATCAGCACTTCCCTCTGGTACTATACTGATGAATTCACCTCCATCGCCACTCATAGGCGCACCCCGAATTAACAGCAAACTTGAAGTCAGCAGCGAAAACAAAAGATAAATATGCAACTTCCTGCAAGGAATGAAAGTCGGAATATGTCAAAGTGGTCAGGATCCTGGGTTTACCAAGATAAAGAGCTAGGGATTGGTTGAATACATTTTGAATGTGTTTCCTTCTGAGCTTTTTCTTTTCAATGTTTGTAGAAAGAAATGATTAAATCATCATTTTCAGCCTGTTGATGTAGGTACACAGAGTTGGATATAATAATTTTTACTTTTACTCCACCTGTAATAAGTAATACCGAGAGCGTTTTACTTACCTGATTGTCTAGATGTCGTTATATAAAAGTTCTATATTGCAACATATTTAAGGTCATACTTACATTTTCGTACCCTAGCACGTAAAAGCTCAGCATCTACTCAATTGTTTCCAATTCGTTTGTTGGCCAACTTCTTGACCCAACTCAAAAGTTACAATATAAATGGAAATGCTTTATCATTCAAGACATTCAAGGTAGTCAACACCAGCGTGCAATCAATGTATCTTCCAACAATTATCTTTCATATCTTTCAACACTTAATCTCGTTATCTATATGTCTGTGTCAATAATATCATTGGATTAATGAGCCATCATCAAATCATTATAGGTTATAAAATTATAAATGGGGAATACCTACAGACGTTTACACCATTTTATCACCATATTATTACCAATGATTATCGTATAGCTCTCCCTCTCTTTCTGATTCTCTCCACAGACTCTATATCCATCTATCTTTTCAATCACCACGCTGCTTTTTGGAAAGAAACCAACGCCGTTACACAATAACATTTGAGCTATGGATACTAAATAATCATGTTACAAATTGTGTTTTATTTTTTCAGAAACTTAGAACAAATAAATAAAAATCCCCATATCTTAAGTAATGGATATCATAGATAGTCTCCTTCACTATCTATGTGGGTATGGACATACTCTAAGTATGGAGATAACAAGGATTTTGAATTGATAAAGTCTGCAAACAAAGTAAACATTATAAAGTAATCTTTATGTAACTTGACGCATAGAAAAATATGCCTTGTATTCATGGTATTTCAGCTCATCGATACACTCAATGTGACATGGCTACACCCAATCTATAGCTATCTATGAGCGATAAATCACTGTTCTTGTTGATGTGCTCTTATTGAGACCTTATTGATAGTGTTTTTATAACACTAATACTATATTTATCACGTTATCAATAAATTAACTAGTTCTGAAAAGTGTTAATTAAATATCAAACCTGTTATTACCGATATGCAACGTGTTAGTATTTTGCCTTAAAATGAAGAGAAGTGTTCATCTTAGCCGTGGCTTTGCCGTATTTTTTCTCGTCATATTTGGTTTTGTGGGGTTTTCTCAAAGCAGTCGTCTGCAAGCCTGTGATATCTGTCGATGTGATTCTTCAGCAAGACTTGTCGATTGTAGTGGTGCTAATCTTACCACTTTACCAGATGGAATACCAACAAATGTATCTAAATTGTAAGTACGAATTACACGATATCATTAATCATTCAGCAAAATATTGTAGTCTAAAAAGTAACCCCTAAATATCGCCCTAAGAGTACTCTTTTATATGACCCGGAAAATCATAATTTGTGTTATTGAACTTTCTAATATCAGTAATGTAAATGATCTAGACTGGCTGATACTAGTATTGCTAACGAATATCTCATTCAAAAGTCTCAATAAATGAAGTTATCATGATTGTCTTTTAACAGAGATTTGTCTCATAACAATCTTACCAGCATGCCAGATGATTTTGCAGAGAGGTTTCCTGAACTAATGAAACTGTAAGTAATAGGTATACCGTTTTAATGACGATACTGTAACTGCTAGAGTTTAAGCACAGATAGGGCATCAGTTTATCTTGCTTTTGATTCGTAGCCGGGTTGATGTACAACGTTCTTACGAAGGAATCCCATCAACCAGTCTTTCTTCTTCGGTATCAAAATTTTACCTATGTTACGCAATAAGGAATGAAAACAATCGAATTCTACAAATCCGATCATCAGATTGAAATGAATAAATTGAGCCCTTATTATGAGTCAAATGGTCGAGGGAAATATTTATAATGTGCCTATGTTCACCATCTCTTTCTCATTGGAGTTAGTTGACAAGAGAGATGAAATCAATAACACATATTGAAATTCAATCTAAAAAAGTTCTTTTTGACATTTTAACATATACTTTGCATTTGATTTGCCATGAAAATATTTTTTTTTTGGTATTTGAAGCATGTTTTACCATATCGAGGGTTGCGAACCAGAAAGCCCCTAACTTACAATCACCTGCCACAAAATAAGCATAAAGTTGCCAGGGCACTATTTTAGAAGATACAATCCATTAATCATGACAAATTGCAATAGAAAACAAAATATTGATTTTTGAAGACCAAAGCAAGAACTTTAATTTTATGCTCATTTTCTGAGAGTTGGTCACAGTATTACGCCTTTCTGCTTCTGAACCATCGATATATCCTGTACAATAATGTAAAAATGGTATGTTGGTTTCTGTAACACTAAACTTTGGAAACAATATTGTGTTATTTGTTTTATAGCGTAACAACGATCCCATGAATAACATATTTTGGTAAATGTTAAGTGTGTTCATCTTGTATGGTTTTTTTTTCAAAAGGAATGTCGGCTACAATTCCCTCTCAACGGGGTTTTCACTACCAAAATCACTTGTATCTCTGTAAGTAGTTTTTATATAACATTTTATTGTTTATGAGAAATATTTAAACGTTTATTTTAATCACTACAAGCCTGTTATAACAACGTATACAAGTACTATTATATTATCTCCATTTGTATAATAATTGAGCGAAATCAGAGTATTATGACGCTCATGACGCCATTCGTAAGTAACAATTGTTTTTCAGATTATTATTTAGGAATGACCTGATCTTCGTGTATTTTTTCCCAAAAAAAAAGCTTTTTGGGAAAATCTAAATTTTCAATTGATCGTCGGCTTTTCATCCTAGCTACATAGACTTAAAGTACATATCATTAGATTTATACAATTTATTTCGAGTACTGTTAAATTTTTAAAATATCAATGTTTAATGATTTGCCATAAAATGTGTATTATATCGCGAATTTCAAGAAATCAAAATCTAAATTTTCAATTGATCGTCGGCTTTTCATCCTAGCTACATAGACTTAAAGTACATATCATTAGATTTATACAATTTATTTCGAGTACTGTTAAATTTTAAAAATATCAATGTTTAATGATTTGCCATAAAATGTGTATTATTTCGCGAATTTCAAGAAATCAAAATTATTTGATATAAAAAGGACATTCCTCGTTTTAAAAATACAATTCGATATGTCTGATGTGCTCTCTCATGTCCCACAAAAAATACGTGAAAACGTTGCTATCCGAGCCCTTAAGGGCTCGGATAACTTTTTTAGTTAAAACTCCGCGAATAATGATCAATTTCAAATTGATGAGTGAAGCTTTTATATCCATTTCAGGTCTGCAGAATATAATATTTTGGAATCAATGGATGCTTTCTTTTCTAACTGTGGGAATATGGAAGAAGCGTAAGTAAGAAAACTACTTTAAAACTGTGTTTAATTTTATTTAAATATGACTTCATCATACGAGATCCAGAGTAAGTGTGGAAACATGAAAGAATATTTTGGAAGTTACAAGTGAGACGATTTGTAGGTATTGTGGGGAAGCATGGACATTTCTGAGGGACGACTATGAGAAAGCAACCAAGGAAATCTTCATAACAGAAGAACTTAAAAATTAGAAGCATAAGCCACAGTGGGTGAGATCAAGAGTCACGAAGGTAAAAACATATGGTATACCAGAAATACATGAGAACTCAGAGTTACTGTGATTATGTATATAGAATACAAAAAAAGCAAAACAAATAAAAATTCCTTTAAAAGGAATAGGGTGGGCAAATGAAAAATTGTCAAGAGAAATGAAAGAATGAGTAAGTCAAGTTCACAATTAAAAACAGGGAAAATATGACACAACATCGATTTCCAATAGGGGAATAACACAAAACGTATAAATAAAGTTAAAAGAGTTTTTAACTTTATACGTTTATACGTTTGTTATTCCCCCATTGGAGGTTGTGTCATATTTTCCCTGATTTTAATCTGATCTATTGCTTATCCTTTGTTCTCTGCTGGTCAGTTGGAACAGATTTTCCCTGTTTTTATATTAACCCTTCACATCATAACACAAGACGTTTTATGTTAACATTTTATATAAAACATGGTTATAAAACTTTTGTAGATAATAGTTATTTAAAACATTTTCGTAATCATACCTAGAGGGTTTTTTTCTTTATCATCAGATAGAAAGACTTCTGCTCATCTTCTCTGGTGAGACAACAGGGCTGAGGTATCTTTCCATATCAAAGTTTAAAAATCTGTCATATCAATTTCCTCAATATGTTGTATTGCAACTTATGAGGGGAAATGTGTGATTTTACAATATTTCGATCTTATTTTTTAACTTTGTAACTTTATTATGATTAACATAACTGTATTTCAAAGCGTCAAACTATATCATTATTTTGTCCCAACAAAAATAATCCAGGGAATAAAATATTCATTCATATGTTTATTTATTTTATTCAACCTGGGCCATTTCTACTGGTGCACATGCATTCTAATAATTTGTCTATAATACCTTATACAAGCATCAAAGATTTGAAAAGTAAATAGCCTATGTACACACTGAACACAATGCACATACAAGCTGTATTTAAGTACATGCCGAAGCTGTCAGTATAAAATGATATATATGACCTTCACGATGCTATTAATTTAGCCCAAAGATTAGGAAAACTAGCAAAACTGGTGAACTGGTACTGTTCAAATAAAAACATCTGCAAATCTTGCTGCAATTTCCAAATAGTATTTCTATTACTTAAATAATTATTTTTGTTATTTCTTTTAATACAAACACATTACTGCCTATGACGACTTTATCGTATTACTTACATATCAAAATCAAGTAATAATTACAAAACTCGCCGTAAACTATCACCTCTGTGGGTGTTTGGGATATAACCGGCACGAATATTTTCTCAACACTGCGGCATGTGAAAAAGTAGGTCAATAGTCAGAGAATACAGGGTGGGTGCGGCACGCCGCACCCGCACCCACCCAACAGGGTGGGTGCGGCACGCCGCACCCACCCAAAAATAGAACAAGACAGGTGAGGAAAGCCGAGGCAGATTTTGAGTAGCATTTTGTGATATTTAATATAGTTATACACTGTAACTTTTGTGTTGTGAGTGAGTCTCAAAAATAAAAACTCCACTTGTACCGACTAAAATTATGGCAAAATACGTTTACAGTATCAAATTGCCACCAAATTACTACACAAGGTAGGTGCAGGTGTGCAACACTAACATAACACTTATTCAATTTGGATGAGACATAGACTTTTTGTGAAAAAAAGAAAGAAAAGTATTCGACCTTCTTTCAACATCAACACTATCGACTGTCAAAAAATAACAAAAACTCTTACTTCATCACCTATACGCGCACACTATTTTTTGTATTTGTCGGAAATTTATTGTTATACAAGAATGATGCTCAATGAAATTCTCAATATTGATAACCAAACTTGTAATTGAAAAGGTCCAAGAAGCCCGCACAGTTACTTCATTATTTATAAGCCTTCATGTTTAAAGCCATAATGTTTGATTTGCACCATGTGAAAAACTAAGCCTGAAGTGCTTTAATTACTGTAAAAATTCAGTTTTTGTAATACATGTAAATCTCCGGTTTTATTCCGAGTTCACCGATCAAGTGATGACTGAATACGTCTCATGCACGTGCGGTACCATTGGATCAGTGACGTATAAACTGTGTGTATAGCGCTATTCGTCTTACGTTTTATATATACGTTCCAGTTGCGCGAAGCTCAATATACACAAAATATGAGGCGCTGGAAGGAAATAGCAATTTTCTTTGTTTTACCTCATACCTCAGTGAAAACTAACATTTTGTGGAAAACAAATAAGAATCTATTCTTTATTGAAATCGCACAAAATTGCTTTAACAAGAGGGTTTCTCGCTGTCGTTTTAAGCGCTTAGGCCATTACAAAAATTTAAAAAAGAAAACATAACAATGACAATAACCTTCTTATTTCAGATACTTGAGATACAACATGATTAATGCGATCACAAATGGAACTTTTCTCAAATGTACCAAATTGATGCTCTTGTAAGTATTATGTCAATTTATGCATTAAATGACGGGTGTAAACTAGATCATTATCAGAATTAATGGGCGTGTTGTTCTGGTCTACCTCAAGATACCATTTGTTATACTCTGTGGCTCTGATTTAGTAACATATTGAAAAAATGGCCATGCAACTCAAGAAAAAGACAGCTACAATCAGCTTTATCGCTGAAGAATACAAACGTTCTACTATTTGTTTTAAATAATAATAATAAGATAATCATCTGTTATGTTTTTGTTTTGTTTTGTTTTGTTTTGTTTTGTTTTGTTTTTGTTTGTTTTGTTTGTTTTGTTTGTTTGTTTGTTTGTTTGTGGGTTTTTTTTGGGGGGGGGGGTTTGTTGTTGTTTTTATTTTGTTGTTGTTGGGTTTTGTGTGTGTGGGGGTGGGGGGGTGGGGGTGGGGGTGTGTGTGTGTGTGTTTGTTTTATTTTTTGTTTGTTTGCATTTCAGGGATGCAAGGGGTAATGCGTTTACAACAATTCCACCTGGTGCCTTTATTGGTCTTGATTCTATTGGCGTCTTGTAAGTTACAATTGTTGTGCCTGTAATTATGATTAATTTTAGTTTTCTTCAATCAATCAATTGGTCGTATCTGATCACTCGTAATTATGCATAAATTCTAGATAATAATATTCTTTGGTTTGTTTGATTGTTTTATTTCTTCTTTTGTCTGGGTTACTCATTCAGTGGATGTTTTTAGGTATCCTCAGTTCTTCAATGAGGCCCAGGGGTCACATTAAAATACTGTATACACAAATAACATCAAAAAAATTTAACAAATATTTAAATACATAAAATCACCATGAGTCAAAATGAGTCAAAAGTGGTCAATGGTTGGAAACAATTTCGATTTTGAATATTGTTCCATTGTATGCGTCATTTATATCACGGTGAAATTTGGTGTTATGATGACTATGAGCTACTTTGGAGCATGTTTGGAGTAGGCATTCTGATGAAAGAAAATTTATGTATAACAAAATATAAAAATGTTATTTGTGATGGTAGAAATACAATCACTTGATGAAAGATGTAACTGCTCTTGACATGGAACAATCCATCATTCGCCTCTTGATTATAATAACTACATTTACACTCGTCAATATTTGTGACGTGCCATGTCAAAAGGAGACACTTTTTTGGCAGGATCATAAATGGAGAAATAGCCAAAAATCTGCCCGGGGTGATTTTTTCACAATTGGGGTTTGTTGCGAATTTGTGATGTTATTAATGTTTAAAATATTGTCTGATAGTTTCAGACCGGAATATTACTGGCATTTTGTATTTTTTTGAGACATTTTCAAGGTAATTCCTACTCCCAACATTGTCAATAATATTTTTAAAGGCCGATATCTCAATTTCCAAATTTATAATACCATAACTTACGAACTCAATATCTTCGCTTAGGAATGTCCGATTTCATTGGGGAAAACGGCGTTGTGGAGCTAAATATCTCTAAAATCTGTAAAACCTCAAAATTGATAACCTGCCCAAAAGTGTCACCTTTTGACATGGCACGTCATTATGATTTATGTGTTATCATTTGATTAATTTTGTACTTCTTTGCATACAAATTATCCTCATGGATATTGAAAAGAGATATCACACTTTAACATATTTAGTTATGCTAAATGTATAACAATGATTAAATTGCTTATTTATTACAAAAATTATTTGTCATGATTTGAAAATGATATATTATTCCATATATTTTCACCAATGTTTACATCAGGTACATTGGCAACAATCCTAACTGTATGAATTTAACAGAAGATGCTGTGAATGGACTTGGAGATGCTTTGCAGGAACTGTAAGTGTATAGTGTATTAAATACCGTATTCAACATATCCAGTGGGCACCGTCCTAACCTTTGCCCACTGTGATGATTATCGCCTTGACGTTTAAACCAGTCATTTTAGGGGCGCTTATTAAAACGATGAAATGATATTTGAATACACACAGTCACAAGATGTAAATGGTAGATTTTATTAAGGCACATCTATGGAATAAGGGGCGCTTAAACAATTGTCACCTCAAAAATGTCGAAGGCGCTTATTAGGAGAGTGACACTTCAAAATATTTCGAATACGTCAAGAAATGCAATATGATGCTCTCTAGCTCAAAATGTATTCCCATTTAGACCCAAGAGCTATATTCAAAACTACTTTTTATCTTTTTAAATTAGATAACTGGAGAGTTTTAAAATTAGTCATACTAGGTGATCTCCCGTCTTTCGGTCGTAAATCAAAGAGTTTAGATTTGATTGTTGTTGAGTTTTACATGAACAGTGAGGAAAAATCGTTGTCAGAGTGCGGGAAAGAGGCAGGAAAGTATGAAACCAGCATAACTTATCTATCTAAATGTTCTTTAATTTGAATTGAATCAATAATAATCAAATTTAACTTTATTTTACAATAAACTTAACAGGAGTTTCCAAGAAAGCCAGTTTATTGATGTTGGACCTAAAACGTTTGGTTCGTTCATGCACTTGCATAAGTTGTAAGTATCTGTAGACCACTTCCCAACGTCAAAATCTTTACAGGAGGCATATTCGGTTCTCGCATGCGCTAGTGACCCTAGAATTTTTCAATCTTAATATCGTATATAGCATTTTACAGAAGATTCGTGCAAAATTTACACGATCTGTGTATATCTTCTACGTGTTAATGTACATAAAGTTTTACATGATCATGCTTAAGGAGTTTATATTACGTATGATCTATCTTTCTTGAAATGTTGTTTTTCCACTTCTTGGTTTCTCCTTTACTAATAGTTGGAGTCATTTTGATGTGAACGTGGAATTGGAGAATAGTTTCAATAGAATAGAATCCGGCGAATGGCACTTTGTTATCATTAAAATTGAAATAATATGACAGAAAACGTATGACAAAAAATTAAGCCTAATTTGAGCAAATGGTAACGAAATTGTATGAAGTACAGATAATTTCTGAAATTTGAGTCAGACATCTACTCCAAGCCGATATTAGGCATCAAAAAATTATTTTATGACCAAATATTGCGGGCAAAGTCCTGAAAATATTAAATTATTAATAAAAAGAAATTGATACAATGTGATCTCTCACTCACTCTAGTATAGCTGCAATGTTTTCTGACTCTGAATCAAAAATTTGAAAGACAATAAAAATAACTTGGTTGTCCCTGCTGACAAGACTTACATGAAAATCAAATCACTAATCCCATCTCCAAATACAAGAGCAAACGTATCAAAATTTGTAAGGTGTCAGTGGAGTTGTGTGTAGCATCCATTGATCGGTCTGACCAATACAGCAAAACGCATTCAACAAAGGCCTTGAAGAGTCTGATTTTCATTCATCTTTCAAGATCAGAAATCCAGATCTTATGCAATCTATTGCTGGCGTTCCATGCCTGGGCATCTGAAGTCATGAAAAGAATCTGAAACATATGCCCCCAGTTGTTTAGATTTTAGTGTGACAAATCCAATAAATATACTCACTGACTTGAGCTTTCGCCATCCAGGCTGATGGCTTGATCACAAGTGATCTGGTCCACTGCATTTCCCGCGGTGTTTGGATGCACTCTCACTCCTCGGGATCAAAGTTTGTTTTAGCAGTGGATCATATACGTGACTCAGAGAGAAAGAGCCGTCATTGCGGTTGATTGCATTAGCCCCCTTCTTGCGGATCTGAATTGATTCTCTGATTCTTCTTGATACAGCATTTGAGTCTTTGTCTAATATGCTGGCCCCTCCCAATTGATTACATGATTTTCTTGGGCGACGTGATCTGTGATCGCCGACTTATGTTGTTCAGATGCTTCTCTATTTGCTCTGGTGAACTTCGTGTCTTGCGGAAGACATTATCTTTGCTCAGGTGTTTTGGTCACTGAGCATCTCGTTAACCTTCTGTTCATAATTATCTTTGGTCTGAACTACAGTGCACTTCCCTTTATCAGCACCCATTAACATCAGGGCCATCAGCCTGGATGGCGAAAGCTCAAGTCAGTGAGTATATTTATTGGATTTGTCACACTAAAATCTAAACAATTTGATATACAATCCTACCGATGCATCTGTTTACGGATATGCACCCAGGCATTTGAATTCGGAGGCATTTTCCAGTGCCACTCCATTGATGGTCTTAACATTTGAAGTGTTGGACAAGTTGAGGAGGAGTGTCTTCGTTTTTCCTTCGTTGAGATTCAGGCCCACTGCCTTGCATGCTGCTGCAACAGTGATTCGGCTTTGCTGTTGCTGATTGATGTTGCAAGGAAAGTGATGTCATCGGCAAAATCGAGATTTTGGTGGCGGTTCGCTGGATAGCGTCTGCTTTTCCTAGGCTCTATTAAAATCCCTGTTTCTCCATGTATATTTTGCAATGCGTGGCACATAACATACTTCAGAACTGTGATGAAGATGAATGGTGCCAAAGTGCCACCTTGAAGGACTCCGTAGAGATGATAATAGCTGAAGAATTGTCATAAATTACCTATATAGCCCAGGTATATAGCACTACCCGGCACAATGATGTCAGAAATACCATATGCACGAAGAATGTCGAACATGCGTTTACTATGAACCGAGTCAAAAGTCTGAAAACCATTGCCATTGGGAGATTCATTTCCCTCATTCCCTCAATTATTCTCCTCAATGCAAGGATCTTACTAGAATAATAAGCATGCTGTATCTGTGAAATCTTATCCAGGAGGTTTCTTTCTTCTGTGAGATATGATTCCTTAAGCTCTTGACGGAGTTTGATATTGTTAGTTGCAGTTTGAAGTTTCATACTGCAGTTACTGTCCGTTTTCCTATACACAATACACAGTGCTCTCACCATTGACGCGCGACCTTTACAAATAGTCTATGTTAGAAGTATATTGCATTTGCCTAGTTAATATCACTGTGTGAAAAATAACCGGCCAATATTTAAACTATTCTCCAAACTTCTAGCAAATATATTTCTCTAACATGACCTAAAATTACAGCTAGGTTAGATGTTCAGAAGGGGTCGCACTTTCGTAGAATATGAGTGAGGGCAAAGCATAGCTAGCTCATAGCTAGCCAACTCCCCGTGTTAATTGAATGGAGATTTGACCGAAAATATTGAGCTATATTGGTAACGGACCGCTCCGTTCTGAAGGATGCAACAAAAAACGGTACAAGCTACATTTAAACTATTCTATGAAATTCTAGAAAATATAGTTTTGTAACATGTCCTAAATTTTTAGCTAATTTAGGTGTTTGGAGAGGGTCGCACTTTTGTGTTTTAGGAAGGATATGTAAACGACAGATAACACCAAAAATATGAAGAAATTATTTCCAAACCGTGTTAAGTCAACAATCATTATGTTGCTCATTTTCAAGAATGCTGGTTAACAAAAAGCAGGCCATTGTCTCATTTCGTGAACAAAGGTCCACATACAATTGTTTCCTTTCGTTTCCTTTATAATCGGTTACCCAACTGAAGCTATAATACCAGCTTTATTGCGATATCGCACATGTAAAACAGACACATGTGCACAACCAGAGAAGATCCGATTTAATCAGTTGAGCTGTTTCAATGAGTGTTATCTTGGTTTAATAGCTTTTAATGGGGTTTAAGTCCTGCAAAGGTCGAGATGAATTCTACTGTAGACATGACTGCATCATGTAGCCTACTTCTTGCTGATCACTGACAGTGTGCGCTATCAGAACTAGTCCTGTGACACGGTTACATTTAATCTAAATTTTAGCAATTTTATTAGATTGCCTAATGATGATAAAGTGTCATCAGCTGAATCCGTTGTTATTGCATGTCATGGAATCAAGAATAGCAAAATAGTTGCTAATACATTCTAATCATGCTAATAGTATAGTATTTTTTTATTGTTATTAAGTATTATTTTATATTACAGACACTTAGATGGCGTGAATGTGACAGGCACAATGCAAGGGGCGTTCCTCCCTGTAAATGGTCAGGTTATGATAAGGCTGTAAGTAAATAAATGACATTTGAGTTGAGTTGACATTTGATTGGTACATCACATGTAGGTCAAACAATTCTTATTCCTTATGACTATTATATGCAAGATTTGAACAACGTAGTATTCCATTAATCACAATACAAGTCCAATTGAAACACTTACTGTATGGGACATTTCAAGAGCTAAGGTCTGCTCTTTTCATCAGCCAGATTATGCACTGATCTGCTTGAGTTGTTGCTAGCTGACAATAACTTCTGAAAATGACAAGTATACGAGATGGGTCAAGGAATCCATCTGGATCCGGAGGCGGGGCACCCAATCTATGAACAGAGTTGATATAATTTAGTTAAATGTAATAAAAAATTACATTACGAAATACCAAAGAAAACTAATTTACATTTCACAGGATGTTAACCAAGGCACACATATCAAATCTTTCTAACGACATATTCAAGGGACTCGATGCTGTTTATATGCTGTAAGTAATAACCATTATTAGTTATGCCGCCAATTTCTGTCTATGGTCATTGAGCTATTATAATATGAAACCGATGTTTATGAATGATATTAGCCTCCATTCTACCAGATCTCCGAAATCAAGTTTTGTTTTGTTTTTCAGTTGAAATGGGTTATTAACAAATTCGTATTATTATTATTATTATTATTATTATTATTATTATTATTATTATTATTATTACTATTATTATTATTATTATTATTATTATTAGTGTTATTATTATTATTTTTATTGTTACTAGCAAAATACAAGCGCTTCGCGCGGGTAAACACTAGATGAGTAAATGGGAGCGTTCACTATAACAGGAAGAATTACTGGACAGGTAGAATCATCAAAAAGATACATTTTGATTTGTTATTTATTTATTTAAACCCGTTCCCATTTTTTTTCTAAATCTTTTATTTGTTACATTTCCTTTTAGCTTCATTTTTTATTTGCTGCTTGTGATTTCCCGTTTCCATGTTTTTTATTTAATTCTGTTATCATTATTATAGCTTCTTTTTTTCTTACATTTCCTGATTAGTTTCTTTCCTTCTTTGTTTCGTTCCCGTTTCATTTAGTTAATTTAACCCGTTGGCCTAATTACTCGTACCTCTTTTGTCATTTTAATTTCATTTTTTTTTATAGTATAGGTCTACCGCTTCATTTTGTTTATACAACACACATATTTTTCCGTATACGTCCTCTCAGAGCGTGTATGCGGACGTGTTCATCTTTATCATAATCCCGTGACCCGTCCATGTACCTTTTTGTCCTTTAATTTTTATTTATTTTTCCTTCTTTCTGTATTATCATGTCCACTGGTTTCTGGCTCGCAAGTCGCGTGGCTCTGCGCCGTTTACGCGAGCATTGGCGTAGTGCGCATTACGCTCGCGCGCCGACGCGCTGCCTGCCAGCTGCAGTGACGCGCAGGCTGGTAACTGATTTTCATAACAAAAACCCCGTCCGTTTTACCCATATTTTCACTGTTTTTGCAGCCAATTCTTGACCGATTTCAACCAAATAAAGTCGAGGCAATGTCCCGTATATTCCTCGATCTCCCGTATGAATTTGGCGACATGTGGATCGAAACTGACGGAGCCTTTTACATAAACCACATACATACATACATACACACATAACACAAGAGTTATATCAGTTGCAGCAAAAAGTGCTCGATGCATTATTGCAGAGCTTATAATAATATAAAAATTAGGTATTTATTGCAACCATTGTCATTTTTTGCCTGATGATCGCCGTGCAAACGTGCGTGAAACCAATGGTTGCAATAAATACCTAATTTTTATATTACATACACACATACATACATACAACATTCCCCTATTTATAGTAAGATTATTATTATTATTATTATTATTATTATTATTATTATTATTATTATTATTATTATTATTATTATTATTATTATTATTATTATTATTTGTAACTCTACTCCAGTTCATGGAGGGAAATTCTGTCTCCTTCGGTGTGATCTCTGTTTTTCTGTGTTGTTTTGTTACTTGTTACTCTTGGCTACTCCTGCCAATGACACTATATGTCTTGTTTCTTTAAGTTTTTGCACACCGAGGGAGGCTTTCGAATTCCTCATAATGGACTGGAGTCAATTCTCCACCATGAACAGTTTTTTAATGTTTTTAAATAATAATATTGTACAATATTTGTATGAGCTTTTGTTGTATGTTAATGTTTTTATCTTGCAAATAAAATGAAACAAATGAAACAAAACATTATATTTGAATCATACTAGCTTATTCGTATCGTTTGAACATTGTTCTATTACAGGCATATGAATTGGATGAACCTTAAGTCTCTTCCATGTGGTATCTTTTCTAATCTCTCCATCACCTACATGTTGTAAGTAAAAAAAATTTGATTCAAAAGAAATATTCATAATTATATGCTACAATGTAACATACATTTCTGAATCTCCTTTAAACTTTTTAAGTTAAGTATCATTTTGCTGTTAAGACTAGGAGCAGCAGGCATTGTCGTAAAACGGTCTTTCCAATGATTCTTTATGTGGAATATCGCGCGAACATGTTTCCTTGGGGCGCAGAATCGATTTAGGGGCAATTGGTCGATTCGGCACCCCCCCCCCCCACACACACACACCCCCACACCACCCAGAGTACGCAACCCGGCTTGCCTCCCCTAGCTACGCCATCGATAGCAGGGCATATGGTCGAATCCAACGAAAAGTGTACACGGCATGTTCAGGGCCATAACTTAAAAGTATTAATCAATTGACATTCATTTTTGTATTGTGTTTATTCGCCTTGATCATACGCTTCGCGCCATATATAATAAGACCCCTTCTGTGAAAAACTTAGACACAGAGACCCCAAAACATGCTATTTTTACCAATTTTTTCAAAATATTTCTTAAAGTATTTTTAAAAACGTCTAAATCAGTTATGAAAAGAAGTCATTGGATTGAATCTAAATTGATTTCCTGAAAGGCGTGTATTCAAAGATTGCCTGTTCAATTTTTCACATATTTGTACACAATTATTAATTTTTTGTGATCATTTTTTGAGTGGTATTTTTTACATTACCTACGAATACAATTTTTCATAGCACTAGATATATCTTTAAAAATGGAAATCACTAATAAATGCGCAATTGATACAAGCTTTGATATGTCCAATACTGAAATGCATTGCATTCGGGCATCTTTATTATTGTGTTTAGCTGCCAGAAATTCTAAATGGCACAAAGGTAGGTTTGGTAAAAAATATGCATTACCTCCGAATACATGTTAAAAGCTGTGTCATTTCCACAAAGTGAGAGAATAGTAAACAATAGTTAAGCAATAGGTGCAGGGTAATACACTCTTTATTTCTACCAAGTTTCAATAGCCTGCGTTTAAATATTTCTGAGATGTCAACAATAAAAGCAAGTATTCGTAGGTAAATTTCGGTAACCGAATGTTACCTACGAATACAATTTGACATCATGACAGTATTGTGAAACACCGCCATTCATGCCAATGCCCATATTGGTACATAACGAAGGCCTGTATGTTTGCTATCAAATCATATGTCAATGAAAGTTGCGAATTCACATACATGCCCACCATGCAAAACTGAATACGGCTTAATTGTTGAAAAATATGTACTGAAATAGACGATGGTCTGCTCATTTGAAAGAAAAATCAGATTCAAAGAAGATTAGAAGGGATAAATACTTGGATTTGTCAACTGTCATGTGTGCTTCATTTTAAATGTTTACCGACCTTATGGTGTCTGAGTAATTTGTGTCCAAATTGATTTATTCGAAGGTAACTTTTGACGTTTTCGCTAAGGTTACCTACGAATACCATGGAAAAAACGACTGTTCTCATTGTCTCATGATCTAGACAACATAATGATGGACCCTGGTATAAAGCTAATTGTAGTTGCCCTCAAACGAAAGGCCACAAGACGTAACTGACTCCAAGATGGACTTCACAAGTCTGCAATAACGGTTTTAAGCAAGTTGTGTGCAATTAAGCAAATTAAAGTCACTTTAGTGCCTTCGTTGCTTACTTCAATACTCTTTCAACCGCTTTGAACCGACATTATTAATACATGATAGGGTCTAAAGTATCAATAAACGCACATAAAGAAAATGATACATTCAAAGTGCTTTATAAAATGAAGTTTTGATTGGGATATCCACCAAAAGTCTAATTCTTACCTACAAATACTGAAATGTTACTTACGAATACAGCATAATACATGACATGTGTAATGAAGTGTCGCTACCAATGGAAATTAATTGTCAAAAACTTTAAGCGGTACCCCAGGACACTATTATTACCCATATACGGATTCATTTAACAATTATTTATTATGTAAAATTGCTGATTAACTACTTGTATATCAAAATGAAGTGGTCAAAATCTTGCTAAAAGCATCAAAAAATTTTGATCTAAGGTAATAGCATTTATTCATTTGGACGTACCATCTGAAAGAGATCTAAAACTACCATTTTATTAATTCATTACCATAATAGCAAACTTTAAACCTCTAAACTCAATATAGATATTGTTAAATCGCTCATGTTACCTACGAATACCCGGGTTTGTTCACCTTTTCATTGTATAAAGCGTTAGGTGTATGCTTATAATTCCTAATATTCTTGAAAACATATATCCTACTCGTTCTTATACAATGTGTAAATTGATTCATACTCATTTGATAAATAAAATACAGAAACTGACCTAAACTTCATTTTCAAAAATAAACTAGCATAAATTGACTAAGATCATATTGATCGCGTTATAAAAATAAAACAAATATTTTCTGGTTGAGCTAGCATTTTCCTCACACCCTGTGGTCTACATTACACGAAAAAAGCGTTAATGGGAATATTCCATTTGTTTTAGGTTTATTAGTATTGCGATAGTGAAAGCATCCTAGTGGTATTCGTAGGTAACATTGGGTTTTGATATCACATTTACTATCACACGTCCTGGATTTATTTTTCAAGATTAGTAATGGCACTTTTGGTTCCTATAAGGCCAATATGTCATCAATCAATGGGCAAAAGGAAAAAATTGTGGAGACATTTTTATTTCGGACTTTTATTTTTGGCCCGTGGACACTTTTGGTTGGATTCGACCATATACATGTAGTGGGTAACTAAGTCAAAAGATGGAATTATGGCTAGGGTTAGAGGGGAATAGTTAAAGAAGAGGTAAGCGTATACATGTCAAAATATTTAAAAACAACATGTTGACAACATTTTAAAAATGCTGTTGTAGTGCATTTTCAAACAAAACGTTTTAAAACGTTTTTATGGGTTTTATAAAACCCGATGTTTATTGTTATTAAAACGTTGTCATGAAAACTAAAAATATAACCCGTTTAAATCGTTTTGTGTTTGATGGGATGCCACATATTTGATATCCAATAGCACCCTTGACACAAATATAATTATGCCAAGCCAATAGGTATAAAATAATATATTCATGATGAAGGTGAACACGTTTACTTTAATGCACGGTTCTGGAAATACCCTTTCATCAATCAAAATTAAATCTGTTTTCCTTATCATAATCTTCCTATTCTATTTCCAGAGATTTATCATTTAACAGCTTAAGCAGTCTACCAGATTTTTTCTTATCCTCGTCACCAGACCTATCTAAACTTTACCTGGGACACAACAAACTCCGTGTTATTAGCAACAATACGTTTGCAGGATTGTATTCGCTACAAGAACTGTAAGTTTTATTCTGTCGTTTGCAATAAATTAATACTTTGCGCAATATACTATTTATTACTTACGGTTAGTGGGTAAATATTTATAGCCTTTGTTACCCCATATCCTATTTCCAGAATGAATCTAGCTTCTACACCATGGACACGGTCTTTGCATTTACAACTTCTTGAAGAAGAGCATTCCCAGCACTATTTCAGTCATTAATGACTCGTATTGAAAAGGTTATTGTTCCTACTTAGTGTAGGCTTGAAGAGTCTCAAAGAATGGCCTCTAGCCGGTAGATATCTGAAACAGTTTGCTACTATACATCCTTAAGAATGTTTTCAGGAGCTTAAACGCCTCAATTATGTCTCCCTGTGCTCTTTTCAATTTCAGTGAATAGAAGTCCAGGGCTTGAAGTCGTTCTTCTCAGTGTATAGTAGCTGCATTAGTTCATGTACTAACTTCAACTTGGTTGCTCGTCCCTGTACTCTTGTCTTTCTCAAGCCAAGGTTTCCAGGTAGTATTCAAGATGTGGTTGAATATGGGTCTTGTAAAGGATCATTTTAACACTTTCAGCATCAATATAGTTGACGGATCTTCACCCAGGTCCACGTTCCCCAAATGTGCCTAATGTGATACGTGTTTGAAGAGGTGTTAAAATGATACAAGTCCCGTGTTCCATTGCCCACCAACGTGCCTATGCTATGCACATGGTGTAACAAACCCCATACTCTGTTTTCCCACCAACGTGACTCTCGTACAGTTAAATCGTGTTGCAATGGTTACTGCTGCTTTCTTACATTGCGTACCTGATTATAATCTGTAATAATCATGGTTATGTAGAATAAGGTCATTTTCCTCCACTATAGATTCCAGCACTCTGTTTTACATTTCAGTCCCGCATTGCTACTTGTTAGATCACTTTTTGGAACTCTTCCTGATGTTCTTACCATCTTCCTCTTCCTTGTCTAAGCTGCAAATTTTGACATTATCCTCAAATATCTGTATGCTGCATTCTACGTAAAGGAGGTCGTTAATATTGAGGATGAAGACATTGGCTGACCTTCATGTTACTCCTTTAACTGAAATCTATTTGTGTCTGTCAGAAAATAATTATATCATTCTACTTAAAAACCTGAAAATTGATATCAACTGCTTCACTATCATCAAGGCAACTTGTAATACCTTCCAATGTCATCAATTAGTTAAACATAATCGTCCTTGCATTAAACCTTGCTGAATAACTGCACAATACTATAGTCATAAATCACTTGTTCGTTTATTCATACCAATAATTTATTCCAATACTTTACAGGATATACAGGATAGACTTACAGGACTGTAGTTTCGAGACTTGATTCTTGCACCTTGTTTTTAATATTGATATAACACTCGCACTCTTCCAGTCTATGGGAAGTTAAAACCTCTACGGATGCAGTTGATCAGGGGCGCTTGTTAGGTTTCAGGGCATCTAATTTCTCTTTTCAGGTCTTCTTCTGAAAACACTATGTCTGATTGTGATTGTGTTTCCATCAACTTGCCTCTCCAAATGTGGAACCCTGCCAATGCGTCCATCACATTTTGTGAAAATGGACTGGAAAATGCTAGCTACTTCTACATCGCTTTCTGTTAAGTCACTATTACAGAGGATGTGTACTTTGTCTAGATACTTGCGTCAAAAGCTCACGTAAATTACCAAGTTTAGGCTTAGCTGTTGGAAGAAATTTAATTAATATCCATATCGAAATTGTGTTGTTTACTTGCAGTTATCTCTACGAAAATGACATTCATGTTATAAATGGACAACCTTTTATGTATACCAACTTAGCGAGCTTGTAAGTATGGTCATCCATTTATATATACCAACTTTGTGCGTTTGTAGTGTAGAGAACCTTAATAATTATGTATTCCAACTTAGTTTTTTGCTCAAAACCTCGAAAGAGGTCGTACCGTTAAGTATGGACAACCTTCCATGTGTATCAACTTATCGCGCTTGGAAGTATGATCAACCTTTAGCGTGCTTGTTAGTATGGACAACCTTTTATGTTGTTACGCTTATAGTAAGTATGGTCAACCTTTTATTTATACCAACTTAGCGCGCTTGTAAATATGGACAACCTTTCCCTTTCATGTATACCAACTTACCGCGCTTGTATGGATAACCTTTTCAGTATTAGTGCGCTTGTAAGTACGAGGTACCGTCCATGTATACAAACTTAGCGCGCTTCAAGTATTCAATGCTATTATAGGATACTTTGTAGCGGATCACTCTGGTTTTATGTAAAAATAATAGTGAAAGACTAGAAGTTATTGAAATATTCCTTTCCGATATGGATATTCGATTATTCAAGCACAGGTATTTTTTTTTTACTTTTTTCTACCATAAACTGATCTTACAAATACATTAAGACACACTACATACATACATACATAAAGGTATTTATATAGCGCCTTTAAAATTTATCAAGGCGCTGAACAAGGAGAGAAAGGATGGGGAAAAAAGAAACACAGTGGAACAAGAAAGAAGCTAACTGAAAAGGCACACTGCACGTAAGCAATTCTCTTTTTGTTTTAACTGCGCGTTCGCTGCCTACTATGTCTTTTTAAAACTCGACTCAATCCCTCGTTTAAGTGATGAATAATAATACTGTGTATTAAACTTAGAGTTTCTTTTTCACTGTAAAGTCATGTCCACACGTTCGGACTTAAGTCACTTATTACCGGTAAATAAGTGACTTATGTTCGACCGTGTGGACACGACTTTAGATATAAACCTTTCCATTACTACATCATAATAAACTCAAGTATCTCTTTTTTTTTTTCAAACAGGTTTCTGTATTACAACAATCTCACATCACTCGACCATGCTTATTTTGCCACGTATTACCGCACACTGAATAAACTGTAAGCAGAAAAAATGAAAATAATTTATCTGAATTTCATTGCAATTCATTTCTTTGTCATTAAATCGATAATCGATAGGTTAAAATATCAGAAAGTTCAGCTGTTGTGGCGATTGTTGATGATTTATAATACAATTTAACACAATTTTATGGTTCCAGGCCTGTTTGACAGTACTATTACCATATTCTTTTCAAGCAAAACGTTCAACAAAATATTGCCTATGTGTTTCATAGAAAGAATAATTGGAAGTGTTTCATAGAAAGAATAATTGGAAAAACTAAAATTTGGTTTGTTCATCAGGTTTTGTGCATTTCGAGCTATAATTGAACACGCACCAGTATCTGTCTTTTTATAATATTGCCCGGTATCTTGAAAACGGCAAAACCTACAAGTGGACATGGATAGCTAAAGTCAATGATCTTTATATTTCTAGATTTATTAACTATTAATGCTATTTTTATCTATTTACTTCAATTGTTTCCCCGTGTCTTTTCTAGTCACCTGTATTACAACGATATAGTGTCAATTTCTAATGACGCTTTCAATCTAATTGCACCGAATGCTAAAGTGTAAGTATTGACACACTTTTATCCTACCCGGTAAAGAGGATTCATTTATTGAAAAACATGCAAAATGTGTAGTTTTCTTCTCATTGTCTTTCCATTGTAAAAATATTATGTATTTAGCACGTAAATCTTTTTGTAGTTTTATCATTAAGATATCATCGCATGCTATAATGAAAGACAGAGATAAAAAAAAAAAAAAGACTAAATCGCGTCTGACATCAGGGGAAAGGCGCGCCGTGATTGGTTGCCGGCCTGCGCAGTACGGCATTTTCTATCTGCTAGTTGTCAGAATTTTAGACGTGAGCTAGTATTTTTTTTTTATCTCTGTCTTTCATTATACAGTCATGGACAAAAGTTTGGAATATTTTTTTTCATAGCCCTGTTTTAATTGCGAATTTCTTACCATCAATGACCCGACAGCTATGCAAAATGGATAACGGGTGTCTGGCAAGGTCTTAGGTACCATTCCATACCACACAATATATGTAATGTAGGACAATAGCTTCTTATATGCCTGACCAATGATCCATCGGGCATCCTTTTCGCAGTTATTTAAGCGATATGATTCATAAGGTCACATTGGCTTTTGCATTAAAGTGTGAAGAAACCAGCTTTACTTTGTTGCATCTGTCTGTTTTATACCATATTTCTGATCATGGGGTGCGAGTTGAGCGCAGATTTATACGCCCTCGTCCCTCGTCATTGACTTACGTAATCTCGGCTACAAACAGAAGGATATTGGTGCCGCTTTAGGAATTACATACGGTGCCGTTTCTAAAATTATGAAGAGACGTCTAGAGACCGGAACTACCACACCTAGACCAAGGTCAGGTCGGCCCCGAAAGACAACCGCCAGGGAAGACCGATCTCTCCTGAGGCTTTTGTCGCAATGGCCGCACGAAGCCTGCATCGCGGCTACGAATAGAATGGCTGAGATCCATAAACTCGCCTGTTACCATGGTTACCAGGAAACTTGTGAAAAATAGACTGGTTAGTGCAGCGCGCTTGCTTTGGTCACAGAGATATAGGAATTTGACAGTAGGCCACTGGCGTAATGTGATCTTCAGTGACGAGGCCCGGTTCCTCCTCTACAGACAAGATGGCCGATATTCAAGGTCCGAAGACAGGTTGGTCAAGCCCTGCTTGAGGATTATATCCTGCCTAGAGTCCAGGGAGATGGTGGTGGAATCACAGTATGGAGAGCATTTCACAGTGGATCGAAATCACACCTCTACATGCTAGAAGGACACATGAATATGAATACATGAATACCTGTATATTCTGGATACAGTTATGCTTCCGTTTGCAAGAAGAGACTTCGGGAACAATTCCGTGATCCAAGATGACAACACCACGGCGCACAGTGCCCAACGCGTGAAGGAATTCCTTGAAAATGAGAATGTAGAACACCTGGACTTGTCGGCTTTGAGCCCGGATATGAACCCTATAGAGAACTTATGGGCAGAAGTATCCCGCAGGTTAGGTAATATGGACAACCAACCAATCACCCTGAAGGAACTTAGATACGCCCTCATTGCTTGCTGGCGAGATATTCCACAAGGAACCTTGGAATACCTAGTCGAGGGAATGTCACGTCGCGTACATGACCTTGAACTGGCAAGGGGTGGACACACCAAATATTTAGTCCACACATTAGCTAAGAACTTTGGCAATGTAGAACTGCAACGTAGCATCTACATGTGTCGTCTACTTATTTATGTACCTGTACCATGTAAATATAATACTTTTGATATCTGTGGCCCCATGCATGAACCTAATATCCCACAATTCCACAATTCATAGACGTATAGAGTAACACTTATCTGTCTTTGCTAAAACACCAATAGCCTGGGTAACAAAACTTTTTCCTATAGAGGGCAGTATAATTTTTCTCACAGTGGTTCACTGAGTAAAAACTTCAAATTGAATATTCTCACTTAAGTGTCTGTGTGGGATATCAGGTTCATGCATGAGGCCACAGATATTATATGGAGGAAGTTTATCTAATTGTTTGTTTTGTTTGTTGCTTTTATAGGTATATCAGCGGTGGCAAGCTAAACAAAGTGCCGCATATTGGTCAAGATGACTTTGATATGTATGTAGAAGGAGTAGCCATTTTTAAAGACCATGCCAGCCATATGGATGGCTTCAAAATCCTACCGCCAGTCGACAGCCGGCGCCGTGAAAGAACCAGCAGTTGCACCTGGTTTCTATTGTTCAGAATAATAGGATGAGGTTAAACCGCCGGTTCTGCCAGATCGTCGGCGGTCGACCGGAGGTTGGGTTACGAAGTCATCCCGCTACGTGTTTGAAATTATGATTAATTATCGCATTGTTTCAATCCCAATTATAAAGTAGGCATTAAATGAACATAGGTTACCCTTCTCAAATCTTATTACTAGATACTTAAGTAGACGTGACAACACAAGTTTTGACCTGGGGTCATGACACAAATATGCTCATAGACTGAAGTATTCATTTATTTTGTTCAATTGCCTTGGGCCAGATTCCTCAAATCAGTCAAACTCCCTGTCTTGGCTGTGGGCTTCATTCCAGCACAGGTCCGTTATTCGTCCCCGACTATTTTTAAAAGCACATATCGGGGTTCGGACACATCACCTGTTGATAATGACTGTTTTGACTCTAAGTCCATAGCATGTAATAGGTGAATATAGAAATATTGTTTGTGACACAGCTCATGTAATTCAGAACAACCTTTTTTTTTATACCAAAACACCTCCAGTTTCTTTATCGAAGACACATTTAACACTACCTTCGAAGTTACCGACCTAGAAATGTTGAGGAATTTTGAACCATCTGGCTTCGACTGCTATCCTCCCAGTTCTGAATATGCACATAAATCAACCTGTATGCCATGTCGTAAAGGATATTATGGCGATGGGGTATCCAGCGGATGCAAAGTTTGTCCTCCAGGTAAATGTTACTTTGAGACCATATATAGGGGTGCAAGAAAGTTGTCCTTAAAGGAAAATAATATCAACAGTAAATCCCTGGTATATTTTGGCGCTATTCGAATACAAGGTTCATGAGGGTCGTATCATCAGCATAGCGGATGTTGTTTATATGCATGTCGCCCATCTTGATTTCGCTATTAATCATAAATTCGAGATGTATGTTGATTAAGCTTCCGGAGAGAGAAGGCCACCAACTACTACGTTAAAGCCATGTTATAAAATTTTCAAACAAAATAGATTAGCATTTCTTTGCCATAAAATGTTAGCTCTTACTGTCAGATATATCCCTTTTATTTTTGAGCCGAACAACTACGGCAAAGCAAAGAAAATTGGAATTTACTACCAGCGCACATGTCGCCAATACGTACCACTCCTTCGGTCATGTTGTGGTACGACCCTTTGTTGTGTATATCACCGTCCCGCACCCCGTGTACGTACTGTGTGTTATGAACATCGTGTATGCGTTCGACTAATAATTCCATCGTAATACTAGTAATAAAGCGCCGGATCCGGCGTTTTATTCAAAATCTCGGATTTTGACAAAACTACAGTACCTAGAGCTAGAGTCTTGATTTTTGCAGGGTATATTGGTTTAATAAAGTATATACAATTTAATCGTGTAAAAAAAGAATGTTAAAAATTCAGTGAGGGCGTTTTCCTCAGCAAATGTTATAATATGGCTTTAAACCATACGGTGATCTTGCCAGTAACCATAACCGAGCATTTGGTATGTTTGTAGTACATACTTCCATGAGGTTAAAAGCATAATCTTGTCTACTCCGATGGATCGTATACATTTCCACAGTGCTTCTCGTCAGATGGTATTAAATGCCACCTTGAAATTAACAAAATTGCCGAGCATCTTTGGTACCTTGGACACGTCGAAATCCACATTCCTATATTGAAGCAAAAATGGTGAAATATGGTGCAACAGACGTCAACATTTGGGGATGATTGTATGGAGCATCCACCATATAAAAATATTGGATGACTCACCCTTCCCTGGGATATACGCTTACGTTATGTCTCTTGACCATCTTGAAGAACACTTTCCCTGGGATGGCGGTTGGCTAGGTCTAGCTTGTCACCCTTTTTGAATACTGGTGTGATACGACACCGAGGATAAGAACTTTGCTCTAATCTTCAGGAATTTTACATTCTGACCAGGCTGTGTTTATGATTTTAAAACTGTTTCGTCAAGGTTTCAGCAGCCACTTTATTCCAACCACATGGTTTTTTTCATGGTCATGATGGACCACCTCTTTTGCGAGTTTAATCTTATGTATACTTCCTTGACGGGTATGACGCCTTTTATTAAACCCAAACAGGGTCCCCAACCACAAAGTGTTTTCAAACTCTACCGGGACTAAGAATTAAATGGAAATAATCAAAACTAATTGTAAGCATTCTTCAGCTAACACATATCTTTGTAAAACAAAAAAAAAAAATTAAGGTCAGTTATTTTCACACCTGTATATCTTACACAGACCCGTAACAGTAAAGGTACCTGAAGTCGGGTGCTAAATATATCTCATTTTGCTAGTGCCAAATACATTCTAAACCAATCATTAATCCTATTGTTGAAGAGGATTTTTAAAAGCTTGTACCTATGTCAGTATACTTCGACTATATTTATGAATACGTATTTATAAATACGCACGTGACCACCTCCTCGCTGCCATAACATCTTGCAGACAGTAAGTCTCGAAGTGACCTTCTACACAGCGGGTGGTCTTCCTGTACATTTGAATACATAATCTGAATTTTGAATTTGCATCTTCGTTGGGATTTGCGATCACTGTCTTTATTTCTTGACCGATTTCAACGAATGAGATTTTAAATCCGAACTAAAAGATGCAGCTATTGGCTGCTGGATTTAATTATGCCATACCTGTCTTTGTTTAGGATATACAAAGATGAAAGTAACTGGGTACCTTAATTCTTTTGTGGTCTATTTATGAGTTATGAGGTGATGAGGTCTTAAGAAAAACACAAACCATATCTTCAAACAGTTGTATTTAAATGGTAGGAGTCAAAGTTCAGCAGCTGAATGTAAGGAATGTATTAGAACGTCCTAGGTTTGTTGTTACTTTAAATTCGTTATCTCTTACGACGTATTGATGATTTAATGTTAATGTTTGTCATTTACAGGTGGATTTTTCCAAAATGAAACGGGTCAGATGTCAGCCTTTCATGGCGAAGTGAAGTGCAAGCACTGTAATGATGGGACCTATGTCACTGAACACAATTACCCTGGAAAGCACGCATCAGATTGTGAAGTATGTCCAACAGGAACATACAAAGATGGACATGCGGGATATCGTGCCTGCTATTGTCTCAATAATTACTTCAGACGAGACCGATTTGGAGCGTGTGAACCGTGTCCGACGAAGGGGATCAATTGTTCACAGGAGCATCAGCGTTTACTTCCCGGATTTTGGTGGACTTGGGATTGGGGTTGTAATAAATCTGAAACTGAGAGAAATATACGCATGTACGAAGGATTTGTAACAAATCTGAAGGTTTCCAATTTCTCATATCATTTCCAAACCACTAGATTTGCCGAAAAACTACCTAAAGCTTTCCCATGCCCTTTGGAGGGCTCATGTGCGAATGATCAAGGTGATGTCCAAGCTACTTGTGGTGTTGGCTATGATGGGTGGCTGTGTACAGAATGCTCCACTAATTACTACTCGTGGTTTCAGTACTGCTTTCAATGTCCGGAGTTGTGGAAATTCGTACTTGAAGTATCTGCAATACTTCTAGTTTTTAGCATGGTTCTAATACTAGCATTCTGGCACTATCGAAGAAGACAAGAACAAAATCGATCGCTCATTGATGTAATTTTTGCCAGATTTAAAATTGTCCTCGGTTTTTATCAAGTAAGTGGTGCCATCTTTTCTTCACTTCATGATGTTTCATGGCCTAGTCGCTTATCAGGTCTTGGAGACATTCTCCAAGTCCTTGAGCTGAACATCCTCCAATTGGTCGCAAAGCCTCACTGTTTTATACCGAAACTCAAATTCAACGCGTATGATGAATTCATAATTAGTATTTCTTTCATTATCCTTGTGCTGTTTTCTGCATTAATTGGATACTTTTGTATGTTGTGCTACTTGACATTTAAGCAAGTTGGACAGATCCATTTACGGCATCGAATGTTGGAATGTAAAAAGAAATGTTACATGTACATTTTATTGTTGCTGTTTATAACGTATCCCAGTATGTGCAATGTAACATTGTCACTGCTACCAACCGGATGCGACGACTTCTGTTTAGATGAAGAGGACATTTATTGCGTCCGGAAACTTCGTACAGATTACTCTATTGATTGCAGCACCAAAGAACACCACTTCTTTACTTGCGCTGCTTACATCGCTTTAACCTATGTCATTGGTTTCCCTATACTCCTTTTAGTGTTACTGTTTATTCATTCAAGAGGAAAGTACACTTCTGGTAAAGAAAATGCGATAAAAGTCAGCAGAAAGAATAACAAAGGAAGGAACTTCGTCGATCTTTCCCGGGAGCCTGATGACGACGACTGTTTAAATATCAATGGAGATATAGGCGACTTGGACGTATCCGAAGACGATGACCCATTGCTGGATATCAGTACGAGTAGACATACAGATCTATGTTCCAATAATGACGAACAATCATTTCCCCTCTGGTTGCGATTTTTGTGTGAGAATTATCGCGATGAATTTTGGTTTTGGGAAGTCTTAGAACTTTTGCGTAAAATATTACAGACAGCTTTGGTGGTCTTGTATGGTTCAGACGATCCTTGGTATCTGACTGTCACCATTGCTATCTCAGTGGCATTTTTGACCAGTCATGCGTATTTTAAACCCATGAAAGACAATTTTGAGCATCGGTTACAAATGTCATCATTGGCAGCCGTTTTCCTGAATCTTTTGGTTGCCATGGCTTTGATGATGCCGAATGAACAACAGTCATCACCAGTTGAAGCAATGGCGACTACCATCCTTCTGATTTTGCTCAACGTTGTTGTGGTCGTCTTAGTTGCAGGTATGGTTTCTTTTTTAATTACTTACATCCATACAACAGACGTATTTTTATGAAAGCAAAACTATAAAGCGTGTTCCACATTTAATTACATTTTATCTGGGGATCAACATAACAATATGCTTTGATTTCATATGATATCTCTATAAATAGTTACATCGTATTGGTTATGAAGTAATTAAATAAAGTGATAGAAATCACTATTATCTAGGCATACGAGCTCTGCGAGCGTGTACCGTATTTGTATTTCGTTACCGGTATTTCATATAACCCAAACATACGTCTATTTTGCTAGTTTAGCCCTTGGTACGTAAACACGACAGGAGCATAATTCAATTTGTTCTAACAAGTTCATACTAGTGTGTTGTAACTAACAAGGACGAAAGGATTAGAATCGATTTTGATTGCATCAACGTTGTAGATCGTTTTGTTAGCTCAGCTTTTAAAGCCCTAATATAGTTTACATTTGACACAAAATTCGTTCTGTCTTTCTTTCAGTCAACATCATCGTGCGAGTTTTGAAGTCAGTTCGGCGTTCCAAAAAGAAATCCAATTCAATTGTTGAAGGAACATTGGAGTGTTTATCTATTACTGCAGCATTATTTGGCTATATGGCGACTATATTTAGCCATAGACCCGATGCAAGAGTGTCGGAAGGAGACCAAGGTCAACGTATGGACGACAACAACAACAGCGATAGGAAAGAGGCTGTAGGGACGCACCATTAGATACCAAGGGGGGCTCGGTAGTTTTTGAAAAAAAATTTTGTCGCGCCATCTGAGCAAAAAAAAAATTTGCTCCACTTCAGACTAAAAAAAAAAAATTTGATCCACCTCGGACCAGAAAAAAAAAGATTTGATGTCAAGGGTGAAAAAAAATTTGTCACAGAATAGTGAAGAAAAATTAACCTCATATAGCTTTTATATTGCCAATTTTTTTCGCGCTTCGCGCGAATTTGACCCTTTTTTCATCAAGAATATATTTTAGCTTCAAACTGGTACGTATTTTGTGCGCATTTGTTTATGAAAAGTTATTATGTGAGCCGGGTCTGCATGAGTGAAAACACTTGATTCACCAAATTCCACCCCATTGTCAAAATTATTATAGAAATCTGTGCCACATGACTGCTTGAGAGCATAGGCGTAGATCCCGGGGGGATAAATCCCCCAATATTTGCTAGGGGTGGTCCATCATACAATCATCCCCAAAGTTGACGCCTGTATGTGGGTTTCTGACAAAATTAACCTAAAACAACCAATTTTGCGCGCTTCGCGCATTTATTCCATATTTCACCAGTTAAGCTTTAATATGCCAAAATATTTCGCGCCAGAAGAGGTTCATTATACTTCAAGAAAATTTTACACATAAAAAAATATTTTGTGGCACTCGAAATTTAGTTGCTACAAAACGTAAAAATGATTAAAAATATGGACAAATTTTTACAACTCGACAAACAAATTGTTGAAAATTAAATAGGACTTTACGATTGCAAAAAAAAAAAAATTTGCCTCTCCGAGGTGTTGAAAAAAAAAATTTTGCTTCATCCAGGGGCTAAAAAAAAAATTTTTGCTTCACCGAGGTGCTAAAAAAAAAAAATTTGTCACGACCCCAACTACCCAGCCCCCCCCTTGATATCAAATGGTGCGTCCCTAAATTTACCGTAGACAAGAAATGTTGAAAACCTGATTACTCCATCAAACGCCTGTATATTACAATTCAAAATCTAACCAGTGGTCTGAGATTTCTTCAATCCTAGCAGAGTCATACCATAGGAAATTTTGCGTTTGATCAAATCTGGTTGGATCGAAAACTTGGGCCACTAATTTTAATTTAACTTATTATTTCAAGGTCAAATTAATTTGCACTCGCATTTTACAGGTGATAACCTCCGTGCATGCAACCATAGTGCACGAAAATGTCCATACTCATGGTTCATTTACCCAATTCTGGGAATCGAACCCAGGACTGCATGCACCAATGGCGAGTACCCCATCCATTTTGACCTTTGACCTAACCATTTTTCGTCATTTCTAGATGAGTTAACTCTTGTCTTACTGAGCCACTTTTGGTAGCACAACCTACAAAGAGGGGGTTGTTGCTCCCCTCCCCCATAATTTCCTATTATAAATGTCATATACCATAATATTTGGTATTGTAATGTCTTTTTTAACTTATCTTCCACAGAGCTAAAAGGCTCTGTCATTTGTTGCATCAAGTCATCTTTTTTTTTCTCTCTTTTCTTTAAGCATGTATACAAAGAAAATATATGACAATACAAAATAAGAATGCACATTAATTGAAATTAGCACATGAACCACAAAACATCCCATTACAAATTGACATTATTATGGGACTTCTCTATCCAGTGATACCAATACAAACATTCCCATTTAATATTGATATGATGTCATAATGTGAGCGCGCCCTCTCAAAATTGGAAAATACTGTCTATGTACATTTGTATAGGCAAATTTGCTTCCTTTTCTACGAACATGCAACGGTTTTCACCCGATGGATGGATCTACAATTAGCTTAAGTCGTTTGGACGTAAACACACCAGCGGTTTTTTAAAACCTTATGCAGTTCGTAGAGCTGCTCTTGTTTTTCATGTTGTTCCTGATAAAATAATATATCTTGACAAGCTGATATATTCTGATGTCGACTTGGTCATATCATTTATTTCACCATGTCGGGACTTTCTGATATTGTCAATGAGATAAATGATATGACCATATCGATATCATACTGATAATATTTGTCAAGATATGTATTACCTCGCTTAATAAGTCGTCAATTAGGATGACACTTACACGCTTCCGTAATTTTATAGCTGTCAAAATACATGTAGATGACTATTTATATCTTTTAAGCCCGTAAGTCAAAATCGGGGAAAACGCAATTACAGAAGGAATTTTACTGCTTCAAAATTGACGAAGTAATAATAACAAGTTCTATTGTTAACAATCTAAATGTCAGTTTGAAAAAAGCAATATAGGTCTGACAAAAACATAACAAAGGTCTATTTTTGGCACCAAATACTTTCGAACTGAAAAGTCTCCAGCATGAATAAATATTGGCCTGTTTAATAGAATGGATTAATAATGGAATTTTAGAGCGCCTTTGAATCACCTTTGTGAGGCTCCATAACATCTTATGCAAATAATATTATTCCTTTCATATCTGATATACTGTGAATAAATATTGTATAAATTAGTTTGAGTATAAATAAAGGAAGAAGCTTACGCTTCATACAATGGAACATAGCAACACTCAAACATTGCAAACTAGTGCATGAGATCAAATCAATGGTGCTTAACCGCAATTCTTAGCATATCAATATACAGAGGAAAGAAGAACTACGCGCACACTAGCATATTTTAACAGGATATTACAATGGAGTGAGTGGACTTGAACCCCAGACCTTCGCTGGTGTGTTATGTACTGCTTTTACTCTATACCCTGGCTACTGTTTATCCATAAGTACCAGACTTGAGATCTCATCTGTTTATCAGGAACAGCCTGTGTAGCTCAGTGGTTAGAGCATCGGACACTCTATCCGAAGGTTTGGAGTTCAATTCCATGAAAAAGGGAGGTATGTCCGGAGCTCTTCTCTGGATATCTGCCTATGCATGTTATATTTTCAATTATCGTTATGAATTCGGCAGAGTGACGAATCGAGAATTTTGAGCAAATTGAGTTTTTGTATGCTTATGATTATGTTTCAGGTTATCTTTTATTTCCACCAAAAATTAATGGTAAATCTTACTCACCGACGTAGTTATTGAAATTTTGATTTGGACGAATCGCGCCTAAGTGCGATAAATGAATTCGGCAGAGAGACGAATCGTATACTTAGCTGTACAAATCATGTTGATCTATAGTATTGTATAGCGGGAAACCCCGAATTTTCTATATTACATGTCCTATACTAATATATTTGATACCAAGGTATAGCTGTAGGTATCGTCTATCCAGTGATACCAAAATAAGTACAAACATTCCCCACATTATATTGCTGTGGTTTAATAATGTGAGTACGAGCCCGTGAAATTGGAAAATCCCGGAAAATCATACGCAAAATATAGGCCAATATTGTTATTTTTGCTTTCAAAAATCCTCGAGTTTTTGCTAAATACTATACAGGGATGACTATTTATAACGTATATAGCAAGTTAAGCCTACATAGCCTCAGGACAACCAGTAATTTCTACACAAAAGCCTCAAATCAAAAAATGCGTGCTATGGTTTACACGTAGTTGAATGCGTATTCGACCTCTCTCTGCGCAGTGGTAGCGACATTTTGGATACAGCATAAAGCCGAATAGCTGTTTTGAGGGATATATTGATTATTTCAGAACATGCAAGTATTACCAATAATTCGTGCACATTCACTTCTATAATATAGGAGAAGTGAATTTCAAATGAGTGCTCACGAATGTTCAAAATTTTTAGAAGGACCAATGGAATAGTCAGAACAGCAATTGTGCGTATTCGGCACTCTGCCGTGTTCATAACGATATGTATGTTAAATGTGCTAGTGGGCAATGCGTGGTTCATATTTCCCCTCTAATTTGAATAGTTCGTCGGAGTACAATATAAGGGCCGTAATCAAATGGGTGTTGTAGAAGATAGTTAGTATGGATATCTCGCAATGATTTTCTCCCATCTACTTCGAAAACCTGCCTCCATTAACAACATTTGAAGTCTTCCTGGCCTTTTATTATTAATTGCAAGCAGTATTGATGCAGAATGACATGCCTATTATAATAGGCCTATTTTTTTTCTCTGAATATTGTGTATATTATAATGCAAAAACAGATGGAGGAGGCGATGCTGAAAGCAAAATTGTCTGACGATCGTTGTATCCTCCCATGACAGGCTGTAACGAAATAAAGTTCAACAATAATATTTAAAAATATTATGTCACGTGCTTGTCGTTCAGAGATGTTATGTGTAAACTAGGCGTACAACCACTTGAGCCACTTGGACTAAACAATGCCAAAAGTGACTGAACGGAATTGAACCATGAATCGGTTGGTTGGGCGCTCTGAAGGGTAGTATAATTATAATGTATTATTTATTTTAATTATGTGAAAAGAAATAAAAACACAAGAAAATCCTTTTCCCTTTTTTTGTGATCTCGGATGTATAGTACACAGCATAAAGGTCAATTTTACGCGGTACAAACTTGATATGGAAGAAAGTGGCATTGGTCATTTTTTACATGATTTAAATAATCGGGCATAACTTTTGAACCAGGCCGGAAAAAAAATCTAACAAAGTGGAATAATTTGGATTTATCAAAGGGAAGATAAAATGCACAACCTAAAAACCTTGACACGGCTTTCCTCCCAAGATAGCAACACTTGGATCATCTAACCCATCGGATCGTAAGTTTTCACCGCTGAAATTGTTTTGTAATAGTCCCACGGATTTAAAAGACCTTGCAGTATAATGGTTTTTGTGTGTCAAAAACCTTAATAAATGCCACGTTGTTGACTTTATAACGTTAAACGTATACGATATTGAAGGAGGGGTTTTGACAAATTGATGAAGTTAAGTGACTTTTCGTCGTCATTTTGTATTATATTCCCAAGCTACCAACATCTCAATGAAAAAATAGTCCAATATGAAGTCAAATTAGCTATTTTACTATAAATGAACACCGCAGTTCGGTATACACCCGGGGGTATACAGCGCAATGTAACTACTCTGCCCTTTTCCCGCTAACTGTTGCAATCAAATAAAATAATTATATAAGGACCAAGTTTTCTCTTAATATAAACTGAATCGAAATCTTAGTGAGGAAAGAATGATATCACAATTTTCGTGTCACTGAATTAAAATGCACTTTTGGCCGCTTACGACTTTGGGTTGCTATGAACATAACACGTATGTCAACAATAGATTTGTATGATCCGAATTCTGGTTCAGATGTCCAGAAGATAGTAGATATTTATCATCTTCTATCTGAATGGGGAGACACCCGAGCCACAGTATCTCGATCTACCACTTGAAAGGAAGCAATTAGTGAAATCATTTTGTAATAAGTAACTATAAGCATACGGTGTAGACAATTTTTAATATGATTAATGAAAATACTCGAATCCGTACGTGAGTTCAACTTCTTACTTTCGTCAAGTAAAACCGAAACAGATACAGTTTGTAATTTCCGACAAGACTCTTCCTGATAAACGGGGAAGAATGATCGGTTTAAAAAAAACCAACAATGACCTGTTCAAATAACACAGATTTGATTTTTTTTTAAATTTTAAAAGGAAAAAACAGGAGAAAGCAGTGATTTTCTCCTCAGAAATAACAAATGTTTAGGTAAATTTTGAAGTATATAAATTAATGTTCTGTCAAATTTATATTCAAGGAACCACGATGTACAGATATACAAATACGACATTTGTTTTTGCATATTTCAACAAATTTTAATATCAAAATACTATTATTTCGTGTTTGAATATTCAAGAAGAAAATAGATACACAGCGAGTAAGACGGACGAATGTATGAAATTATCAGGGTTCAATTTTGTAATGTATATTTACATATCACAAGTATACAAGACACTGTGCACATTGTTGGTGTTGCTGATTTATATATATTCTATTGTGTACGCATTTCATGTTTCTTTTTGTATATATAGCCAAATTTTATGAAAATATGATATCAAATTTCAAATTATACCAACTGAGCCTTTTTCTTTTATATCTTTTAATTGAAAATGAATATCAACTTCATGTACGGTAATTATATTTCTAAACAAATTGTATAAGTCAACCACTGTGCAAAGTGAAGCTTAGACAAATTGGGGCACAAGTATTATGGGGGTAGCAAATGTGATGCTTCTTGAACTGATTTGCTACTACTATTCACAATGCTACAATGTAGAATGTTTGGGTACAAAGCAATAGCTCACCTTGTTTATCGAATTGTCTCTTTTTATTCATTTTAGAATCTGTGCTGTTATAAATATTTTTAGGTATTACTTTTTGTGATTGTCAACATCTTATCAACCTACATTTATCATTACCGCGTCATCATGTTATATTTTCATCATTTTGTTTCATGACTCTTCCACATGAACACACACCTAACAATCTGATCAAGCAAAGCGGAAATTACATTCGAAAAACAGGAACTAATGAGGTAACATTTACTATTTATTGTTATTATTGTAATTATCAGTAGCCTACATGTAGGCTACGTCATTATTAAAGAATGGATTTGTTTTCAGAAATAGTAATTTGTTTATTGTATTCCTTTCATCAAGCAATATTTTAGGCTTGGTTCATTTATCAACAGCATGCTTACTAAATTTATACTATCATGACTATAAACATCATAATAGAACATTGTAAGCATGATAATTGAACATTACTTATGCAAGAATAGTCGGTAAAGGCGTTTTATTTTCCGTGAGAGAAAACATACCAGCAGTGGGCATGGGGATAACGTATCACATAATAATCACCTGATAATGAGTTTCTAAAGGTTCTGTATATCTGTTCATTTAATATATACGCGTCTTAAACGAGCAAAGACTTTGTGACAATCCTCTCTGAATCTACGATTAACAAATGAATATATGAATGGATTTACAGCGTGGTTTATCAACACTAAATAATGAGGGACTATCAGTAAAGCTTGCCAAGCTGGATTTCTCTTTTGTAGCTCCTCGTATGTTGAGTCCGGAACAAACCTAAGCACTATTCCCGGGATCCAAGATACGAAATATACTGCCGTGGTCAAAAACATCATCTTCGTAGTTCTGTTCTGAGCTGTAGGACCTGGTTTACTTTTCTTGGCTCTACTTTCATGAGTTTGCTGTACAGCACGAGCCACAGGTGGTAGAAGTTCCTGCGAAGAGCTTCCTCTCTGTAAGCCATCTGGATGGTTAGAGACGGTACCGCAACTGTTGCTGGATGAATCTCCTCCAGGAACGACACTGGCATCAGATACAGCAGATGTACATGAAGGGCTTATGACGGATAGATTACCCGTTGCTTGTCTATTCGAAGTAGATGTCCATGACGCTTGGATTTTAGCTTGACGTCTAACGACTCGATATATCAGTACATAAAGTACGATAATAATACCTAAGGATGAGATGAAGGAAATACTGAAAAGCATTACCTGAAATTGTAGAGCCCATGATTTTGATTCAGTTATACCACACGTTTTACTGCTTTGGCCTGGGTTCTCAACAAGCCCGAATGTTGTAAAAGATACTCCGCTTATCAGAATAGCGATAAAGATACAACCAGAGACAATGATCATTGCTTTAAAAGTAGTTAACTTACGCTTTGTACAAACGGCCAAGTATCTATCACAAGCAATACTTGTAGTTAGAAATATCGAACTAAACATAGCAATATAGCTGCTTGTCAACGTTATTTGACAAAGAATATCGTGCTTCCAATTGAAAATGGCGATTGGGCGTACACTGGAAATGAAAAGATCGGCAAAGGCAAGTCCAATGATGAAGATGTGACTGCTTAATTTAGGTCTTTTACCACCATATACCAGTAAGATGATGATGTTACCAGGTACTCCTATGATGAAAATCAAAATGTTGAAAACAAGGAGTGTATAGTAGGCAGCATTCATTGTGAATAGTTTTCAAATAGTTTAAAAGTCTGACGGCAATATCCGGATGTAAATATGGTAACGACGTCGATGATAGAATAACTAGAGCTTTAAAAGCATTTTCCAATTGCATTTCCTTCAAAGAAAAACGCAGTTTCCACTATATGCTACGGTCGTGCCATTTCAATCAGAAAATAGCCTTCCACCTTGTTGAATTCACGGGTTGAATTAAGTTAATGTAAGCGCACAATTAAATGTAACACTGACTAGAAATCGACGCTACTGGCATATTATGGGATATGCATCGAGACACATCCAATTGGCTAGAAATGTTTAGTAGTGATGTAACTCAGCGAGACCGTACCGATATTAATAACTTTGATACATTGGCGCTGTTTCCTTTCGCATATACAAGTGTGAACCCATTGCTGCTTCTGTTGTATAATAGTAATGGTTAGTATTTGCGAGAATGTTTGATGGTGACCTAGACTAGTGTTCTTCACTTTATGCCTAAACAAACTCGGTTTTTTTTTTGTCTTAGTGATAATTTGCTCTCCACTAAACCAAAGCATATAAGAAATGCAATTATTAGTAAAATGTATGCCCGAGGACTCAAGTTTGACAATGATGGCCATTTTCTATGGAATAAAACCCCGTGTTTTTGGTTGCTGCTTGATTATTGATGAAATTGATTACGATTAAATGTGATTTCTATCCCGGGATTTCTATAGAACATTGGTGTGATCGTAACAACCTTAGAGACGACTTAATGAAAACGAATAATAGAATTTCGTGCTTATAACACGTTTTTGTTTTAAATCTAAGATCTATGTTGCAGTTGACGTGGAACAAATTGGATTTATCATAGAGAAGATAAAATGCACATCCTAGCGAGACAATAATGACCTTGAGACGGCTTTCCTAAGATAGTAACACCTGCATCTGGACCATTTTAACCCATCGGACCATCGGTTTTTTTTTCATTATTGAAATGGTTTTGTAACAGCGGATTTAAAAGACTTTGCAGTGTGTGTCAAAAACGTTGTCGACTTTATACCGTATTCGCTACTTGCACGGTTCCGCCATTATGCACTATGTGCGGGGAGAGCCTCGAACTGGCAGCATACATGAAAGGAAGAATTGTGTAACCTTACACAGAACGTTATGACTAGTTCAATTCCCATTCATGTATGATGCCAGTTCGAGGCTCTCCCCGCACATAGTGCATAATGGCGGAACCGTGCAAGTAGCGAATACGATGTGGAAGGAGGGGTTTTAACTAATTCGTGAAGTTAAAGGTAGGTGATCAGATTTTTTCATATTGTGTTTTGTATCTCGCATTGAGGCCTGTACCAAAATAATCCAATTCCCAAGTTTTTAGGTAAATTGCACTAGCCGTTTTGATATTAGAAGTAAAAACGTGTTTCAGTATACAGCCCATAGAACGGTATGTGTGGTATACCACAATTGGAGATGAGGCTATTACTTTTTCGTTAATAACATCTAAATGGAATATATTTTAGGCCTACAATTTCACCTTGATTATGAGAAAAATATGAGCTTTCTTCTGGTGACAAAATCTCTATTTTGATATGAAAAAGTAGGGGGATGAGGCTGTCGATCAGGACACCCATCTTCAAGTAACTTTTCGTCGTCATTTTGTATTATATTACCAAGCTACCAGCCTCTAAATGAAAAAATTATTATCGAATATGAAGTTAAATTAGCTATTTGACTATATACATTTGAACACCGCAGTTCAGTATACAATGCAGTATATATTTTAGCTCTACATATCAGTTCAAATCTTTAAATACTTAAATACGTAATTCGTCAAGCCCGTTGATATTAATATTAGAGTAACTACACTGCCTTTTTCGCGCCAAGTATCCAAGTCAAATATAAATATATAAGGAACAAAATGTTTTCTCATGATATCAACTGAATCGAAATCTTAGTGAGGAAAGAATCGTAAACATCACAATTTTCGTGTCATTGAATTAAAAATGCACTTTTTGGCCTCTTACGGGTTATCGGGTTGCTGTGAACATAACACGTGTGTCAACAACAAATTCGTATGACACAAATTCTGGTTCAGATGGCTAGAAGATGATAGATATTAATCATCTTCTATCTGAATGGGGAAACACCCGAACCACGGTATCTCGATCTAGCACTTGAAAAGAAGCAATTAGTGAAATCATTTTGTAATAAGTAACTATAAGCATACGGCGTAGGCAATTTTTAATATGATTAATGAAAATACTCGAATCTGTACGTGAGTTCAACTCCTTACTTTCATCAAGTAAAACCGAAACAGATACAGTTTGTAATTTCCGGCAAGAATCTTTCTGATAAACGGGGAAGAATGATCAGCTAAGAAAAAAACAAAGACCTGTTCAAGAAAAACAGATTTGATTTTTACAAAAATTTAAAAAAAGGAAAAGGCAGGAAAAAGCAGTGATATTTTCCTCGGAAATAACAAATATTAAGGTAAGTTTTGAAGTATATAAATGAATGTATTGTTAAATTTATATTTAAGGAACCACGATGTACAGATTTTTGCACATTTCAACAAATTGTAATATCAAAATACTATACTATAATTACGTGTTTGAATATAAATACTATTATTACGTGTTAATATAATAACAAGTAAGACGGACGAATGTATGAAATATCAGGGTTCAATTTTATAGTGTATATTTACATATAACAAGTAGACACTGTGCACATTGTTGGTGTTGCTGATTTATTTATATTCTATTGTGTATGTATTTCTTGTTTCTTTTTATATATAACAACGTTTTATGAAAATATATCAACTTTCAGATTATACCAACTGAGTCCTTTTCTTTTATATCTTTTAATTGAAACTGAATATCAATTTCATATACGGTAATTATATTTCTAAGCAAATTGTATAAGTCAACTAATAGCATCAAGTTGGGCAAAGTGGAGCTTAGACAAATTGGGGCACAAACAAGTATTATGGAGTTAGCAAATGTGATGCTTCTTGAACTGATTTGCTACTACTATCCACAATGCTACAATGTAGAATGATTGAGTACAAAGCAATAGCTCACCTTGTTTATCGAATTGTCTCTTTTTATTCATTTTAGAATATGTGCTGTTATAAATACTTTTAGATATTACTTTTTGTGATTGTCAACATCTGATCAACCTATACATTTATCATTACCGCGTCATCATGTTATATTTTCATCATTTTGTTTCATGACTCTTCCACATGAACACACACCTAACAATCTGATCAAGCAAAGCGGAAATTACATTCGAAAAACAGGAACTAATGAGTTAACATTTACTATTTATTGTTATTAATGTAATTATCAGTAGCCTAAATGTAGGCTATGTCAATATTATAAATTCGTAATTATTACAAAATGGATTTGTTTTCAGAAATAGCAAATTTGTTTTATTGTATTCCTTTCATCAAGCAATTTTTTAGGCTTGGTTCATTTATCAACGGCATGCTTACTAAATTTATACTAGAAGCATCATAATAGAACATTGTAAGCATGATAATTGAACATTACTTATGCAAGAATAGTCGGTAAAGGCGTTTTATTTTCCACGAGAGACAACATACCAACAGTGGGCAGGCATGGGAATAAAGTATCACATATTAATCACCTGATGATAAGTTTCTAAAGGTTCTGTATATCTGTTCATTTAATATATACGCGTCTTAAACGAGCAAAGACTTTGTGACAATCCTCTCTGAATCTACGATTAACAAATGAATATATGAATGGATTTACAGCGTGGTTTATCAACACTAAATAATGAGGGACTATCAGTAAAGCTTGCCAAGCTGGATTTCTCTTTTGTAGCTCCTCATATGTTGAGTCCGGAACAAACCTAAGCACTATTCCCGGGATCCAAGATACGAAATATACTGCCGTGGTCAAAAACATCATCTTCGTAGTTCTGTTCTGAGCTTTAGGACCTGGTTTACTTTTCTTGGCTCTACTTTCATGACTTTGCTGTACAGCACGAGCCACAGGTGGTAGAAGTTCCTGTGAAGAGCTTCCTCTCTGTAAGCCATCTGGATAGTTAGAGACGGTGCCGCAACTGTTGCTGGATGAATCTCTTCCAGGAACGACACTGGCATCAGATACAGCAGATGTACATGAAGGGCTTATGACGGATAGATTACCCGTTGCTTGTCTATTCGAAGTAGATGTCCATGACGCTTGGATTTTAGCTTGACGTCTTACGACTCGATATATCAGTACATAAAGTACGATAATAATACCTAAGGATGAGATGAAGGAAATACTGAAAAGCATTACCTGAAATTGTAGAGCCCATGATTTTGATTCAGTTATACCACACGTTTTACTGCTTTGGCCTGGGTTCTCAACAAGCCCGAATGTTGTAAAAGATACTCCGCTTATCAGAATAGCGATAAAGATACAACCAGAGACAATGATCATTGCTTTAAAAGTAGTTAACTTACGCTTTGTACAAACGGCCAAGTATCTATCACAAGCAATACTTGTAGTTAGAAATATCGAACTAAACATAGCAATATAGCTGCTTGTCAACGTTATTTGACAAAGAATATCGTGCTTCCAATTGAAAATGGCGATTGGGCGTACACTGGAAATGAAAAGATCGGCAAAGGCAAGTCCAATGATGAAGATATGACTGCTTAATTTAGGTCTTTTACCACCATATACCAGTAAGATGATGATGTTACCAGGTACTCCTATGATGAAAATCAAAATGTTGAAAACAAGGAGTGTATAGTAGGCAGCATTCATTGTGAATAGTTTTCAAATAGTTTAAAGTCTGACGGCAATATCCGGATGTAAATATGGTAACGACGTCGATGATAGAATAACTAGAGCTTTAAAAGCATTTTCCAATTGCATTTCCTTCAAAGAAAAACGCAGTTTCCACTATATGCTACGGTCGTGCCATTTCAATCAGAACATAGCCTTCCACCTTGTTGAATTCCCGGATTGAATTAAGTTAATGTAAGCGCACAATTAAATGTAACACTGACTAGAAATCGGCGCTTCTGGCATATTATGGGATATGCATCGAGACACATCCAATTGGCTAGAAATGTTTAGTGATGTAACTCGGCGAGACTGTACCGACGTTGATAACTTTGCGCTGCTACATTGGCGCTCTTTGCTTACGCATTTACACAGGGTGGACAAAATAACAGAATATTCCCATAATTTTCCTGGTGACCGTTAACTTCATTATCCATCCGCGAGTAGTTGTCGCAATAATTTGAGTGTTACATTTTCTAACTTCTGTTTTATAATGTAATAGTAATGGTTAGTATTTGCGAGAATGTTTGATGGTGATGGTGACCTAGTGTTCTTCACTTTATGCGGAGACAAAATCAATCCACATGTCGTTGGTTTTCTTTGTCTTGGTGATAATATGCTCTCCACTGTTATCAATAAACCAAAGCATATAATTCAATTAACTAATATACTTGAGAATGAAATGCAATTATTAATAAAATATTTGCCCTGTGACTCAAATTTGATAATGACGGTCATTTTCTATAGAATAAAAATCCACGTTTTTAGTTCCAGCTTGATTATTGATGGAATTGATCATGGTTAAATGTAATTTAGATAGAACATTGGCGTGGACGAGACGACCGGGGAGACGACTTGATGAAAACGAATAGAATTTCGTGCTTATTACAAATTCGCATCGCCATCCAATAGTGAACTCAGCTCTGTTTGAGTTGCAATCGCAGAATTAGCATTACAAAAGCGGTAACTTGTCGCGGCCATACTCGCTTTCATATGGCTGAGCTATCACCAAGTGATCATGTGTTCGCTTCTTATCCCCAGTTGCGTAGCCAGGATTTTAGTGTAAGAGGGCAAATCCAAATTTCTGTCCCCATTATTGTTTGGCCCATTTTTGGTATAGAGATCACGTGTTACTCGCACACGTAGTACATGTATATTCAATATATACATCACACTATTTTGATGCGATATTTGAGGAAAATCAATTGTTTTTGGTGATTATGATCAATTTTGACAAAATGAGTTTATTTACAACCGGCAAACCTTTTACTGTGATACAGTTCTGCAGAATAGAATCTTGGAAATAAATCTAATACTGGAACTACTTCTTCGCAACTTTGCGACATTGCGTCTGAAATAGAACCACCAGACTTCATCAGGCATCATCAGCATTATACGTTCGGGTATCGTCTTCATGGTTTTCGTGGCCCGATTCTATTGCACATGTAAATAAGCTACAATCCAGGAAAAAAGGTTGGCGCACTTGGCCTGTCTTTTGGTATATCTCTGTTCCCGCTCCCCAATTCAATGTTGGACCACCAAGCCATGATGTCAACAAGACCTTCCAACATTGAAAGATGGGGAGTGGGGAGGGGGAGATGTAGGGGGGTCTGTACTTTACATACTAGTATATTGTTTCACTTGCCTATCCAATTTTGATAGGGCACGCATTTCAATTGTTTGGTACAAGTTAGCCATAAGCCATCGAGACGATACCTAGCCGTCTATCACGTAACCAGTCCACCGGGTCAATTGCCTGATGAAGTATGATCAATTGATCATTGCTTCCAGACACAACATAGCAACTTGGTTGCAAAAAGTAAGTTCCAGTATTTAGATCTATTTCCCAAATTCTCTTTACAACTACTGGATGACTAAGAACATTCGCTCATTGGTTCTTTAGAAAATTAAAACCGGCGGTTGCTGTATTATCAAAAGTCCAAGCTTTGAATTTATATTTTGTTGATAAAAATATACTGACATTTACACGATTTGTCCATTTGAAGGTTTTGTAGCAGATTACATCACTCGACTGAGCTTTCGATCCTCGCACAAAAATGGAGTACTTAATAATTCCCGAAATTCGAAGAGTGCTGATAATAAAACATATGCAATAAAACCCATAAACTAATTATTGACAAAAGAAACTTTTTTTTCTCTTCCCAAATCGTGTCTAATATACAGAAACCTTGGTAACCGTGAGGCAGAAATCATATTATGTAATAACAGCTTTCCCTGATGTAAATAAGATTTGATTTTGTGAACCATCCGGTCTAATAATTCAATATGGAAACTAAACATTCTTGTATGGAGTATTGTCCGTTTACTCGTCGAAAAGTATATTGTAAGTTATGAATAACAATATTATGTAGATTTGTGTCAGCTTTTATAAATAGATATATACAATGTGTCGTTATGAAGCTAATGTAATTAGACATATTTTGCCCCGTTTTAGACAAATACATCTTCGTATCACCGCAAGCGGTATCACGGTATCGAAAACACGACGAATGAGCCGTAAATTCCTCCCCGATCATTTTTGTTTTATTTCGTGTTTAGAAAATATATATCAAAAAAATGGTATATAATTTGACTTCAAACGATATCCAGAAGCGGGGTTATGGTTTGTTGACCTTTGCTCCTTCAACAAAATGGCACCTTTTTCGTTTGTACATGTGTCTCTTTTTCCACATTGCTGGCAATAAATATCAAACAGTCATAATTGGCGGTCCTTTCAAATCATCCCCAAGTCAACGAGGTTCAGGAATGCCCTCTCATTGTTAAATGTTGGTTATACATACCTAGACAAAATACAATGCTTTGTAACCCACCACTTGAACAGGATTTAGCCAAAGCAAACAAAAACCAGAGCTATTAGGAATTCTATAGACATCTATAAGGTAGAAGCTTATTGTCCTCTTCAACAATAGGATTATTGATTGGTTTAAAAGCTGTTTGACTATCTAAATGAGATACATGTCGAACCAACTTGAGGTACCGATGAATACGACCTTCATGCACATTTTACACTGTAACTCAGAATACAATATTGGCATTTTAGATGACAACTAATAAGAGGAGTCCTAACAATATGATGTAGTGTGTTTTTGCAAACACATACGTGATGTATTTATTAAAACTATACTACGTTAATTTAGCATTAATTTTGTTCAAAAATGTGATTCAAATAAAGAATTGATTACCTAAATGTGTACTATGAAATCCGACGGTCATGTTTGATATGATATAACGGCCGATATAAATGTAAAATAATATTTATTCTAAAAAAAACAATGTCATTATATTTAAGCTGGTATTGGCGCAAAATAAATTTAATGCGATTTTATTTGCGATGGGCGCCATCGTGCATGTATGGTGATTATAATGTCTTCCTATTTTTCCACTTTAGTTTGTCTTGCTTAAATCAGCTCGGGCCTTTGACCAGGGGCGTCGCTAGACCAATATGATTCGGGGGTGTACAGCATGTTTTGCCGACGGAAATATTTTGAGAATTGTAGACCCAAAATAGGTCTATTACGTAACAACAGCACAATTTCGTAACACATTAATCATTTATGACTCTTGCAATTTGCCGACAATCACATAGCTTTGACTATCAATTTGTCGACATTCATATCGTTTTGACAAAAACAGTCAATTTTTGCCGACAACATTCAGTATTGGGGGGTGTGTCACACACCCCGTACCCCCCTCCCCCTATAGCGTCGCCCCTGCCTTTGACTCGTATACGACACGAATATGACTCGTATACGGCATGAATATGACTCGTATACGACATGAATATGACTCGTATACGACATGAATATGACTCGTATACGACACGAATATGACTCATATACGACACGAATATGACTCGTATATGACACGAATATGACTCATATGACACGAATATGACTCGTATATGACACGAATATGACTCATATGACACGAATATGACTCGTATACGACACGAATATGACTCGTATACGACACGAATATGACTCATATGACATGAATATGACTCGTATACGACACGAATATGACTCGTATACGACACGAATATGACTCGTATACGACACGAATATGACTCGTATACGACACGAATATGACTCGTATACGACACGAATATGACTCATATACGACATGAATATGACTCGTATACGACATGAATATGACTCGTATACGACATGAATATGACTCGTATGACACGAATATGACTCGTATATGACATGACTCGTACACGAAACGTATCGTATATGACTCGTGGGAGCGATTGCCGAATAGGGTGCAACTCTACTAGTCTTATTACAAGACTTTTTCTTCTTATTACAACCCATTTTCCCTCAAATTAGCCACATTTTAAAATTTGTGGACTTTTATCTAAAAAGGAAAAATTTTATCTTTTACGTGTATGTTACGGTTAGCGTGAGCTTACGGAAAAATCAAGGTCGGGAGGCGCGGCGCCGATCTGGAATGACCTAAATATTAAGCCCACCAGGGGTTTTCTCCTGGCAACATAAATGACTAAAAATAAATTTAAGCTTCAAATCAAATGAATGGTGTGAATTGAGCTTATGTTTCTGTTATCTATTTTGGAGACAAATCTGATTAGTATAATTGATAAACATTCAATGTCGTCTGCAACATTCGTTATCAACAGAATTATCTCACAAAACAGGATTTTGTATACAATTTTAAAAAACCTTTTTCATTTAATGTTTATGCAATGTTAGAACACTGGGTAAAAAACCGGTTGGGTAAAACATTTTACCCAACATTGGGTAAATTTTACCCAACATTGAGTTATTTTCAGTAATTTATCCAATTGAAGTTTACCAGTAAGGTTTTTGGGTAAGGTTTTTGACCCAACTTTGATTAAAATGTTTTACCCAACGAGTTTTTAGCAAGTGATCTAACAGTGTGGTTGCAAGGTTATCTATATTCTACACTGAGCTCAAAAAGAAACTTATAATTTTTTTACAACGCGTGAATCACAAGGTCATATCTTAAAATACTGTCAATCAAAATGAACCAAAATTACACACAGGATTACTTTAGTACTCTACTCAAAACACATGTCAGTAACCAAGCAGTTGTCCAACTAACACAGCAGCAAAATGCACTGTCATGGGACAGCTTCTTGGACTTCTTCCACTTTCACAGCCCAACATTTGGCACCCAGCACAAAAAATCTGTGAGAATGCACACAAGATCCTTGCACAGATGATAAAACGGTGCTGCTTTCTGTTTTTCATACACTTTTTTCATGAAACATGGCTGGGCTGTGAATGTGTTCCAGGAAGCTGTTCCATGTCAGTGTATTTTGCTGTTGTGTCAGTTGGATAACTGCTTGGTTACTGACATGTGTTAAGAGTAGAGTATTGAAGTAAACCTGTGTGTAATTTTGGTAGAATTTGATACACAGGATTTCAAGATATGACCTTGTGAAAAAAGTTTCTTTTTGAGCTCAGTTTATATATGTTTGGCAATGGATAATATCAGTGACAAAACCTGTCAGTTTTTGCTTACTTTATATTTCTTCCATCTCTTCGAAGGACTTCATCAGATGTGAGCATCTGATCCACTTTCCCGGGAAAGTGACTTCTGGTTGTTTGTAGTCTTATTCCCAGTCAAGAAAATGTGAAAGAATTAGCGGAGGACCTAAATGGAGTGTGTACCGGGAGTGTGTTTTGAGGAAAATGAAATGTTTAACTCGTTCGATGAGGTCCTAAACAAAGACTGGTAGAGGACAAAGATCTTAAAATGCGCACTAAACTTGAAGTTGAAGACATTATCGAACTTCTCGAACTTATTCTCATCACCACATATCGTGAATTTAGAGCTGCCATATATAGGCAACGGTGTGGCCCAGCGATGGGCAACCCAGTGTTACGAGTCGTACTTGACTCAAGGCCAAAATCACCTTTTTCCCGAACTCACACGAATGCACAACACAAATACACTGTTTGTTTAAGCTAACAAAATCTAAGTCTTTAATTGAAAACAGTATGATTGGTACATATAATAACAATATCGCATATACAATAAAATCACACAATGACAGTTTTACTATATCAGTACTTAACCAGCTGTCTTCTTGTTGGTGATCCTAGAGTTCTTGCAATGTTCTGGACGACTGATGTAATATATCCTTATTCACTTGTCCTGCGAAAATCAGCGAAGTCCATAGTACACTTGCATTTATAAATCCTTGCGTATAAAATCCTCATACGAAAATGATGATGCTTCCTCCAATCTCCTTTGCGCTGCTATCTCCACAAATATATCTCCTTGCGCTGCTTTCTCCAAAAATGGTGTTTCTTTCACCAATCACTCTTTTTCCAGGGAACAGGTTTCTTTAACACAGCTCCGCTGTTTTTTGACAGATGCGTGGCCTTCACAAACCCAGCAAACTCCAGCAATTTGACAGAAGAACTTTTAATCCTTTGATGAGGAAGAGCACTTTTGTGTGCTCGCTGTCTTCTTCGTTGCTGTATTAAAATTAGCTCAATTATTGGCTATATAAACTGGTTAGAATGTACTTCTTTTTTGAAGCACGAAGACCATCACACACATGTGGAGTTTACAAACTCCCACGATATTCTGTAAAGTCCCAACAAAAGCCTTCAACTTTTTATATCAGTACTCATGCAAAAAACCCATCATCTATTAATAAACCATTACTTCAATCACATTTACACAACATTGCTGCAATCTTGGGATTTCCCAAGATTAATTATACACATTCACCTTTCACATTACATCACTTCCTGGGGGGTTTTCCTGACTATGGTGCAATACACTGAACTGGGAATTTCCAAGTTCCAAACATAGATCTGACTTTGTTTACAATAATTTGGGGAATTCCAAAATACAAGGGGTTTCCCATCTCATGAAATACTTTCAGCTTGTAAACAAAGTTAAATAATTAAATTAAATCAAATTACTCAGGGCACATCACACCAGTCATCCCCATCATAGCAAACTTCTTTATAGAATTTCTGGAACAGCAAGCGATCGCGACTACCCTTATAAGCCACGGTAATGGCGTCGTTATGTGGATGGTGTGCTTGAAATCATAAAAACATGTCAAGTCCAAAAACTAACCAATCATCTCAACAACGTTGACAAAACAGAGAATATTCATATACGAGGAAGAGAAATAAGTGAAAATACCATTTCTCGATACGCTATAGTCCGGAAACATGATGGTTCGGTAAAGCTCCGGGTATACAGGAAACCAATTCACCAATATCTCAGTTTTAACTCGGAACACCCCCTCCATCAGACAATGGGTGTAGTCCAAACCCTTTTTGCCGGCCTTTTTGACAGAGTGGTCACGTATAAAGCGAATAGAGCGAACGAAGAAAAACATGTGCCAAAAGGACAGTGGATCAAGTGAACAAAAATGCAATCAAAACAAAACCTGCTGAGAAACCTAGCGCTAAGAAAGATCAAAAGAAATGAGGACAAGGATGCTTGTGCTCCCTTATGTGAATGGAATTTCTGAACGAGTTCAAAGAATTTTCAAAAAGCACAAAGCCTACATATGCAATGAAGCCCCATCAAACCCCTAAAATAAATACAATACTGATCCTAAAGACAAGAGAGACAAGCTAAAGACAGGCAATTGTATTTATGGACTTCGGCTGCTAAAGCTGCGATCTCAGTTATGTTGGTGAGACCTTTCGTTTGTTCGGGATTCGGTTTGCGGAACATCAAGCGGATGTTTAAAAACGAGAAAAAGTTTACTCGGGCAGAACGCAGGACATCTGGGCAAAAACAAACTAAGTCAGCCATGCCTCCATTTAGTCATTTTATCAAACACAGATCAACTCTGTATCCCGGGTTCTGTATACTTTTCTGAACTTGCATCTCCCCGCAAATTTAGTTGCATGGTGACAAATTTTATTACCTTATTTGCAAATCATTTGCTTTTGCAAGATCAAATTATATGGATAGTTATTTCTTTAGAAACCCAAATTATATTAAGATGAATCAATTATTGTAAAATTGTAAAATGCACCTAATAGCAAAATACCGTAAACAAGCATGATAGAGTATTTTTGAAGAAAGCTAAATTAATATGAAAGAGGCGTAAATATGCCAATACAATATATTGCCTTTGTCATATTACTTGTTTGTTATCGGTAATTTATTTGCTCAAACTCCATAATGATATAATTGTGTCGATAGGTGGCGCATGGAATTATTTAGATTTCATCAAAAGCACTCTAAATGCTTGTAGACGAGGTTTTACGGTATTTCTTTCTTTTTGTTCAAACGTAAACATCATGTTCCACATACACTGCATATCACAAATGACAATCTATCACGGAATAAATAGCATTAACCTCATTAGCATACTTTGGACTTAGAAAATAATGAAAGATCAAAGTACAATTTCAAGCTTATCACAGTAACTTCAAATTTTGATTGTCAGAAATATCAGTTCCGTGCTATAAATAGAAACGCAGATAATGTGGGCTGAGATAGATGTACCTGGCAGAATAATCATAACAATAATATTTACACCCCTGAATTATCTTTGAATATGACCCGATCTTTTGTACATTGGACACTAGAGAGAATTGGTATTCCATAGTTTGCTTCATATGATATACCGTGAATTGCAGCGCAATGATGGTAAAGTTAACTTGTCTATAATATTGATTGCCAATATGCCTTACAGTTCGGGTGATACTAAGGAATGATCAATTGTTTTACTTTGATCAACTAACGGCGTGTTCCACCAACATATAAATTAACAGATGTTTTGACCCTAAAAAGGATGATAACGATATCACATTCATCAATTTGTGTCTTTTCCCCTACGTATAGGACTATTCTTCAAGATGCAGTTCTGCAACATGCGATACCTCTCCTCTGCTAGCGAGTCACATCACATATCATTCAGAAACCAAAGACCTACCCAAAACCTATCATTCAATCAACCCTTCTGAAAGCGAAACAGAAGGTGGACATTACATAGATGATGACTTGACACATCCGACAAGACAACTTACTAGTGCTGTAGACAAGCTACCTACCACAATTCACAAGTATGGGAAAGAGGAGACAGTTGATAGCTACAAATGTGTTGTGTATAAAAGACGATGGTACATCTTACTTGCATATTGGATGGTATTTTTCACTCAAGCATTGGCATGGAACACATGGTGACCAATAGCTCTAACGAGTAGGTGAAAACAATAAAAATATTTCATTCTTCAAAAGTAAATCGAATATTATTTTGCTGAAATACCAACATTACCATAATCTGACGGAGATCTTTATTCTTTAGGTTTAGATAGTGCCAGTGCTATTCCGTCAGATTATGGAATTTAAGAAAATATTTGTATTTGCAGTATTTGTGAATGTAAGCTTGTATTTAAATGAAGTTTCCGGTGCTTGTGCAAGTCATAACATATTCTGTTCTTCCATAGCAAAAGATGCATTTGGTTGGACCGATGCTGACGTTGCTTTGCTGACCAATTGGGGCTGCATCACATACGTCGTCACAGCGTTCTTCTTCTCTTGGTTGTTAGATACTAAAGGTAAGACGAGGAAAACATTTATTTTTATTACTTACGGCTATCTTTCTCTCAACGTAGTTTTATGTAAAAAGAAATATCCATTTTTCAAGATAGGATAGTATCAATTAGGCCAATTGCATAAATGTACAATTACATTGTTAACAATCACAAAATGCAAGTAAAATGTTAATCTTTCAGAAACTATTATGTTGAAAACCCTTTATTTTAAACTACTCAACTTTTTCCCCTGTATGTAGGTTTGCGAATAGCCGTAGGATGTGCGGCGGTGTTGAACTTGATAGGAACTGCTGTAAGATGTCTTCCTGTTGGAATTCAACACCTAAAATGGTCTGTGAATCTCTTATCTACCTTGTTAACATAGTACAACCACATATACGTTAGATACCGACAAATAAACGTTGATGTATACACCCCCCCCCCCCCCACACACCCACACCCCAAACTCGCATCATGACTATACGCACACATTCCCCACACACCGACAGATATCTGACTTCGCCCATCATTGCAGCACCAACTTGCACAATACAATTGTTTTCTTTAAAACGAACTGAGGAAACACATCAGTTCAGCAAGACGTATTCTAACACACACTGCATTGGCTTAAAGTATTGCAACATCGCTGAAAAAGCATAATTCGGAAAACTGTAAGTGAAACATTCATTCAACACCCTGTCGATTTCACATTACGTACCTGACGGCAATGACAAGCGGCTACGGGACGTCAGGTAACCTCGGTATTTTCTTGTCAACCTAATCCTAACCATAACCATAACCATAACCATAACCATAACCATAACCATAACCATAACCATAACCATAACCATAACCATAACCCATAACCATAACCATAACCCTTTATCCTAGCCCTAACCCTAACCCTGACCCTAACCCTAACGATTGACAGGAAAGCGGTCAAGGGATTACAAGTATAGGTTACCTGGCGTCCCGTAGCCGCTTCTCGGCAATGGACATTGTATACTGTAATAAGTGAGTAGATCAGGTTAATCAATGGATGAAAGGTGTTATCTGTGGTAATATCATGCACGTATATAGCGCTTACAGTGGCGGAATATTACATATCCGTTTGAATACAAAGACTTTAGTCCACAAAATATCCAGATGCCTTTAGAATGGGCGCCAAATGTTTTAATTAGTTTCTGCAAGATACCAGGAGGTTGCACGGAAGTGGTGCTTGGAGGAAAATAACAGTCATATCAAAGAACATTGCCAGCATGTGAGTACGTAATGCGAAATTACTAACAAAGAAGACATCAAGATCAGATGGCAGGAACATTTTCAGGATCTCCTTAACGGACCCTCTAGAACAGCACCAAATGTTTTGGACAACATTGTAAAAGTATAAGGCGAAACTGGAATGGAAAAACCGCCAACCATGCAAGAAATCGAAGATGCTGTCAAGTCCATGAAGAATGGTAAAGGTCATGGAATTGGATGATATAATTCCCTCACAGGTGTACAAGTTCGGTGGGCCTTGCATCATCCAAGCTCTATGCAATTTTTTCCAAAACTGCTGGAGTGCAGCTGAACTGCCCCAAGAATTTAAGGATGCAATGATTGCTATTTTCAAGAAGGGTGACCGCACTCAGTATGGCAACTATCGAGGAATATCCCTGCTCTCAACTGCTGGTAATGTTCTTTCAAAGATCCCCCCTAGTCAGATTACAACAAGTTGCCAGTAAAATATTGCCTGAAAGCCAATATGGGTTCAGAGCCAGTCGATCCACAATAGCCTGCGCCAGCTTCAGGAGAAAATGATAGAGCAGCAGAGACCACTTAATATGGTCTTCGTCGATTTCACCAAAGCATTCGACACTATCGATAAAGAACAACTTTGGAAACTACTGGACCATTATGGTTGTCCAGACATCTTTGTCAAGATCATTTGTGAATTTCGTGATGAAATGCAGGCAGCTGTTCTAGTTGATGGCGATACAACTGAGCCCTTTCCGGTTTGTCATGGTGTTAAGCAGGGGTGTGTATTTTCATCTTTTGGTCTTTACTGGCAGCTATTTTGGAAACTACAACTGACAACCTATCAGATCCGTTCTAGAACAGATGGCATATTGTTCAATCTGGCTCGTCTCCGTGCCAAAACCCTATGTCAAGAAGTATGTCGTTTAACAACCTGTCCTGGTACTCTACACCAAGGTCATGATCTCTATGTACGTGGAAAACCTGTCAAATCTGTGAGTGTGATATCCATGGACAATTCCATCGATTTGAAGATCACAAGACGCATTCAGAGTGCCACCAGTGCCTTTGGATCTCTGGAAAATAGAGTATGGTCCCAGCGTGGTATAAGGCTTGCGACCAAATGTAAGCCGTATCGTGTGTTTGTTCTACCCTGTCTCCTGTATTCTACTGAGACTTACACACTCTGTCGGAGCTGAGGGATATTCATCTTCGCTACCTCAGATGTATTATGGGTATATCATGGCAGGATCGAGTCTCTAATGGAGAGGTGCTTCAATTAGCCAAAATGGAGACCGTAGATGCCATCCTAGCGAAGAGCCAACTGCGCTGGGTCGGTCATGTCGTGAGGATGCCTGATGACAGATTACCAAAAGCTGTGATGTATGGTGAGCTCACAGAAGGAAAGAGTAAACGTGGTGGGAATAATCTTCGCTATAGAGATGTTGTGAAGCGTCATCTGAAAACAGCAGACTTGGATGTTGAAACATGGAAGACGGAAGCTAGTAACCGGGTCAAACTGTGTAGACTCTCATTCATCTGGGTATGTTGAAATTAAGATTTAATTTAAATCTGGTCAACCAGACATACCTATTTTTGACGGACGAACCGACGTTGCGACTGAAACCTTCAGTCTTCAGCTGGGTTGTGATGCAAATCGGGTCAGTTGGAGGAAGAAGATCCACGATGCTGGGAAAACAGTGGAGCGGAAGCGAAAGGAGAAGTACCTTGAAGAGACGATATCCATCAACTTCGACAACTGTGCCTTCATCGACCACGACGGGCAGCCCATGATGATGAATGCGAAATTAACTGAATGTTCAACTTATAGTTTATCGGATTCTTCTTTTTCAGTGATGTTGCAATATTTTTGACCAGTGTATGTATTTATAACCGATTTGCATAAAGCACTCGTTCTTAGTTCTGAATGTGTACTATCAATATTAAACATAAGATTGCGTTCAACATTCTGTAGCTCAGCCGTAGCTACGTGGGGGAGGGGTACATTGTACCATGACTTGTGTCTAATGCCAAAAGGTACTTTTGTGTTAAATACTCTTCGAAATTCTCTTTGCTGCAATGACAAATGTTGCTTCTCACCTATACAGGACAGCTCACATTGGACAGATATTCATAGGTTTAGGAGGCCCGATATGCCAGGGTGGATCCCCAGCTCTCTCTGCAACATGGTTCCCAGCCAATCAACGCACTACTTCTACCGCTATTGCTACGGTTGCAGGGATACTCGGATCGTCCGCTTCTTTTCTGATTGGACCAATGATTGTATCAGATGTGAAATCAATAAATAACACAGAGTAAGTGATCCCATTTAAATGACAATGGTATCAAGGTAGCGGAATAAATGTTAGTTTTTGCATTAATTTTGAGAGTCTATCATCACCTTCTTTGCTCTACCTTCTCGGAAATGTGTGCCGGGTATTCAACTTTTTTACTTTTGCTAGGGTTAGTGTGGATTCCAGCTGCATGGTCCGCTTGCTACAGACTAGTTTGGTTATGAAGTGGTACATATACAGAGATCCCCATGGGCAAAGTGTCTTGCTTTGCCATCCCACTAGTATACGATTAACTGTGCTTGATCTATTCTTTTGGTTGGCTGGCATGTGCCTGATACATTCTCCGAGACATTCATCCTACGTATTTGAAGTAATCGCTTTTAGCCGGAGAAGCAAAAAATCCTTTTGATGTCATGACAGTATCTGCAGCTGGAGAGGGAGGGTTCCCGGGACCAAGGCGCTAAACCCATCGCCTCGCCGCCCGTAAGTCGAGGACAGTTGCAGTAGACTGAGTGAACAGACATTATGATGTAGTATAACCTGGGCTTGATATTACTGATATCTTCAAGACCATGCACGTCCTTCAAAACCATTGATGCCGATCAAGACATGTAGCGGCCAAACCCGGGCATGATTTCAATCTCAATCCTAAACAGTTAATCCGTGGAAGTTGCGATCATTGTTATGTATTATTAAAAACTGTTATTATAAATTTTATTGTTGACCTTGATGATGATGCTGATGATGATGACGATGACGATGACGACGACGACGATGATTATGAGGATGATGATGAGACTTGATGTTAAGGGTAGACGCGGTATTGTTGGTCGAAGCAAGATTCATTATCTTAATCAATTATTGAAAAATAACACTTTGATGTTTTGCAAAAGTTCATTCTACAATTTATATATTTTGAAAACTTGCTTGATTTATTGTTGTTAATGAGTTGTGTACGTTTAACAAAAGTGTTATTGTTTCAGCCCTCTTTACAACATAACTCAAGAACCTCAGGACCTACAAAAGTATATCTGTGATATTTGAATTCTTCTACACACTCGCTACCAAATGATCAATGCAATTTTTGCCAAAGCTCACTACCATTCCCAAGATGCTGTGAACTACCAAATCGCAACAGTTTAAAACAGTTGCTAATCTTAATGATGTTGTTTTCGTATTATATATACGTCGTATATATATAGATGTTACTTACTAAATACTCTTCTTCTTGCAGCCTCTTCCCATCTCATAACATTTCCAATGGAAGCATATATCTAACCCAAGATGGTTTGTAATGATTTATTTTAATGTATATACTTTTAATCAGTAAATGTAGCAGAGAGCGAAAGAGACAAATTTACCGAGAAAAACGGAGGTAGGGAGAGGAGATAATGTCTGTGTTCTGTGCATGAGCTATAATAGCACACTAATGTATCATACCCCTTACAATACGATATGGAAAGGTTTTATACCAATGAACGACACTTTTATTTTCGTGTATATTTTACAATTCGTTAATGATTACTTCGTTAATGATTTCTTCTGAAAAATAAATATTGTTTTTGCAGATCTTAAAATTCTACCTGAGGTTCAAAGTTATCACTACCACGAAGTTCTTACGTTATTATACATTGGCAAGTTATTTGTTTTCTGTAATTGTTTTATTGGGTAATTCAAGCATAAAATTCCATACGTAAATGGCTTTAGTGGAGGTTCTAAAATAATATAAAAAAATTGTCCTTTATTTACATATCTATATTATATAATAAAGTAATACACAATCATGTTAGCAAATTTTTTGGAGATAGCATTGGGCAATTTGCTATAATTTGGGTCAATTAAGAAAAAAGGGAAACAGGCAACGTATCAACATTACCATGCTCACTTGCTATTTACGTGTATATCTTACACTTTGTTACAGAATGCGGTATGGCACTGTTTTTCTGTGTTTTAATTATGTGTTATTTTCCTGCTAAACCGCCATCACCACCAAGTATTTCTGCATCTGCGCAGAGAGAAGATTTCATCTTCGGAGCCTTCAAACTTATCAGGTGTGTGTTTTGTTCCAAGCAAGGAATCCTAATACATTTGATCATGAACAACTATTACAACCCACTTTAATTCGGAAGCGATGCATAATTAATATAAAGGGAATTATTATTTGAATATAAATAAGTTTGAACTCCCGGGCCACACGTAAGAACAGATGATTAATTGTGTATTTTATTCCCAGGAATAAAACAAACATTTTTTAAGAGCAAAAATAAATATTGGGGTGATTTAGTCTCCCTGGATCAACGCCTATGCCACACCAGGCAAGGCGGTAGATCGTTTTCCTTCCCGCCAAAATGAGCGTAAGGGCTGGTCCTTATAGGTCTGTCACACTACGACGGACTGGATTAACGTACATCACCGAATACAAAAATATTTTATTCGGTGGAAAAATCACCAGTCCGGCAGAAGATTCGGTGGGATTTTGGGTCCGATTCCCGTTCGTCTCTCTATGCGTTGTGGCCGCTAATAACCCTGCAGGCGTCTTATATCCGATCGTTCAACGTCCGACAAATGACCGGATTTGGGGTCCGAATCCCGTTCGTTTCTCTATGCGTTGTGGCCGCTAATAATCCTGCAGGCGTCTTATATTCGATCGTTCAACGTCCGACAAATGACCGGATTTGGGGTCAACGTCCGACAAATTTACGGATTTTGGGATCCGATTCCCGTTCGTCTCTCTATGCGTTGTGGCCGCTAATAATCCTGCAGGCGTTTTATATTCAATCGTTCAACGTCCGACAAATAACCGGCGAATCCGTGGCATGTGGCACCAACAGGGACGTCCACACTATCAGAAAAGTGGGGGAGGAGAGGGTGTTTGAGAGGGTTTTTGACCCCTTAGAGGCAGTGACGTAGCAAGCACTTTTTCAGAGGGTGAACAAAGTGGGGAAAGACAACTTTTAAGGGGGAAAACTTTGACGAAAATGGTCAAATATTGGCTAATAAGTACAAAAGGGCTACAAATCTGATATATCAGGGCAACCAGAGTCCGGGGGCAATAGAGGTGAGAAACCTTTGGACAATGAAGGCCCAATTGAAGCCATTTGTCATTTTTTAGATCAATTTTAGCACTATTATTGGGTACTATTTTAGTTTGAAACAGCCGCAAATTGGTGAAACGAAAGCCTAATTAAAGCCATTGAGAAGTTTTCACAATTATTGTATAATATAAACAATTGTTTTAAAAATAACACGTGGATGTCCATAGCAGAAGCAAAATGGAAGACTTGTCCATTTTTCAAAATGAAGATCCAATTGAAGCCATTTGCATGGGGACTGTAGGGCCTATTAGGCCTGGGCCTATTGTGTAAAAATTTAGTTTTAAAAATGGAAAATTTGGACACTTGTTTTTGGTGCATCATTTTTACACTATTATTGCCTTAAACAAAAAAACAAAGAAGGCCCGAACTGAATTTGCAAAATTTAAAATGTTACACTGATCCACTGACACTTTAAGATATAAGACTTCAGACTCGTAATTTCAGGTAAAGCATGCATGGATTGATATGTTAAAGTCAGTAATAGACCTAAGTCCGTCTTAAATATTGATTTTGGTGACAAAATGGGAGTACAAAATGTCACGGGCCCTACATATCGACGGGCCGGCAGTAATTTTCACAGGCTTTTGGGCCAAGGAACGACATTTAAAGCACTGCCTATAATAATCACAGGCCTATACTTAGGCTTACTATATACTATCCTGGGCCTACTCAATAACATACAATTTAACCTTTTCCATGTTTTCTTTTTTCTTTCTTGTCAATCACTAAAACTGGTAGGAATTTGATATTGCGTCCTCTACCCTTCAGAAAGTGCCCCTCCCTCAACATGCTCAATACTACTTACATGCATAGGCCTACTAAATTACGTGCAATTTAACTTTTCTCTTCTCTCTCTCTTCAATTTTTCTCACTTTCTTTTCTTTTTTCTCCTTTCCCCTTTTTTCTACTTGTCAGTCACTAAAGTACTGGGGGAAATATGATATTGCGTCACACACCCTTCAGAAACCCCCCCCCCCCCCCCCATGATTGATGCACATGTTCGCCATAGGCCTACATCCGGTACAAGCGCCTGCGAAACCTTGCAAACACCTGCGGTATATAAACGAAAGAATAACGAACAAACCCAGGGTATATATACAGAACTGTACGAACACACATCGGACAACTTCCGAACATGTGTATTCGGCACACTCCGTTTCAAGTTTTGTGCATGCACAAAACTTGAAACGTATTGTCGACGGACTAAACAATCATCACCTAACACGAAATGCATTTGGCGGATAATAGCAGGACATATGAAGAACATAAAACGAACATTGACGAACACTAACGGATTTGCTAAAATACCATCCGTTTCTTATACGGAAGACCGATCCGGTGTAGTGTGACACTAACACGGTCTGGGTCACGTACATCACCGAATGCATAAATATGCTATCCGGTGGTGAAGGCCTCACAGGAACGTATTTGCAACGAACACGGGCCGAGTGCAACGAACAAAGAACGAACATGAACGAAAGGAGAGCGAACAAACTCCGGCAATATTCAGCACCATACGAACACACATCGGATAAATACCGAACATGTGTATTCGGTACACTCCGTTTCAAGTTTTGTGCATGCCGATGGACTTAACGAACATCACCTAACACGAAACGCATTTGGCGGATGATAGCAGGACATAAAAAGAACATAAAACGATCATTGACGAACAACAACGGATTTACTAAAATACCATCCGTTTCTTGTACGGAAGACCTATTCGGTGTAGTGTGACAGAAGCATAAGGTCTGTCACACTACGACGGACTGGATTAACGTACATCACCGAATACAAAAATATTTTATTCGGTGGAAAAATCACCAGTCCGGCAGAAGATTCGGTGGGATTTTGGGTCCGATTCCCGTTCGTCTCTCTATGCGTTGTGGCCGCTAATAACCCTGCAGGCGTCTTATATCCGATCGTTCAACGTCCGACAAATGACCGGATTTGGGGTCCGATTCCCGTTCGTTTCTCTATGCGTTGTGGCCGCTAATAATCCTGCAGGCGCCTTATATTCGATCGTTCAACGTCCGACAAATGACCGGATTTGGGGTCAACGTCCGACAAATGTCCGGATTTTGGGACCCGATTCCCGTTCGTCTCGCTATGCGTTGTGGCCGCTAATAATCCTGCAGGCGTTTTATATTCAATCGTTCAACGTCCGACAAATAACCGGCGAATCCGTGGCATATGGCACCAACAGGGACGTCTACACTATCAGAAAAGTGGGGGAGGAGAGGGTGTTTGAGAGGGTTTTTGACCCCTTAGAGGCAATGACGTAGCAAGCACTTTTTCAGAGGGTGAACAAAGTGGGGAAAGACAACTTTTAAGGGGGAAAACTTTGACGAAAATGGTCAAATATTGGCTAATAAGTACAAAAGGGCTACAAATCTGATATATCAGGGCAACCAGCGTCCGCGGGCAATAGAGGTGTGAAATCTTTGGACAATGAAGGCCCAATTGAAGCCATTTGTCATTTTTGGATCAATTTTAGCACTATTATTGGGTACTATTTTAGTTTGAAACAGCCGCAAATTGGTGAAACGAAAGCCTATAATTGAAGCCATTGAAAAGTTTTCACAATTATTGTATAATATAAACAATTGTTTTAAAAATAACACGTGGATGTCCATAGCAGAAGCAAAAAGGAAGACTTGTCCATTTTTCAAAATGAAGGTCCAATTGAAGCCATTTGCATGGGGACTGTAGGGCCTATTACGCCTGGGCCTATTGTGTAAAAATTTAGTTTTAAAAATGGAAAATTTGTTTTTGGTGCATCATTTTTACACTATTATTGCCTTAAAAAAAAAACAAAGAAGGCCCGAACTGAATTTGCAAAATTTAAAATGTTACACTGATCCACTGACACTTTAAAATATAAGACTTCAGACTCGTAATTTCAGGTAAAGCATGCATGGATTGATATGTTAAAGTCAGTAATAGACCTAAGTCCGTCTTAAATACTGATTTTGGTGACAAAATGTCACGGGCCCTTCATATCGACGGGCCGGCAGTAATTTTCACAGGCTTTGGGCCAAGGAACGACATTTAAAGCACTGCCTATAATAATCACAGGCCTATACTTAGGCTTACTATATACTATCCTGGGCCTACTCAATAACATACAATTTAACCTTTTCCATGTTTTCTCTTCTTTTTTCTTTCTGGTCAATCACTAAAACTGGTAGGAATTTGATATTGCGTCCTCTACCCTTCAGAAAGTGCCCCTCCCTCAACATGCTCAATACTACTTACACATGCATAGGCCTACTAAATTACGTGCAATTTAACTTTTTCGCTTCTCTTCTCTCTTAAATTTTTCTCACTTTCTTTCTTTTTTCTCTCCTTTCCCCTTTTTTCTACTTGTCAGTCACTAACCCAGCAAACACAAAACGTTTTCGACATCATTCGCAAAAGGGTATAAAAGGTTGTCAGAAAACGTTTAAATGTAGGGTATATTAAGAGTATAAAGAGTTTTCATAACCTTAAAAAACATTTTTTTGATAATCTTCTGCTCAGCAAACAAAAATGTTTTACAGAAAGTTATATAAAGGGTATAAAAACGTTTTAATAACATTCCAAAAACGTTCTTGAAAACTTGATACAAAACATTCTAAACAAAATGTTAGTTTGGGGTTGAAAAAATATTTTGCGAAAAATGTTTGCCCAAAATATTTTCAAAAACGTTTTAAAAACGTTTTCATGACCTTTATATAACCCGACATTTAAATGTTATTAAAATGTTTTGAAAAAAACATTTTAAGAACATTTCTGTGTTTGCTGGGTTAAAATGTTTTAACATAATGTTGTTTTAACATAATGTTAAAGTATCGACACAATATTTGGCAAAAATGTTTGCAAAATAACATTTTTTGAAAACATTTAAAAATATTGTTGTAGTTTGTTTTCGTACAAAACGTTTTAAAACGTTTTCATGACCTTTATATAACCCGACATTTTAATGTTATTAAAACGTTTTTACCTAAACCAAAAGCCAAAATATAACTTATTTAAAACGTTTTTAAAACGTTTTTGTGTTTGCTGGGAAAGTACTGGGGGAAATATGATATTGCGTCACACACCCTTCAGAAAATCCCCCCATGATTGATGCACATGTTCGCCATAGGCCTACATCCGGCACAAGCGCATGCGAAACCTTGCAAACACCTGCGGTATATAAACGAAAGAATAACGAACAAACCCAGGGTATATATACAGAACTGTACGAACACACATCGGACAACTTCCGAACATGTGTATTCGAGCACACTCCGTTTCAAGTTTTGTGCATGCACAAAACTTGAAACGTATTGTCGACGGACTAAACAAACATCACCTAACACGAAACGCATTTGGCGGATAATAGCAGGACATATGAAGAACATAAAACGAACATTGACGAACACTAACGGATTTGCTAAAATACCATCCGTTTCTTATACGGAAGACCGATCCGGTGTAGTGTGACACTAACACGGTCTGGGTCAACGTACATCACCGAATGCAAAAATATGCTATCCGGTGGTGAAGGCCTCACAGGAACGCATTTGCAACGAACACGGGCCGAGTGCAACGAACAAAGAACGAACATGAACGAAAGGAGAGCGAACAAACTCCGGCAATATTCAGCACCATACGAACACACATCGGATAAATACCGAACATGTGTATTCGGTGCACTCCGTTTCAAGTTTTGTGCATGCCGACGGACTTAACGAACATCACCTAACACGAAACGCATTTGGCGGATGATAGCAGGACATAAAAAGAACATTAAACGATCATTGACGAACAACAACGGATTTACTAAAATACCATCCGTTTCTTGTACGGAAGACCTATTCGGTGTAGTGTGACAGAAGCATAAGATTAGCTCAAGTTATTTGGGTCCATATTTGAACGTTAAGCCCTCTCTGACATTACAAAATCCTTAGTAAGACCAGGGTTAAGCGTAGAATTAATGATATTTACCATGTTTACTAATCGTTGGTGTCTTAACCTTTTAGGAAAACACAAAACAGAAGCCGATAACACCACCTTGCCAAACGGTTTTGCCTTTGTTTAAAGAGTGAAAAAGTTGAAAATATCAGATTATCCCCCATTTTAACAGTAACCAGTCCGATATACTCTTCACTCAACTAATGATAGATTCCTTATATCTAAATGTCTTTATATCTTCTTTGATTCATTGATGCACGTTGATCATATAGGCATCGTGAATTTTGGTTATTGGGATTAGCCTATGCACTAGCCTTGGGAATAGGTCAGGCGTGGATGACACAGATAGCTATCATATTTGAAAATACTATGGATGTACAGCAGGTCAGTACCGTCAGTAAATGTATTTGTTATAACGCTGCTTACTAAATAAAAAAAAGACAGGAGGATTAATTGTGTTTATATTTCATTATGAACTTACATACCATATATGCCTAATTGGAAACAGTAGACCTACTTTAATCAGTAATCTTCATCGTGAACCACCTGTAAAACACACAGAGAATCTAACAATATTATGTTGCTAGCTGTGCAAGGTGCAATTTTGATGCTAACGGAAGCTTTCCAGACACAGGATGCTCTAAAGAAAAATGGATTTAGTTGTTGCTATTGATTATTGTCCAAGTTTTCTTGCTTACCTAAAAAGCAACTACAGTCAATGCATTGACAAACAAAACAAAACTAGAGAAGTGAATAAGGGTAGCCTCAGTAAATGTTGGTAAATTGGTTGGCCACATTCCTGTACCCCGGAGTGCTCATCTCTCTTTCCAAAGCTATTAAACTAGACTTCTCCGTGTAATGTTGCTGCAAGAGTCTGTTATACCTTCACAGCATAGCCGACGCCCGTACACCTAAGTAGAGAAGAGCAATCATGGTCTTCCGTAAGGACACAACACCAATCCAACCCACTTATAATTTTAAGTCATGTGCGCTACTACTAGACCACACCTGCCCTCAGAACTAAAAGATAAGCAAAACTACTTTTGAAAAGTGTCAAGTCGTATGAAAAAACTACTGTGTTGTAAAAATGTTACACTGAGCATATAACTAGACAAAAATCAAGGAAATCTACTTTGAAATTTGAAGACGATGCTTCATTTTTTGTCAGCGTATTGCAATCACTTGGGCATGTGATCGGTTGCGTAGATTTCTTTTTGACATTGGGGGAGTGGGAAGTTGGTGTAAAATCTGTGTAAAACTTTGGCATTTTCAAGCTAAAATGGCATAATTTGCGATATATTTGGTCGAATCCATGGCTTGTGACCTCATACGGTAACAGACTTGCAGATACCTGAGACTCCTAATTGGTGGCTGAAGCTCCGGCATTATTGAATAGCTTATTCATCATTTTACAAACGTTGAAACTTATCTACAAACTACTCGTCTGTTATCATGTATTAGGCTATGTTAATTTAATTCAAAAGTTATAATCACATTGGTTGCTCTCTTCATTATTTCTTCCTTTTCTAAGGATACCACAGGAATGATAGCCTTCTTTGCCAGCATGATGGGTATTGTAGGGGCAATATTCTTTGGCGGGTAAGAATAGACGTGTTTAAGTTCATTAAGAAAAGCGCTTTAATATTGGATGAATGGACAATAATCGTACGGTCACCTCTAGCCATAGACCTTACAGACATGCTATACATTTATTGTGAATTGTCGATCAAATACTTTTCTTCGAAATCTATCATAATGACAAATGGATTAAAAATCGTAATCAACAAACTTTTTCGTGTTAGCATTATTGACTTGATCGTTTTGCACAAATAATGCAGATTAATATGTGACTGGATACTTCAATACATACTTGGTTGCTTAGAATTCTGCCTTAATTGGGCAAGCCCGTGGCTCCCATCTACGCTATTCTCCTCATCGCTTTATTTCCACATATACGACCACCTGTCTAATTTGTCTTCTCTCTGTTGTCTCTTCCATCCATCACATCTCCAATAAGTCCGGGAGTCCTCAATATGTGACCAGTCCAATTATTATCCACTGTATACTTGAACACAATTGTTATATCCTTTGCGTACAAAATCCTTGCTCTGATACGATCTACAAAATTGTGTTACTTATACCTGTCACCCCTTTTCCCACTACGAACAGTATTCCTCAGGCTGTTCCGCTTACATTGACAGACGTGTCCTATCATAAACAAGACTTCAGCAAGTCTAAGGAAGATAGAACAAATTCCCTTTTTGGGAAAGAGGGTCCATTTGGCGTACTTCAAATCTTCGTTCTGGCTTGAATAGTAGCACCTTGGCTTAGCAAAAGAATTAATTGACTGGTTTGCAAGTGATTGTCTTCGATAACACTCTACAATCCTATACAGCTCACACTTGGAACATTCTGCATTATTCTGTTTTCCCGCGCGCAGGTGTTTTTTTCTCTCATTTATATTAACAGGGAATTATCATACCTATTATCTATTATATACATTACAATTTTACAGTCCTGACACAACAGGTGTCGTTATTGAAATACATGTCTGATTGCCTGGGTAATAGTTTTCCTTAATTGCATAATCACGGCTGATCATCACAACTTGCCTGAACTGCACGCTAAGCCAAACTACTGATTTTACAAGTCCTTGGTTAGCATAGTTAGGCTTATGGTACGGTAAGCAAAACTTTCTTTTTATTGACTGCCTCCTTTGCCATGGCAATATTTGTCTTCTCTCTGACGGACTCTCCCATCCTCTGTACGCAGACTGCACATGTATTTGAACCGCTCGACCTCCTCCACATTATGACTATCTATGGTAATGTTTAAAACCTGGCCCTCCTCCTTTTTTTGTGTGACTTTATCATGTCATGTATTATTATGCAGAAAGCCCCCGCAAAAAACACATCACTGTGGTACTCTTCAAATTAATGTTCATCATATTCTTTTGATCTTCCATTCAAGCTGTCCATCGATCTTTGTAAACCTGCTTCGGTACTTGTCACCATTGCTTGGTCATATGGAAATCTCACATCCTTAACTCTCTTCCAACCTTCTCTTTATTCCATTGCCTCTATCATTATTTCCACACTGAGAAGAGCACCGGTGACCGTAGACATCCTTGACGCACACCTCTGCCAACTGTAATTGGGATTGAAATTCCATCTAAATTACATCTACCACTTGTCCCATGTATCATGTACAGTAGGCTTAATATCGATCTATTATCTCTTCAGTCAATTCCAATCCTCTTCTGCATGTCTAATATCTACACCCAGATCACCCTGTCAAAAGCTTTCTCAAAGTCTACAAAGCAAACACAAACTCCATTGTCATGTTTTAGCATGCATATATTTCTCTTACATCCTCATTGGTGTATTCCCTCTACACCTTCATTAGTCCTAAATTAAATGTTAACATGTGCCCTCTCCTATTCTAAATCACATTCGTTAATTATGAAGTGGGCAACGTGGTGCGGACATAATTTGCATGATCCAGGTCCAATCTTGAGTATTCCTTGGTAAGGTGTTCGCTGCTCCGGGTCGCTGGTTGGCGACATGAGAGTCCTTATATCGTCCACTGCCCGACGCGGCTCTACCTACCAAAACTTCAGTAGCTACGTTGACATCGTTTGAGTTTCCCTTCTTAACATTGCACTTTCATGAGTCATAACTAGAGAAGTAATAATTGAGGGGGTTTCCCGTTAGCTTCCTCGGTAGCTGAACAGGTCATTCTTGCAATAACAGTTAAGTACTAGCAGATACTAACCCTACTTATTAAACAACGAGCCATTACCCGGGGCCATTACTCTCCTGATTTGGTGTGTCATCTGCCCAGTGGCGTAGCCAGAACTTTTTTTAAGAGGGGATGGGGATAAAGGGGGCGAGATCATTTGCCTCCTGCATATCATGAAACGTATGTTGGCTATAATACTATACACTCTGATCTTCAGTATGTGGCATCCGCATGAATCGTCCGTTGGCTTCTCCTCCGCACGCTACATGTATAAGGTAACCTTGTCTGCCGGGCTTGTCTGCTGACCTGAACGACACTGGAAGGACCACCTATGGCATTTACGGCAGATATTGACAGATTCTTGTTTCACGCAATTGGCCAGACGCATCTATACTAATAAATGTCATTAAATTTCTTTTTCAGATGCATTGATATCTTGGGTGGCAAAATGAAGACGGTTCTTCTTCTTATACAGACTGCGGGTCTAGCATTATTTATTTGGTATATTTTACTAGCTACAGGGTTTATCAATTTTCATTTAGGTAAGGAGCTTTAGCTCTTACTTTTTTCCCAGGCACAAAGAGCTTTCTTAATTTTTCAATACTTTTGAATCTTCTTGAGGCTAAAAATATATAAAAGTAAGAATTCATGCGTGAGTCATATCAGGCTCACATTGTATGATCATAATTATGTCAGTTATGTTTTAAAAAATTCCGGCCTACGCTGAATCCACGCCGAACTATTTAAGATTCGTCCATTAGCTTCCATCCGGGGCTTCCATACAAGACTTGGGTCAGTGGTGTAATGGTTGCGGATATAGCCGATCTAGGAGTGCTCCTTTAACATTACGAGACGAGAAAATTACGAGAAAATGTAGGCTATATATAACTTTGTATCAGTAATACTATAGCATAACAACATTGGGTTCTAACAGCTACTTACAATTACTATACCATAATGTTGTTAATATCACGCTTACTGTTCTCCTTTCCCAGCAATGCTCTACGTTTGTATAATTTGTTTATTCTTCTTCATGAACGGAGCAATACCAGTCTACTACGAGATCACCGTAGAAGCCTCTTACCCCATAGCTGAGGGAATAATTACGTTGACTATTACTTGGTTAATGAATGTATTTGGATTGGTGTTTCTGTGTGTCTTCATGGTACCAGATATAGGTGAGTGTATTGTGTCTATTATAAGATCACCGTAGAAGCCTCTTACCCCATAGATGAAGGAATAATTACATTAACTATTACTTGGTTAATGAATTCATTTGGATTGGTGTTTTTGTGTCTTCAGGGTACCAGATATAGGTGAGTGTGTTGTGCACCTGCTGGTAACAAAATATCTACCCAATATAAACACACTTTCAGCATAGAACTGAATATTCAACTAACCTTGAATTTTTTATATGAAACGCATTTTATGAGGATGGCATTCCATTCAGTGATTGCGATTTAATTCTGGTGATTAGTTTCTCAAACATTGTCAAATAAGGTCCTATACTAATGGACCACAGGTAATCAAAAGGACGGCTCCAGAAGACAATGTATGTATAAGTTCTTTATTCTTCTTCATGAACGGAGCAACGCCAGCCTATTATCACCGTAGAGGCCTCTTACCCCACTGAGGAATAATTACATTAACTATTACTCTGTTAATGAATCTATTTGGGTTGTGTTTCTGTATGTCTTCATGGTACCCAATATAGGTGGGTGTGTTATGTCTATTAAAGTGTCACCATAGAAGTCTCTTACCCCATAGTTGAGGAAATAATTACATTGAATATTACTTGGTTAATGAATTTATTTGGATTGGTGTTTCTGTGTGTCTTCATGGTACCAGATATAGGTGAGTGTATTGTTTCTATTATAAGATCACCGTAGAAGCCTCTTGCCCCATAGATGAGGGAATAATTACATTCAATATTACTTGGTTTATTTGGGTAGGTGTTTTTGTGTCTTCCGGGTACCTGATATAGGTGAGTGTGTTGTGCACTTGCTGGTAACAAAATATCTCAGTACCCAATTTAAACAAACTTTCAGCAACTGAATATTCAACCTTGAATTTTTGATATGAAACGCATTCCGTGATTGCGATTTACTTCTGGTGATTTGTTTCTCAAACATTGTCAAACAAGGTCCTAATGGACCAATGGTAATCAAAAGGACAAGTCAGTACAATCGCAGGACGGCTCCAGAAGACAATGTATGTATAATTACTTTATTCGAACAACGCCCGTCTATTACGAGATCATCATAGAAGCCTCTTACCACACTGAGGAATAATTACATTAACTTTTACTTGATTAATGAATCTATTTGCGTTGGTGTTTCTGTATGTCTTCATGGTACCCAATATGGGTGGGTGTGTTGTGTCTATTATAAGGTCACCGTAGAAGCCTCTTACCCCATAGGTGAAGGACTAATTACATTGACTATTACTTGGTTAATGAATTTATTTGGATTGGTGTTTCTGTATGTCTTCATGGTACCCAATATAGGCGGGTGTTATGTCTATTAAAAGGTCACCGTAGAAGCCTCTTACCCCATAGCTGAAGGAATATTTACATTAACTATTACTCGGTTAATGAATCTATTTCACAGGACAACTCCTGTAGAGAATGTGTTTTCAATGAAAAGTCAAGGATATTTGAATTTTCAATTATGTGCTGGAAGTTTGATTAAATCACTTTTGATCATGTTGATGATCAAAAATATGAGGAAAACATAGTAACCTATCTGATCAATATTATCCTAAATTAATCAAACCAAATCTGGTATAATCTAATCTAAATGCACTGTACTTTCTGTTTAATCAGGTGCATCATGGATGAACTATGTGATGTTGGGTGCTGTGTTCTCGTCTCTTCCGTTATTAATATTGCACCGAGAAAATTACGCTTTTTTAATGATTGCGGCATCACCAGATCTACACAAGTAAATAATCCTGATCTGACATAATCATGTTGATAAATGACTACTCAAGTTCCACTTGACATTTCCTATACACCTATCCGACTTCGCCATTACTGCGGTGTCCCCGATGTAAAACTGCGGTGTCCCGAGGTCGGGGGTTCCATCCATTATTTATTTTGTGCTATATAGTATTGTACCGGGGAATTGTACACAACAGTGATATTCAATACACAATCATGCGTATTGAATTACGAATTAAATCTCCCGCTCTGGTACATCTGTGTTGCCGTCAATAGAGGGCCAAATACAGTAAACGCTTCTCGGATTGGTGTATAGGATCAATGTATTAATTTTAAGAATTACACTGAAATGGAATGAAATGAAATGGAAAAAATGGAACACTCGCCTAAAGCTATGTATATTTTCAGCAGAACAAGATATCTGCAGTATCCCAGCAAACACAAAATTTACAGAAAATGTTTAAATATCAAGTTACAAAAGGGTATACAAATTTTAGGAACATTTACAAACATATTTGAAAACTTTGGTGCAAAATGTTCTAAAAATTTCTGACAATGCTGTTTTTACAAATGTTTACAAAATATGTTTTTTCACATCAAACGTTTATCAATGTTTTCATGACCTTTATATAGCCCAACATTTAAACGTTATTAAAACTTTTGACTGAAACCAAAATACTTTTATAACACATTTATAACGTTTTAAAGACAATTTTGTGTTTGCTGGAATACAGCACAATGGGCTTTCTTAAACAGATGGTCACTGTATCTTGGTAGACAATGCTATTTTCAAAAGAGAGCTTAGTTGAATAAATTGAAACACTGATTTACTGTGCAAGGTATACCCTTTTTCATGAAGTTCCTTGTTTTAGAGTCTCTATTTGTGATAGGTACGTACAGTGCCTGGATCATGAAAAAATATCCTTTATATGTGAATCTTTGGTCAAGTATGGGACACCCTGGTCAATGACTTTGACCAGTGCCCCCCCGAATAAATTTGAAAGCATATGGGCTTTCTACACCCTACAGAAATGAACACAAGAATATGCTGTAATTCGTGAAATAGACTTCTACATATCTACAGCAGACGACAAAATGTAAATACACACATATACATGCATGTTTTGATAGCTCTCAGGGGGTTAACATGAGGAATGCCTCCTTCTTAACAACCCAAAATGAGGACTTCCTATAATATTCCTAGTATAAAAAGATGAACATGATTCCTTGGTCTAACATGACATTTACTGCTTCTGCAGAGGGAAGATTGGGGGCAGTGGCAGCAAGTTTGCCAGAAGTGACAATACAGGAATGGTGTTTACATGGGCTTGAATAGCTACAACATCTAGCTTCAAAACTAAAACTCTGCACGTCCTAAAAAAATGTCGTAATATGTACAGACAGAAAGAAAATAAGACTGTCACAACAAAATCCAGGTCAAATAAATATATTTTGCTATTCATACAACACAAAATCATTACAGAGAACAAATAGGATAATATTAACACTAACAATAAATACATTTGCTGTTTTTCATGTACGTTCTGATAACACGTTTCTGTTACAAGTAAATTATGCCAAGTATACACAAAAATTATAATAATAATAGTTCTCCCCTCAGCTCTTTAGGATTGTCAACTAATTTTAAAACTATTGTTATGTTGAAATTTGTCCTTATAAGATACAGTCTCAAGGCAAATATTTTGATGCAGTTTGCTTCAAAACAACAAAGGGTAGTAACTGCTAGTAGTTAACACTCTCCACACAGGTGTCGACTGCAGACCACAAGTTTAATTAAAAATTTCAGAATTGTCCATTTTCATGATTATATTTAGAATCTGCATGAAACATGTATTAAAATGAGTACAAACAAGCCTGGTGTTGGTTCAGAGGCTCTTAAGATATCTCTTGATATTTTGAGGAAATATCTTAAAAGCCTATGGCTAGCATGCAGAGCATTAACAAGACAGAGTGTATCCTGAAATAGAGAGATAAGTCCCCTGAGCCCTTCCCTGGATCTTACCAGTGCTTCTACAACATAGTTGCCATTGCTTTGTCCTATGGATGATCCCTTTAGACTATTAACCAAGTGGATGGTAGAATTGATCAAATTTTGACAGCGGAAGGTCCAAAAAGAATTTTGCTAGAAGGCAGCATTGAACCCTGTTTCTGATCATTTACAAGTAAAATCTGTGTAGCCAAATATAGGTATTCTTCCATATAAAATGGAAGAATCTTGTTACATCAAATACAAATGAAATTCTAGATAGCCCAAGTCATACAAAATCTTACATTAAGCATCATTTATTAAAAATGATTCCATGTATTTTCATACATGTTCGTTGAAAGTAACCATTATTGTAATTGAAATTTGCAAGAAAACAAAACAGCAAAATATAATTCACAACAAAACGATAAAATATAGTTAACATAACTTGTCAAGATCAAAATATATAGTAAGTGACACTTCTACCAAAGGTTCAAAGTACCAAATGTCATATTTGTGCAATAGAATATAGATTTTTTATCACTAGTGTTCTGAAGTAACCAAGTTGTGGTTCTTGAGTTGTATTTTCATAAGTTCGTAATCCCAATTCCAGAACATAACAGCACTAACTTTTTAAAACTTTTAAAAGAATATCAAATTTTGCTCAAGCATTGGATAGAAACCTGACATTTTTGATGTACATTATAACTTGTAATAGAAACTTAATTTTGGAAAAAGGGCAAACCCCTGGGTATGTTTTCTATCAACAAGTTATAAATTTCACTTATTCTCAATTTTAGCCATGGGTTTTATTTTAATCATTGGTTACAAAAGAGAATAGAAAACATGTTTGTCATAAAAATAAAACTGTATTTACTGATTTGGTCACAGTACAAGTCTCCAAGTCTGTTTGTTCTATCATACTTGTACAAACAACAATACAACTGCAGGATTTGACCCCCGCCAAATAAAGACATTCATCTGGCAAAACTATTGAAGTTAAAACAAAAATGGTGCTGTCTTTCTGGAATCAGGAGTAAAAAACAAAACAATATAGTCAATATCCCAAATGAAGCCCTTTAATAGACATGTTTAAAGGAGAGGTGCTAATTGTAGGTGCAACACAGTACGGCACTGGTTTAACCGTGGTGTAAGGGAAGCCATCAACATCAGACGCCACCCCAGTTCACTCAACAAGGACATAGGCCACCACCAGCTTCCTCCGGTATATGAACCTGTTCTGTCACATGACATTGTCTGCTCATCATGTGACATGCATTGTGACAGGTCATTTCAGATACTGTCCCCTGCACCCTGTAACCCACTATCCCCAAATAACCTGTGTCACACTGATGTATGTTTGGTTTTTCAGTCAATCAATAAGGTTTGCTCATCCTTGACTGTTGTGGTACTCTTAATTTAAAAGACGGCCCTTTCACATCATTATAACTTCAAGCATCACAAACCTAGCATTTTTCACAAACCTAGCATTATAACAATGCTTAGACACAGGGAAATACACAATTTGTACATAAATTTAATGCTAGTAATTCTGATATATACCACAATACAGAAGTGTCAGATGTATGCTTAATAAATAATATTCATGTAACATAACTCATGAGAATGAACTCTAATACAAAAAATTTTAAATCTGGAAAATGGTGAAAAGGTCGAGTAAGAAAATGTGCATAACTGACACAAAATGTTTCAACATTTGAGTAAAATAAGAGGTTTAACCCTGATTACAATACCAAAGCTCAATTACACTTCATGAATGGTCGATATCTTTACATTTTATATACATGATATATGCATCGTTTTTTCATTACTTGTAACATTAAAAACATAAATAAATATATACATGTAAACATACATTTTGTAGTAACCTTATAATCATGTACAAGATTATAATTTACAGGTTTGAATGCTATGTGCTAATGTAACACATTTACTGTGAAATCTCTGTATGGTCGTCATGATTCATGAAACAGTAATATAATACATGAAATGTGTATCTCCTGAAATCCTCAGACATAATCATGTAATAAGCTGCACCATAGGGTGTATATCATAGTATATCCGACTGTGATTCACTGCATTCATTATAGAAACATTTTATAGATTGTACAATGTACAACAATTAACATGCATCTTGAAAGTTGCATGCTGCAAGTAAGGGATATGTGGCTTGCTCCCACAAAATGAGCGGTAAGTTGCAAGTTATGAGACGTTCCAATTGTTGAGTCGCTGTTCTTTGTTTGAAGACACCTGTATAGTCAATGTTGAGGATATAATATGCTGTACTCTATTCAATTCTCTCTCCATTCACAAAAAGGACATACCCCTGCCAATACAGGTATTTTCAAGCAAAGAACATCAACTCAACAGTTAGAACGTCTGGTAACTCCCAACTTGTGACTTAACACTCATTTTGTGGGAGCAGGTCACATATAGACCTCCAAATAAACTTTGACTGTTACCTGTTATAATTAAAGACAGAGATAAAAAGAATTTATCGCGTCTGATGTCACTGTCAATTACGATCCTTGATTGATTTACACACATTAATAGCGCGTAAAAGGAAGACCAATCTATCTGGTGCTGATCGGAGAAAAGGAATAGCAGCAAATGGCGAAAAAATTACATACTTTTACAAGGCAAAAACCAGCTTTTCTAGGCATTGTTGACATGGTGCCTTCGCGAAAGAAAGTTTCCTACTATAAAGACCCAACTTTTGAGATGGTTTGCATGTTTGAAGGTGCAAAATTAACAATAAGGCGCCCGGTTATACCCAGGGCTGTCATCTTTTGGAATTGCTTGGCGTGAGACAGAGGCGTACCGGGATTTGCCGACTCCAATGTTCATTTTGTACCATGATTATTTAAGCCACGGCGCTCGAGAATGTGAAAAGCGGGGGGTAGGAGCAGCAAATTATTCATGACGATGCGTGAGATTTTACTCATTTCCAGTTTTTTTGCGTGAGATTTACTACCTAGGCGTGAGATTATACTACCTTGGCGTGAGACCGTGAGAAAGTGACCCAATGCGTGAGACTCACGGTCAATGCGTGAGAGTTGACAGCCCTGGTTATACCTCCGCGTTCAGCAAGTCATCATCATGACACTTGTAAACAAGCCGTGCTCGAGTTTGATTGACAGATGACGTCAGACGCGATAAATTCTTTTTATCTCTGTCTTTAATCATAGGCATCACAGTACCATGTGGAATAGTGTTCCATCACTTTTCAAAATCAAATAGCCAAGAAACTTGCTAACACTATCTTAAGATAATCTGGTTGGAACAAACTAAAAAAATGTACCACAAGTATTTTCCTCTTGTGTGAAGTCACATCCTAAACAAGTTAATTTATGCTGTATTTTGAATAATACCTCAGCTGAACCTGTAAAATGACTATGAAATATGAGTGGCCCCCAATCTAATCTTACACATGCTGCTGGCCAATCACCACCAAAGAAAATTTACAACTTTTCAACACACATGCAACCAAACATGTCAATGCTGAAAACTTGTTTCATCATATAAAATTGAATATTCATGTCTTTGATGATCTGGATTACAGATTCTTAAATTTATAGTACACCCTCATTATTCTGCAAGTTAATATGTTGCTCATTCTGTTGCTAAAAGTATAAATTACTAAAGACATGTAATGCTGATTGTAAACAATCATTGTTATGTAAAACACTTGGTATTTAGCACATACTGAGATTAGCAAATATATTCATTGTAACAAAGCTTATGTATCAAATTGGTGGGATGAAGATTCACTGATGATTCTACATGTTGAGAGGATAGTCCAAGAAGGCAATAGCTGCTCTATAGACATTTGACCATTTTTGTGATCTATAATTGTACAAATTTAAAAAAATGACATCTGAGAGCTATTGCATACTTCTTACACTAACATCTCAAGTTTATTAGCTGTATATCATCAACATCAAGACACAATATGTGACCTCTAAACAAATATACATAACAGTCTCACTAATCAGATTTGAGATTTCCTTTTTTTAATACCAAAATCCAAAAAATTTTTAATCTGCATTGTTGAACTGACCTTAATAGAGACATCACAAACTGTTACATGTCAAATCAACCTTGCCAAAATGCAATAATCAATGAAGCCTAAACAAACAAAAAGTAATTCCATGTGAGCTCAGACTCCGTACTTATTTACCATCATAAAAATACAATTTCACACATCAAAGCATTGTACTACTATTATCACTGTAGCTAACTGCCATTTTCTTTACTGAGTTACTGTAGCAAAGATAATTCTTTGGATACATGCAGGTCATTTGCCAGGTACAGCCATTGAAGCAGAGAAACGTCTTCCTTCTACAAAATATTGGTCATATTATATGCTGTTATTCATCTCTCAGTAAAACAAAGGCATCAACACCAATAAAGAAACAAAAAATCAAAATATATGAAACAAACAATGCCTTTCACAAAATTACTAAATGTGATGAATGAACACCTTACATACATTGTACAATAGATGCACTTCCTTGATGATATCAGGCACCAACAAACCCACTTGATTCTGTACTTTAATTTACAATTAACATTGCTTTAATATTCTTGTACTTGCTCACCCTGGCACAATTGCTGTCCAACATTTTTATATCAAATAACCAAGTTGAGAATCGTCAAATCGATGATACTACCTCTAGCTGGGTGTATTGATAACTTAATGTGGCAAGCCAACCGATAACAGCAACAACACTGCATACTTGTACTAGAATGTTGGGATGGAAGTTGGAATGACGGTGTTTGTAAAATGGTGCTACTTCAGCTGCTATGCAAATAAAAAAATGCAATCACGGTCTGATTGAACTTACAATAATAACTGTTGAACCTGCTACATAAAATTATCAATATCCTTTGATATACACATGTAATTATCTGACAAGGGATATAAAAGTCACTTGAGAAGCTTGTTTAAAAAACTACAACCCAAAGATACCTCAAAACATATGGATCAAAAGCTGTCAAGCTGAGTTTATAGGCTTCTATAGCATACATACCATTGTTGCACACACATTGGTATAAGTTGTAATCTTGTGTCATTAGCTGTGCATTCACAAGCACAATGTCATTACACATACGTGACACGATCAAGGGAAATGAGTCGGATGTCGCTAATATTGATTTTGAGATATTGGCAAAGAAAGTGTTAAAATTCTTTTGTTTTATATTGTTTTCAGCAATTGATAGATTGACGTAACTTCACAAAGAAAAGTCCTATCAACATGGGGTTTTCAGTTTCTGAAAGCTCTAAATGTCCTCTTTAGAAACATGTGTAAAACTCATTTTTGATCAGGGTCGACATGTGACTCATTCCCCTTGATCATGTCACATACATCTTCCTGTAATAGATCATTACTCTATATATTTCATGCAGTGTCCAAATTTACACTTTACTTATCGCACTTACTAAAACTTGAGCATCTCAATGAGACTTGTATTCCCATTGGTCCCATTTGTATGCGTACATATACTTTAAACCCTGACTCTATAAGCTTGTTTGGCTCAACGTTATGCTTAAAAATTCCCAAAATGCTGTGCTGTACTAAATTTGCTTACACTCTGAATATAAATTAAATGGTTTTGTAAAACAAAATATGTAGCCAAATTTTAGCTATAAGCCTTTTGTAATTTATAATATTCTTGACCCCATTCCAGTTAAACTATTATAATCCATTTGGCTTCCTCGATGCCCTGACATCAGTACTTTGCCGCAGTAACTTGTGCGTGTACAGATGCACATGCAAACATGTCAGTCTGTGTGATTTAATACTGCCACCAACCGGAGTATACACTAATGTCACTGCCTTTAGGAAGCCAAATGCAAATAGACTAAAGTATGTTTCCAAAGAAATTAATTTTTTAATTCTTCCGTGGTCCAGGTACATGCTGCTGAATAAGCGACAAGGTCTCCTCCCCTTCGGGATCAACCGTCTTGTTGTTAAGACTGTTGATCAGCCAATCAATGTGATTGTTTATCGCCTGTGTGTTAACGCTTATGTATGCGATATGCACAGCCCAGACCACAGAAGAAATAAAAAATAACTTTAAGTTAACTTATTTTAAAATGATTTGTTTCATTTAAATTGTTTTTTCACAAAAAATATCACAAAATAATGTTTCTTACATACAACAGTGATCAGCTAAAATGATAATGCAATTTAGGTACATATCAGGTTTACTTTATCCCTACTTTATTTGATCAATCTTCACTAGTTTCCTTTTCTCCTTTCATAACAGCACCTTGCATAAGATCACGCTTAAGATTATTCACTTGTGTATTGGCTGCAATCAAACCAAGCTCCAGTCGGTTCTTTTCTGCGTTTTCTGATCTCAGCTTGTCAATTTCTGCAAAGGCTTCTTTGAGCTGCTTTTCAAGAGACTGTCTCAAGTTACTTTCCATTCGCAGTTCATCAAGCTGCCCTTTAGCTTCTGTCAAATCTCTTTCCAGCTCTCTTTGCCGATTTATTTGAGCACACATTGCTGAAGAGAATGTCTTTTCTTGCGAGACTTGATCACGAAGTTTATCAACTTCAGTACATGCGTGTGACAGTGCCACTTGAAGACCCGCCATTTTCTGATTCTCCTTCTGTAATTCAAGAATTTCTACTTTCATTTTCTCCGCTTCATCCCTGTAGTCTTTCAACTCTGCAACTTCTTTCTGCAAATGATTCATTTCTGCATGCTGATGATAATCTGAGGATGACCCGGGTGATGGTGTAGCTGCCACGGTAACCATCATAGGTGGCGCTGCTCTTAACTGTACAATCTCCGTTCGTAACCTATTAATCTCTTCATGATATTCTTGCACCTCATTAGGAGTCGGAGTAGCACGAGATTTGTTTGACAAATCAAGCGGATCATCAGCACCATTTTGATAACCACCCTTTTTCAAGGATGTAATTTGAGACGAGAGTTTAGCATTCTCCCCGCGAGACCTATCAAGCTCTGCGCATGCATGCGTCAAAGCCGTATACAGCCCATTTCTTTGCGCATTTTCAACCTCCAGCGTCTTGATTTTCTCTTTCAATGCTTCCATTTCTTCGTCAGTCTCTGTTACAGCCGGTGATTTTGAAGATTCCATATCTGCAATCTGTAGTCTAGCCTTATCCAACTCTGCACATGCATGTGTGAGTGCTTTCATGAGTCCCATTCTTTCAGACACATGATTTTCTTTGCGTAGTTTTTCAAGATCCTCGCAGAGACACACATTTTCTGCTCTAAGCTTGTCAATCTTGACACAAGCTTCATTCAACTCCTCTTGCATGGCATGACGATGAGCACTTTCAGCCCTAAAAGTTGCCATGTTGTCTAGCTCAGTCTCCAAACTCACAATCTTGTTATGGGCATCATTCATGATGGTCTCTATCTTGCTATGGGCGTCATTTAATTCCTTCTCAAGCATGTGATTCTTCTGATTCTCTTCTTTGGTTTGGTGATATTGTATTTTGGTGGCATCAAGTTCTGCTAGAAGTTTTGTGTTTTCTTCCTTCAATTTTGTTAAGGCATCTAAAAAGATTGGAAAACAAAACCATGAAAGTGAGTTAAACAAATTTATGCACTATTTCCATATCACTGGGGCTTATCTAATTTTCCTGTACAATTTATGAACTGTAGAAATTTTGAAAAAATAGAAGTGTAAAACTGCGGCTACAACAGAGGTTAGAGGTGTATCCTTTATAGAAATAATTTGCTCTTTTTATACTGAACATTTCAAATCCAAACCCAATTCCAGAAAGGGAAAAAATTACATGTCCAGATTTGTTTTCTTTTATGGCAAATTTCCAGAAGACTAGCATCTCAGATGTTATGAACCAAGAAATACCATTTCATTAACTAAATTAAATCAAACTGTGTTCAGAACAAAATATAATTCTAGCTCTTTATGTGTGTAAGATATAGAAGGAAATCACTAGATTATAGCTGTTTGGATTCATCTAGTATTTTTAAGTAACAATAAACCTGAATTATAATTATGACCTGCTCACCAGGTCTTCGTCAGATTGGTGTTGTAGTCATATGGTGGTAATCAGCAAGGAAATTGTTTGAAGTTAGGTCCCAGGTGTGATATAACAGTTATTGGATTTCTTAAATGTTTTAATTTGCCCTCTCTTTTTCCCAAACTTTTCTTCTTGTTCAACTTCGCTGTTTCTCCACCAGAAGTCCCTTTGACCGAAATTACTTTCCACAATATAATATGTGACACGATCAAGGGAAATGAGTCGGATGTCGCTAATATTGATTTTGAGATATTGCCAAAGAAAGGGTTAAAATTCTTTTGTATTATATTGTTTTCAGCTATTGATAAATTGACGTAAAATTCGCTAAGAAAAGTTGTATGAACATGGGGTTTTCAGTTTCTGAAAGCTCTAAATGTCAAGTTATAAATAGATGTAAAACTCATTTTCGACCGAGGTCGACATGTAACTCATTCCCCTTGATCATGTCACATATGTAATATGTGTATAGCGTAACAAAGGAGACAGATTAACTTGTGAGCTGTATCTACTGTTATGCAATACCTTGTGGGAAGGAATTTCGGTACAAACTGACTTAATTCCGGTAGAGAAACCTAGGATCCATGTATTGCCAAATTAATTACAAACACACTATAACTGGGCTATTCCAGTTGAAATCCATACACCTCCTATGGAAGAAATGTCCTTTAATAACCTTCCACACAGGACCTGTGAATTTTAAATGAGGTTACCTAAATGGGTGACTTCATTTGAAATATATGCCGCCTGTGTGGGAGATTAAGGTCATTATCTTCCATATAGGGGTGTATGATTTTCAACTGGAATAGCCATCATGCTGCTATCCTTCGGCCCGGCACACAAACATACCATCTTTGATCTTGTCATCTTCAGGTCCTGAGTCTGAAGCTGAATTGAATGCTTTCTTGTGACGTGTCCTTTTAGCAACTGGTGATGTGTTTTCTGCAATGAAAACAAAGAAAAAAGACCAAATGCTAAATAATCAATCAAGTATGAAATAGAAATACTTACAGACAATTCAACCAAACAAAAGGTCATATAAACACTTCTGTAATAGAAGAATCGGACCTGTCTGTATTTTTGTTATCCATCAAAACACTGCACCTCAGATGTTGTATCTTTTACAGTATACCATTCCGCCCCGATGTGGCAGTGACATCAATGCGTTGAGGCAGCTGTTTCATGCGCGCATTTATGTGGTGCCTCTGAGCGTGTGCGTGTGTACGCCAGCACTTTCAGTGAATGCTATTAAACAAGCTGAAGCTGCTCCCAATGCAATGGGCACTGACGTCAGATTCCTGAATTCCCCAGAACCGCCATCAGGGTGAAAAATGGTATGGGTATGATTTTGTTGTAGTTCAAATGACAAATATCAATCTTCCGGAACAAATGTACGACTCTGAAGAGGGACTGAATTGTGATGGAAAAACATCTGCAAATGTCTTGATAATGGTCAGCATGAAAATCCCATCTAGTCATTAACCTCAGTCATCATTACACATAATTGAATATCAACGGCCAAAATATTCATCATTAATGGCCAAAATACTCATCATTAATGGCCAAAATATTCATCATTAGTAACCAAATAGCGTCATCATTATCTGTGAAAATAAATATAGCTGCAACTGCATACATTGTAATTCCTGTTGGTTCTTCAAATCATGAATATTAATGAGTTTATAAATTAGCATTAATCCATTATTGTCCACATCACCACACAGGCAAGGTTTACACATGCATCTCCCAGTTTGCAATTTCCTGCTTGATTTATCATCATTTTATCATGTTCTGCACAAATTTAATAACAAGATCACATTGATATCATTTAATGAATTCATCACAAAATAACCTTGACTTGACAATAGACAGGATCCACTTTTCAAAAGTGACAATATTTTTCATTTCCATTACCATGACGACTACCACGACAAAGCATTCCAATTCAATGAATGAAACTAACACAATATAATAGTCAAACCACCCAGCAGGGAATATTTCTACCCCAAAACTCACAATGCCGCTTGTTTTGTTATCCTGATAATAAGAACTGTTTCAATGCTACTAAACCAGAACTTTAGTTGTCATGCATCATTTATTGACTGAAGGCTCATGCAACTCTTGCCTGATTGCCCACAATGCTAACAATACGATTTTAGAAATGGGACATGATTACCATCAAATGAGTTATTTGTCGCTTGAACCGATTCGGAGATATCCCGGGGGAGATATAGCCAAAAGAAGTTTTTGTTTTTAGCAATGGGCTATCCCAGTTGAAATCCATAAACCGGGTAAACCCCTATGGAAGACATGACCTTAATCTCCCACACAGGGAGTGTAGATTTCAAATGGAGTCACCCCATTCAGGTAACGCAGTTTGAAATACTCCTTCAGACCTGAAACTGACTATTTGTGAAAAAAGAGGGAAATGCTTTTAAAAAAAGAGGAAAATAACAAATAATGCGTGAATTTCAAAAATACAAAAGAGGAAATCAGCTAAAAAGAGGAAAAGTTTCAGGTCTGCTCCTTATGTTTTCATATGTGACACGATCAAGGGAAATGAGTCGGATGTCACTTACATTGATTTTGAGATATTGGCAAAGAAAGTATTATAATTCTTTTGTTTCCTATTGTTTTCAGTGTAAGCTCGAAATATAACATTAATTTTTTTAAATCTTAACTTAACAGGAAACGTATAATCACCATGATCATGTCTCACAATAACAAGACCATAATCATATCATCCAGGTGGTGGCATGGTTAGTGCCAATGGGGAATTACTTGCTCTATCTGATGACGCGCCTCGCCCACTCTTTCTATTGTTGACCGTAAACAATATATATATAACAAAGCAAAGTCACAAATTTGTTTACCCTGCAACTGTTGTGATTTATAGGCTTTGTATCTTTTTAATCATGTTTATGCTGAACACCATTAGAACCTTAAATCTGGTGAAAAGAGGACATTTTCCTTCTAGAATGTGCAATGATGAAATCTGGAATGATCTAGCAGTGGACATCAAAGAGTCTCTCACATTATCTGCTTTAAAGAGTTATTTGAAAACACAATTTAGTCCTGCCTAATGCAACAAACCAGGGGTAGCGTTAACCCCAGATCGGGGGTGAATGACCCCTAAATTTAAAAAATGTTAATTTTTCACCCTCTATATTGGGAATATGTGCAAGCTCGGGGGTGAACTCTGACCCTCTATTTTTGGACCTTACTCCTACCCCTGACTACACTGCAAAATATTTTTCACCCCGAGATTTAATTTTCACCCCATGTATTTGGATTTTCTGCAAGCTCGGGAGTGAAAAACATGGGAAAACAACCGGCGACTTTCGGTCCTTAATGCTACCCCTGCAACAAACCACAAGTTCGCTAACATTCTATAAATAAGTCCTTTCATTAGGGGGTTAAAATATCAATCAAAGTTGATCTTTCATTAAATTTTCAACAATTCACACTTACGTTGCAGGGAGGGAGGGAGGAGGTCAAAAGGACTTTCATTGACAGGACATCATCAATCTTTTGGTTTGTTTCCAAAGTATTTCTTGTTTTCCTTATGCATGCCATATTTTTTTATCTTTTCATTTTCTTGTTTTATTCTAGTTCTGTTAGCTACCACTGTGTTCTTTACATAGCAGTGCTATAAATAAGCATTTTGCATGTAGGTGGGTACATGTAGGTATGTAGGGTTGGGTGTGGGTAGGGGTGGGTGTGGGTAGGGATGGGGTGTGTGTATGTATGTTTTGGTAGAAAAAACGATGACGAAGTTCAGTGTTAGCCATTTACATTAATAGCTTGACCATATTTAAAAATATTAGAGACATTAGTTAGATTCGACATTAACATAATGTTGTTTGTAGGTATAGTCAATGCATGAATCAAGCAGTAAAATAATATTGCAGTTAAGTACATTGGGATGTATGTATCTTTTAGCAGTTCCGAGGAATTTACTTTCATGACAAAAAATACTCTTAGTTCAGTAGGTCGTGCAGTATCAACTGTCAAGTTGTTTAAGAAAATAGTGATTTGTGCCCTTTTAACCTATCAGAATCAAAATTGTTTCTCTTCTCTTCCAAAGTACACATGCAAGATGTTTCACTAAGGATTCTGGAGTAAAAACATACTACATGTATAGGACAAGCCACTCCTTTGCGAAAATGAAGTCAGGGGCATATCTCCAACATCAGAAGGGTAGACAATGCTAGACTTGGATCAAGACTGAGTATTGTAGGGCATAATTGGGTTACAACTGTAATCTGTAATCAAAGATCTGGAACTAAGTATAATCAAGCCTTGCAACTGTCAATCAAATAAAATTAAGAGTAAGTCAGTTTCACTATTGAAGCAATGTGCAAGCATTGCTGTCTGCACAGATGAGTACATTTTAGGCTAAAAACTCCCCAAATAGCGAGGAAGTGATTTGACTTTTTATACAGGGATTGAATACAAGTGTCATGGCCCTGGTGTAACTGTTATCATGTAAGTCTTGACATTTTCACAATGTGAGAAAAAAGCATTTAAAGTAAAAGATTCAGGGGCAAAAACAGGAAAATATTGAATCTACATGAAATATATTTCTACAAGTTTATGTTAATTATTTGATCATAAACCATCAAGATGAAGTTGGGTACACTTGTGGCTTCAAGAAGGTCAGATAATTGACAGCAAGATGGAAAGGAAATAAGACTAGAGGTAGAAAATTATATTGTGCCTCAGCACTTTCATGAAGAAATGGCAGCAGCCTCATCTGCCAATCTGAACGGATATTTTGGAGACTACTAGTACATACCTGAGATGATATACAAGACTATGGGTTTTAACACAAGTCTCTACATACATAATTTGTACATATACGACAGCCAGTCAAAGAATTTGTTGATATGACCATCCAGGATTTGAACCTGGGACCTTCAGATCACCAGATCAATGCTCTACCACCTGAGCTAATGAGTCAGAAGGAGACAAACAGTTCTTCAGTTCAATACCCATCCTCTGTCATATTCTCATCACAGAAGCTTAGAAAGAGGTTTTGGAAATCATATTCGAGATGGAAAAATACAGTTATGTGTGGGAAATATTAAAGTTGTATATATAAATATCCCAATTGTTACATAATATGATGATACAATATCAATGGGCAACCAATAATAAATAATCAAGTACATGTGCATACCACAGTCAATGAGAGAAACTAGTCAAATTAAGAAGCCATCAAAATGCTCAAATCTCTAACATACAAAATGAAAAAAAAAATATCATCCACAAAAATATATCCTGCTATGTAGTATAATAATCTCTGCCTATGGTTTTCTTGCACAGTACAATGTCAACCAATTTGAATTGTCATGCCTCTTTGTGATATTTTACCATTCAACTTTTTGATACATCTTGTGGATTGTGCACACTTACCTAAAGCAATTAAACAAGAAAGCACAAACAAATAATTCAATGATACCAGTTACTTCTTGTTTAATTGCTTTAGGTAGTGCACAATCCACAAGATATATCAAAAAGTAAAATATCCAGGCCTGAGAGTGTCTTTGAAACAAATATCTGTTTTTAGCTTTAAAAATCTGAAATTATTTAAACCATACATACTTTTGTACACAACAAGTGTAGAAAAATATCTGGAAGTTGAAAAAAAAAATCTGGAAACAGATAAATATCTGGTCTCTCACATCCCTGAAAATATCACAAGAACATAATTGTCTTTCATTTGCCAATAAGACAAACTCTGCCGAAGATATGCTCTCTACACCCCATGCATGGTAATTAAAAGACAAACAAGAAAGCAAGGAACATCCTACTTGTCTTATGTACAAAAACTGCTAGGGGGACTTTGACAACTTTTTACTCCAGATTCCATTTACCTCTTTGGCTTCAAATCGTAGTACACCGTGGAAACTTTGTAGTCGCCTGCTTCGCAGCTGAATGAAATGAATAAATGAATGAATGCAAAGCCAAAAAGGTCTACCAATCTGAACCCAAGTTCACGTTCCACCACACCCATTCCTTGAATAGAACCTATTGAATATATCTATTGACTGCAAGTTCGTTTGTACCATTGTGTCTATTCTTATTTACCAAAATACCGGAACAATCCAAGTGAGAAGAGTACAATACTCTTATCTATTCAATGGTTTACACAACTATTTTGTCAGCAAAATTGTAGCATTTTATGAAAAATATGGTATTTTACTTTCTTCTGCCTAATGATGTTTGCTCTTTTTGCAAATTTGATCTTGTTTTGGATAAAAGTTTAGCTATCACTTTTAAAAGCTGTATGATTCTTTTCAATCAATTTGATTGTGTATTTATATTCTAGTATGATTTAATTGAAATTGAACTACATGTAATCAAATTGGAATCCCCATATTCAAATTCTGAAGCCATAACTTAGCAGTCAGTCCATACTATTTGTAATTAACAATCTCTGGAATGTTGTTTGCTTGTCAAATGTATATAATTGAAGACCAAATTAAACAGACTAGTTTGCAAATGATGTGCTGTCAACCTGACCAAAAATGCTGTACTGCGCAAGTCAGCAACCAATCACACCGTGCCTTTGCCCTGATGTCAGACGCAAACAAGTCTTTTTAATTCGGTCTTCAATTATAGTAATGTTGCCCCATAAACATAAACCTAGCCCAATCTTAAACCCTAACCAGAACCAAACCTAATTTTACACATAAGCATTCATTATTCTAATCCTATTCTCATAATTAATATTATTGTCACCAAGGTATAAGCGTGTTAGTGTCACACATGTAGACCTGACAGGGAAGTCCTCTTTTGGTCTATGTATGCACTAGCGTGATCGCCTTTTACCACAGGAAAACTAGGTGGGTTCGAGGCTCAGCAGGACCAAGTGACTCAAAGATAGCACACAATACTTTTATGAATATTTGCCTATTGGCTGGACAATTTGTGACATTATATCAATAAATTGATACACACAAATTTGCAGTTTTTGCACCTTTTTTAAGTCATACATTTTGTATCTTTTCTCCTCTTCTATGGAAATAAATATTAACACAAATTTGTATGTAGTTGTATTTTGAGTTAGATAATGGGTAGAGTTAAGCTTAAGGTTACCAACAAATATCCAACATGTATATGGTCAACTAAAAAAGAAAAGAAAAAAAGCGCAGTGATTTATAGTGCGCTACGCACAGGCGCAACGCCTAGACGTTGATCCACAAGCCTCAGCACACTTTGCAGGTTGTCGCTGACCACTACGGCCTCACATCATTCCATTAAACAACAATTCAATTCAAGGACTTGGCTGCTTCAAGAGCGCACACCCTAGACATTCCACAAATAACCTTCGCAACTAGGATCAGCTCCCCGAGTTCCGTACGGGTTACAACGAGACAAATTAGCAGTAAGTTCCTTGTCCAGACCAGGGAATTTCAAGCTAACTCAATTTTTCCACAAGAGCGTACCAGGCACTGCCAGGGTTCGAACCCGCAACCTCTTGCACCATAGTCGAACGCCTTATCGATTATAACTTGACTGCTATTCAGCTTTATTCTTGTATGTTTTGTAAGTCACTGTATGCATCAAAATGTTACCCTTTGATTCATTCTGCTAGAATTCATAATTCAAGTGCAGGCCATTATCCTTTACAGAGCATTTCAGTAGACACACAGAATTATAATTATCATTACACAGGCCTAAAAGGAAGAAAAACGTCTACTGGGCATATTTTCTTCTCCCTGGCATTAATGTAAATGATGCAAAATGCATTACTTAATGGTCTTGATAATTCTGGTCGGCTTTTAAATTTCTGAAGCACAATAGAATTACAACAGCTTGATGTCTGTTTCCTTTGTATATCACCCAAAAAGAAATCCACAAAAACGTTTAACAGCAAAGTCATTTGGGATAATGCAGACAATAGTTTACACTACATTAAATCATAATGATTACAACAACATTATAAAGCTGTGTTTGGATTGACTTATATTAGTGCAGAACAAATGAATTTTTTCCATTTTTTATTTTAGGAATTCATGTTAGAAACACTGTAGTGTACCTTATTTATGGGCTTTGAAATGACAAATAATGCGCAAGTCAAAAAAAAAAACACTACACTTTTTTTGAAAAAATAAAATCTTGCCAAATTATGGTTTTCTTATCAATACACACTACTTCCTAGATAATTTTCAAGGAATTCTGCACATGACACCATAGCTGATAAAGCCATCTTTAAAATGAGCATTCACTGGTTAACATAATACCTAAATTGACAATTTGGGTTAACTGCTCTCCCTCTTCATTGTAAGCATTAGCAATTTCAAATTGAAATATGTCACCTCTCTATATGTGTCTGTCTATCTAATTGTTGCTGTCTCTGTCCATCTCCTCTTTCTCTGCGCTAAAAGCAATGACTTTTCTCAAATTTATTTCGCTGCACGTTTTACCTACTTACCTTGCATGACTGCTTTGCGTTTTATCGTCTCTTCGGTTCCACTGCTGTCATCTTCATCTTTCTGTAAAGTAGCATAAATATACTTGTAAAGCATTCTGATGATGGTATGATAATATGATAACTCTACTTAAAATCAAAAATAATTGTTCAATATGATGCACATGAAAGTCTGCTGTTGGTTGACACAATCTTCCAGCAAGACTTTGTATGTGTCACAAGCCCAACAGGTAAATTTAAACCTGTATTAGGTGTTTCACAATGACTCCAGTCAGCATACCATAAAGTGCACACTGCTTTGACTCTGTTGTAGCATCTTCCACAATCTGTAGCACAGTAGTTGATCTTAGTGGCTGTGTGGGCCGGATGCACTAAAAGCTTCTGAGAACCAATCACATATTGAATTCATCACATGGCATTCACCGTGCATTGATGACGACAATGGAGTGATTGGGCTATTCCATCTAAAATCCACAGTCCCCCTGTGGAAGATTTTGGAAATATCATCCACAGGGAGAGTATGAATTTCAGATGAAAGACACACTTTGGGTAGCTCCATTTGAAACTTATCCTCCCTCTGTTGAAGATTCAAGTTGAATCTTTTTCAGAGGATGTATGAAATTCAAATGGAACTGCTTAATGTGCTCATTCCATCTGAAATTCGCATTCCCCTGTGGAAGATATTTCCAAAATCTTTCACAGGGGGAGTGTGGATTTTTAATGGAATAGTCCATTATACATGAGAATGAAACCTGTACACAAACATCTCCACTAATGAAGTAGTATCTAAAGTATCTCTTCAATTTATTTTTAAAAATAAAAATAACATAACATAAAAATAACTTCTACATCCAGATCAGAAGTTTGAAAAATGAAAGTCCCAGCCTAAAGGTGCCCAATATCATATTAGGAAACATTTAAATCAAGATTTTGGAACAAAATGTCACATCAAAATCTCAATTTTCACAAAGTTTGATATCACACACACCGAGTTTGAAAAACAAGAGAAGGCCTATAATTACTCTGAATGCAAGGCCTGGACAATACATCATTATCTACACCATTGTAGGTTTCAATGCTCTCCATTAAATAGCCACATCACTTGTGTAGGATTTCACATGCTTTTGTAATGTTTCATATAACAACAGATGTTATACATATTCTAAGTATTATGATACTGGCAAAACCCATTGTTTTGAACGACCTAGATGTATTAATAACTTGTTTGCTGGTTATCAATGGTAATAATTAGGTGCCTGGCTAAGGGTGAAATCAACAGCTTTGCTACTCATGTAGTTTTAGAAAACAGTGAGCCCTGGTTTACCTGAATTTAGCTGCAACCAGAACTCAATTTGTGTATGCCCTAGCAGAAATTCTATACAGCAAGAAGTGTATCAAAAGTGTATCAAAGTGTATTAAAACTGTATCAAACAGCAATTTAATACAGTTTTGATATACAAAGGGTGTATTGAAAATGTATCAACTGAAAATATAAGGTATCAAAACTGTATCAAATACCACCTAACTGTATCAAAAATGTATCAAAAGTGTATCAAATTTGAACTTAGTTAATTTTGGCCATGCTTGTGGTGTATCAAAAGTGTATCAAATTGAACTTTGCAGTTTTTCAGTGTATGTAAAGTGTATCAAAGTGAACTTTTGGTGCTAGATGTATATCAAAAGTGTATCAAATTGGACTTAGTCAAATTCTGGCTGCATACAGTGTATCAAAAGTGTATTAAATTGGACTTTGCCTGTTTTTTAGTGTATGTAAAGTGTATCAAATTGAACTTAGTTAATTTTTGGTGTCTAGAGGTATATCAAAAGTGTATCAAATTGGACTTAGTCAAATTCTGGCTGCATACAGTGTATCAAAAGTGTATTAAATTGGACTTTGCTTGTTTTTAGTGTATCAAAAGCGTATTAAATTGGACTTAGTTTATTTTGGGTGGCTAGAGGTATATCAAAAGTGTATCAAATTGGGCTTTCATAAACTGACCTTTTGTAGTGTATCAAAACTGTATCAATAACTGATCACATGTCTAGATAATGACTCATCATTTTCAAATTTGCCCATGTGGCATGTATGCAGTTAACACCAGGATTTGCATTTGGAAATGTACTGTATTTTAGAGCAAATTATGGTGTTTTATTTATCATGATGACGATACAAACATGCTTGTAGACTGCACATTATGTTACAATGTAGTTGTAATCAGGGACTGTGATTAAAGAGGAAATATCTGACTTTGTTCTGATAAGGTAAGCTTACTATATATTATATATAGGGCCTCAATGTATATGTATTAAGCATGAATATAGCACATGCCTGTATAGTAGATGTTATTGGTAGCCATTTTGTCTCTTTATTGAGGGTAACAACTTCAGTGACAAGCACTGCATTCCAAGCAGGCCTTCTGATGTATGTATGTTCCATTTGGTTGGGTTTTGCTTCTTTTTTGCAAGACTTTCTCACACATTTATCCTATTGCGTTGTAATTTTGAACGTTGATAGGGGAAAGTGCATTGAGCTGCTCCGTGATGGGGGAAAGTGCTAGAGGTCAGCATTAGCAGTAGAGGGCAGTGTTGAATTTGAGCTTGATTAGACTAATTTCAAAATTTGACCTTTGACCCCTTCACTTTGGGGTCATTAATGTTTGCAAATATGTTTAGATCATGTACGGATAATTCTTGTTGAATTTGAGCTTGATTGGACCAATTTTGAAATTTGAAAAACTGTATCAAAAGTGTATAAAAAACTGTATCAAAAGTGTATCAAAACTGTATCAAAAGTGTATAAAAAACTGTATCAAAAGTGTATCAAAAAACTATCAAAAGTGTATCAAAAACTATCAAAAGTGTATAAAAAACTGTATCAAAAGTGTATCAAAAACTATATCAAAGGTGTATCAAATGGCATGTATCAAAAATAGGGCGGTCCAGCTGGCCAGCATTAGAATTGGAACGCTGATTTGATACAGTGACATATTTGATACACTTTTGATATAATTATGTATAAAATGTGTATAAAATGAAAGGATAAGAATTTCAATGCTAATTTGATACAGTTTAAATTGGCACGCTGATTTCATACAGTGACATATTTGATACACTTTTGATATAATTATGTATGAAATGTGTATGAAATGAAAGGATCAAAATTTCAACGCTAATTTGATACAGTTTAAATTGGAACGCTGATTTGATACAGTAACATATTCGATACACTTTTGATATAAATTATGTATGAAATGTGTATGAAATGAAAGGATACAAATTTCAACGCTAATTTGATAGCTTAAATTGGAACCCTGATTTGATACAGTTACATATTTCATACACTTTTGATATAATTATGTATGAAATGTGTATGAAATGAAAGGATTAAAATTATCACACGAATTTGATACAGTTTAAATCGGAACCCTTATTTGATACAGTAACAAATTTGATACACTTTTGATATAAATGATGTATGAAATGTGTATGAAATGAAAGGATAAAAATTTGAGCATAAATTTGATACAGTTTAAATTGGAACCCTCATTTGATACAGTAACATATTCGATACACTTTTGATATAAATTATGTATGAAATGTGTATGAAATGAAAGGATAAAAATTTGAATGTTAATTTGATAGTTTAAATTGGAACGCTGATTTGATACAGTTACATATTTCATAGACTTTTGATATAATTATGTATGAAATATGTATGAAATGAAAGGATAAAATTTGAACATAAATTTGATACAGTTTAAATTGGAACACTCATTTGATACAGTAACATATTCGATACACTTTTGATATAAATTATGTATGAAATGTGTATGAAATGAAAGGATAAAATTTGAACGCATAAATTTGATACAGTTTAAATTGGAACCCTCATTTGATACAGTAACATATTCGATACACTTTTGATATAAATTATGTATGAAATGTGTATGAAATGAAAGGATAAAAATTTGAACGCTAATTTGATACAGTTTAAATTGGAACCCTGATTTGATACAGTAACATATTCGATACACTTTTGATATAAATTATGTATGAAATGTGTATGAAATGAAAGGATAAAAATTTCAACGCTAATTTGATACAGTTTAAATTGGAACCCTCATTTGATACAGTAACATATTCGATACACTTTTGATATAAATTATGTATGAAATGTGTATGAAATGAAAGGATAAAAATTTGAATGTTAATTTGATAGTTTAAATTGGAACGCTGATTTGATACAGTTACATATTTCATACACTTTTGATATAATTATGTATGAAATATGTATGAAATGAAAGGATAAAATTTGAACATAAATTTGATACAGTTTAAATTGGAACCCTCATTTGATACAGTAACATATTCTATACACTTTTGATATAAATTATGTATGAAATGTGTATGAAATGAAAGGATAAAAATTTGATCGCAAATTTGATAGTTTAAATTGGAACCCTCATTTGATACAGTAACATATTCGATACACTTTTGATATAAATTATGTATGAAATGTGTATGAAATGAAAGGATAAAAATTTGAACGCTAATTTGATAGTTTAAATTGGAACCCTGATTTGATACAGTAACATATTCGATACACTTTTGATATAAATTATGTATGAAATGTGTATGAAATGAAAGGATAAAAATTTCAACGCTAATTTGATACAGTTTAAATTGGAACCCTGATTTGATACAGTTACATATTTCATACACTTTTGATATAATTATGTATGAAATGTGTATGAAATGAAAGGATAAAATTTGAACGCTAATTTGATACAGTTTAAATTGGAACGCTGATTTGATACAGTTACATATTTCATACACTTTTGATATAATTATGTATGAAATATGTATGAAATGAAAGGATAAAAATTTGAACATAAATTTGATACAGTTTAAATTGGAACCCTCATTTGATACAGTAACATATTCAATACACTTTTGATATAAATTATGTATGAAATGTGTATGAAATGAAAGGATAAAAATTTGAACATAAATTTGATACAGTTTAAATTGGAACCCTCATTTGATACAGTAACATATTCGATACACTTTTGATATAAATTATGTATGAAATGTGTATGAAATGAAAGGATAAAAATTTGAGCATAAATTTGATACAGTTTAAATTGGAACCCTCATTTGATACAGTAACATATTCAATACACTTTTGATATAAATTATGTATGAAATGTGTATGAAATGAAAGGATACAAATTTCAACGCTAATTTGATAGCTTAAATTGGAACCCTGATTTGATACAGTTACATATTTCATACACTTTTGATATAATTATGTATGAAATGTGTATGAAATGAAAGGATTTAACGCAAGTTTGATACAGTTTAAATTGGAACCCTCATTTGATACAGTAACATATTCGATACACTTTTGATATAAATGATGTATGAAATGTGTATGAAATGAAAGGATAAAAATTTGAACGCAAATTTGATACAGTTTAAATTGGAACCCTCATTTGATACAGTAACATATTCGATACACTTTTGATATAAATTATGTATGAAATGTGTATGAAATGAAAGGATAAAAATTTGAATGTTAATTTGATAGTTTAAATTGGGCGCTGATTTGATACAGTTACATATTTCATACACTTTTGATATAATTATTTTTTACATTTGTATGAAATGAAAGGATAAAAATTTGATCGTAAATTAGAGAAAGTTTAAATTGGAACACTCATTTGATACAGTAACATATTCGATACACTTTTGATATAAATTATGTATGAAATGTGTATGAAATGAAAGGATAAAAATTTGAACATAAATTTGATACAGTTTAAATTGGAACCCTCATTTGATACAGTAACATATTCGATACACTTTTGATATAAATTATGTATGAAATGTGTATGAAATGAAAGGATAAAAATTTGAACGCTAATTTGATACAGTTTAAATTGGAACCCTGATTTGATACAGTAACATATTCGATACACTTTTGATATAAATTATGTATGAAATGTGTATGAAATGAAAGGATAAAAATTTCAACGCTAATTTGATACAGTTTAAATTGGAACCCTCATTTGATACAGTAACATATTCGATACACTTTTGATATAAATTATGTATGAAATGTGTATGAAATGAAAGGATAAAAATTTGAATGTTAATTTGATAGTTTAAATTGGAACGCTGATTTGATACAGTTACATATTTCATACACTTTTGATATAATTATGTATGAAATATGTATGAAATGAAAGGATAAAAATTTGAACGCTAATTTGATACAGTTTAAATTGGAACCCTCATTTGATACAGTAACATATTCTATACACTTTTGATATAAATTATGTATGAAATGTGTATGAAATGAAAGGATAAAAATTTGAACGCAAATTTGATAGTTTAAATTGGAACCCTCATTTGATACAGTAACATATTCTATACACTTTTGATATAAATTATGTATGAAATGTGTATGAAATGAAAGGATAAAAATTTCAAAGAAAATTTGATAATTTGATAGTTTAAATTGGAACCCTCATTTGATACAGTAACATATTCGATACACTTTTGATATAAATTATGTATGAAATGTGTATGAAATGAAAGGATAAAAATTTGAACGCTAATTTGATAGTTTAAATTGGAACCCTGATTTGATACAGTAACATATTCGATACACTTTTGATATAAATTATGTATGAAATGTGTATGAAATGAAAGGATAAAAATTTCAACGCTAATTTGATACAGTTTAAATTGGAACCCTGATTTGATACAGTTACATATTTCATACACTTTTGATATAATTATGTATGAAATGTGTATGAAATGAAAGGATAAAATTTGAACGCTAATTTGATACAGTTTAAATTGGAACGCTGATTTGATACAGTTACATATTTCATACACTTTTGATATAATTATGTATGAAATATGTATGAAATGAAAGGATAAAAATTTGAACATAAATTTGATACAGTTTAAATTGGAACCCTCATTTGATACAGTAACATATTCAATACACTTTTGATATAAATTATGTATGAAATGTGTATGAAATGAAAGGATAAAAATTTGAACATAAATTTGATACAGTTTAAATTGGAACCCTCATTTGATACAGTAACATATTCGATACACTTTTGATATAAATTATGTATGAAATGTGTATGAAATGAAAGGATAAAAATTTGAACATAAATTTGATACAGTTTAAATTGGAACCCTCATTTGATACAGTAACATATTCAATACACTTTTGATATAAATTATGTATGAAATGTGTATGAAATGAAAGGATACAAATTTCAACGCTAATTTGATAGCTTAAATTGGAACCCTGATTTGATACAGTTACATATTTCATACACTTTTGATATAATTATGTATGAAATGTGTATGAAATGAAAGGATTAAAATTTCAACGCTAATTTGATACAGTTTAAATTGGAACCCTCATTTGATACAGTAACATATTCGATACACTTTTGATATAAATGATGTATGAAATGTGTATGAAATGAAAGGATAAAAATTTGAACGCAAATTTGATACAGTTTAAATTGGAACCCTCATTTGATACAGTAACATATTCGATACACTTTTGATATAAATTATGTATGAAATGTGTATGAAATGAAAGGATAAAAATTTGAATGTTAATTTGATAGTTTAAATTGGAACGCTGATTTGATACAGTTACATATTTCATACACTTTTGATATAATTATGTATGAAATATGTATGAAATGAAAGGATAAAAATTTGAACGTAATTTGATACAGTTTAAATTGGAACACTCATTTGATACAGTAACATATTCGATACACTTTTGATATAAATTATGTATGAAATGTGTATGAAATGAAAGGATAAAAATTTGAACATAAATTTGATACAGTTTAAATTGGAACCCTCATTTGATACAGTAACATATTCGATACACTTTTGATATAAATTATGTATGAAATGTGTATGAAATGAAAGGATAAAAATTTGAACGCTAATTTGATACAGTTTAAATTGGAACCCTGATTTGATACAGTAACATATTCGATACACTTTTGATATAAATTATGTATGAAATGTGTATGAAATGAAAGGATAAAAATTTCAACGCTAATTTGATACAGTTTAAATTGGAACCCTCATTTGATACAGTAACATATTCGATACACTTTTGATATAAATTATGTATGAAATGTGTATGAAATGAAAGGATAAAAATTTGAATGTTAATTTGATAGTTTAAATTGGAACGCTGATTTGATACAGTTACATATTTCATACACTTTTGATATAATTATGTATGAAATATGTATGAAATGAAAGGATAAAAATTTGAACGCAAATTTGATACAGTTTAAATTGGAACCCTCATTTGATACAGTAACATATTCTATACACTTTTGATATAAATTATGTATGAAATGTGTATGAAATGAAAGGATAAAAATTTGAACGCAAATTTGATAGTTTAAATTGGAACCCTCATTTGATACAGTAACATATTCGATACACTTTTGATATAAATTATGTATGAAATGTGTATGAAATGAAAGGATAAAAATTTGAACGCTAATTTGATAGTTTAAATTGGAACCCTGATTTGATACAGTAACATATTCGATACACTTTTGATATAAATTATGTATGAAATGTGTATGAAATGAAAGGATAAAAATTTCAACGCTAATTTGATACAGTTTAAATTGGAACCCTGATTTGATACAGTTACATATTTCATACACTTTTGATATAATTATGTATGAAATGTGTATGAAATGAAAGGATAAAATTTGAACGCTAATTTGATACAGTTTAAATTGGAACGCTGATTTGATACAGTTACATATTTCATACACTTTTGATATAATTATGTATGAAATATGTATGAAATGAAAGGATAAAAATTTGAACATAAATTTGATACAGTTTAAATTGGAACCCTCATTTGATACAGTAACATATTCTATACACTTTTGATATAAATTATGTATGAAATGTGTATGAAATGAAAGGATAAAAATTTGAACAAAAATGTTATAGTTTAAATTGGAACCCTCATTTGATACAGTAACATATTCGATACACTTTTGATATAAATTATGTATGAAATGTGTATGAAATGAAAGGATAAAAATTTGAACGCTAATTTGATAGTTTAAATTGGAACCCTGATTTGATACAGTAACATATTCGATACACTTTTGATATAAATTATGTATGAAATGTGTATGAAATGAAAGGATAAAAATTTCAACGCTAATTTGATACAGTTTAAATTGGAACCCTGATTTGATACAGTTACATATTTCATACACTTTTGATATAATTATGTATGAAATGTGTATGAAATGAAAGGATAAAATTTGAACGCTAATTTGATACAGTTTAAATTGGAGCGCTGATTTGATACAGTTACATATTTCATACACTTTTGATATAATTATGTATGAAATATGTATGAAATGAAAGGATAAAAATTTGAACATAAATTTGATACAGTTTAAATTGGAACCCTCATTTGATACAGTAACATATTCAATACACTTTTGATATAAATTATGTATGAAATGTGTATGAAATGAAAGGATAAAAATTTGAACGCAAATTTGATACAGTTTAAATTGGAACCCTCATTTGATACAGTAACATATTCGATACACTTTTGATATAAATTATGTATGAAATGTGTATGAAATGAAAGGATAAAAATTTGAACATAAATTTGATAGTTTAAATTGGAACCCTCATTTGATACATAGTTACATATTTCATACACTTTTGATATAATTATGTATGAAATATGTATGAAATGAAAGGATAAAATTTGAACATAAATTTGATACAGTTTAAATTGGAACCCTCATTTGATACAGTAACATATTCAATACACTTTTGATATAAATTATGTATGAAATGTGTATGAAATGAAAGGATAAAAATTTGAACGCAAATTTGATACAGTTTAAATTGGAACCCTCATTTGATACAGTAACATATTCGATACACTTTTGATATAAATTATGTATGAAATGTGTATGAAATGAAAGGATAAAAATTTGAGCATAAATTTGATACAGTTTAAATTGGAACCCTCATTTGATACAGTAACATATTCAATACACTTTTGATATAAATTATGTATGAAATGTGTATGAAATGAAAGGATAAAAATTTCAACGAAAATTTGATACAGTTTAAATTGGAACCCTCATTTGATACAGTAACATATTCGATACACTTTTGATATAAATTATGTATGAAATGTGTATGAAATGAAAGGATAAAAATTTCAATGCTAATTTGATACAGTTTAAATTGGAACCCTCATTTGATACAGTAACATATTCGATACACTTTTGATATAAATGATGTATGAAATGTGTATGAAATGAAAGGATAAAAATTTGAACGCTAATTTGATACAGTTTAAATTGGAACCCTGATTTGATACAGTAACATATTCAATACACTTTTGATATAAATTATGAATGAAATGTGTATGAAATGAAAGGATAAAAATTTCAATGCTAATTTGATACAGTTTAAATTGGAACCCTCATTTGATACAGTAACATATTCGATACACTTTTGATATAAATTATGTATGAAATGTGTATGAAATGAAAGGATAAACATTTGAACGCTAATTTGATACAGTTTAAATTGGAACCCTGATTTGATATAGTTACTTATTTGATACACTTTTGATATAATTATGTATCAAATATGTATGAAATGAAAGGATACATTTCATTTGATACTTTTTTGATACATTATCTTGGCATTTGATACACTTTTGATATGTATAAAATGTGTATGCAATGTTAATTTGATACAGTTTTGATACATAAAAGTGTATGAAATGAGGGTTCCAATTCAAAGCCTTTTATTTCATACATTTTTCATATGTATCAAAAGTGGTGTATCAAAAGTGTATCAAATTTCAGCCAGGTGTGTGTGTGTGTGTGTGTGGGGGGGTGTTTGGTCCACTTTTTCTTTGTTTTTTGCTGCTACATTGTGCACAGCAATTTTTTTCATATACTTATGCGGGCAGGTTTGAGAGACGAATCTTCTTCTATTTGTCCTCAGACTTCATGCAAATTAAGCTATATTAACCCTTGAGCATCACCTGTCGATCTAACATTGTCTCCGATTAGTCAATTACATCAATACATGATATCTTCACTTTAATCACCAATCAGAATAGAGCTTTGCAAATAATTCGCCCCAATTTTTTTGCGTGGTGAAATTATTCTACAATGTTGCTGATTGGGCCAATTGATAATGAAAACTTCTTTTTGGCCAATCAGCAGGTAGTTTTCATGGGGTAAAGCATTTTGCACTATGATTTTTTCTTCTTTTTTTCAATCCGCACAACCACCCACCCACACCACTGTCCCAGAAATGTTTCAGTTTCAGTTTTATTTACCAAAAATCATATAAAACAAAACATATGGTATTACAGAGGAAGGATGACCAAAAAAGAGCACAGGGCTCGTATAAGTTTGGCCACCCTTGTGGAGAACCAACCAATTTTACTTTTTGGGCTTTTCATAGCAAAATGATATCCAATCGTGAAGTTGCAACGTGCCTAATAATTATCTTCATGTCAGTAAATTACACATACCTTACAAACACAATTAAACTGGACCATCTAAATAAGCCTCCCATTTCTATGAAAGAAGACGACCACGCAAAGCACAAATGAAGCCTTTGTTTCATACAATACTCTGAAACAATAGATCATTATTTCTTTCAATTCAGCCACCCACACTCTCATGCATGTACATGTGACATATTCATTTCTTACTTTTGCAATAAAAGATAGTGTATTTACTTTGAGGTACTTGTGAGGATGAGTTTTAATTATTATGATTTGACATCACACATACTATGGCTAAAACAATTGTTATAATATCAATTGTCTTATACCTGAACAATGCAAGTATCGAATCAAGTAACTTTTCTTCCAAATTTGTCTCAGAATTTCATGATTTTAAAGCAAACACTTTTAAAACTAGAGCGATAACCGCACCATAGCTGAACCATGTGGCTTTGGCAGTATATTGTGGTAGGCCTATACCACTGTCACCCGGAGTCTGTAATGGACATAACTCGAAATGCTACGAAGGTATGAAGAGCGTCGGGTAGGGTTAATGAATTGGGAAAAGTAAAGAATATAAAATAAACTAAGCAACTGTGCCCTTTGCAAGGGCACGAGGTAAGATAGGCGGATGACTGTGACGATCTGATCAAGCAGCAATACTGTGCAGGATAGTATTAATTTTAATAAGACTGTTTCATTAATTGCCGTTTTAATATACCTTGATCGTGAGAAGCTGGCATTTTGAAAACTTGACTTTTGACCTCTGTATGACCCCCTTAATGACCGTAAATGAATTTTAAAATATTTAAAACATGTTAAGAATGTCATAAAGATCATTGCATTTAAATTTCAGGTCAATTGAGGCATTTTGAAAATTTGACCCCTCTAATGCCCCGTCATGGCCTTAAATGAATTTGAAAATATTTTCAACATGTTTAGAATGTCATAAGGATCATTGCGTTTAAATTTCAGCTCAATCGGAGCATTTTGGAAAACTTGACCTTTGACCCCTTAATGACTTTAAATGAATCTTAAAATATTTTTTAAATGTTTAGAATATCATAAGGATCATTGCATTTAAATTTCAGCTCAATTGGAGCATTTTGAGAACCTTGACCTTTGACCCCTTTATGACCCCTTAATGACCTTAAATACATTTTTAAATGTTTGAAACATGTTTAGAATGTCACAAGGATCATTACATTTAAATTTAAGCTCAATCTGAGCATTTTCAGTTAAAATGACCTTTTTTGACCCCTGTGACCCCTGGATGACCTCCGACGTTTGGAAATATTTTTATTATATTCTTTATGTTTTCCTCTTTCATATGACACCACTCATGGGGTCATACCTTCGTGGCATTTAGAGATATGTCCATTTCAGACCAAATGGTTAGTTAGTAAGCTAGTAACTTAGTAAGTAAGCTAGTAAGTAAGCTAGTAAGTAAGCTAGTAGTAATAGTCCCAAACAAAAATGTTTGGTAGACTCATAACCGGTGCGATCTTACCTTTCCGATGTTGATTAAGATACTTCTTGCATCGATCCGAGATGCGGAAAAACCAATAGTCATTTTGTCCCACATAAATGAATAAATAACAAAAAAACCCGATCCCCGGTGGACTCACCCAAAAGGTGACGTCACACCATATGATCGATCCCTTATCCGACTTGGGATCCCTACCGGACCAAACTTGTAGGGTGGTGGCGGGTCGGGATAATCAACATCGGAAAGGTAAGATCGCACCGGTTATGAGTCTACCAAACATTTTTGTTTGGGACTAGACTCAGTACACCGGTCGATCTTACCGTTGCCGATGTTGATTAAGATACTTCTTGCATCAACATCTGAAAGATCGATCTAGCAAGTAACCGACGGATGGAGGTACAAGATTGGTCAGCATCTGATCAGGGATCGGGAGCGGGTAACGATGGTTTTCGCGAGGTCAGAAAATATTTTCCCCAACGGTCGGGAAACAAAAAGACCACGCGATCACAGACATAAACCTCCTTACTTAATAAGTTTGGTGGTTAAGAATAGCGACACTGGTTCTTACCATGCTGACTATTCTGTATAGTCTGAAAACCGGGTACCCGTACGCCACCGTATTATGATCGCCCGAACAATGTCCCGGTAAACCTCCGCCCGTCTCTGATTACTAACGTAACGGAAGTATCGTAGAGAAGGGCGAAGGTGGCTTCCGGGACACCGCCTGCTAGATCTCCTCAAGGGACAACCGAACGGTATACCCAAGATGATGAGATAGCTCGTGTCGAAAGTGGGTCGTGGGGCCGCGAAACCTTCGCGATCCCCGGACCCCACCAACACCTGGACCAGCCATTGCGACAGCGGCTGGACCGAAAGGCTCTGTAAGGGTGATGAATGCGGTCGTGAGTCCTCGCAAGGCTTGTGTTCGGAAGAAATAGTGCTGCAGCGCCTTATCGGACACCCCAGCCTATCTTTGGCTTCAGCCGAACCTTGCCCAACCCTGGGGATTGGAGAGGGACGAATGTCGGTATGCACCGCGCCCATTCGTAGTCACGAGAACAGAGCGCCGAAACAGTGTCGCTCCAGTGTTTGTGAACACGGAAGCTAACCTCGAGACCGTGTGCAACTCAGCACCGCCGTCCCGAAGCCAACGCCAAACCGGAAAGCCATCTTGAGAGTTACGATTTAAGCGCCGCTTTTGACGGAAGGTCAAAAGGGTGACCCTTAAAGTAATCTAAGACTGTGTTGGGATCCCTTAGGAGGATCACTTTCCTTTTTGGTAGACACTCGTTGAACATACCGTCGAGGCGTAGACTAATAAGGTAACCATCGGCTATGATAGTCGACCCGTCTCGAAACCTCGGTGAATGGAGAGGACAGCTGACTTATAGCTGGCCCCAGTGGCCCGCTGAAGTCTTGCTTGGAACTTTTCTGTCAGAAACTCCGAACTAGCAGCACAGAGGCTCTAGCGGAGAGCTATTTGTCTCATTGCACCAAGCGTAGTATGGAGCCAGACTCTGGCTATACGCACGGAGGGTAGACTTCCGTCAGCCCGGCGATGAGAAAAACAGCTTCTGATGAAAAGTATCCCTCCGCTGCGTGTTCCCTGGTAAGGGCCATGCAGCTAACTGCAGGTGCTCTAGTGATAGACTGGTACCTCCGCTCCGGGCATCCGGAGTAGATCTGGTACTGGGAGTGCCAGCGGCCTTGCCGCTAGCAGAATGACAATGCAGTCTTCCCACCCGATCTTGGCCACCACCCTCATGAGTAGTGAGATCGGAGGGACTGCATAAGCTGTCATCCCGCCCCAGTCTATGGACAGAGCGTCCACGGTGAATGCTTGGGGGTCCGCGACCCTTGAGCAGTACACCGGCAGTGGATGATTGCGATGAGATGCGAACAGATCTTTCGAGGGGTGGTACATCCCTTGAAGATCGTCTGAGCGACCTGCGAGCAAGGGACCATTCTGCTGGTCCCGACACCCTTCCTCGTGACAGATTGTGCGCGAGGATGCTGGTGACGCCCGCGATGTGTATCGCTCTCATCGTAATCTGCCTGAACTTGCACCACCCTATCAGGTGTCGTGCATGCAGGCTCAATCGTGGTGGCCCGGAGTCCCCTTGTCTGTTGGGGTAGGCTACCACGGTTGCGTTATCCGTCAGGACAACGGTATGTGATTCCACGATCACCTCCTCGTAAGCGAGGGAGGTTGATGTGAAACTCTGTCTCTATGGCCCCCATAGGCCGAGACGGAGTCTCCGTGGATGTGGACCCCCAGCCCCGCTTTTGGCGCTATGGTCGTCACTACGTGACATACCGGGGTGCAGGAAACCTGACACCCTGGGTCAAATTGGGCTGATGGGTCCACCACCAGAGTTCCTCTCGCGCGATCTCCGACAACGGAACCGCGAGGGATATTGGTGACGACTGGGCCTGCAAGCAGGCTAGAAGGTGTAGTTGGGTAAGCCTAACGAGAAACGGCAGTACAGTACGAGGTCTACCATACTGGCCATTAGGCCTACCACCTTCATCCATGCCACAGCGGGTTTTGCCGAGACTCGGCCAAGAGTCAGGCACACCGCACCATGTTAATCACCCGCCGGGTGAGAGCACCGCGAACCCCTCCGTGAGGGTGATCTGGGCCCCTACAAATAGTGGTGTCTGCGTCGGGACCACGCTGGACTTTTTGAGCTGATCAAAAATCCAGGGTCCGCACCCTACGGACTATCAACCCCATGAGACCCGTAGTCTTCAGTGGAGTGCGTCCGTGATATGAGCCAAACGTCCAGGTAGCAACTGATGTTGACACCCCTGTGCTTCAGGTGCGCTGCCACCGCTTCTGACCAAGAGTGTTAAACACCCTGGGAGAGATGGACAGGCGGATGGCCGGTATCAAAACTGGTAATTTTGATCCTGTACCTAGAAGCGCAGATGCCTCCGATCTTGAGAGGCGATTGGCAATGGCTCCAAGATCACCCGTAGAACGGGGGGTAGACCGGGACAATCGCCCGCTTCGTGAGAAGCTGTGTGATCCCTGTCAGTAGTGCCCGACGCTGGGGGCCGCCTGACGGCACTACTGTGGACCTCTGAAATGTGCAGGCGAATGTGGGGAGACTGGGTTGCCAGTCTGTAACCCCCACTCACCACTGACCATACCCAGGCGCTCAAAGAGATGGTTTCCCACCTCTGGGTGAAAGCCATAAGCGGTCGCCCACTGGGAGAGCCCCCTGTGGAAAAACCGCTGAGCCCCCCAGGAATGCTCTGCCTAGCTTCCCTTGGAAGAGCGCTTGCTCTTCTTCGGGCTTGCAAGCTGTTCCTGTGCTACCCTTGCGCCTCCCAGAAATGGGTGCTGCAGAGGTAGTGGGCTCGGGTACTGTTGGTGGTGCACGGCCTGCTGAAGTCGGAGCTCCTACCCATGGTAAGGGCAGTTTCCGACCTCTTCAGAGTGCTCCCGTTGGTAGCTTCTTTGCACGGTCCTCCACCGTAGCGCAGAAGCATCCAAAGAGAAAAAGGACCCTGCCTTTCCATCGCGTTGAGCGATTGGAGTGGCAGGCCCTCCCCGGGCGCTGAGTGGACACCCTATGGGCTAGGCCCATGGAGCTCTCGTTGAGGCTAGCTGTTAGCACCGCTAATAGGCTCACCTCGCATGGAAGAGCTCAGATGTTGTCTGAGCGTGATACGCTTGACGACATCTGGGTCCCTCTCGGATCCCCTCAGGTAGGTCCGTGGTCCTCCGCGTTACACGCAGAGGAAGCGTGCAAGCACGCTTGGCGCCATAGCTCTACTGAGCTCGACAGCCCCACGATATCTACCCGTGAGGTTTGCGGGAATGAGAGTGCAGGCGTCCCCTGTGAGGAAGCAGCAGCTGAGCATCCTACTGAAAGGATCCCTGGTCCTCCTCCATGGACTCCCCTTAGGGGGGTGTCCGGAGGAAGATCAGTGCTGTTGCTCCCCTCGCGGGGCAGCGGGGGAATGAGATTGTAGTGATGTCACTACCGGACTCGGCTTCCGACTCCTTTCCCTCGCCCACAGTATCCGTGATCATGCTCCGATGATGACGGTAACTGAGGACGGGCATCTGAAAGCGGGTAAGAAGGCATAACCACTGTGTGGCTCGCCGACTACCTGCCAGCAGAAGAGGGAGTACTCCCGCAAGACCCTGAGGTATCCGCCATGGCACCACTGGGTCCGCATGCTCTCGCAGCCGTCGTCCTGGCGCGAGCGGCGCGGGGCCTACCCTGATCAAGAGCTGGGTTAGCCCCATGCCGGCTGGCCTGGTCAACAGCTGATGTTGGTACTGCGTGGCCATCGCTAGGCGACACTTGCCACGGTGCTAGGCCGTGGAAGAAACACCCTGCGGCGGGTACCACGGGCATACCCGCCGGCAGCTGACCCTGAAAGGATCCGCCACCAGGGTAACCCCATGGTACTGCAGTACCAGCACCGCCCCCCTTGTTGCCACAGAGACTGTGGCGACCAAGGCGGGTGCTGCGGTACCGGTGCGGTATCAGCGTGGGTACCCGTGAGGGTTCCCAACTGTGGACCGCTGTACCCTCGCCACACCGCGTTCCCTGTTTGGGGATCAAGCTGTGTGCTGGCATGGTACCGGGCGCGGTACTAGCGTAGGGTGCCCGTGAGGGCTCCGGCTGTGTACCACTGTACCCATGCCTCACCGCGTTCCCCGCAAGGATCAAGCCGTGTGTATGGGTACCCGCTATACCGGCTGTCCCTTGGCTAGAGGGAGCTTGCCTAGTACCACGGGTAGCTGAGCGTGCATACCCCCGATCAATCACCCGCCACCTGAATAGGCAGCGTCAATCAATGGAGCTATGCCCTGTTGATTTGACAGTGATCGATCAAGAGAGGGTAATTGACCCATTGACGGTAATGGATCACCCACGCTCCGCTGGCTCTCGAGGACATAAGTGGGTTGTTGATCAGCTAGGCTGTTCAAGCTACTTACTGTACCCTCTAGAGCCGCCAAGGTCGCTGTGTGTGGCGGACCACTCACGGCAGCTATGGGCGGTGCATAGCGGCTACCACTGAAGTCAAGCCGTAGCTCGTCTTTGTAGCTGCCACCGAATGCACCTGGGTCGCTGTCCCGTGAGAGACTGCGAGCCCAACCCCTGAATAATCGCCAGCCAGTCCCTGTGGACAGCCAGCAGCTATTCTAGGGCCCAGGGTATCACTTTCGGCGGTCCCGCCATGGAACGCTGCCGTGTGACAACCCCAGTTGGTTCTGCTAAGACTACACCCACAGCGTTAGCCGCGGTATCGTCTCTGCTGAACCCATGCATGCTAGGGTTCAACCCAGGCAAGCCCGGGTACCCTTGCATGCTGCCCGTCGCTGGCTACTACTGTGGCTGTTTGAGCCCGTAGACATGCCTGCAACAGACGGGTGTCCTCCTGCTAAAAACCCGTGAGGATTTTCGCTAGAGGGCTGGTATCCTCCTGCTACAAAACCCGCTAGGGTTTTCGCTGGTGGTTACCGCTCTGCTGCCTGCTACTTTGCTCCGACGTATAGTCAGTGCTTTCGCTGGCTGCTGAGCCTTTGGACGCGCTTAGCAGTCCCGAAGGAACCGCCTGCTTGTCCGGGGACGGAGCCCCTTAAGCAGACCTGCCATGACCCATAGGGGCTGTCACAGCAGAATCTACCGATCGACTGGTATCCTCCTGCTGCAAAACCCGCTAGGGTTTTCGCTGGTGGTTACCGCTCTGCTGCCTGCTACTTTGCTCCGGACGTATAGTCAGTGCTTTCGCTGGCTGCTGAGCCTTTGGACGCGCTTAGCAGTCCTCGAAGGAACCGCCTGCTTGTCCGGGGACCGGAGCCCCTTAAGCAGACCTGCCATGACCCATAGGGGCTGTCACAGCAGAATCCACCGATCGACCTTACCAGTGCCCTTGGTAGATTTCTTCTTCGTCTTATGGCGATGGCGGAGCCTATCCCAATCGTCAAGCTGGAACTCGGAGAGTCCTAAGCAAAAGAAAGACATCTAGAAGATCGTGAGCACTCCCTGTGGGTGAAACAGAGCGGTGTGGGTCCCGCTCCGTCACCAGGAAGGGCAAGCCCGACAGGGCGAGGTGAGCGAGGAGAAAGGGAGGGGGCACTACCCCCCCCAACACGCGACTCAAGCCCAGTAAGCAAACCTGAGCACGGAGGCTGGTCGCTAACGTTAGTGGTAAAGTAAGGACTGGCTAACTTTATTACTAAAATGTCAGACGGGTCCCTACCAATCCCCACCGTATGAATATCTGATTAACTCGTCTTTATTGGACGGTAATGAAGACATAACGATAGAGTAATCACCCTAACATAGCAACAATAACCTACCGTACATGAAATACAATGTGTATGTACAAACATCTATTGTAACTTACAGGCTGCAATGGTTGTTTTACGTGGGAAACAAAATGAATGGCGCCAACGAAGCGGCCATTTTGAATTGCTCGTGTGTCCCGTGATACAAACGGAGGCACGATATGTAGCTAAGTTTTGGATCGTTTTTTGTCACTTTTTCGCCAGAAAATGCCGTCAAAACTATCCTCAGCCGAACAATACCGGTTTGGTTTTACCTAAGGTGTGAAACTACAACCGATATCTCGCCTTTGGTCGAGAAATTGATACACAGTGCTATGAACAATCGATAGGCACGTCTGTGTCAGTCGGAGACCAAGGAGGATAAGGGACGATCATATGGTGTGGCGTCACCTTTTGGGTGAGTCCACCGGGGATCGGTTTTTTTTGTTATTTATTCATTTATGTGGGACAAAATGACTATTGGTTTTTCCGCATCTCGGGATCGATGCAAGAAGTATCTTAATCAACATCGGAAAGCGGTAAGATCGACCGTGTACTGAGTCGCTAGTAACATACACTCTTATAGGCTGATACCATTTCATGGTTCAGCAAAAATAAACAAATAAATAAATTTGCCATTTCAGCTGACATGGACGCGCTAATTAAAACGAATGCATGCGCAGGCTTTGAGACATAACAATTTTTATAGCCTTATCAGATCCCTTTCTCTTAATTGCAGCTTTGACAAATATTTTGATAATTTCCAGGGGATTTCAAGGATAAATGCCTTTTTATATAGACTCCCCTTTTATAATTTTTGTGCCAGGAAACATGAACATGACAACAACAGCTCTTCAGTTCTTGGAAACTGATGTAATTCATTTTTAAAACAGAAAGTGTGCAGAGGCCGCGTGAACTGGCAGGGCACACTATTATCACAACATTTTTGTTGCTGTTTGTTTTTCAAGTTTCATTTTGATTACTTTTTTAGGTTTCTTTTCAAATCAATGTTTAATTTTTTCTGCTGCTTCCTTTTTGTTTCAGTTTCAACACCATCAGTTTGTGTACTTTCCCTCTTTATTAGTGCTTTTTTAGTTTCATTCATTATGCTTCATAAAATGGGATACAATAAAAACCGAATCTCATTGCAATGTATTGATCACATTGAAATGGACATGACAATTATATTTGAAAGGCATTAATACATACATTTGTACATGTACCATGTGTACCCGGTACAGGCTATATTCATTGCTTAAAAATAGGGCTGCTAAGAATACACAATTGCGTTTTTTGCGCCGCAATTTGCGTAATTTGGCTCCAATTGCGTTTTTGTTTTTTTAATGATGGTAGCACTTGATGTTAGGTCCAGGGACTCTCCAAATCCGCGAATTTTTTTTTATTTTAGATTTTGCGTTTTTGGCAGGAAATCGCTGATTTTTGCATTTTTGGAAAATCGGGTGCGTTTTTGACCTCCAAAATCGCGTATTATTAGCAGCCCTACTTAAAAATAACCAATCATTGTAATTTTGTCCCTTTTTCATAATTGTGCACTGGGGTATAATAAAAACATGCATCTCTCAATCATTGTAATCTATTAAACATGAAATATACTCTCTTCATGTGTCATTAGCGCGTTTCTACTGAGCAAATGGTTGATAGGTAATGCAAGGTAATGCGAAGTGATGTGAGGAATATGTGGTGATGGCCCCAGTAGAAACAGATCGGGTGAAGGGTGATGTAGGGTGATGCGAGGAATATGTGGTAATGGCCCCAGTAGAAACAGATCAGGTGAAGGGTGATGTGGGGTGATGCAAGGAATATGTGGTAATGGCCCCAGTAGAAACAGATCGGGTGAAGGGTGATGTGGGGTGATGTGAGGAATATGTGGTAATGGCCCCAGTAGAAACAGATCGGGTGAAGGGTGATGTAGGGTGATGCGAGGAATATGTGGTAATGGCCCCAGTAGAAACAGATCAGGTGAAGGGTGATGTGGGGTGATGCAAGGAATATGTGGTAATGGCCCCAGTAGAAACAGATCGGGTGAAGGGTGATGTGGGGTGATGTGAGGAATATGTGGTAATGGCCCCAGTAGAAACAGATCGGGTGAAGGGTGACGTGTGGTAATGTGAGGAATAGGTGAAGGGTGACGTGGGGTGATGCAAGGAATATGTGGTGGTCTATTGCCATTTGGTCTAATACCATTTGGTCTAATTCCCGTTTAGTCTATATTCAATTGGTCTATTACCAGACAGACTAATTGCCACTTAGTCTAATAATCATATAGTCTAATGTCCATTTAGTCTAATATTGTTTGGTCTAATAACCGATATGTCTACTAACCATATAGTCTAATAACCATTTGGTCTAATATTTTTGTAATAACCATTTGGTCTAATAACCGTTTAGTCTAATAACCGTTAGGTCTAATACTCGTATGGTCTAATAACCAGTTAGTCTAATACTATTTTGTCTATTTATTAATAAACTAAATGCTTGTAAGACTAAATGGTGTGTAGACCAAATGGGTATTAGACCAAATGGGTATTAGACCTATTGGTTATAGACCAAATGAGTATTAGACTAAATGGTTGTTAGACTAAATGGTTTTAGACTTATTGGTTATTAGACTAAATGGTTATCGGACCAAATGGTTATCGGACCAAATGAGTAAAGGACCAAATGATTATTGGACGTAGTGGATATAGACCTAATAGGTTTAGACGAAATGGATGTAGACGAAATTGATATTAGACCAAATGGTATTAGACCAAATGGCAAATCCCCTATGTGGTTATGGCCCCAGTAGAAACAGATCGGGTGTAGGGTGATGTGGGGTAATGCGAGGAATATGTGGTTATGGCCCCAGTAGAAACAGATCGGGTGTAGGGTGATGTGGGGTAATGCGAGGAATATGTGGTTATGGCCCCAGGAGAAACAGATCGGGTGAAGGGTGATGTGGGGTGATGCAAGTTAACCTAAGCATCAACTTTACCATACAAAAGTACACACATTGATGAAAATTCACATCATGTTAAAATGGTTTTTTTTTGAAATTTCAAGCTTTTATTAGCACATTTATGTTAAAAAATGTCAATGGTGTTTCTGGTCAAGTGAGAAAATCACAAACAATTATTGAACCATGACACCTACTTAACATTTTCAATATTACTTATTATTGATTTAAATGCAAAAATCTAGTTAGTACTTTCTCAAAGTTGAAACGTTTTAATTTTTGCATATATTCTTAAAATATGGACTGATATTGGTCAAAATTTGCACTTTTTTTTCAATTTGTTATGAATTTTTTGGCCACAAAGCAATTTTTAAGGACCTAATAAAAAAAACCATGAAATGAGTAACTAGATTTTTGTTTCTTGATTAAATATTATTAAATTATTATTAGTGTAGCTACTTATGGCGGTTCAAAATATTTGGGTGGAAAATACAAGTTAAAGTTGAATTCCTTGTGTTATTTCCTTTCCAAAAATAAACTTTCAAATAACTGTCTTTATTACTTTAACTAATATGATAAAAAACAAAGTCAAGAAGTTTTCCGCCAAACACGATCCTGCGTACACCTATTCGTTACTTATCACTAAACTGCTATATTGGGCAATTCCAGTTAAAATCCACTCTCCCCTGTGGAAGATTTTGGAAATATCTTCCACAGGGGGAGTATGTTTTTCAAATGTAATTGGTCAGAGTTAATCATTTTGAAGCCCATATTCCTTACATCTATATCTTCCACAACTGGAGTAAGTATTTCAAATGGAAGTTACCCAATTTGTCTATTCTATTCAAAATTGATACTCCCTTTGTGGCAGACTTTAGCTAAATCTTCCACAGGGGTAGTATGGATTTTAAATGGAATAGCCCATTGTATGAAGTGAGAGATGGAAATAATAATTTAATAAGTGTTACTCATCAGAAGATATCTTACCCTTCCCAGAATCCTTTACAATATGATACATCACCTCAGTTCATCAAATGATACTTCATGTATTACTATGTAAAACATGGGTCGACAGTCATGAAATAAACAAAATTTGCAAGCTCTAAATGTGCTCTGTTCATTGAGGTACCTTTGGTCACTTTTGACTCATATTGCACTGGATAGTAAATCAGTACAGAAAATTGAAATGGAAGCAATGCATTATGGGAAGTGTAAGATATCTTCTCTGTGTATTACTTGTTCTTACCATAGCTGTATTGAGTCGCTTTCGTGAGCGTGTCCCTTCCATTGTACCTCACTACTACAGCACCTCTTATTTCCAATTCTAGAAATTAAAAGATAATTGTTTTCCAATTAATCGGGAATGTTCATACAAACTCATGACAGTATATGATGGGTTAGTCAAATGTCAACAACATTCCATTTTGACCTCTGTACTTTAGGCCAAGTAAAAATAAAAATATGTTTCTCGTCCGGGTTTTTGAAAATTAGGAGGATGAGGGGCTTTTTATTTTCTATTTTTTATTGGAAAATGACGCTAAATACCTGTATTTGGCACCATATTTTGGGTATTCGACATACAGATTGATATCTGAGAAAAAGGAGGAGGCCCTTTTATTCTATTGTTTTGAGAGGTAAGCCCTCTAGTGATCACAAAACTCTTCTGAAATAATGTATTATGCATTTACAAAGCCGTAAAATAAGTTTCAACTTCTGAAACATCTTTTCAACAAGTTATAACTGAAAGTTTACAAAATAAAAAGAAATTTGAAAAATCTTCAAAAAAGGAGGAGGGCGCGGACGAGAAACATGTTTTTTTTTACTCTGTCTTACATCATTTATTAGGCAAAAATCAGTATGTCTCAAAAATATTGGGCAAAAAAACATATTGCAGGTGGCGGTGCTATGCTATTTTGCTATATGCACTCCTACATGTACTCTTTATGAAAAAATCCAGGTGATTAAGGGCTCTGTCACCCACATTTGCGCAGTATTTTTTGCGGGACTTGAGAACACATCAGACACACCAAATTGCATTCTGCATAAGGAATGTCCTTCCGATATCAAATAATTTTAATTTTTTGAGGATTGTTAAATGTTAAAAATTTCAATTTTTAACAATTTGCCTTAAAATTTGTATTACATCGCGAATTGCAAAAAAAAAATCATGTGCTCTCAGGTCCCAGAAAAAAGTACTGTGCAAAGGTGTGTTACAGAGCCCTTAACTAGGTCATATACAATAATACATGTCTATTTTTGCTGAAAAAGCTATCAAAATTACATATTTTTGTCTAAAACATGAGGGCTGCTTGCCTGCTTTTGTTAGTTAAATAAAATGAATCTCTCTAAAAGAATTCAATAATTGGCACACTTGTTCGCAATTGATTTCCTGATACCTGACTCACTGTGCCATATGTCCTCAAATCAGATGAACAAGTTAAAACTGAACATCTGTGCTGCAAGCTTGATATGCACATCCACTTGTTAGAATGAAGTACAAATGAGCACCATAATTAATTATAATATATATTAGTCCTAACTACAGTCTACAGTACTTAAAGGAGGATTTCGTGATCCTAGCATCCTCTTTTTATGACATTTTTCAGTAGATATCCACGAAAAAAGCTTATTCCCAAAATTTCAGTTGATTGCGATTTTGTGTTTGAGAGTTATGCATGAGTATGTGTATTACACTGCTCCATAGGCCACTGTTATAATTTCGTTCTGGTATATACCAGAACGAAATTAAAATTTGGCAATATTTTTGCTAAACGAATTAATCTGCAAGAAATATTTGGTACATAAACATTATGTAGCCAGAGGGTTCCAGTGGTATAAAAATCTCAACTTTTTTGGGAAAAGTGGGGGGATGAGGCTGTGGATCACGAAATGCCCTTTTAAATAGTTTTAACTTTTATTTATGAATTTCTCTCCAGTAAAACTATATTATTATTACACGTTCATTGACTTCATTATCAAATTCAATCAATCATAAATACATCATTACATGGGTAGGTTCACAGTAATACTAAAAACCCCACAAGAAAATATATCCAGTCAAAAATTCTGATTAATCAAAGTTAGCTCCTACATACAAAGGCAGATGTTCTCTGTCCTAAAAAAACCCATAAACATGATGCACGAGTAACTTTATATCATTTACAATTAACTTCAAATGACACCACGCATACATATCAAAACAATTAGCTAATATTATCTGGCTTTACTTTAATAGTAACTTACCAAATATCTGCTTTAACCTCCTCACAGTAAAATGCTCTTAAAAGCAGTTGAGCACAAGATGATGAAATTGGTAAAAACCAGACAAAATGATGCAAATCTAGAAGGGTTTCATGTAGCCAGTTGCTAGTTGATGGTGATATACGATGGTTTACAGCTTTTCATTAAGTTTTGTTCATCAGTGTACAATGCCTTTACCATTCTGTAGTCTGCTTCATTCACTCAGCCTTGTATGCTCCTACTTGGGTTGCCAATTACTTGTCACTATCATGCCTAAGTAGCTATTTTGTAAATCCACGGCAAGTCAATAACTTGACAGTCTGTCATTTTCTACAGTTGATTGCACATAATGTCATTGTTTGATGCGGCTGTGGCATGCATGCACTTTGTACACACTGAGTGATAACGTAGCTAACCTAGAAATGAATTTAAAAAAAGAAAGGCAATGGTAAATATTTTGAATTTGATTCTAAACAAATTGATGTTTTTTTATTGGAATCAATTACTACACAATTAATGATATTACATTTTGATGAAATGAGGTACTCAGCATTGCCACAATTTCTGTGATCAATCATGATAATACTTATGATGAACAATAATGAGATTGCGGATGAAATAAATAATGTTGATGAAAAATGATGATGATGATGATGAGTGACGATATGATATGATGATATGATATATGATATATGATATGATATATGATATGATATATGATATGATATATGATATGATATATGATATGATATATGATATGATATATGATATATGATATGATATATGATATGATATATGATATGATATATGATATGATATATGATATGATATATGATATGATATATGATATGATATATGATATGATATATGATATGATATATGATATGATATATGATATGATATATGATATGATATATGATATGATATATGATATGATATATGATATGATATATGATATGATATATGATATGATATATGATATATGATATGATATATGATATGATATATGATATGATATATGATATGATATATGATATGATATATGATATATGATATGATATATGATATGATATATGATATGATATATCATATGATATATGATATGATATATGATATGATATGATATATATGGTAATGATAATGATGATGTTGATGATGATGACGATGATGATGATGACACTGAATGATGACAATAATGAAAAGAATGGTAACTTTAGTATAATCTGAGAATAAAATACCTATAATTATAAATCATCATTATCATTCTCATCACCATTCATGATTAACCTTTAAATGTGTGAAGAACTAACACCCTGTCAATATCAGCTTGAACCTGACTTGCACTATGAAAGATTGAAGGGTATATAGAAAATCCCTAAATCTAACTTTGCACTAACCCAGCTCAGTTAGTCATCACCCCAACTGACTTTCCATCAACAAATGGATTGAAACCATACAAAGCATTATTGAGAAATTGAACAATGAATTGTGTTCACAATAGCTATTCATCCAGTTCCATTGTGCAATTCTATACAATAGAATCAATGGCCTTCTGTTCAATGCTGCACTGACTTTCAATAGAATAAATTTCTTTCATCGCTCACAATAAAGAAAATAAGAAAAAAAAATCAGGAAACTAACAAAGAACCAAACTGGGTGGGATATAAAAACGTGGGTAATTTGTATTATTGAGATTTTTTTGAAAATAGCACTAGCCTGATGTTGAAGACTTATTTTTCTAGTTACTAAAATGCATATTATAGTTTCAATCGATATCGGCAATTAAAAAATTAATCATTACCTATACACAATGTAATTTACCATCATGAAGTCCTTGTATAGTGTAGCAGGTAAACAATCTATAAATAGCTATCAATAGCATATAATATTCATGCAAAATTGATAGGAAATGTTTGGCTTACAATTTGATTGTATATGTCTTTGTTATTGAGGCTTGGTTCTGAAGCAACCAAGCATGCATGTTTATTATTATTGATGTTTTTATTTTGTGCTGTATAATATTCTTTGTCTTCATGTTGAGTCATTAAGATACACCTGGACCAAAGTATAATAGGCATACAATACAAACTGACAAACAGACAGACAGATTAAGAATGATATCAATAAAATTACACTATAATTATAAAGACCACTTTGGCATTATCAATTTATCAACCCTTTTTGATAAATGATGACAAATGAATAACTACTGGAATAAATGTATTTTGTACATCTTTTAACTATACATTGTAGTAATAGCATGGAGGTAGGACCTCCATGGTCCTACCTACAATATATAAATTTGTAATATCATGACCCAAATCTAACAATACGTGCAAAGGCCACTTTACAAACAAAAAGTACATTTTCTCACAATGTTATGTTGTAATTTTGTGGTACTTATACCTCAAAGAATTCTTATTAAAGGAAGGTGGCCTGATATATTTGGAAAATCAAATTCTTTTAAACTTACTTATACTGTAACATAAAATGTCATCCCTTTCAAACATTCATGCAAAAAGAATGTGTTAATGTTTCTTGTAAATGTGACTAATTCCATATGGAATTACAGACATTTATCAGCATAATATTGGCAGTCTACAGTGTTTTTATTAATGATAATCATCATGATCATGTAATAAATTGATATCAAATGAGAGATCCTATTTTTCTCATTAACATATTGAAATTAGAAATCAGTGTATTTCCGAAGACATCACCAAAAACTGCTGAATTAGTCTTAAACTTGGTATACCACAGTCAAGATTAATTCAACTGTGACCATATGCTGTTTGTGCCAGTCACATTTTCGCAGTGTTCTTTGGATATAATGCATTAATAACATTGTTTTTTTATATTATATATTTTTTAATAATGCATTTTAGGCCAAAGAATAAAAAGGTTTGTCTCAAAGCTTGCACACGCATTTGTAAAATCGTGCAATTTGAAAAAAAAGAAATGCAGAATTTTTTTTATTTAAAAAATTATTTTTTTTTCGGGAAAATGAGACTTTTTTCTCAAAATACCATAAAAATAACAAGTCGGGGAAAAAAATGCATTTCACATTTGTTTTCAAACCAGTCGTGAGCTTTGAGACAAACCTTTTATTTTTTTGGGCCTTATAACATTTATGGTTCTATTGTGGTGGTATACATGTACTTCAATTTAGACATCCCTCACAATTATTACTATGATAATGATTGTTTATCATTATCATTATTACTATACTATTACTATATATACTATTACTATGATGATGATGATGATGATGATGATGATGATGATGATGATGATGATGATGATGATGATGATGATGATGATGACCACAGACCTTTATATTTTGTGACCAATATGCCTACAAAACATACTGATAGTTAGCATACATGTGCTTACTTTTGAAAACACAAAATTGTACCAAAGTTCAGCACTTTACCACCTGAGATGATGGGGTTGAGACACAAATTTGCAGGTTTACTTTTTCGTATATAACTATGTGTATTGATGATTTGCTCAAAATCCTTTACACTTTTGTGGATGTGGCACTTCATATTTGCATATTTTAAAAGTGCTCGAGAGTAAGCACATATGCTAACTATCAAGTTTTTATGGTACTTTTTAAAAACAAAATGACACATTTTTATGTTTTTGGTATGATGAGAACACTTTTCAATCCCATACAATGCTGTTTTAAAAATGGAGAAATTCACAGCAATGATACTCAGAACTACATTTGTACATTTACAATAATTTCTAAGGACCTCTTACAAAATTGTCTTCAAAAGATATAAAAAAACACCACAGAGACAAAGCCAATCATTTCTCAAATTTAATGTGATATAATAAAGTGGCATTGCTACAAATATTTGAAAATATGTTTTGATGAAGTCGTTATTTTTTTTGTCTTTTTAATATTTTATGCAATAATAAAACAACTCTGAACCTATTACAACATGGTACAAAAACAGACTGGTGTCATTTTAAAGCTTATTTACCACACTTTACAGCTATAAAATACCAACAAAATTTGAAATGTTTTGTGGGTCGCATTGCTGTCCCACATAACCATTCACAAGTTCAACAATGAATGTGCAGCATCTATATACATCCCACCTATAAGAATGATTAGCTTTCAATATATTTTTTGCTTGGGTTCATTAATTTTTGTTTGTATGTTTGTCATAACAACACCCTTGACCTTGTTGTTTATTAATAACTTTATTATTATGCATTCCATTTTGAAAATGTAAGTGTTATATAGCATTACAAATCAAGTGTAACTTTAGACTTGTTTGGATTTAGTTTGTAGATTGGTTATTGTTAAATTGTTGACACTGTTATTGTTGTTTCCATGGGTCTTCTGTATTAGGTTTTACACAATACTACATCATCTTCAACAATCAAGTTGTCAGGATGGTGTGATTGGTGAATTAGTACAAGAAGAGTTGATTCCAAAAATGAAAACATTGAATTAGCAGAAAATATTTCTTTTGTACTCATGAGGGTATCAGTGGGGTGAATTTGTGAGGAAAATTAGAAATTGCTCCAATAACTTTTCTCAAAATGAGTTTCTGAGATTAAATAGAGCACAAAGTGCTCACAAATTTGGAATAGGCCTATGGACCATAGTGTATCGAAAATTCACAATACAGCATTTGTTTGGTTTCAACTTGGTCATTTCAGCCAAGGGGAGGTGGGTTTCCCTTATCCCATACCACATACTGAGCTGTAAACCTTCTAAAACACTTTTGAGTATTCTCAAGAGTGCCAGTACTCAACTTACACAAACACACCCCCACACTGCCCACAGACATGTAAATATGGCACCAACTGGGAGGGAAAGATATTGACATGTGCAAATTGCTATCTACTGAAGATAGCATTATATCAATAGGATACTGAAGAACCCACACACACACAATGAGGTACACATGACATGATACACCACTAACAAACAAATAAACAAACATGAAGCTTGGGGTGTGTGGTGTATGCTAAGACTTGATACACATAATTTCAACACCCAAATCACTGCAATTCGCATCTATATTTTCATACAATCAATATTACTTCCAATCATAACTCTCTCAATGAGTCAGTCAATGCAGCAAGGCTGAGGGGCAAATTCTATACCCTTTTTATCGCTATTCAGGGATTTCATATCACAGATTTAGGGGTCGAAACCTCGCTTAGGGGCAAAATAAACTTGTAAATATCATAATCCTAAAATCAGTAGCTCAGTAGCTCTGTGTAGTTCATTGTCTGATAACAATTATGATTATTAAGTATTATGGTAAACATTGGCAAATAATCTTGTCTAGATTAGGCAATTTCAATCAAATTTAGGTGAATGCTGTTTCTGCTTGATTTGATGAAAAATAGAATCCATAAACAGAATCTGAAAGCAAAAGCTGCTCTCTGGCTAATTCAAGGTGTGGCCAAGTTGATTTTCAATATCCCATGACATATTTACAGAAATATGATAAGGTATGTCACACTTAAGGGGTGGGGTATGAGCATTTGGACAGTATTTTTGTTGGACATGAGAGCACATCAGACATTCTGATATCAAATAATTTTGCATTTTTGAAAATGTTGACATTTCATATTGAAGATTTGGATTGTTTCCCAAAACACACACAAAAATAGGCCTTTTTGTGAAAAAAATGTATATATCTTTAATATGAAAGGTCCAAATTTTCCAATTGATGGTCAGCTTTTCATTCTAGCTATATACATGTACACTTTAAGAACACATCATTCATACTTCAGGGACTGTATCAAAATTTTTAAAAATATCAAATTTTAATAATTTGCCATAAAATTTCAAAAAATCTAAATTATTTGTTATCAAAAGGATATTCTTTGTATTCAGAATGCAATTCAATATGTCTGATGTGCTCTCATGTCCCACAAAAAATGCTGTCCAAACGCTCATACCAGAGCCCTTAAGGTGCGCTTTATTTATGTGAGTATGCACCCTTCTCAAGATAATTAGAGAATGTATGACAGGAGTTAAACTCAACAAACTAAGTAAAAAGTCACAAAATTGGACTCAATTGAGATTTAAGTTAAAGAGATATTCTGCTATTTTAACTATTTGGAAAACTGGAGGGTGATGGGTACAATAATAACAAAATTTCTTTTATTTAAATCTCAATAATGAATGCAAGTGTGTTTGGATGGGTGACGGGGAACTCGTAACCAACTTTGCTGTTCCTAAGTGAGTAAACATTTGTTACATCAAGATAATTAGTTGTTTGTGGCTATAAATTATGCAAAATTTAATCAATTTATTAAGCATTCAATATTTAAAAACTATTTTTCCAGGTATCATATCTCAGATCAATTTTGATGAAATTTTCCCCATAATTGTGCAGCATTGTCCTGACACCAGCATTTGCTTTTATTTCTGGTATAAGTAACATGGTTTTCTTTCTGTTTATAAAAAGTTTGCTAGTTTGTAGCATTGTAGTTACCATCAACAGATTTGTGATACAATCTAACAAAATTAAGCATTTTACCAAGTAAAATTAGTTTAGTTGTCATTGAAATTTCTTGCTTACTAATAGTGAAAGGTGGTGAAACAAAAAAAAAAGGTTCCTTTTGAACATTCAGAATCAACATTTAGCGAACGAACAAATCATAATATTTGAGAGTATCACATTGACTTTTATGTAGAAGGCAGCTATAATTGGTGCTACACATAGCACCAGTCTTATAATACAATGTACAATTGAATTGCATTATCAATTAAAACCCCAGGTAACAACATAAATGCCATAGCTGCAGGGGTAGTTCGCAATGATTCAATATGGGTCAAATAGGGCAATGCTACAATACTACAAAGCCTAGTTCAATAACAGAGCATTATAGCGGATTGACTGGTTTCATGTGAAAGCAGTTAACTACATGTACTGGTGTAGAGAACAGTGAGTCTTGGATTTGAGAGAGGTTCCAACCACCCACTCTATGTATGCCATTCCAAAATACCACAACATTACTAAATTATAGGGAAACAATGAAAAAAAAAACAATTTTGCAAACTCAAGATTCTAAACGTTTTATTTAAACCTGGCTGTTGTAAAACATATCCAATATTTGGTCATTGTTATTAAAAGAAAGGGGCAAAAACTTTCATTTTGGAGTGCAGGCTAAGACATTGTTGAACAAATTCATCAGGATCGGTAGAGTAAAGTCAATCAAAAGGTTCTTATTTCTGATCCAATAAATTGCACTTACTGTGTGCGCGTTTCGATAACCACTCGGTTATCTTTATCAACACTGAATGAAGACTGCTACTGTGAACTGGTCATCCAATCACCATTCAGTGTTGATAAAGATAACTGAGTGGTTATCGAAAAGTACCCAGTAAGTGCAATTTATTGGATCAGAAATAAGAACCTTTTGATTGAGGCTAAGACATTGTTTAAATGTTGCTCTTTTACCATTATTCGTTATTAGTTTTATATAATAATATAGTAAATATACCTTACCATGGACATTATAAAGGGTTCAAAAATTACTCCCCCACCCCCTTAAAATCACAAAACATTTTTTACATAACTTGACACACATTTTGTTAATTTGAAAATTCAAATACCTGTGAAATAGAGGAAACATTTGTCTCCCATTTCCAAAATCAGTTTTCTTGGGTCAAAAACAATAACTTTCCAAAAATTACGCTTACAAGAAAAGTTGCACTTAACATCCCATGTATCCATTTAATGTTCAAAAACATTCTTGATGTCAATGTTTTAGTTGTTGATTGATTCAAGTTTCCCAAAACACACACAAAAATAGGCCTTTTTGTGAAAAAAAATGTATATATCTTTAATATGAAAGGTCCAAATTTTCCAATTGATGGTCAGCTTTTCATTCTAGCTATATACATGTACACTTTAAGAACACATCATTCATACTTCAGGGACTGTATCAAAATTTTTAAAAATATCAAATTTTAATAATTTGCCATAAAATTTCAAAAATCTAAATTATTTGTTATCAAAAGGATATTCTTTGTATTCAGAATGCAATTCAATATGTCTGATGTGCTCTCATGTCCCACAAAAAATGCTGTCCAAACGCTCATACCAGAGCCCTTAAGGTGCGCTTTATTTATGTGAGTATGCACCCTTCTCAAGATAATTAGAGAATGTATGACAGGAGTTAAACTCAACAAACTAAGTAAAAAGTCACAAAATTGGACTCAATTGAGATTTAAGTTAAAGAGATATTCTGCTATTTTAACTATTTGGAAAACTGGAGGGTGATGGGTACAATAATAACAAAATTTCTTTTATTTAAATCTCAATAATGAATGCAAGTGTGTTTGGATGGGTGACGGGGAACTCGTAACCAACTTTGCTGTTCCTAAGTGAGTAAACATTTGTTACATCAAGATAATTAGTTGTTTGTGGCTATAAATTATGCAAAATTTAATCAATTTATTAAGCATTCAATATTTAAAACTATTTTTCCAGGTATCATATCTCAGATCAATTTTGATGAAATTTTCCCCATAATTGTGCAGCATTGTCCTGACACCAGCATTTGCTTTTATTTCTGGTATAAGTAACATGGTTTTCTTTCTGTTTATAAAAAGTTTGCTAGTTTGTAGCATTGTAGTTACCATCAACAGATTTGTGATACAATCTAACAAAATTAAGCATTTTACCAAGTAAAATTAGTTTAGTTGTCATTGAAATTTCTTGCTTACTAATAGTGAAAGGTGGTGAAACAAAAAAAAAAAAGGTCCCTTTTGAACATTCAGAATCAACATTTAGCTTAACGAACAAATCATAATATTTGAGAGTATCACATTGACTTTTATGTAGAAGGCAGCTATAATTGGTGCTACACATAGCACCAGTCTTATAATACAATGTACAATTGAATTGCATTATCAATTAAAACCCCAGGTAACAACATAAATGCCATAGCTGCAGGGGTAGTTCGCAATGATTCAATATGGGTCAAATAGGGCAATGCTACAATACTACAAAGCCTAGTTCAATAACAGAGCATTATAGCGGATTGACTGGTTTCATGTGAAAGCAGTTAACTACATGTACTGGTGTAGAGAACAGTGAGTCTTGGATTTGAGAGAGGTTCCAACCACCCACTCTATGTATGCCATTCCAAAATACCACAACATTACTAAATTATAGGGAAACAATGAAAAAAAAACAATTTTGCAAACTCAAGATTCTAAACGTTTTATTTAAACCTGGCTGTTGTAAAACATATCCAATATTTGGTCATTGTTATTAAAAGAAAGGGCAAAACTTTCATTTTGGAGTGCAGGCTAAGACATTGTTGAACAAATTCATCAGGATCGGTAGAGTAAAGTCAATCAAAAGGTTCTTATTTCTGATCCAATAAATTGCACTTACTGTGTACGTTTCGATAACCACTCGGTTATCTTTATCAACACTGAATGAAGACTGCTACTGTGAACTGGTCATCCAATCACCATTCAGTGTTGATAAAGATAACTGAGTGGTTATCGAAAAGTACCCAGTAAGTGCAATTTATTGGATCAGAAATAAGAACCTTTTGATTGAGGCTAAGACATTGTTTGAATGTTGCTCTTTTACCATTATTCGTTATTAGTTTTATATAATAATATAGTAAATATACCTTACCATGGACATTATAAAGGGTTCAAACATTACTCCCCCACCCCCTTAAAATCACAAAACATTTTTTACATAACTTGACACACATTTTGTTAATTTGAAAATTCAAATACCTGTGAAATAGAGGAAACATTTGTCTCCCATTTCCAAAATCAGTTTTCTTGGGTCAAAAACAATAACTTTCCAAAAATTACGCTTACAAGAAAAGTTGCACTTAACATCCCATGTATCCATTTAATGTTCAAAAACATTCTTGATGTCAATGTTTTAGTTGTTGATTGATTCAAGTTTTTTTTTTTATCTTTATGTATCTTATCCCTCAGTCACCCATGCAAATATCATTCAGTACAAAATAATGGTTCATTGAAATGAATTCTGACACAAATTTAAGTTTTTAATTAGCAGTTGTTTCAAAATGACAAAATCACTGGGGAGGAGAACAGAAATAAGTTCTGCTGTGTGAATTTTAGTATTTATGTTTGTCATAACCATTTTGATAATTTTTTTGCAATATTTTTACAACTTTCCGTTTTCTTCATGAATTACTAATAGAAACAACAGAAAACAGAACCCAAACAATAAGTGCTGGGTTGCCACGGCAACCCAGCACAACATGGCAACCCAGCACAAAAACTGAAAAGCGCCACTCAATGGCTGCCATCGCGGTGCTTTAGCACCGCCAGGGGGAGTCAGAGGGGGGTGTCCCCCCTGTGAAGCTATTGATTTTTTGAAATTTGAGGTGCAAATGACGCCATTTGGTGCAATATTTTGTACTGTTTTAGCCTGTCTTTACAAGAAGAACATGGGAATTTATTAATTTATTTTTTTTGGTTTTTTTGTTTTTTTAATCTAAACGGCACCGTGCGCCACTCGGGAAGCCACAGCGCGCCGCTATTTGTGGACCCCTAATCTAAAGTAATAGCTTTATGTCATTTTGGTTCACTTATTTGGACAGTTAGTAGGGTTAAAAACAACATTTTTATATTAAATTTTACAGAATAAAGTGCAATATATTAATACTGTATTTAGATTAATTCCATACTTATTACCATAAATTTGCATTTAAATTAGTATATTTTATACTCTTTTTCTTTCTGAAGACATAAAAAAATGTTTCAACAATAGGGTTTCCAAAAGGATGGTACACAATTCACAAACGTCCCCACGAGCCACGAACCACATGACATCATTGTTTATCAAGGCGGGGGACTGGTCTATCGATATGCTTGAATAAACCGCTTCACTGTTCAATGGCTTTCTTGTACTATTTGAAATGTGGTGGGCGATTTAAAATGCACATGCCCTGAGCAAACTACGATGCGTACGCACACTGTAGGGCAAAGAACAATGGAAATTGACATAATCTGTGCACACTGCCAGGCAATGACGTCACATGACAAATGGTCTATAGCGCGCACACCCCCACACACACACTTTGCCAGGCCACTGATAATTATTAATATTGTAGTACTAGTAATATAGTATTCCTGTCTCACAGTGGCGTAGATTTCTTTTTGACATTGGGGGGGGATGGGGTTGGAAAAAATTCTTGAAGTACCGGTATAGTGAATCCAGCCCCTTTTGGCGACAGAATAAGTTTATGGTACAAATGGGCGCGAAGCGCGCGAAAATTTTTGCTATTTTGAAGCTAAACTGATGAAATATGGTGCAAAAGTTTAATAAAAGCGTGTGAAGCGTGCAAAAATTTGCACTTTGGGCCTAAAATGGGCAAATATGAGGTTAATTTGGTCCCCCCATCCCCCTGGGATCAATGCCTCACATTGTTTTCACACATGACAGAATACAACATGTGCTAATTTCCACAATTCTGTGAGCACTCACAAATGAATTCACTGAAATGATACAAAGTCATTTCTATGCATGCATGGCTCATTACACTGACACACATACTGAAATAGCATTCTAGTTGGAGGCAGCATTCCACCTACATCTGTGTCAAATTGTCAAGGTTTGCAGCTTTTTGCCACCATTTTTTTTCCACTTGGTAAAACATTTTTCGGCACCAAATAATTGTAACTAATCAACTATTGACGACTATTTTGGAGGTCAACATTTGAATAAAAAAATCAAGTCACTTTCATGCTCAAAATGCAGAAATCACATGTGTATAAGATAAGGGTGTGAGTGAGTTCCCGGGAATTCAAGTCACGCCCGAGAATCCTATTACCTGGGCAGGAAATTCCCTGCCTGGGTACCCAAAATCAAAATTAAAATTAATAGAGTATGACATGAATAAAAAATATCAATTTTCATATTAAAAACACAAAACATCATGCAAGTTTGTTTGTTTTTTAGGTCAACCATGAATGATCCTAGCATTTTTTAGGGGGGGCACTCAAGTATGATAGTGTACGCATGCGTGACCAAATTTCATTCATAAAGAAAGATCTATTTATAACAATTAATCTCTGCTACTTTAAAAGTCTCTGACCAAAGTCTAATTCTTTCACTAGGTGGGAAAACATTATTCAGATAACGCCCTCAAAGTTCTGTAAAACTTTTTTCCGCTAAAACAGGGAGTCTTCAGGGGAGTCTTTTAAGATTGCCGAAATTTTGCTCGCTGCCGGTTTTTTTCGTGAACTCTCATGATGCGTGTTATCGCAATTGGAAAAAAAAATTTAGGCGATGCCCGGCGCTGCATGGGCTCCTTTAGTTATAGTTTGTACAGCGATCAATGGGACAGGTCTGGCGAAATCATGAAATTACCAGACATGTAAAACCAAATAATAATGGGTCAGTTATAGAAACATGCATATCTCCACTTCATTTATGACTTTGAGGTATTGGATATTTACCAAATTGACTGGTAAGTTAATTGTGCGCACGTAAATTAGGGAAATTGGGAGCCAAATAGCTCCGTATTTTATACAAGCAGTGTGTGTGTGTGTGAGTATAGGGAATGTTCACAGCTGAGCTTCGTGACATGACAAGACAAGAGCCGCTGTACATTGAGTGTGTGAATTGTGTCGCTCACTAGAAAGCACTGATAATTTCATATATTCTTACTGTACAACTCATAGCATTAAAAAAAATTCCCAGAAAAATTTGAGAAAAATGTTCAATGAAACTACGGCTACGCTACGCAATGTTATTATTCTATTCATGCATACACGATACTATTGTGATTGCGCAATATCAATGAGACGGCTAAGTTAGTGAAAATTAACATTTCGTTTTTTGCGGATTAAGAATGATTTAAATGATGCCCCGATCTGTAATTTGGGGAAGATATTTATTACCGGATAGGGCACAATTAAGGAAATTTTGAGGGGATTCGGTGCATGACACGATAGCCGACGATCCGACCTTAATAAGGTAATTTAATATAAAATTTACCCCCAAATGAGTTTTTTGGCTAGTAAAAATGAAAAAATTGACCCTTTTTGACTCGTAATTTACCAAAAATGTGAAAAGGTACCCTAAACAAGTTGTTCAGCTTCAGAACACTAGCCTTATTCTTGAAAATCAGTGTTTTTTAGACCCTAAATGCGTCACTCGCGTAACTTGCCTTGCCTAAAAAAAACACCCCCTTTTCCTTGTTTTTTTGGTCACGTATGCGTACAGACTATTTATGTGAGTGATCCCCCCGGGGTCCAGGGATACTACAAAACCGGAAAAAATAACTTTAAAAAAAATATGATAGACGACAGGCATGTCCAATATTTTTATCGTATTGTGCCGGCATCCACTACTCAAAATATTGGACCTGCCTGTCGTCTATCACGTGGTAGAGGATAGTCAAAATAAAAATTCCTATAGTTTATTCTCTAATTCCAAGGGGGGCCAGTTTGTACAGTCACATATGTTACCAAACTTGTCACACATGTTACCCCGGTAAATTTATTATCTAAATTTCAAAATTCCTTCACAGTTTTCGTTTTGGTGCAGTTTGAGGCTTAAAATCATGAAGACGGATTCTGATTGGCTAGTTAAAACATGTCATCAATACATCAGCACCTCATTCGCCAATCAGTTCTGTGACGCAGGCGAGAATGTACGCAAGCGTACGAGGTGGGATAAAAACTGTAAAGGATCATTTGCTAGAATGGAGTGTATACATGTACATGTATTCAGTCTACCTTTTGACATAAAATATAAAGTTACCTTTTATAAATATTACCTTTTCTGATGGTAAAAGCAATTGCATATTTTTGGTCACATATGTGACATGTTATACAAAACCAATTAATTTGTTTTGTTAATTTATAAATATTTCAACAGTTCTGATTTGCTTTTATAGTGGAGTCACACTCCACATATTTTTCAGGAAATTAAAAAAAAAACATGAATATACAACTTAAGATATACTGCTGCTAGTCTGCATGCAGCAAGTGTTAAAATGGAATGGCCTGAAAACCTAATTATCGCTATTATAAGGACTATAAAATATCACTTTTGCATCAAGGTTTACATTTGTATCAAGGTTAAACAGTTGCCAAACACTTTGGAGTGGAGGTTTAATGTATTTGAAGGAGGGCAGGGCTTCGATATTAAAGAGGGAAATTATGGGGTAAAAAACAAGGTTAAAATAACTTTTTGAAAAACAAGTGAAAATGGTTATTCTGCTAGTAAGTTTTTGTCTCAAAAAACAATTCAAAAATAATTGGAAAATGCAAAAATCATACCTTTATAATATCATCATCACTTTTAGAAATTGTTTTAAATGTATTTTGGGATCGTTTAATAGATTTATTGCCAACAGTTTGAGGGGAAAATGGTAGCCTGGTCTTCAGCTAGCTTCACACTCGGCCGACACGATGTTTACTTGTAAGTTGTATAGGCCTACTTAGTGAAGCATTTGGCCAAATCAGGGATCATGAATACGTAGCAGCCACTTTGCATCACAACATTCCCTGTCAACATGCAAAGTCAACATTTTCAGAGAATTTGGACCTAAATTAATGTCAGTGAATGTGAGTTAAGCTTTATGAATGTGAGAAATTCTGTAGTTTCAGACGACAGTTTCAGAAAGTGAGTGGCTTGATTGTGTTGATTTCAAGGAAAGGTGTTTGTACTAAAATATTGTGTGTACAACTTCATGTCGGAGTTGTCGTTTTCTTAAAATGGCTGTTTACGTCCAATGGATGTGAGGCGCTTTGCATAAAACACAGACGTTCTTTTCACAAGAAATTTTAATGATGCCAGTTTGAAGATAATCACATGTGGCATATCCTCAAGAAATTTGGGCATTATATTGCTTTTCGTTTAACCGTGGTACTATTTTTTGTATTCTCAGGAAGCCTTCCACATTAAAACGTACATGGGAGCATTCTATGAAATATTCAAATGGCTGCCAAAATCAAACCGTACAATGTAAACCGCTCAAATTTCTTGAGCATGTACTAACTATGATTATCTTCAAAAATACATCATTGAAATTTCCGTTTGAAAGATCGTTTGCATGTTTTATGCAAAGCGCCCTCACATCCATATTGGACGTAAAACAGCCATTTTAAGGGATCTAAAATGAGCGTTTATTGCTTTTCGACAGTATTTTTTATGGGACATGAGAGCACCTCAGACCTATCAAATTGCATTCTGAATACGAAGCATGTCTTTCTGATATCAAATAATTTTCATTTTTTGAAAATCATAATATAATACAAATTTTATGACAAATTATAAAAAATTGATATTTTCAAATTTTTGATATATAACAGTCCTCGAAGTAAATTATATAAATCTATGATATATTCTTAAAGTGTATGTAGCAGGAGGAAAAGCCGACGGTCAATTGAAAATTTTTACCTTTCATATTGAAGATATGGATTTTTTTCCCAAAAAGACCTAATTTTTTTTGGTTTTTGGAAAAAAAATCCATATCTTCTATACTAAAGGTCAAAATTTTCAATTGATTGTCGGCTTTTCATCCCACCTACATACACTTTAAGTATAAATCATCAGATTTATAAAGTTTACTTCAAGTACTGATAAATATCAAAAATATCAATTTTAATGATTTGCCATAAAATGTGTATTAAATTGCTAATTTCAAAAATCAAAATTATTTGATATCAGAATGACATTCTTCAGTATTCAGAATGCAATTCGATATGTCTGATGTGCTCTAATGTCCCAAAATAAATACTGTCCAAACGCTCATACCCCAGCCCTTAAGAAATCAACAACTCCAATTTTTATCAGCACCAACTTTAACAGAATTAGGCATATAATAATGATTATTGTCAAAAATATTGATTTTTAGACCCCTCCCCCCCCCCCACAGATCCCCCCTGTCCAAATACTTGTTTTGGTCAGCACCAATTATTAACCCATTTTTTGACCGATTTGGATGAAAATGGTGTCAAAATGCTCAGGAGATCATATTGCATCAAATAGGCCTGTTCTCTAAGAAATTTGAAACAGTAGGATTAAATAACCCACCACTACTACATGTATTATCAAAGACAGAGATAAAAAGATTTTATCGCGTCTGATGTCACAGTCAATTATGATCCTTGATTGGTTTACACAGGTTAATAGCGCGCAAAAGGAAGGCCGATTTATCTGGTGCTGATCGGAGAAAAGGAATAGCAGCAAATGGCGAAAAATTACGTACTTTTACAAGGCAAAAAGCAGCTTTTCTAGGCATTGTTGACTTGGCACCTTTGCGAAAGAAAGTTTCCTCTTACAAAGACCTAACTTTTGAGATGTTTGAAGGTGCAAAATTAACAATAAGGCGCCCGCCCGGTTATACCGCCGCGTTCAGCAAGTCATCATCACGACACTTGAAAAACCATGTTCGAGTTTGACAGATGACGTCAGATGCGATAAAATCTTTTTATCTCTGTCTTTGATAATTATATGTTCGCTTTTCGTATCTCTTTCCTTGTTGAAAAGGTATAACGTTGTGGAGATAGGAACATCCGGGACCTACTCTGCCATGTTTGGCTGAGTAACGGTACATGAACATGGTCTTTTGTGCCTATGTAAATTAGTCATTGTGTAAAGCTGTGTTTATACTCATGGGTTACTCATCATCAGACTGAATCATTGTCGTTAACTATAGGCAAAATAATTAATTCTCGATCATGAGAGCCAACTTGGGTACGCACAGTTATTGCGTTGAGCGTACTACGCAAATACCGGCGCTTACAGCGCAAACACAGCTTTTGAGCATTGACCAATCACACGGTCGTTGCTAGGCAAGGTCAAGGTTCGGTCATGCAGGTCGCCCGATCGTGTTATTCTAAGAAAAGTACGCTGACGCAGAAGGTACATCCTCTCATGATCCAGAATTTATTATTTTAGCTATACACAAGTTAATATGTGTGTAATTTACTAATTTTAGAGAACGTTGCAGACCGACAGAGGGTGTCAATATAGGCCTACGTGTCACTTTTGAAAAACAGAGAATCATGCACATGCTCATCATGCAAATACGTAATACGACGGTGATTTAGTAGGCCTACACTGATCATGCATGCGATTCAGGTTTCTGCAAAAGCGATTGAGTATAATTATATAAATGCATCTTTAGAAATGACCGGCGCCGGCGATTCTGTGTTCACAAGCAGTGTCCGAAATAAGGAAAATATGGAGGTTATCCCGAGGATAACTAAAGCATAAATTCTGCTTGTCCTCAATACATTTTGGTTGTCCCCAAAATGTGTCATACTTTTGGAGGTAAAATATAGTGGTTGTCCAGGGGATAAGTACATAGCTCAATATGGTTGTCCCCAGTGATTTTTGGACAAGAGGACAAGAGGATAAGTGCTTATTTCGAACACTGTTCACAAGTGGGTTTTATCATGTTTATTATAGCTAAAATAATACTAGTTAGTTTCTCGATCATGAGAGTATGAATGTACTGCGTGCGCTGCGTAATGTCGCAAGTTTAGTGGAATGACACGATAGCGCGATCGATTGTGCACGCACAGGAAATGCAGCGCTACCCAAAGCGTGTGTGGAAGGCGTTGTACGCCGACGCAATTGTCATTACGTGCCTATTGAGCTCTCAGTCTCATGTCATGATCGAGAAAATATAGTGACACACATTTGTATTGGTTCGATCAGGCATTGAAATGATCAGGCATTGAAACGATTTCATTTTTTATACTGGATCGTTCAAGCATGCTCAACAAATTTTTCAATGTATAAAGTGCCTCTGGCCCTAGTTAGGTATGTTCATAAAATTGTGAAGTTCAATATTTTTAGCTGAAAGTTCTTTCATTTGAAAGAGAATCAAATTACCTAAATAATAAGGGGTCAATCATGTTTCTAGTGCATATACTTTTGAAGTTACAGACAAAAATAGTGTCACGAAATTGACCAAAATTTTGTGTGTGAAATTGTGACAGCAGGCACATGTACAATGTACACTACTGTATGTGACCCCAGATGACCTCCTATTCTTTACTGTAAGAAAGCTGTTTTGGATGGTCTTGATTTACACACAAATTGCTTTTGAGCTAAATCGAGTGTCAACTTGGTGGAACATGGATTGCACTATGTGATAGTTTAGACTCGCTGAGTCTCATGGACGCCGTTCGTCCACTGAGACTCGTTTTTCCCATTTTGTGTGTGAATGTGATTTACACGCTTAAGACTTTGCGCCGCTGTGGCATTTAAAAAAATTTCTTTGAAATTTGGACGATGCATGTAAAACTGTACTCATATAAGAATCAGAAACTTAACTAGGATTCTTACCAAATTCTTGAAACATAATATCATTTGGAATTTCGCGAATAAAGATGATTTAAGAAGCCGCCTCTCTCCCCGTGTCCGACAAAAATGATCACGAATGAAAATGACAAATTTCACTGCTTGGCGTGCGCTAAAGGTTAATTTCGCTGATCCCCCCTGTTCTTTTCAATGTCAATTTAACACACGATTCCCGCTGTTGTTTTGGTTCCAATAAAATAGCCTAAATCTCAAGGCCCCGATCTCAAAACAATAAACATGGCGGAACAAGCGCAACCCGATGACCGTGCGTAAGCAGTTGAAGGACTGGTTGATTAAGTTACGTGAAAATACGTCATTGATCACCATCAAACGATAGTCTCTCCACAGCCAATTTGCGTCGGTCCTAACGTTCAGTATAGACACATACAGTGTGTGCGAGACTAACCTACCACCTGCCTACGACAAAAACAAATGAGACGAAGACCTGAGCAACCATTTTTGTCCTGAAAAATGCTTCATCGTGACGATCAGAAACGCCAAAAAATTTTTTTTTACTACGCTGGATATTGTTCTGGAATCAAAGTACATGTAAGGATCAAATTTGAAGGTAAATAGGCCAAATATTGCAAGAAAATCTACTCACTAGGCGGCTAGGGACTGCGCATTGAGTACACGGCTATAGGGAAAACCAAAAATCTAGACTAGTGATAGTTTATGAATCCAGTATCATGCCAGTACCAACATAAGTCAACATCACTTAGGTTTTGGTTGTCAAAATTAATTTTTAGTAATTTTTTCCATTGAGCCCCAGCCACAGTAAAGCCATTTTTGGACTGTACAGGCACATTCCACTTCCCTATGGACGAATAGCGCCACCTCTAGTGTGTGATATGAGCCTGACTACCCTAGTAAAAGTAAAAACGGATACTATGGCCAGAGTTCTAGGGCTATTGATAACATGACTGCAAAATTCTGCTCTCTGATTTGCAAAAAAACAATCAGTTCGGTTTATATTACGGCTATTACGCTGTATTAAATTTAAACTAAAAAATTCCGTTAAGTACCAATGCAATAACAATTGAATGAACCAACCTTACCTTGTTTTTTATAAATACTGGTGTATTTTTTGGGAAATTTACGTCCAAACACTGCACTGTGAAATCGCGAATTTCATCTGCCTGATTTGTTTACCTTGAGTGAGGTCAATCGAGGTCACGTCACGTGCATGAAAGAAAAAGTTTTGCGGAAGGGAATGTGTTCATCTGCGAGATTTCTTGCCATCAAAGAACTGCTATCTTGTTGTTGGTATAATACTAGGTAATGGTATAAGAGTATTGTCACATTATTATAGAGGTATTCATTATAGACTGTAATAATGGTAAAAATGTAAATAAATAAGCTTTTTTTAATTCGCCAATCAAAATTATCAAGTAAGCTTATGATCTGACAATGACAATGTCTGACATGTTTAAAAAAATAAGCTTATCTTTTGCAACAAACCGTTCAAAGTCCAGGGGGACGTCCTTTAATAGTAAAGGTCTGTGCTGTGCATATCACGTACACGAGCATAAACACACAGGCGAATTTCTTGATTTTGTTTACAAGTGAACTCAGTCATGTGTATCATGATTGAGGGGAGTTTGACCAGCTGTTTTAAGTAGGTCAGACCTCTTCAATCATGGTATCCATGGCAGGGTCCTCTGGCATGGTTTTTTGAAAAATTATAATTTTGTATTATTTGTTTTGTGTTATATTATCTCATAATGCCATTGATTTACCTGACAAGTTTTGGTTTATTTTACATCCTTTATAACTACCTTGTTTGACATACATGGTCTCTTATGCTTTCATGCTTATATCCACTCATGAATTGTTGATTCGTGTTAATTTATCATTAGTTTATGAATTTCTTGATTTTGTTTACAAGTGAACTCAGTCATGTGTATCATGATTGAGGGGAGTTTGACCAGCTGTTTTAAGTAGGTCAGACCTCTTCAATCATGGTATCCATGGCAGGGTCCTCTGGCATGGTTTATGAAAAATTATAATTTTGTATTATTTGTTTTGTGTTATATTATCTCATAATGCCATTGATTTACCTGACAAGTTGTGGTTTATTTTACATCCTTATATAACTACCTTGTTTGACATGCATGGTCTCTTATGCTTTCATGCTTCTATCCACTCATGAAATGTTGGTTCGTGTTAATTTATCATTAGTTTATGAATTTCTTGATTTTGTTTACAAGTGAACTCAGTCATGTGTATCATGATTGAGGGGAGTTTGACCAGCTGTTTTAAGTAGGTCAGACCTCTTCAATCATGGTATCCATGGCAGGGTTATGAAAAATTATAATTTTGTATGGGTTTTGAAAAATTATAATTTTGTATTATTATGAATGGGTTATGAAAAATTATATTTTTGTATTATTTGTTTTGTGTTATATTATCTCATAATGCCATTGATTTGCCTGACAAGTTGTGGATTATTTTACATCCTTATATAACTACCTTGTTTGACATGGTCTCTTATGCTTTCATGCTTCTATTCACTCATGAAAAGTTGGCTCGTGTTAATTTATCATTAGTTTATGAATTTCTTGATTTTGTTTACAAGTGAACTCAGTCATGTGTATCATGATTGAGGGGAGTTTGACCAGCTGTTTTAAGTAGGTCAGACCTCTTCAATCATGGTATCCATGGCAGGGTCCTCTGGCATGGTTTTTTTGAAAAAATTATAATTTTGTATTATTTGTTTTGTGTTATATTATCTCATAATGCCATTGATTTACCTGACAAGTTGTGGTTTATTTTACATCCTTATATAACTACCTTGTTTGACATGCATGGTCTCTTATGCTTTCATGCTTCTATCCACTCATGAAATGTTGGTTCGTGTTAATTTATTATTAGTTTATGAATTTCTTGATTTTGTTTACAAGTGAACTCAGTCATGTGTATCATGATTGAGGGGAGTTTGACCAGCTGTTTTAAGTAGGTCAGACCTCTTCAATCTTGGTATCCATGGCAGGGTCCTCTGGCATGGTTTTGAAAAATTATAATTTTGTATTATTTAATTTTGTGTTATATTATCTCATAATGCCATTGATTTACCTGACAAGTTGTGGTTTATTTTACATCCTTATATGACTACCTTGTTTGACATGCATGGTCTCTTATGCTTTCATGCTTTAGTTATTGAATTTCTTGATTTTGTTTACAAGTGAACTCAGTCATGTGTATCATGATTGAGGGGAGTTTGACCAGCTGTTTTAAGTAGGTCAGACCTCTTCAATCTTGGTATCCATGGCAGGGTCCTCTGGCATGGTTTTGAAAAATTATAATTTTGTATTATTTAATTTTGTGTTATATTATCTCATAATGCCATTGATTTACCTGACAAGTTGTGGTTTATTTTACATCCTTATATAACTACCTTGTTTGACATGCATGGTCTCTTATGCTTTCATGTTTCAATTCACTCATGAAATGTTGGTTCGTGTTAATTTATCATTAGTTTTTGAATTTCTTGATTTTGTTTACAAGTGAACTCAGTCATGTGTATCATGATTGAGGGGAGTTTGACCAGCTGTTTTAAGTAGGTCAGACCTCTTCAATCATGGTATCCATGGTGGGGTCCTCTGGCATGGTTTATGAAAAATTATATTTTTATATTATTTGTTTTGTGTTATATTATCTCATAATGTCATTGGTTTATCTGGCAAGTTGTGGTTTATTTAACATCCTGATATAACTACCTTGTTTGACATGGTCTCTTATGCTTTCATGTTTCAATTCTCTCATGAAATGTTGGTTCGTGTTAATTTATCATTAGTTTATTAATTGCTTTGATTTTGTTTACAATGAACTCAGTCATGTGTATCATGATTGACGGGAGTTTGACCAGCTGTTTTAAGTAGGTCAGACCTCTTCAATCATGGTATCCATGGCAGGGTCCTATGGCATGGTTGATGAAAAATGTTATTTTATATTATTTGATTTTTGTCATATTATCTCATACTGCCATTGGTTTCAGGATTGATTGATGATTGTCCTGCTGTTTTATGTATGTCATGGTATCCAGTCTTGTCACATTTAAATTATTTTGTGATTTTGTGATATTGTGAGCTTAGAGCAATCCTTCATTTTTCATCACTTGGATTGCTCATCCATAATCTTTGTAAATTATATTATTTTGGATTATATTAGTACTTTAGTCCAAATTGGTTTACATTATTTGTTTGTTTTGTTTTTTCTTTTTTTTTAATATTTTTGGTGATAACAATAGTGTTTAATATATTTATATTTTCTTATATATATTATGTCAAGTGCACAAAATTGTTGTATTATTTGTTCCAACTGTATTAATATAAATGATATAAGTTTTTCTTGTACAATATGTAACTCATTTGCTCATGATGAATGCATTAGAAGTGATAGACAAGACCTAGCTTCAAATTACTGGAATTGTAGGGCATGTATTATTCGAACTAGTTTCCCATTCAACCATTTCAATAATGATGATGACTTCAATAATGCTATTCAAGGCTTTGATTCAATTGTTGATCATGATCAAATAGATATTGATATCACTAATAACTTTGATCACCTCTGCTTTAATCCACTTCGACAAGATGATGATTTTAATGCGGCTAGTTGTGATATAGATTATGTTTGTAAGTACTTTACATCTGACAGCTTTAACACAAATGTAAATAACAACTTGATTAACAATGGTATATCAATGTTCCAGTTGAACATCAATAGCATGAACAAAAATTTTGATGAATTGAAATCTCTCCTGCAAGTATGCAAACATCGTTTTTCAATAATTGCTGTGACTGAAACATACTTTAAATGTATCCCACCTGAATACTATAAGCTTCCTGGTTATGAATTTGTTTATAAAAACAGAGAAGGTATGCGCAAGGGTGGTGTAGGTATGTATGTGAGTAATGATATCAAATATAAGATCAGATCTGATTTAAATGAAATTCATTCATCATCATTTGAATCATTCTTCGTTGAAATCGAGGATGAAAAGAGTAAGAACATCATTGTGGGAGTAATCTATAGACCACCAACATCAGGAAATAGTATTGAGCTTTTTAACTCTGATTTTGATTATGTTCTAAACAAACTCAGCTCAGCTGAGAACAAAATCAGCTATCTCTTGGGTGATTACAATATTGACTTGCTTAAAGAAAAGAGCAATAAACATATTAGTGATTACTTGAGTATGATCTATTCTTATGGTTTTTACCCAACAATAGATAAACCGACTCGTATTACCAGAACATCTGCAACTATTATTGACAATATTATTACTTAATAATTGTTGGGCCAATCACCAATCTGGAATCTTTGTAGTTGATATCAGTGATCATTTCCCCATTTTTACTAATACTAATATAATAATAAATGGAAATAATGCTACGCCTAATAAAACTCAAACTGTATATAAAAGACAAGTTACGGATGATAATATAAATTTGTTATTAAAAAGACTTTCATTAGTTAATTGGAATGTCGTACTAACTGACGAGGTGGATGTAATGTATACTAATTTCATATCTAAATTCAATGACTTGTATGATGAATGCGTAGCAAATAAAAAAATTAATCGTAAAAAAAAATCAAGAACCACATTCTCCATGGATAACAAAAGGACTCTTAAAATCAATTAACCATAAAAATAAATTGTATAAATCGTTTCTGAAACATCGCATACGACTGCCAAGCAAGATCGGTATAAAATTTACAGAAATAAATTAAATTCACTCCTCAGGAAAGCCAAAAAAAGTTACTTCACAAATAAACTAAATAAATACAGATACAATATGAGGAACACCTGGAAAATACTTAAAAATATTCTGAATAAAAATAAAAGTTCAAACTTCACCACCAAATTTCGTGATAATAATAAAGTATACACAGATCCAAATGACATTGCAAATGGCTTTAATGATTACTTTGTTAACATAGGTCCAAAATTGGCTTCTTCAATTGAATGTATTCCAGGTATTGATTACTCGCATTATCTGTCAATGAGTAAAATCAGTCATGACAACAGTATGTTTTGTACATCTATCACTGAGCATAAAATCCTAAAGATTATCAATGGATTGGACTCTAACAAAAGTCCAGGGCATGATGGACTTGGTTCATTTATAATAGAAAAAGTTGCTCCAGTGATAGTAAAACCACTTCAGATAATTTTTAACGGGTCTATTTGTACTGGTAAAATACCTGACAGTTTTAAAGTAGCGAAGGTAATTCCACTATATAAGAAGGATGATAATGACTTGTTTTGAATTATCGACCAGTATCTGTTTTACCAATTTTCTCAAAGATTCTGGAACGACTTGTCTTTAACAGGTGCATGTCATACTTAGATCATCATCGCATTTTATACAAACGTCAGTATGGTTTTAGGAAAAACCACAGCACATATATGGCAGTGATTGACTTGGTTAACAAACTTACTGAAGCTGTTGACAATGAATATTTTACAGCAGGTGTCTTTTTAGATTTATCAAAAGCATTTGATACTATAGACCATACAATATTGCTTGATAAACTCTATCACTATGGTTTTAGAGGTATTACACACAAATGGTTTGAGGATTATTTGAGTAAAAGAAAACAATATGTTTATTATAATGGTGTTTCATCTCAACAGCAAAATCTTACTTGCGGTGTGCCACAGGGTTCAATACTGGGTCCACTGCTTTTCATCATTTACGTTAACGATATTCACTTAATTACTGATTCACTTGATGTGATTTCATTTGCTGATGACACCAATTTATTTTACTCTCACAATCAGTTTAATGTTGTTGAGGAGGTTTTCAACAAAGAGCTTATTAATGTGAATAGATGGTTCCAGGTAAATAAATTATCTGTCAATGCTAAAAAAACTAATTATATGTTACTCGGTACCAAGAAGAACACAAAACCCGAGTACAACTTGTTACTCTTTCTTGATTCTGACAGGCACTCTACAGCAAGAACACCACTTGAAAGAGTGCCAAGCACTAAGTTTCTAGGTCTACAAATCGACCAGAATATCACTTGGAGAGAACATATTGATAATATTATAAAAACATGTTCAAGAAATGTAGGTATCATTAATAAATTAAAAACTTCCTCCCACATGAGGCGTTACATACATTGTATTGTTCGTTGATATTACCGTATATCAACTATGGTATTTTAGCTTGGGGATGTGCATGTTCATCATACATAAATGATCTTTTAAAATTCAAAAGAGGGCACTTCGTATTATAAGTGCAAGTGATTATAGAAGTAGCACTAATCCCTTACTGATTAGGTATAATACTTTAAGTGTCAGGGATATGTATACATTTGAACTTGGTTTATTTATGTACAAGCATGAAAATGGATTTTTACCAAGTGTTTTTGATGATTTGTTTATAAAACAGTCTAAAATCCATGACTTAAACACCAGAAATAAAGATCGCCTTAGGCTTCCTTTTATCAAAAGAGCTTTCTGTGAAAAATCCATCAAATATGCAGCTACTAAGTTATGGAATAATGTTGATAACAGCATTAAAAGTTCATCATCGATTAATCAATTCCGCCATGTATTTAAAAAACATCTTATGCAAAGTTACTATTAACTCTTATTGTATCTGGTTTATATGACCACATTGGATATTTATATTGTATATTACTTATTTGTGTTGTGCATTTTCTTATTTACTATTGTTAACTGTTATTTTTTTTTTTTTTTTGGTTAATTCATATCAAGATATGACAGCTTACTGTTACTTCATTGAAGTGACAGTCTGCTGCCATGTCAAATGATGAATTAACCAATCAAGGATCACAGATTTTCAGGCCTCTCCTTGGCCTTTCCTGTGATTCCTTCACTCTCACTTATATTATGATTTTGTATGTATTCTTGCTTTTTGTAATTTGATGAGTGAAAAATAATAAATGAATGAAATGAATGAATGAATGAATGATAAACAATCAGTGATCAACGGTCTTGACAACAAGACGGACCCCGTTCGCCCGCCTATTGGTCGTCACTCTGTGCGTGGAAAAGAAGGAGACCTTGCCAAGGGTCATCATGGTCATTGCCACTTCTACGCAATCGCCAATCACTAGCGCGTACTCCCGCGCATTTATAGTTCCAGTAACTGTAAAGCCTCCGGCATACGGCAGGGCGTTTCAACCAATGACAAGCCTTGATTGTCCGTTTGTCTGCAATACGCGTGCGCTACGCAGCTCAGCGGCAAGCGGAAGGGTAGTATGAAACCAGCATAACTCAGTATACGGTACTTTTGTCTTAGGTGTTAGGAATGTTTTTGTTGTTATTTTGCGATATGAAAGACCGAAAATGTGCCAACTAGTATTTGGGTTGCAGTTTAGAATGTATACTTAGGATTTTACCATTCTAGATTTTTAATTTATTTGAAAGACATATAGAAAACATTGATCAAAAAGTGCAGTAGTGTGTGGGCACCAAAACCCTCAAATTTTCATATGCATGTCTTCTCAGAATTGATGTTCTAATTTCTGTTTTTACCGTTTATATACTAGGCAGGAACTGGTCAATTCTGGCGATGTTAGTAACATGGAAACATCGCTAGCTAGATATGATCGCATCACAGAGGACTACAGAACGCGTACCACTGGTAAAGTCTCCGCCTCATCCGATAATGAGGGCCGATTGTTTCATGAAATGCGACAGGCAAGACTGCTACACAATTACCGCGTATTTTCATGGTCTATTGCGTAATCGCGAAAGCATGCAGCGCTATATCGCGTATACACGAAGGCACGCAGCGCTGGCGTGATTGTTTGACACGGCACGATCGAACAATCGGATCGTGAATATGCGAGAACTGGTAGCATACAATTACACGGGGACTTTGGTGGTACTTTCTCTGTTTTATCTTACTCTGTGGATCGCATTGATATCATAACAAAATGGCTGAAAATATTATTCTTGACGTTTATTTTCAGGTTCAATCTGTAGCGTGCAGGGTTTAAATTTCATCATGTGACATTGCCAACGAGTCAACAGAATGTCTGAAAATTTGTGCTTTTCAATGTGTTGGACCGTTCATGAAGATTGTTCCAGTGTAGTTGCGAACAGAAGCAGGCAAAAATATTGTGAACTATTCTAAAAAAAAGCTATATACCACTGAAGAGATAAAGGTAAAAGCCCATGATGGTAGCGTAAATGTGGATTAAAGTCGTTCTTAATTGTAGCATTATCGCAAGCCAAAATAACTCTCAAAATATTTTTCGATTAGATGATGTGAACAAAAATGTGGTGAATTGTGGTAACCACAGGGAGTAGATATCCAATGCCAATGTATCATTAATACACATTTTTGCTCTCACTAACTAGTTGAGTAACCGGGAGCGATTACTAAAACGGGAAGAATCGCTGAACAGATTCACATGGTGATAGAGACTATTAGGACCTAAGTGGCGTTTAATACCACGCCGAATTGCTATTTTATTACGTAAATACCCTTCCCCCGTATACCCTAAGATCCATGTATCATCCTTCACTGAAAAGATTATTTCCTTTTTAATTCGCTCGCTCTTTCTTTCTTTGTCTTTTTTCTTTCTTTCTTTCTTTCTTCCGTTCTTTCTTTCTCTCTAGTTTCTTTATTATTTTTGCTTCCTTCCTTCCTCCCGTACCCTTACGATATTGTATAGCCTTCATAGGCCCAATCCCGTTATCCCATATCCCGTATACCATAACCCCGTAAGCAAGTTAAGTTGGCTATGCGCACCCGTGCGTGCGAGTTGTGTACGCCGACAGGCTAACGACGGCGCGCTTTCTGCTAGACATGTGGACGCGTTGGTTGGCATAACCTGTAAACAAACAGCTGCTATATATTTGCCCGAAAAACTCACTTTTTTACTGATTTTGAGGCCAATTCTTGACCGTTTGCAACCAAATAAAGTCCAATCCATTTCCCGTATATTCCTTGATCTCCTGTAGTGCCGTACTATTACGCTAACTTTCGTATTCGGCGAGGAGGACGATTTCGACCTCCTGGTTTGTTTACAAACAGAGGTAGACAAAAGAACGTTCCGCTTGTCCAAACACTCAAGTATCAGAAGGATGGTCCACAATAGCGTGATTCACGTAACATGAATAGGGATTAAAAAGCTGTCACGTAGAACCATGTGCTTCTATTGTCCAATTTGCCATCAAGATTTCATATGGAAACAGTTCAGACCCAGTACAGGATCATGTCAGAAATTAATATCTTGTTCTGGGTCTGATTATTCGGACTAGATCTCCTGTATGAATTTGGCAACATTTGGATCGAAACTGATGGAGCCTTTCATTCTTCATACATAGATACAACATTTCGCTATTAGTAAGACTAGCGGGATACCCGCGCTTCGCGCGGGTCCCCGCTAGATGAGTAAATGGGAGCGTTCACTATAACAGGAAGAATTACTGAACAGGTAGAATCTCATAGCTTGTCTGCGGACGTGTTCACCCGTTATCATAATCCCGTGATCCGTCCATGTACCTTTTTGTCCTTTATTTTTCCCGGGTATTTTTCCTTCTTTCCGTATTATCATGTCCACTGGTCTCTGGCTCTTAAGTCGCGTGGCTCTGCGCCGTTCTTACGACGCATTGGCGTAGTGCGCGACACATACGCTGTGGCGCCGACGCGCTGCATGCCAGCTGCAGCAACGCGTAGGCCGGCAACCGATTTTCATAACAAAAAAAACATTTTTACCCATATTTTCACTGTTTTTGCAGCCAATTCTTGACCGATTTCAACCAAATAAAGTCCAGTCCATTTCCCGTATATTCCTCGATCTCCCGTATGAATTTGGCGACATTTGGATCTAAACTGACGGAGCCTTTCGATCTTCATACCCACATACTAACACACAACATTCCCCTATTTATAGTAAGATTTCAAAACTGCCAGAAGCAATATAACTCAAAAATTTGGAAACATGTAATGTTTTAATAATCCACAATCCCGGACATAAGTCGTTCGAACACTTGTGTCAAAGTAGGACTGTTTGAGACCGTATTTCTGATTTACTTGACATATTAAAATGTCGCTTTCTTTGACGTGAAGTCTGAACCATTTCCTACTACTACAACCCTCCCCCTGCCCCACCAATCAATGTTGGATGTTTCTATGACCAAAAAAACAACCAACAACATTGATCAGGGGGAATGGGGGCATATTTGAGGTACCCATGTTAAAGTGTTCGAACAATTATGACTGGGATTGTATTTGCGATGTCAAAAATATAACATCTAAAATTGGTTTTTGGCTCATATCTTTAAAACGAAAGCAGGTATTACAACCAAATTTGGCACACGTTATCACAATGATATGCGTCATGTTTTCTGAATTGGACAGCATGATATTGATTAAATTAAGGGAACGGTCAATGAAAATGTGTCACACACCATGTAAACCTATGTGAAAACTGTTCTATTTTCAAGAGTGTTTTGCCTTCCAATTTTTTTTTTCAGATATTATTCCTGAAAGTAAGACCTTTATATAAACAATAATATTTTCTATGCGGGATCTTTATATTTTAGGGATCGGTCAATATAAATATTGAATATTTTAGGTTTTTAATGTAAATTAGGCACTTTTTTATAAGAAAAGACCACATTTTGATATTAAGTGTTAAAAAGAAATCATTTTCATTGCAAATATATTTCAATTGTGTACAATTTAATATATATTCGATATTAAATGCCAAACTTTGTGCTAAATTGAGTTGATTGGGCCACTGGAAGTGAATTACCGCAGAGGCAAGATTTATCTTCAGTAGATAGCAGGGTTTATCTTCAGTAGATAGCAAACACTGCACAACCTGTACGTTTTTGGTTCGTGATCAGTAGAGTACAATCATTTCGACCCATATAAACAGAAAGCCAGAGATTCACAGACGGAGGCGACACCCCAAGCAATGTGTTTTGGGAATTTATCCTCAATTCAAATATTAAAGTGAAAAACAAAACAATCAACGTGCATTTTCAAGAAATTTGATGTAAATTTGATGTAAATGTCAAAATCCAAAATATTAATACATCTTATTCAGACAAAGTTACTAAATGACTCATCATTAAAAATGAAAAAAAAAAAAAACTATAAAAATATATCCATTTACTTTTGATTATTTTATTCAACAGTGTTAAAGCAATTTAATGTGTAAATGAGAGGGGACGACAATGACAATGTTTAAGTTGTCATACAGACCAAAAATCACATCATCATCATCATCATCATCATCATCATCATCATAAATACATACATACATAATTATCATACGTAGGTCTGGGCATACGTAATTATTTTTTTATTTATTTATTTATCATTCAAACATACAACAAATCCATATGCGAGTTAACGCAACATAAAGAATTCCTTCACAATCACTATATGTAGCAAGTCCTTCATTCAGTCTCGTTCCAAAACTAAGTCTAATCGTGAAATTTAAATATACTGTATGGACTTTGCATTTTAGGATGCGCACATGACGATAAGCCAACGGTATACCATACGCAAATCAATCCATACCATCGATAATCCGCTACTGTTAAAGATTTGATCGTAGTGATTTCTAATATTCTATGAATATGGTGGTATATCGTTAACTTACGTGTTTATGGTGTACAAATCGACACAATATTTTCACAACAATATGGATTACCGATATGATCATTTCAGAAATTATTTTTTTAGCGCAATATTGTCAATTTAAATAACATGATTAATATGACACTTCTCAATGAACAAAACAAAACCAAAACCACTGGCCTTCAATAGCTCAATCGGTTAGAGCGCTCTTGATATGCAGATAACGGGGCGGGTTCGAATCAATCCAAGTATTTTTTTTCCTATTTATTAATTGTTATAAATTTCAGGAAAATTTTCTTTCAAATAACTTTGCAGAGCAACTGTTGTCAAACTCTTTTTTTTTCAACTAAAATGCAAAATGTCACTATTATGCAGTTTATTGTGTCTTCTTAGTATTTTAGGCAGATTCTCCTACATGTATACTCCGTTTGTTATGCTATAAGTTAATATGTTGTTTCATGAAGATGATTCATATTTTCCTGTGATTTATCCCTAAATCGTGGACTATACATTTACCATGTTTACTAGTATTCATCCTTATGATCACCAGGACCTACAAGGATATGAATTTGAAAACATCTCCTTGCGCATTTACACATAGATTTTCTTAGAATGGTTTTTATGGTCTGGTACACATTTTCATTGACCGTTCCCTTAATTTACAATATTTAATACTGTCCATTTTATAAAACTGAGAACATATTGTTGTGATAAAACGTGCCAAATTTGGTTGTAATAGCTGCTTCCGTTTTAAAGATATGAGCCAAAAACCAATTTTAGATGATTTTTTTTGGATATCGCCAATACAATCCCGGACATAAGTCGTTCGAACACTTGTGTCAAAGTAGGACTGTTTGAGACCGTATTTCTGATTTACTTGACATATTAAAATGTCGCTTTCTTTGACGTGAAGTCTGAACCATTTCCTACTACTACAACCTCCCCTGCCCCACCAATCAATGTTGGATGTTTCTAGGGTTCATGACCAAAAAACAACCAACAACATTGATCAGGGGGAATGGGGGCATATTTGAGGTACCCATGTTAAAGTGTTCGAACAATTATGACCGGGATTGTAGATAATCTAAAAAAAACATGAAAAATAAGACCCTGTCCCTTGAACAAATAAATGCCTTTTAATCCATGTTGATCTTCATTCACAGGAGTTGCTCAACTGCTCACAATGAGTGCAGATCCTTCTGAAGCAGCTGCTCTCATATCACCCATCTCAGAATCAAAGAACCTAACCAACAAAGACCACACATATGATACATTCTCCAAGCCATCTGTAGATGGCAGTGTGAATCAAGAAGATGATAGCAAGGTACTTTCATCATCTGGACAACACTATGTGGTGTATACCAGACGCTGGTATATACTGCTGGTATATGCTTCAATGGCTTTCCTTCAGGCAGCAGGATGGAATACATGGGGACCAATAGCTGATACAGGTATGAAATGTCAGGAAAGAAAAAGAGCCAGGTATACTAACTTGATGTGAACAACTAAAATACAGACTAGACAGTATGCAGAGGGGAATAAAAAAACCAAATGTAGGCACAGAAGTAGGTAAAGTTTGATAGCCAAAAATGAACAATTCCAAGGCTAGAAGTGTTAAACCTGTAAAAACAGCAGTACAATGGGAATACAAAAGTGCACTGGAACAAGTGATGACAATGCACATAAACAGACATGATAAACCAAACAACAAATGTAGGCACAAAAACAGGTGAAGTTCAATGGCCAAAAAATACAGAGGGGTCAGTAAAAAATAGAAAAAATGCTCTTCTTCAGGGACAGAAAACACAATATAAAATTAAATAGCAAAAACTATATATACTATAGTTTTTTTAAGTATATTTTCTTCATTTAGGTATTAGTTAATTGTAGTGGGCTTTTCCATTTTAAAACCACACCCCACTGTGTAAGACACTAGAATTGCAACCAAATTCAACAATTTAAATTATTGCAGATTCTGCCATTTTCATCCATAAAAGTGGAAAATGTGTTGGAAGATTTTGAAATTCCAAACAAAATTGTCAAATTTTAGGCCAAATTGTGCAAAATTCAACTGGATTTTTTTATACAGTTTTGTATATTTCAACAATTTTCAGCTGGAATTTTACATAAAACAAGCAAACATTTCCAACTGGATTGACCATATAAACATATGCAATCAGATGGCAGAATTGAGATGACAATCAAATCTTCCACAGGGGGTGTGTATTTTAAGTCTAATATTCTAATTTGGCTGCATGGGAGCTGCATATCCACATGACTAATGAATATAAAATTATGTCTTCACCAATTTATAATATTGTATTTTCAGTAACAGCTAAACCAGTGCTGAACTGGACAGATGCAGACATAGCACTGCTAACAAACATGGGTTGTATCACATATGTCTTGTCTTTTAAATTACAGCTAAACCAGTACTGAACTGGACATATGCAGACATAGCACTGCTAACAAACATGGGTTGTATCACATATGTCTTGTCTTTTCAATTACAGCTAAACCAGTGCTGAACTGGACAGATGCTGACATAGCGCTGCTAACAAACATGGGTTGTATCACATATGTCTTGTCTTTTCAATTACAGCTAAACCAGTGCTGAACTGGACAGATGCTGACATAGCACTGCTAACAAACATGGGTTGTATCACATATGTCTTGTCTTTTCAATTATAGCTAAACCAGTGCTGAACTGGACAGATGCTGACATAGCACTGCTAACAAACATGGGTTGTATCACATATGTCTTGTCTTTTAAATTACAGCTAAACCAGTACTGAACTGGACATATGCAGACATAGCACTGCTAACAAACATGGGTTGTATCACATATGTCTTGTCTTTTCAATTACAGCTAAACCAGTGCTGAACTGGACAGATGCTGACATAGCACTGCTAACAAACATGGGTTGTATCACATATGTCTTGTCTTTTCAATTACAGCTAAACCAGTGCTGAACTGGACAGATGCTGACATAGCACTGCTAACAAACATGGGTTGTATCACATATGTCTTGTCTTTTCAATTATAGCTAAACCAGTGCTGAACTGGACAGATGCTGACATAGCACTGCACTAACAAACATGGGTTGTATCACATATGTCTTGTATTTTCAATTACAGCTAAACCAGTACTGAATTGGACATATGCTGACATAGCACTGTTAACAAAAATGGGTTGTATCACATATGTCTTGTCTTTTCAATTACAGCTAAACCAGTGCTGAACTGGACAGATACTGACATAGCACTGCTAACAAACATGGGTTGTCACATATGTCTTGTCTTTTCAATTACAGCTAAACCAGTGCTGAACTGGACATATGCTGACATAGCACTGCTAACGAAAATGGGTTGTATCACATGTCTTGTCTTTTCAATTACAGCTAAACCAGTGCTGAACTGGACAGATGCTGACATAGTACTGCTAACAAACATGGGTTGTATCACATATGTCTTGTCTTTTCAATTACAGCTAAACCAGTGCTGAACTGGACATATGCTGACATAGCACTGCTAACGAAAATGGGTTGTATCACATGTCTTGTCTTTTCAATTACAGCCAAACCAGTGCTGAACTGGACAGATGCTGACATAGCACTGCTAACAAACTTGGGTTGTATCACTTGTCTTTTCAATTACAGCTAAACCAGTGCTGAACTGGACAGATGCTGACATAGTACTGCTAACAAACATGGGTTGTATCACATATGTCTTGTCTTTTCAATTACAGCTAAAACAGTGCTGAACTGGACAGATGCTGACATAGCACTCAGGTGGTGGATGACGTGCATTCCCTAAATTCAGTAAATTTTCATCGTCAACCGTGTAATTGAATGGGATTATTTTGACATTTTAAAACGCTTGAAATATCACAAACAAATAGGCCTATGTTGATAAATAATATAAATACAAGCTAAAACCGTTGGGGTTCGATAATGAACCCCACAAAACTAACCAGTATATGGAAAATGCCATACGGCGGGCGGTTTCACAAGTTGCCGGCTCGATCATGTCATCCGCCGCCTGATAGCACTGCTAACAAGCATGGGTTGTATCACATATGTCTTGTCTTTTCAATTACAGCTAAACCAGTGCTGAACTGGACATATGCTGACATAGCACTGCTAACAAACATGGGTTGTATCACATATGTCTTGTCTTTTCAATTACAGCTAAACCAGTGCTGAACTGGACAGATGCTGGCATAGCACTCAGGTGGTGGATGACGTGCATTCCCTAAATTCAGTAAATTTTCATCGTCAACCGTGTAATTGAATGGGATTATTTTGACATTTTAAAACGCTTGAAATATCACAAACAAATAGGCCTATGTTGATAAATAATATAAATACAAGCTAAAACCGTTGGGGTTCGATAATGAACCCCACAAAACTAACCGAGTATATGGAAAATGCCATACGGCCGGGCGGTTTCACAAGTTGCCGGCTCGATCATGTCATCCGCCGCCTGATAGCACTGCTAACAAGCATGGGTTGTATCACATATGTCTTGTATTTTCAATTACAGCTAAACCAGTGCTGAACTGGACAGATGCTGACATAGCACGGCTAACAAACATGGGTTGTATCACATATGTCTTGTCTTTTCAATTACAGCTAAACCAGTGCTGAACTGGACAGATGCTGACATAGCACTGCTAACAAACATGGGTTGTATCACATATGTCTTGTCTTTTCAATTACAGCTAAACCAGTGATGAACTGGACAGATGCTGACATAGCACTGTTAACAAACTTGGGTTGTATCACATATGTCTTGTCTTTTCAATTACAGCTAAACCAGTGCTGAACTGGACAGATGCTGACATAGCACTGCTAACAAACATGGGTTGTATCACATATGTCCTGTCTGCTTTTGTGTTTGCATGGCTTTTGGATAAGAAAGGTGAGCTTTAATTTTCTTTCACTGATTCCAGTAAAATAAAGTCAACATAGGACAGAAAACAATACAGTCATCCCAGTCCACATCTGTACACTGGAGATTCTCACTCCCAAATACATCAGGACCCGCTGCGGCTCTAAACAGACTACCCAGACGAACACAGATCGCTATTAATACATTGAGAATCAAGGCCAAGACCAGCAGGATAGTTATAGATAAAAACTACACTAATTTTTTTCTGCCTACTGCAGTCAAGACATTACATGCCAATGCATTCACTATCTCACCGAATGTCCCAGAACAAACACTCCCCGACAGTAACTTCTTGAACATTTAAAACCTGAGCAACATGTCACCGACAAACAATATTTAGCAATCAACATTCTTGCCACACAGACCCTAAGACAATACCAAGAACTAAAAGACTACACACTTTACAAACCACGACCACAGCAATAAAATAAATTAATTAAACATCCAAGCTTCCCCAGCAACTAATATATTAAAACTAGCAACCAGGGGTCAAGCAAACATAATGACCCAGCTCCTCAAGCAGAGCGAACCTAAAAAAGAAGAAGAAGAAGACAGAAAACAAAAACACCTTACTGCAAGATAGTTGGGTAGCCATTGTCATAATTCAGATAGTGTGATCAATCCACAAATTAAATGTAAACACTTTGGTATTTGTTTTTTAATAGTGCTTCTCTCCTAACAAGTGCCACATCCAGAATTTTTTAAAAAGCAGCAAATCTATATTTCATTTTATTTAGGTTTCAAAACTAGGATTAAAAAATACAGAAAAGAATTCATAAATGCATGTTTATTACCACTGTTTCATGGAGACTGTGGTCCTTGCAAGTGCCTACATGTACTTTCAGTGCACACCACCACTAAATTATGTCAAATATGTAGGCCTGTGAATAAAATTACCATCTGAACCTTTATGTTTTAATAGGATTATGACGATTTTGACTTGGGAATTATTGGATACACTATATTTAATGTTTATATTAAAATAAATTGGTTTATCGTAGATGGAAAGGTCATCTGCATGCAGAATTTCATTGGAAACCTTAGCTGTAAATATGTTGACATTTTCTATTCTCCCAACCACTTTCTCTGAGGAAATGAAACATACATGTATGGCTCTAATATTTTGAGCTTCTGTTTCAAACTCATGAGTGGATGGAGAATAGATTTAATGTAAATTGATTGAAATCAATTTTGCATTTGTGTTACAGGATTGCGAACTACCCTGCTGATATGTTCCACCTTGTTAATGATTGGCCTTGTGATCAGGTGCTTTCCTGTTCAAGTGGAGTATGCTAAATTGTAAGTAATGTAGTGATTTTAAGTATATACCGTATTTCCTCAAATAGTCGCCCCGAGGGCGTTGCATTTTTCATAAGGGGAGCGTTTATTACAGGTCATATTAAGAATGATAATTCCTGTTAAAATCATTAGGTAAGCTTAAAACTCACACTGAAATGATGAACTTAAGAACGCTAACTTCCGATTCACTTCAGGGTTTACGACCAGATTTTCGCCAATTACCGATGACCATGTGTGAGCTTTGGTAAGCTAAGTTACTACACAAGATAGCATGGAAATATCAGCATTTTGAAACGTCTTGGATGGAAAAAAAAGTGGTGGGGTGTTTATTTGAAGGAGGACGACTATTCGAGGAAATACGGCACAGTGTCGACCTCCTATACGATAAATATAAATTTAATACTCCGTTGGTGCGCGACGGGCGAGTGGTATTTCACCGAACGCAAGAAAAGGAGTTCTATCTGATTGGCTAGCAATCGATCGCTTAGGTCGCTTAGTAGTCAACTACAAACTCAAAACTGAGCAATGTATTCAATTCGATTGAAATCGATATTCTATTATTGACGAAGATAAAGAGAGTGATAGTGTGTCAATAATGTACATTGTATTGCAGCATGCATTCCTTTATATAAATATTTTCTCAAAGAGTTGAATATGATCACAATTTTACCCAGGATTTCAAATTTTTTACCATGAAATTGCAGTTAAACATATCCACAGCAAAATACCGGTCCTCACTAATTAGTGTATTTAATTTCCAGTTAGTGTATTTAAGATAAAACATGTGATTTATGATAAAATTTTCTTGCAATATAAATATCATATGGGATACTGATATGGTAGGCCGCAACCGCCACAACGTGGAGCTGCTACGCGTAGCTGACTTTTTGTGCCGTGGAGCCAAATTGACCAATCATGTTAGAGTTTTTCATTACTCGGAGGTAAAACTGACCAATCAAGTACGACTTACTCATTACGTGAAGCGAATTTATTCATTAAGAATTTGCCAGACGAAGCGTCACATAGTTGCAAGATATCCTCGGTCACGAAAGTTGTGATTCAAAAGTAGTTTATGAAAAGTACGAACCGACTTATTATTAAGATGGACATGCACTCATAAGAAACTCATACAGTATTGTACATAACTATATAGCTAGGCAGAGTGGTGGTAAACCATGCACACAGTTCTGCGATCTGCAGTGTATCGCCGGGAGCTAATTTGTATAACTTGCGCGGTGTGGCCTGCGGAATTCGACCTTCAGCAAACCAGTTCGGATTTACTTTATATACCAGTAGTAGGCCATACATACTGTAGTTTACTGTCCGTTTTCTTATACACAATACTCAGTGCGCTCACCATTGACACGTGACCTCTACAAATAGTGTATGTTAGAAGTATAGGCCATTGCCTAGTTGACGTCACTGTGTAAAAAATAACCGGCCAATATTTAAAATATTCTCTGAAATTCTAGAAAATATAGTTTTGCATGTCCTAAATTTTTAGCTAATTTAGGTGTTTGGAAATATTGGTACTTTTGTGTTTTAGGAAGGATATGTAAACGACAGATAACACCAAAAAATATGAAGAAATTATTTCTAAACCGTGTTAAGTCATTAAGCTTCTCATTTTCAAGAACGCTGGTTAACAATAAGCAGACTATTGTCTCATTTAAGTAAACAAAAGCCCACAGTATTGTTACCTTGCGTTCGCTTTATAATCGTTCACCCAACTGAAACTATGATACCAGCTCATTGCTCATTGCACAGGTAGGCCTAAAACAGACACAAGTGCAGTGTGTATTTAACCAGAGAAGATCTGATGTAACATAGTTGAGCTGTTTTCATTGAGTGTTATCTTGGTTTAATAGCTTTTAATGGGGTTTAAGTCCTTCAAAGGTCGTGGTGAATTCTACTGTAGACATGACTGCATCATGATTATTTTAAAGTCAACAACATTCAACAATATGATCACCGTGATAGTATGACAGTATCAGTACCGTGGGTGTCAGTGATCCTGGCCTGACACAGTAGACAAACAAACAAACAAACACGCCACACACATGACACATGCATGCAAGGTAACATTGACTATACACTAATCAAACAATGGTATTGATCCTGTACAACTGGTCGTGGTTTATTTACAATCGATTCATTTAAAATTCCCATAGTAAACATTAATTTTGGCAAGAGCTTCTCTCTCTGGAACGAGGATGCATCCACTGGCTCAGCGTAATGAAAAGATCTAACATGATTGGTCAATTTAGCTCCATGAAGTTTAAAAGTAAGCTACATCGTAGCAGCTCCACGTTGTGGCGGTTACGGCCAGCCATATACTGATCATGCGAAAATCGTAAAAATATAGAATAGAAACAGTGTGGCAGGCTCTCAAAATCTCAAATTGTATGCTTAGCCTGAGTCGCTCGGCCTATCTCGAAAAAATCACCATGCGTAGCTGTTGAAAAACGTGAGGATTCATCGTACTATCACGGCAATTTTTGACACGAAGATATAGGGAAGATGACGGTGTGTACGGTACCAGACATTAACACACCACAGAACAAACTCAATTAGGTCATTTCATAATATGCATAGGTCAAAAGTGATCAGACTGAGAATTATTTACCCAAAACAGTAAACATCTTTCCTTAATCTTGTCCACTCCTATGATTAGCTGTACCCCTATAGCATATAATCCTAACCATCAACCCTACCATACCCATAACCAATTAATATTAACCCTAACCATCCCAATCTAACAAATTCTAAAAAAGCATAACTACGTATGCATGCATCTATCCCACATGATGGGATAACACAGTCACCATAAGTCATATGCATGGTGTCGTTGGTTGGGCCAGTGAAACACCTGTGGGTACCAGTTGGCAATGCACTGCTTGGCATGCGAGGGGTCCTGGGGTCAAAACCTGGGGGTATCAAGCAACTTCTCACCTTTATTGTTCCTTCTTTCCTTTCCGATAACCAAAAAACACTTGGAGGGTTAGGGTTAAAGGTAAAGCCAAGAATTCTCCGCATTGCGGAAATTCTGCGAAAATCGCAGAATTTGGAGGTAAAGCGGAAAACGCATTTCTGAGAAAAAAATTTAAAAAATAAGCAAAAATGACCTAGAAAAAGGAAAATAATACAATTGAAAAGAAATAAATAAAATACTAAATGAAATGGGTCTTCAAAATTCATCAAAATAAAGTAAAATCCATCATAGATTTACCGTACAACGCCTGTCCTACCTCTCATTGCAGCCATGATACCCAATCACCCATCCCAACTTTGCAACATCGCAATGATCGTCACATTGGCCGGGCTGCAAAAAATGTGCTAAAATTACAAAGCGGAGAAAAGCGGAATTTAGCATTTGTAAAGCAGAAAATTCTTTGCTTTAGTTAAAGGGCTCATACTAAACTACCAAAACACAAATTTCCTTCCTTGAAATTCATGGCATGGTATATCCTGGGTGATTATAATCCAATCAATGAATTGTCTGAAATATCAGTGTAACATACTGTGCATTAAGTCTCAATTCTCTGATGTTACAATGTTGATTACAACAAACTTCATCCATGATTACTATCATCACTGCCATGACAAAAATGTTGTAACTTTCCCCTTGTAATCAAAGTAAGGTGAGGATAATAATGTTGAAAAGAGTTTCATGAAAGATTCTGGGTGAACAATAGATAGAAAATGGATCTACTATAATAGTAAAATGCTGTTTTAGTGTAGCATCATCACAATGACATAATGTTCCTGTGTTGAATTCATATCAAATTGAATAAGTCAATCCAAATTTGCTCTATTACAGGACCATGAATATAGGTGCACTATTGATAGGCTTTTCAGCACCAGGGATCAATGCAGGACCACCTCTTGTCTCTGCGGTGTGGTTTCCTCAGTATCAAAGGACTACATCAACAGCTATAATGGCTTCATCAGCTTATCTAGGGGTAGCAGGATCATTCCTTATAGGACCATTGATTGTTACGGATATCACCAATACAAGCGGGTCAAGGTATTTACTATAACTCACATGTAGATTACTGTTGAAGTGATGTATGTTTGTTTGAAGGTATTCCAGAACTCATTTTACCAAGATATAACAATGCATTAAGTACTGTAGTTAACCGAATTAGGGCTGCTTCAAAAAGTGCTCCTGTCCTCTTAAAGTCCCCTTATGCACATGTGGAGTGGAATTTGATCGCAAATCTTAAAAAGTTAATAATGAGAAAATGAACATGAAAATGAGTTGCTTGAATTTAACATTCCAAACATAGTAAATCAAAAGTCCTCCTCCCCATGGAATGACTTGTTTAATCTCTCTGGGCACTTATTTTGGTAGAAAACAGTACCAAACTCATTGTAAGGCATTGTAACTACTCTTGTTGTTTATTGATATACATTACAATATATAACAATCAACATTTAGTTTGCGTATTTCTACTGATGTTGTACTCGTACAAATACTATAGTCTATTTCTAAATTTGCAATTGCAATAAAAGATAACTTTTTTCTGTAGTATTAAGTAATATATTCATAAATTTGCTCTTGTGCAAATGGAAAGAAATGATGCAAAAATGGAAAACCTGCACCGACTTTGAAAGTTGCAAAAATTTAAGTCCTTTGGAAATTATATTGATATTACATAAGGGTCAGTCCATGTCGAAACAGATTGAGTGTACACCCACCCTCTTGGATTTTGCTCTCCTTTGGCTCAGGGGTACCTTTCATGGATCCCTAGGTGAGGTCACAAGAAAAAATTCAAATTCCATTTCGCTTTGAATGAATGGCGGGCAATCAAAGTTTGGCGACCTCGACCAAAATTGTGAATTTAAGGGTCCAAATGACAAAGTGCTCTCTTTGAGGGGCACTTTCTTCTTAATTGAATCAGTTGTGATCCTCTTTTGAATGTGGTCACTCACTGGCTGTGTCTGAAATACCTAATGCCAAAAAGATAGATTTGAATTTCGTTGGGATTTCAGAGGGGGTCAAAATCAGCACTTCATACTGTTCAATCAAATTATCTTTGATTTTGAAGGACCCATGATAATGCCACAGTGCACTTATAGGTCCTAATTATGTTCAGAATGGATTAACCATGTGCCAATGTCTATGAGCAATTCAAAAAGAGACATTTCTAGACCCCCTACAGAATTTTAGGCCCCCCTAAAGTGGTTCAGCCACAAATGGCGCTTAAAATCGGTAAATTTTGACACCTAATAACTTTAGGTGTACACCAGATATGAATTTCTAGTCTTTTGCATCTGAAAGAATGTAGTCTAATGTTACTAGGAACATAAGATTTGTTTTGTATTTTTTGTGTTTTGATCCTTTCAAAAAGGTCGTTGACCTATGAACATTTTTTGTCATAGCGCCCTCCTGAAAGGTCTGACACATAACTAATTTTTCATTTTTGGTATTCTCATGACCATACGAGTAATTTGATATATTACTTGACATAATTGGGAGCATTCTGAAAATTTGACCCCATAACCATGATAACCTGTACTTTGCATGTGCATCGTTGCCAGGAAGTGCATTTTTGACCCCTTAAAAATCCATACAGAGGATTAGAAAGTAGTTTTTCTTATTACTTGACTCAAGAGCAACTTGAAATATCAGGATAAATAATACAAATGGCTATAAAGTGATCAAAAATATAAAAAATATCATACTAAAATTGGCATTTTGTACCGTATCCTGTATGCATGGTATGTTAGGCAAAATGACTATTTTTGAAAGCGTCAACTTAATACTAAAACACAAAAATACAAAACAAATCTTATGTTCCTAGTAACATTAAACTACATTCTTTCAGATGCAAAAGACTAGAAATTCATATCTGGTGTACACCTAAAGTTATTAGGGGTCAAAATTTGCCGACTTTAAGTGCCATTTGTGGCTGAACCACTTTAGGGGTGGCCTAAAATTCTGTAGGGTCTAGAAATTTCTCTTTTTTTAATTGCTCATAGACATTGGCATATGGTTAATCCATTCTGAACATAATTAGGACCTGTAAGTGCACTGTGACATTATCATAGGTCCTTCAAAATCAAGATAATTTGATTGAACAGTACGAAGTGCTGATTTTGACCCCCTCTGAAATCCCAACGAAATTCCGAAATCTATATTTTTTGGCATTAGGTATTTCAGACACAGCCAGTGAGTGACCACATTCAAAAAGAGGATCACAACTGATTCAATTAAGAAGAAAGTGCCCCTCAAAGAGAGCACTTTGTCATTTGGACCCCTTAAATTCACAATTTTGGTCGAGGTCGCCAAACTTTGATTGCCCGCCATTCGCAAACGAAATGGAATTTGAATTTTTTTCTTGTGACCTCACCTAGGGATCCATGAAAGGTACCCCTGAGCCAAAGGAGAGCAAAATCCAAGAGGGTGGGTGTACATTCAATCTGTTTCGACATGGACTGACCCATAAGTAATTAAATCCTGCTCCATATACCAGTAGTTTAGTTTATTTTAAGTGTTGGGTTTTTCCTTCCTTTTGAGCTTACCTTTTTGTTTCATGTTGCAAGTGATGTCAAAATGTGTGAATTAATATATTTATATGTATGTTCGGATTCTTTTCCAGGATACTTCCATTTAACGAGAGTTACTCATATTATGATGGTGAAGGTAGGCTTGTTTATTTTTACCTTACTGCTTTTGTGAGGTATCATTAAATTACATTAGTCATTGCAAGGCTCCCGTTGCGATGTAATTAAATGTGATGCAATACCAGCAATCGGGGGCTTTGTAAAATTGTATTCCCTGTTGCCCAACACATTCACATGTGCGGACGCACACAAATTTTGTGGGATGCGCATTTCCCGACCAGGTTTTACAGTTGTGCGCCCGTTCGGACGCAGAGTTTTTGAAGGCTAGCGGGAGCCTTGAGTCATTGTATGTTATATACCAGAACAGGACAAATTTGGGTTTTCTAATCTGTTCAATATTGCTACATATTGGTTTTGCCCTGATGACACATTAGATTTAAAAACAAAAGCATTTTAAAGTGCGAATTGTGATCAATATCCCTACATATAGTAATATGATGATATTAACCCTAACACAAACCTTAGGCCCCTCACATGGCAAACACAAGATCACTGACTGATAGCCACATGGGTTTCGCTGGCCCAGCCAATAATTCTGTGCGTGTATATGACTGGGTGTTTACATCATAGCATCACATGGGATGCATGCATGCTCATTGGTTTTCCTTGTAAGATTTTGTAAGATTAATAGGTGTTAGGCTTATTGTTTTAGAAGTCTCATTGATACTTGTGTGGTTCACTTATATTCTATACAGGATACATTTGTAAGGGCAAGTCTTGCTCTTTATCCTTGTCAATACCGTATTTCCTCAAATAGTCACCCCCCCCCCCACTTTTTTCAACCAAGATGTTTCAAAAATGCAGATATTTCCATGCTATCTTGTGTAGTAAGCTTACCAAGTTGCCCACATGGTCGATAATAGCGTCAATAATTGGCGAAAATCTGTATTGGAAACCCGGAAGTGAACCAGAAGTTAGTGTTTCTAGTTCATAGTTCATCATTTTAGCGCGAGTTTTAAGTTTACCTAATGATTTTAACAGGAATTATCATTCTAAAATTGACCTTGAATAAACCCCCCTTGGGAAAATGTAACGCAGTGACGAAATACGGTATATGATTTAAACATATCTTTTTATTAATATTATCAATATATTGCTGACAATATATTGTGTTATTCAGTTCAGACAGACAAGAATACTTTGTTATGGAACATAAATTAAAATGCAACTATATAATTAAAATGCTTTTTTTGTTCTTAAATTATTGAAATAATAAAATTTCATTCTTCGGTTTCAGATATTGATCCAGTCATTAGAAGAAACCACCTGAGAGAAATTAATACTCTTTTGTACATAGGTAATATCAAGTTTCCTCCAACCTTTTTATCATATTTTTTTGTGACTGTTGTATTTTGGTACAATTATGGAATACACTCCACACTGAGAACCATAAGGGTGTGATGCCTTGTTGTAACTAAGATATAAATTGCACATACAGGGTACGCTGTATAGGGTATAACGTAATTAATTATTCCAAATTTTGTTAATGTTGTTATTGTTTGTCATGAGTTAATTAAGTAGGATAGGCACAGACATTATTTAGCTTTTTGTGGTGTTATCAAATATTTTACAATTTTGCTTTCTAGTCAAAACAATTTAGAGGTACTTAAAAAAAATTAGTATCCATTTGTCTCTTATGCATAACTATCTAATATCCATGGAATTATTGAAAGTCTGCATTGGGCTATTCCAGAAATTAGTGGCACCTACCCTAAAGAAGACATGGGAAAATCAAAAACTTGTTGATTTTCCCATGTCTTCTTTAGGGGTTGCAAGCACCAACATGCTATACCTCCGTCTACACTTTTGAACATGAGAGTTCATGATCATTATTTTTAGAATCCAATTGAATATTGATAGCTGATTGATCATTGATTATTGATTATTGACTATCCCCCATCACCATCTCAAACGCTGCTTACCAGAGTGTTAAGTTATAATCATGAACTCCATCTAGGCAGGATAGTCTATGTACTGCTGGCTATGTTCTTTCTTTTGTTTTTTCTTATTCTATTTGTCTTGTGATTAACGAGGTTAGATGTGTCAAATCTGTCTTTAGGGGTAGAGCAAAAAAATTCTGGAAGTGCCCATTCCTTGTTTGACTTTTTTGTTTGTCTAAAGAGTTGTTCTATGTGGAAACACACTTGGGTCCTGATGCTTTGGAACTGATACAGAGGATAAGATAGCATTCACATTGTAGTACAAATGTTATAATAATCTTTTTATATAATATTTTTTGCTTGTACACATAGAATGTGCTGTTGGGGTATTCTTTTGCCTACTGATATGGGCATATTTCCCTGCTAAACCACCGAGTCCTCCAAGCGCTTCCGCACATGTAGAAAGACAAGATTTTATGAGAGGTGCTGCCACACTAAGCAGGTTTGTATTTTTGTTTTGCGTTTGTACACCTGGGGTCCATTTCACTAAATTTTACGAAGCTTCGTAAGTCTCGAAATCGTTCATAACTTACTACGAGTCATAAGTTCCATTTCACTAAACTTACTTACGAACGGTACCCTTCATAAGTAATAGGAATTTACTACAGGGACCCTTAGTCAAGTTACTTGAGTTACCAAGGGTTAAAAGATTTGTGAAATGGACCCCTGGTGACACTGCATGCTCATTAGTTTTATCAGGCTATTGAGCTACTTTTCATATTTCACACAAAGGTCATGAAGAGCTGATGAGATGTGCCATAATGAAAGCAGTTTTTGGTACATTATGTGACCTTATTTATGAAATACAAGACCTACAGGAATTAGAACAAAGGTATATATTAGTTTCCTTATTTCAACTTACAAATAGTAATACCTATAGAAGCATTATAGAAAGCATAATAAAGTCTGCACAAAAAGTAACTCAGCTGTTATAAATACGCCTATAGCTTCAGAACTAATAATTGTTTCCACAATATTTCTACATAGAAAGAAGGACGATTTATTTAAGCGCATTTTGATACCCCATTTGTCCAATTTCGTTCAATATTAACAACACAGCAGTGTTTTTAAAGAATATAACCCGAATTAAAAAGTTGCAGCTATTTGTATTGATTTGAAGTCAGCGCAAAGATAACTGGAGGGTTTCACATGCCACAATGCTTGCGTAATAACCATTCAGTCGCTGTAAACTGCAACTTTTTAATTCGGATATTTTTCTTTAAAAGCACTACTGTGTTGTTAATATTGAACGATATTTGACAAATGGGGTATCAAAATGCGCGTAAATAAATCGTCCTTCTTTCTATGTAGAAATATTGTGAAAATAACTATTAGTTCTGAAGCTATAGGTGTATTTATAACAGCTGAGTTACTTTTTGTGCAGACTTTAGATCATTAATCTATAGCACTGCACCACATAGACTGAGTGCAGTGATATAGGAAGATGGTGCAGCACATCCTCACCCTAGACTGCTGCCCTCAGTCGTCAACCGTCTGGATTGACGACTGAGAAAACTATGTGGAAAAAAAGTGACGGATTTTGCAACAGGATTCCTGTGGCATAGAGCATGCGCAGTTGTGTCCAAATTGACCTTTTGACCGAGTTTGTTGTTTTTAGAAGTTCAGAGCGCGATCTTGTCACAGCGGCGCGGTACAGCTACGCGGTACGCGGGCGCCGCGAGTCGGTCGCGCTGCGGCGCACAACTGAAATCGCATTGAATAGTTTTCAGAAGTCCGTCATGATATTGGCTGTAAGATAATCAGTCGTCACTACGAAGCATACACAGTACATGCGAAGTGTAGACGGCTGATTGGAATTAGTCTATCCTCACCCCTTGAAGTGACATTTGCAAGTGGTGATAACTTCATAACAGAATTTTGGAAATGAATCTAGTACTGGAACTTACTTTGTGCAACTTTGCTATGTTGTGTCTGCAACCACAAGACGCAATGTAGCAAAGTTGTGAAAAAAGTAAGATCCCATGTTAGATTTATTTCCAAAATTCTGTTTTCAACTACAGGATGACTAAGAACATTCACTCATAACTACATAATATTCATTGTGATCTTAAGACATACAGTAATGCAACTGAATTAGCCGGAGTTACCCCTACTAACAAACATGTTAAACTGTTAATTATTCACACAAAAATATGATTGTAAAACTAGATATAGCATAGGCCTATATATATATGAGAGGAGAGCGTGGCCTAGCGGTTAAGGCATAGGACTGTGAACCCAAGGGTCAAGGGTTCGAATCCCAGGTCCGGCTCTTTGTGTCCTTGAGCAAGACACTTCACTCTACTTGCTTAGTGTTTCGGAGGGCACTTTAAGCTGTCGGTCCCGTGTATAATGCATATTTTTTTCACATTAATGTAGTGTGCATGTTAAAGAACGTCACAGGCTATTCGAAAAGAGCAGGGGATCATCCCGGTCATGTTGACTGTACTTCAAAAATACACTCATCTACTCTAGGTTCCAGAGTAAAAATAAGTACAGCTTGTCTGTACGCAGTGCGACAATACTCATACATATGAGGGAGGCACTTATAAGGAAGAAGAAGAAGAAGCATATTGTATAAAGGGATCCGGTGGTCATTTTGTATGCTGTCTCCTCCCACCGGACTCGAGTACAGGGAATAAAATCTTTCAAAAGAGAGAGAGAAAAAAATATATTATCATGATGTTATACACTTACATTTCAAAACTTAACACAGAGCTTGTGTTTATTCTAAATAGGAGCAGTGCGTTTTGGATGCCAGCATTAGCCTATGCTTGTAGTATAGGTGTTTACAATGTGTGGACTACACAGTTTGACACAATATTTCAGCATTTAGTGGGTGTTGGTCAGGTAGGTACTCTTACTGTTATTCATACGGTATTGCTAGCTAGTTTGTTAACTTTCAGGGCATTTTTTGTAACACATCAAGCGAAGGTGTACACCTTTAGATTTTGACTATAAAATATCTGGTGTGTATGATTTTGGTACCAATGTTACACTCATGGCCTTCATAGAGTCATCGATCTGAAGAAGATAGAGTACTGGGCCACGTCTTGAAATTTACTTCATGGTTCTGCCAATTTGGTTGTCAACCTGCTGTGGTTGAGATTTCTGTATACCATGCATTAAAAGTGAATTTACATTACATTTGTTCTTCTATCCGTTTATTATTGTCCTCAGAATGATGCAGGGTGGATTGGATTTTATTCCAATTTAGCTGGTGTGATTGCTAGTCTAGTTTTTGCCAGGTAAGCATTCATTTTTCAGCTTTTTCTATGTAAAAGGCATAGATGGCATTGTGTTGTTGGTTGTGAAGGGGCATGTAACAGATTCAGGGACAGTGAACAGAACAAAATTTGCTATTCCATGTAAAATCCACACTCCCGCTGTGGAACATTTTGGAACTATCGAGGAGTATGAACTTCAAATAGAACAAATCGATTAGGTAACTCCATTTGAATTTCATACACCCTCTGAGAAAGATTCAACCTGAATATTCATAGAGGGATAGTGACTTTCAAATAAAGTTGGTTAATGTGCTAATAGTGCTCAGCACTATGTCGAGTCGTGTGATTTCGGTGTTAAAAGCAAACTTTCACTTGATTTTGTCTCTTGTGGGGGTAAATAATGGGGAAAAAGATGTTTGCATTTTTTTATTCCGTCGGAAGTGGTAATATCCAAGATGGCCGCCAAAATCCTATAAAACTGACTGACATATGCAAAAAAAGCTATCACTCTCAAAATATGCTAAAAATGTAAATTTCAAACACTGGAACTATGAAGCCTTGTGTCAGACACTCAAAGAAAGATTTAATATTTCGGGGTAAGTGGTAAAATCCAAGATGGACGCCAAAATCCTATAAAACTGACTGACACATGCAAAAAAAGCTATATATCGCTCTCAAAATATGCTAAAAATGTAAATTTCAAACACTGGAACTATGAAGCCTTGTGTCAGACACTCAAAGAAAGATTTAATATTCGGGGTAAGTGGTAAAATCCAAGATGGCCGCCAAAATCCCATAAAACTGACTGACACATGCAAAAAAAGCTATATATCGCTCTCAAAATATGCTAAAAATGTAAATTTCAAACACTGGAACTATGAAGCCTTGTGTCAGACACTCAAAGAAAGATTTAATATTTCGGGGTAAGTGGTAAAATCCAAGATGGCAGCCAGAATCCTATAAAACTGACTGACACATGCAAAAAAAAAAGCTATATATAAGCTCTCAAAATATTCTAAAATGTAAATTTCAAACACTGGAACTATGTAGCCTTGTGTCAGACACTCAAAGAAAGATTTAATATTTCAGGGTAAGTGGTAAAATCCAAGATGGCCGCCAAAATCTTGTAAAACTGACTGACACGTGCAAAAAAAGCCACATACCTCTCTCAAAGTATGCTCAAAATCTAAATTTCAAACAATGGAACTAGCACTCAAAGATAACTTTAATATTCTAGAATTATGATTATTATTCAATATGGCGACCAATATGGCTGCTTATATACTGCTTAAATGTATATAAATGCATGAGTTTGTTTTTATGATCACGTTTCCAAGTGTATAATTATGTCTTTGAACCAAAGGCACAATGTTTTACATAACCAGACCCTTGCCAGGTCCAAGATGGACGGCATATCATATACAGTACCTACTCATGGCACTAGTGCATGGTTATACACTAATAGGCCTGAGCGATGCATGGAAATGATGAACTATTTGTCTGCGTGGCATCTGAAAAGACTGTTTAAAATCACTGTAATGACCAAGTTATATTGCCAAAAAAGTACATTTTGGGTTTTGATGTCTCGAAATGGTATATTTTTCTCATTATATGACACCTTTTAGCATAGATCGCCCTATCTAATTAATTGTATCTTTCAGCTTCGAGGCTTAATGCCATTTTGTTTTGGTTCAGTGCATTTAAACAAGAAAAGTCTCATTTCAACCTATGTTGAGTTTTTGATCATTTTTGATCATTAAATCATCTAGTTTCACCTTGGTGGCGTTTAACTATATTATGTAATGGGTTTAGGAGTTTAGACTGCGTTATCCTAGATTCACGTCCCTTATCGGGGGTTGGGGCACTTTATCAGGGGTTTAGAATGCATTATCCTAGATTCAGGTCCCTTATCTGGGGTAAGGGCACCTTATCTTGGTTTAGATGCCTTATCTGGGATTTAGACTACCTTATATGGGGTTTGTGTTTCTTATCTAGGGTTTAAGGTGCCGTATTTGGGTTTTTAAAACTGCCTTATCTGGAGCTTACGTCCCTTATCTGGGGTTTAGATGCCTTATCTGGGGTCTAGACTGTGTTATCCCCAGTTAACATCCCTTATCAGGGGTTAAGGCAGCTTATTTGGGGTTTAGACTGCATTATCCTATATTTGCATCTCTTATCTGTGGTTAAGGTGCCTTATCTGGAGTTTAGACCGCCTTATCTGGGGTTTACGTCCCTTATCTGGGGTTAAGGCACCTTATCTGGGTTTAGATGCCTAAAGAATGGATCTGGGATTTAGACTGCCTTATCTATGGTTTACATCCCTTTTGGGGGGTTTTACATCCCTTATGGTTTACATCCCTTATTTGGAGCCTTATGGGGTTTAAATGCTTTATCTGGGGTTTAGACTGTGTTATGTTTACGTCCCTCATATCTGAAGTTAAGGCGCCTTATGTGGGATTTAGATGCCTTATGTGGGATTTAGATGTCTTATCTATATCTGGTGTTTCGTTCCTTATCTGGTGTTAAGGCGCCTTATCTGGGGTTTAAACTGCCTTATCTGGGGTTTACGTCTCTTATCTGGGGTTAAGGCGCCCTATCTGGGGTTTAGGTGCCTTATCTGGGGTTTGCGACCCTTATCGGGGGTTAACGATCCTTATCTAGAGTTAAGGCACCTTACGTGGGGTTTAGATGCCTAATCTGTGGTTTATATTCCTTATTTAGGGTTAAGGCACCTTATTTGGGGTTTGGACTGCTTTATCTGGAATCTATGTCCCTTAATCTGGCGTTACGGCGCCTTATCTGGGGTTTAGATATCTTATCTGGGGTATAGACTGCATTATGCTAAGGTTAAGGTATCTTAGCCCCAGGTAAGGATCGTAAACTCTGGATAAGGCCGTATAAACCACTGATACGATAAGATATAGGCTAAATTGTGCATTTTAGTGGTGGTCATTTTTGTCTCGCCTGAACTTTGTTCAGGATGGGACTTACTGTCTGTTCAATTAGCTTAGATTCTTGAATTTTTAAGATATTTGAAAAAATAGAAAATTGTGGTCAAAGTCATCAAAGAAAAGTGTTAGCACAGCCTTAGACCTAACATGATTTATACTTTTCAAATTCTAAAGTTCAGTTTAGAACCTCATTTCTTTTCAATTTTGGTCTTTTCCTCGATATTTTTATAAAAAGCCGTAGAACGTCGGGTACCATAAACTTTTTTGAATCAATCCATTTGGAGCAATGGGGACGAATGTCATAATGCCCTGAGATAGTATTTATTCGACCATCCGTATCAGGAAGTATTGTCCATCAAAATAGCTATATTAGCCAGTATGCCTAATTTGTGTTGAAACCCTACTGTTGAAACATTACGTTATTATTTATGAACTAAGCTGTTCTAAAATATGCCCAGCTTATATATATAAATACATTCCTTGTGTATTTATTTATTTATTTATTTATTTATTTATTTATTTATTTATTTATTTATTTATTTATTTTATTTATTTATTTTGGTCTGAGAAGGTATAGGCCTATAGGCCTACTATAAAATTACACATTTATTTTCAATTTGTTATTCCGTTTTTTTTTTTTGTATGAGAAGGACATTTGGAAACAAAAGAATTTTTGCATCAGAAAATATTATTTAAAACAATCAGGTTACAGAAAACACTTCTTGTAAAGTCACTGTATCTGAAAATGTCAAGTTTAAAGCTGATATTCTTGGGAAGGAATGATGGTATTAAACAAAACTCAAGTTACATTGTAAACCAGTTGAAATAAGAACGAAATCCATAATTTTAATGTCATTGTTTAGGAAAAAATAATGTTCAGAATAATGTTATGCATAAAACGTAATCGCGCCATAAGTATAGTTTCGTGTAACAACAACTGGTGGACCATCATCACCTATAGAACCTATCCAATAACCTGAACGATATAACAATTGGAATGGCAGGACAGATTGGTGGACAGATTGTTTTGCCAAATTGGATAGGGTCTATGCCCTAAGTTGAGAATGGACCGTCCCACTCGATTTGTAAAAAGGTCGCGAACCCTTATGGTGGACCCAAGTAACTGCCTAAAATGAGGCAAAATTGAAAAGAAATGGGGTTTTAAATTGAACTTTGGAATTTGAAAAGTATAAACCACATTAGGTCTAAGGCTGTGCTAACACTTTTCTTTGATGACTTTGGCCACAATTATTTATTTTTTCAAATATCTTAAAAATTCAAGAATCTAAGCTAATTGAACAGACAGTAGTAATCACTATTTCTGTCTGTCCGTGTGTGGGGGTGTGTGTGTGTGTGGATGTATGTGTGTCCGTCCGGAGCTGTATCTGAGGAACCGTAAGACCTACGGCGGAGCTACTTGGTGGGAGGAAGGGTATCCAGGTTTGCTCCGTAACCATATGTTTTCGGTGAAAAATATGCAAATTAACATAGCTAATTTGCATAATTTATGCGAAAATCAGCGCAAATTAATAGCGGAGTTTGTGGACAGACTATCTCAAGATCCGTCGGGCGCATGGTAACAAAACCTGGTGACAGGAATGATACACACCTGCTGATCACCTGATTAGTTTTTCGGCGAAAAGTATGCGCATTTAGTTGTTAATTTGCATAATTTATGCGGAACGATTCTACAAATGTGGTTGGAAATCTGAAGAAATCCGCCTTGTGGAGCTGTATCTGGGGGATCCGTAAGATCCCTAAGCCCTATGATGATGAAACGTGGTAGGGGGTAGTATGACCAGAGGATCTCAACCCGATTCGATTTTCAGCGCAAAATATGGTAATTAAGTACCTAATTTGCATAATTTAAATGCAAAAACCTATTTTCTCGGAGACTTGGGGTCGCACGTTCTTCAAACTTGGTGGGTGGGTGCATCTTCACCCCAGACAGAACAAGTTTGTATTGGTTAGTGTGTCAAGGTCACCCGAGGTCATCCAGGGGTCATCTGAGGTCAAATGACTAAAAACTGTCGTATGGGCACGAAACTTGGTGGGTACGGTCAACATAACATGGTAGGGGGTAGTATGACCAGAGGATCTCAACCCGATTCGATTTTCAGCGCAAAATATGGTAATTAAGTACCTAATTTGCATAATTTATGTGTATTTGATGCGTATCAAGCAAAAAACCCTTGTGAACAGCTTATCTGGAGATCCGTATGGGGTACAGTGACGTAACTTGGTGAGGAGTAGCGGGGCCAGAGGTTCTCGACCTGATTAGATTTTTAGCGTAAAATATGGTAATTAAGTACCTAATTTGCATAATATATGCATAATAAGCAAAATACCTTGTGAACAGATTATCTGGCGATCCATATGGGGTAGAGTGACGTAACTTGGTGGCGAGTTGCGTGGCCAGAGGTACTCGACCTGATTAGATTTTCAGCGCAACATATTTTATCCAATTTCGTGAGGTCAAAGGTCACATACAAGGGCAAAGGTCAACTGAGGTCACCAAATTTTTTAATAATTAATTTTCAACTGTGCATCACATATCCAAATAACAGCTTGATCGGTCATGTAATTAAGGAAATATGACGACTTTAAGATAGTCGCTTTCCATGTAAAGTATAGCAAAGTAGCACTTTCAATGAGTGAGAACTCGTAAAGGAAGCATCTTTCTGTTTTGATTTATTAGTTTGATGAAATAGTTCTTTGGTATTGCCAAATTTGATTTTTCAGTGCAACATACTTTATCCAATTTCGTGAGGTCAGGTCAAAGGTCACATACAAGGTCAAAGGTCAACTGAGGTCACCAAATCTTTTAATAATTAATTTTCAATTGTGCATCACCTATCCAAACAAGAGCTTGATCGGTCATGTAATTAATGAAATATGACGATTTTAAGATAGTCGCTTTCCATGTAAAGTATAGCAAAGTAGCACTTTCAATGAGTGATAACTCGAAAGGAAGCATCTTTCTGTTTTGATTTATTACTTTAAAGAAATAGTTCTTTGGTTTTGCCAAATTTTTGGAAGGTCATTACTGGGGTCATCCGAGGTCACTCAGGGGTCATCTGAGGTCAAGTTATTAAAACTGTCGTATGGGCATGAAACTTGATGGGTACAGTCAACATTTCAAGCCAAATTTTTGGAAGTTCATTTTGGGGTCACCAGGGGTCATCTGAGGTCAAAATAGTAAAAACTCGTATGGGCATGAAACTTGATGGGTACAGTCAACATTCAAAGCCAAATTTTTGGAAGGTTATTTTGGGGTCACCAGGGGTCATCTGAGGTCAAATTAGTAAAAACTGTCGTATGGACATGAAACTTGGTGGGTACAGTCAACATTTCAAGCCAAATTTTTGGAAGGTCATTTCGGGGTCACTAGGGGTCATCTGAGATCAAATTAGTAAAAACTGTTGGATGGGCATGAAACTTGGTGGGTACAGTCAACATTTAAAGCCAAATTTTGGGAAGGTCATTTTGAGGTTACCAGGGGTCATCTGAGGTCAAATTAGTAAAAACTGTCGGATGGGCATGAAACATGGTGGGTACAGTCAACATTTAAAGCCAAATTTTTGGAAGGTCATTTCGGGGTCACCAGGGGTCATCTGAGGTCAACTTAGTAAAAACTGTTGTATGGGCATGAAACTTGGTGGGTACAGTCAACATTTAAAACCAAATATTTGGAAGGTAATTTTGGAGTCACCAGGGGTCATCTGAGGTCAAATTAGTAAAAACTGTTGTATGGGCATGAAACTTGATGGGTACAGTGAACATTTAAAGCCAAATTTTTGGAAGGTCATTTCGAGGCCACCAGGGTCATCTGAGGTCAAATTAGTAAAAACTGTCGTATGGGCATGAAACTTAGCACGAGGGGTACAGTCAACATTTAGAGCCAAAATTTTAGAAGGTCATTTCAGGGCCACCAGGGGTCATCTGAGGTCATATTAGTAAAAACTGTTGCATGGGCATGAAACTTGGTGGGTACAGTACAGTTACCATCAACCAGATAATCGTGCCCAGCCGATAACCGCCAAATTTATTTACCTCTCTACAAACAGTTATCGCAAAAGCAGGCGGTCACAAAAGCAGGCGAGACTCGTGGTTCGAGAACCGCCTTGTTAAATTTTAGCGGCCATCTTGGGATTTAAGGTCCTGTGCTGTTTTAGATTATACCAATGGATTTCAAGACCCTGTAAACATGGGTATAGACACCAGCATCATACTTCTAGGACTTTCTGCACCCGAGATATAGCCAAATTAATTTTCACTGGCGGCCATTTTGACATTTTGGCAGCCATCTTGGAATGATAGGTCAAAGGCTGTTGTAAATGACTCTATTGGATTCCTTGACCCTGAAAACATGGGTATAGACATCAGAATCGTGCTGCTGGGGGCTTCTCTGACCAAGTTATGGTGATTTTAAGGGATTTTGGCGGCCATTTTGAAAAACGCTTGCCCTCTACCAAGAGTTCCCCACACTTTTCGATGGTGCAGAGCCCTCTCATCTTATTCAGCGTCCTCAAATCTATAAAGAAACACCTTCAAAACTTCTTGTACTCAACCCGAGAATGGGACTTCCATTCTGTACCCTACTAAAGCGCAATTTATGAGTAAAATATGGCAAATTTTCAATCCCGCGGCCATCTTGGATTTTAGGCACTAAACGGTCTTTAAAAAAATGAAAACATGTTTTATTTCAATCTTTACCTTTCAATGTAATGAAATCAATTGAGAAATTGCTTTTAACAAAAAAATCGCAGGACTTCCCCTTTGTTCAACATAGCGCTGTGCACTATAATTTCATTTGAAATGCATCCCCCTGTGGGAGATATTTCTAAAATCTTCACAGGGGAGTATAGACTTCAAATGGATTAGCTCAATAAGAGGATAAAGGAAGCAATCTGCAACCAAAGGGACCACAACACTTGATAGGGATGACACAAACTACTGTGTACATCATATATTGACCGACTCCTTAACACAAAATAGTGCAATCTTTGTTTGCCATCATCAATGCCAGATGAGAACCAGCCAAATCCACTGCTGGTATTTAGCAACTACATTACTAAGAGTGATAATCCTAGCATCACAACATTGCATTTGGGGAATATATGTGGCTATACTCTCCAGGTAGTCAGTCTGGGCGAGAACACACGTTTAATCCACTCTACCACCAAAACACAATAATTGGTTAACTTGAAACTTGGTAGGATAATAAGCCATGATGGGTCCTTGTGTTCTATCTCTTTGTATCACATTACTTGTTTTATATATGCATACTTTTAATCCTTCCCTTAACTGCATAGGAGCTTTATGAATATGCAGGCTAAAAAGTTGGTATAAACTTGATTAATCAACCCTTTCTCCATCGTGATTTGGGATGAACAAATATGTTTGTTAAGAATTGTTGTTGCGAAATAAATGTCCATATTTTTCTTGCTTTTATTACAGGGTAGTCGACTGTTTAGGTGGTCAAATGAAGAAAGTACTAATAGGCATCACAGTGGCGGCAATTATATGCTTGATCTGGTTTCTGCTGATTTGTCTGGAAATTATTTCATTCAACTTAGGTAAGACGTTCCAAACATTTCATCTTGCTATTGGCTGAATCGATACAGAAATGAGAAAGTGAGATTAACGGCTAGGCTATAGTAAGTGAAAGAGGATACAGAAGTGATAATGAGCAGTGGCATAGCCAAGAAGTAGCCAAGGGAGCAGTCATAACCCAGAAGAATATGTCATTTACATGTTTTTGTTTTCTGTAACCCTTTTAAGACTTTTTGGGAACAGGCACCGCATTTTATAATGATGGCTTTTATTTAGGGCACCTTCAGTTTTAGGCTTACTGATATTATGTAAGCTCTACCCATCTATAATTTACATACAATAACATTTGTAGATTTTACATTTACCACACACTGGTGCACTACAAGTTCATTCATAAAGATAAGTTTCAATAAATTTCAGGCATAAATCGATAGGTACAGCTTGCGTAAAATCAGTAAACCTTAATTGATGGTGCCCTAGATATGTAAGTGGTTGTCACACATTGGTGGTAAACGGACAAGGTTTCATGCCCATATGTGTATTCGGATTATGACACAGCTGTTTTGTGCATTGAGGTTTTTGAATATTTGGTAGGGTTAGAGTTAATCCATGCCAAAATGTGGCATATTAATCAGTTTGTTTGTAATCATCAGTGCTACTGGTCATCATCCTCCAAATATTGCTGCATTATTGTCAAATTAAATTAATTTTCAAATCAAGATACAAATTGTACATCAAAGTAGTGCACTACTTTGAATCAATAACTTGTTTTATAATTATTTAACAAAACTTTATCTTACATAAAAACAAGTGCTTTATTTTTTCCACTTGCAGTAAGCCTGTACATATCTTGTGTGGTCTCCAGTCTCCTCCTCAATTCCACAGTTCCAATATACTTTGAGGTGACAGTGGAAGGTGTGTATCCTGTAGCAGAGGGTATTACAACAGGAGTACTGACATGGCTACTTAATGTTGTTGGTTTGTTCTTCCTCTTTGTGCTCATGATACCTGACGTAGGTGAGTTGTAGGATCAGTATTCAAATCCTTTGCCGGTTCCATTTTACCAGGTAGACATAATTTTTTAATGCAGATTTTAAAATCTCTTTTAAAATCAAGGATGCAAGTTTTTCGGAAATTTGTGGACTTTGGAAATTTGGCCATATAAAAAAAAATCGAAAATGTAAGTTTTATTATTTATTTTTAAATTTTTTTTTTGTAGTTTTTTTACATTTCTGGAATGGGATGATGATAAGAGCAAAAACATTGTTTGGGGGTCACCCTCGTAGCCTATTCCCAGGTCAAGCTCCCATAAATGTTCTATGCCATGTACAAGCACAAGGCCGTCTGGCCAAGGGTCAGTTTGATATTCAGGAAATTAAGCAATTACCCACTTGCATCCCTGTAAAAAATACAATATACTATACAATATACTGTACTCAGTCTTTGAATTAATTTTTTACCTTGGAGTGCACTTTTGCACCCCATTTTGAAAGTTGTGGTGCAATTTCATCTGACGCAGAGCAATTTGAAGTGCAGTCTCAGACAATCAACACATAAATTCAGTACAATGTGGTATCGCAATTTTGCGTCACACTTTTAAAGTTGTATGACAACAGGCAAATTTTGGGGTGCAAATTGCACTGCAATAGGGCTTATTTCGAATGCTGACTGTACTATTCCAGTAACCACTTTTGTTTATCTCTGTGTATTTCCAGGTATCTCATGGATGAATTGGACAACTCTTGGGGCTGTGGTGTTCACTCTACCATGCCTATTCTTATACAAAGAACGCTACAACAGGTCACTACAAGACACCCAAATAGACGAGGGAATAGACAACCAGTCATTGCCATCCCAAGCCTAGAACGCTACAACAGGTCACTACAAGACACCCAAATAGATGAGGGAATAGACAACCAGTCATTGCCATCCCAAGCCTAGAACGCTACAACAGGTCACTACAAGACACCCAAATAGACGAGGGAATAGACAACCAGTCATTGCCATCCCAAGCCTAGAACGCTACAAGAGGTCACTACAAGACACCCAAATAGATGAGGGAATAGACAACCAGTCATTGCCATCCCAGGCCTAGAACGCTACAACAGGTCACTACAAGACACCCAAATAGATGAGGGAATAGACAACCAGTCATTGCCATCCCAGGCCTAGAACGCTACAACAGGTCACTACAAGACACCCAAATAGATGAGGGAATAGACAACCAGTCATTGCCATCCCAAGCCTAGAACGCTACAACAGGTCACTACAAGACACCCAAATAGACGAGGGAATAGACAACCAGTCATTGCCATCCCAAGCCTAGAACGCTACAAGAGGTCACTACAAGACACCCAAATAGATGAGGGAATAGACAACCAGTCATTGCCATCCCAGGCCTAGAACGCTACAACAGGTCACTACAAGACACCCAAATAGATGAGGGAATAGACAACCAGTCATTGCCATCCCAGGCCTAGAACGCTACAACAGGTCACTACAAGACACCCAAATAGATGAGGGAATAGACAACCAGTCATTTCCATCCCAAGCCTAGAACGATACAACAGGTCACTACAAGACACCCAAATAGATGAGGGAATAGACAACCAGTCATTGCCATCCCAGGCCTAGAACATTATTTATGTATCCTACCATGTGTGTGAGATTTTTACCTACATGTAAGGTATAAATCATAATAGTACGTCCAAAAATTAGTTTGATTGCATCTATGGTAAGTATTAACTTGTGAAGTATTTTATGTGTAATTATAGCCTGATTAAATGGGGCTTTATATATTTGACATTTTGTTCACTGATCAAGTGGAGGATATATATCTGTCTTTCATTTATTTGTGTAATACCTTTTGCATTTGGTTGAACACTTCCATTAAGAGGAGAGATAATGCAGCTCATTAAAAAACTTTTTAAACTCCTCTTTAGAAAAACTCCTCTGTCTACTCATAGGGTCAATGTATTTTATTCGAACTCTATAAAATCCCACATGATGCGGTGATGCAATTGCTCTGAGTCATGTGACATGATCAAGGGGAATGAGTCACATGTCGACCCTGGTCGAAAATGAGTTTTGCATGTGTTTCTAAAGAGGGCATTTAGAGTTATCAGATACTGAAAATCCCAAGTTTATACGACTTTTCTTTGTGAAGTTACATCATTTTATCAATCGCTGAAAACAATATAAAACAAAAGAATTTTAATGCTTTTTTTGCCAATATCTCAAAATCAATATTAGCGACATCCGACTCATTCCCCTTGATCGTGTCACATATATATACGCATGGTGTGTTGGCTGGGCCAGCAAAACTCCAATCGCTGATGGAGTGTGTGGCATAACATTACGTTATTGCTTGACCTACTTCAAAATGGATGGAAATATATATAACAGGGTTAAAAATATGCACGATAACATATGTGACCATCCACCATGAATGGGCTGTTGTCGACAGAGCTTGTTTTGAGATACGGTTCTTTAAACCTCTCAAAAACTGATTTGTTACTACCTTGGATCAAGCAACAGGGGAATGTAATATATCAATGTAAAGCTTATTTTGAGGAAAAGTGGCCTGTCTAATATATCAAAAAGTGAAAATGGTGACATACAGTCCATTTGGTTGACAGTCACATAAAAGTAGAGGGTCAGTCAAATTTTTTAGTATTTATTCTGTCAAAAGGACTACAGGGTTTCCTATAGATTTAGAGTATTATGATTCTATGTATAGATAGATATTTTCAAATATGACCATCTTATTTGTGTTTGTGGTATAAATTAAAGCAGTATCATGTGATTTTATCATTATTAACATTAGAGAAAAGACTAAATCATGGTGATAAGGGACCAATGTATGTGAACATGAGATAGAGAAGTTATTTTTATACATAACAATTTTTATTGAAATTAATATGAAAATATAGCCAAGTTATTAATGACATGATTTTTATTGTGTACATATTGTTATAAGAGGCTTATTATTATTTATATAACATAGAATTCCATCTACAAGTATATACCTCTAAATGATTGGTCTTACAATAATACATGTTTGTACAGCCGCCTGTATCAGTAATATAGTTGCTCAAACTCCAAATAATGTTTTAGTGGAAGATATCTGCCTTTTATCTTTTTTGTCAAAAACCCTCATTCCGAGGCATATGCTTATAGATGAAATTACAGATGGAATTGTATGGTAAGAGTCTTTCTATACCAATGTTTGTACAACAGAAATCATTATGATTATGAAACTATGTATCCAAATATCTTGCCAACAAATGAATTCATAATCTAACATCTCAATTTAAGAATAAAGTTGTCTAGTCTACAAGAATAATAGGAGTCTGTTAGAATAACTGGTATAATCTTTTGCGGATTTCCTTTTATCAATAAAGGGTGCTGCTAACCGTCCAGCGCATATTATTTTGCACAAGTTCCTATGCACACACTTGACTTTGCACACGACACATAAATGGTTAATGCTTAAAAGGAAAAGATTATACAAAACTTTTACTTTTGCTGAAGTACATGCCATGAGTATTGTGTTAAAAGAGGAGTGGATGACGCGCCACTTTGATCAATAAGCCAATCAGGTGCTGGTGTTTCAATGCAATCAGCCACTTAAGAACCACTTTATATATGGTACTCGCACTGCTTCATCAAAATCAAGATTTTGTTTGTGTTTAGTATGTTAACATGGGATAATGGGGTGAACACATCTTTGGACAGTAGGGTGTGTTTAGCTGATGTGTTACTAAAGCATATTTACTTATTGTGTCATATGTATAACAAAATTTTGTGAAATAATTTTGTGTCAGTTATATATTATATGTGAAAAAAACACAGAATTAAAACCAGAGAACCAGGACTCCCTTTACTGCCAAATGCAATAGCACTGCCAGTTATGGGGGTATTTAGGTCCTTGCTGATGGTACGCAGAATCGAACGAAAACAATTCTGCATGATAATCACACTATAACGTGTTGTGTCAATCCTTAGACGCAGTCAGTCCGTCACATCATGGACGTGTCTAGTAAAGCGCACAGGCACCGACTAGTTTCAGGTGCATTTCAAGCAAAACACAACTACCCCCTAATTTTGCCCCATGCGTGTATCAAGATGGCTATCTAGTCCTGGTTTTAATTCTGTGGAAAAACTGTTGGTTATATATACAAGTTAGAATTATGTAAGTCATCTCATTCCATAAATAGGCCTACCTCATCCTTACAGAAGAAAATGTAGACTTAATATTTCCAGCTTGTAATCATTATTCTTCCATCATCGAACTCGTAAAATGAAGTATGAGAGTTCAAATATTTTATCTACTGATATTTATTGAAAATATATATAAACACTTTGTGTCATAAATTAATGTTGTAAAATTAGGCAATGTCAATTGCTTTTGTGTGTATATTGTAGATCTATTTATAATATATACACATGTATTGTATTTAAATGTTTAAATAACTATATGATCATGTTTAAATTTTAAAAAAGAAAGAAATGGCAATGCAACTGTTTGATTTCAATGATGAATAATCATTTAAGTAATAATGTGCGATTTACATTTCAAATAGATTTATCATTTTTTTCCTAAATATTTTTGGTTTCAAGTGACTCTAATAATCGGATTAACTACCATAGCAATAGATGAAGACAATTTTTAAATAGATCACCCTGCACTACAAAGTTCACGCAGTACTAACCATAGATGTCAAAGAACAGGGATAAAGACCTGGATTGTAATTCTGTAGAATATGCATATTATACTGATCACTCACACCTGTTAGAGTGCAACCTGCTTGCAGTGCAGGGTGATCTATTCAAAAATTGTTCATCAATTGCAATGGTGGTTAATCCGATTATTACATCACTTCGACGGCGAATATCAGATGTCTTCTTTTAATTTCGGGCATAATAAAATGAGGTAAAACAGAGCAAATTGGCATATCCTTCCAGCACCTATTTTGTGTACTGTGTGTATCATTGCATTTGTCGGTTTTATTATAAAGACTCCCTAGTTTTACTGTAATAATTAAAGCATTTCAGTCTTAGTCTTTCATAGGGTATAAGTACATCATTTGTGCATTACAATTGTGTAAAAAGTAAAAATTCAAGAAAAATTTACTATGAGCAAGTGGCACATTATGGCTTTAACATTACAAAAGGTCAGATCCAATTTTGATGGGAAAACTATTATTACAAAATTAAGTACCTTACAGAAAATGTTGATTTGCATTCAAATGAGTGACTTACTAAATGTACTTATGACATACTGCTACCAGACAGTGTACTGTAAAATGCCAGTATTATCTTATTTATTTAGTTGATGTCAGTCTGTTAATTAATGGATGGATGTGTAGCAAGAAATTCATGACTGTATTTTAATATCAATGTCTGAATAACAATGTTTTTTCTAAATGACAATGTTTTATGTGGTCTCTTCAGTGTTGCACTAATAATACAATATAATGGATTTTTTAAAGTTTGCATCAGTCAGATTATATTTTACTTTTCAGATATTACTAAAAAAATGCAGTTTCCAATGACAACATGCAGTACTACATATCAGTTCTCAATCTCTTGTCCAACATACTAACCAGTATCAATGGACATTATAGGCCAATCAGAAATTGTTATTACTATGGATTTTAGCATTCCGCATAGTAACTCGTAAGCACAATTTAACCCAGATGGGTGACATGTCTTATAGGCAAAATATCTAATTCTCGATCATGAGAGGATGTACCTTCTGCGTACCGTTGCATCAGTGCACTTGTTGTGGAACAACACGATTGCGCATCAAAAGACCGTGATTGGTCAATTCTCAAAAGATATGCTTGTGCCGTAAGTGTGTGGTCTTTGTGTAGTACACTTAACGCAAATATATGTGCGTACCCAAGTAGGCTCCAGATCGAGAATTAGACATTTTGCCTATTATATAAAAAAAATCCAAGAAAGGTTGAAACCATGGACATGGTAAAGTGCTCAACCAAAAGGGAGCTTAATACATGATAAAACTTAGATGACCCTGCTACATTTGTTTTACAGAACTGTTTCGTGAGGGCCGTAGCCCTCACTCCTCAGAAACTTTGTGCAGAATGAGGTTCAAATTAATATTACAATACCAACCAGGAAAATATGTGCATGCATCAATGATTATATATAAAGAACACGAGTTATTAAGTTATAAAATGTCATTCAGTCATATCATTTCATTGTGAGTCCAGACGAGATAATAGATGGTGAGACTTAAGCTGATCCATATTGATCATTACATATTGATTGAAATTGCAAAAGCAATTCAAAATGTATAGAAGTCATACAATGAAGAAATCAATTGACTGATCAAATGAGTTCATGGTTTTACATTACATAATAAATGTTTCTTTCTGTGTCGGCAGCTGTTAAGTAACTCATTCCTTTTGTTTAAAGAACATAAGTCCGGTCTGTAGATGATAAAATATTTTTCTTCTGTACATAAGTTGCATTTCTTGCTTGAAGTTGAGTATGATTTTGCCTTAGATATAATTTTCCATTTCAGGGAGTAATTTATGTTCTTATCTTTAAGAGTCCATATGTATTCACTGAGGGCGGTGGCATTTCTCTTAGTTTCATGTTTGAATGACGATAAATGTCCAGCATGACGGGATTTAAATGAGTTCTCTGTAAGTCCTATGTAGGTCTCAGAGTTGTTATTGTCTTCCCTGGTGACTGTAGCCTGGTAAATAACACTACTGGTTTGGCATTTCTTGTTGAGTGGGCATTGTACTTTATTTCTGCAGTTACAATCCTTTTGTGATTTATCTGTTTGTTTTGTTTCACTTTTTCCGATAACAGATTTGTTGTGTTTAGTGATGATGTTCTTCATATTTGGCATACAGCTATAACTGAGCTTTACTGTGTTCCTGTTGATCAGTTTGTGTAGTTGATGGCCTGGAGGAAAGCATCTATCAAGGAGGTTGAAGAATTTCTTGCCAATGTTTGTAGTAACGCTTATCGCTGTATCGGGGTTGAACCATACTATGTTTCTAGTTCTCTTGCGCTTATTGTTGTTGCTTCTTTGTGGATTATACTTTGGTTCATAATTGTATCCACTTTTCCGGAGAGCGTCTTGGTAAGGTGGAGCTGCGTTATTAAACAGTTCTTCATTGGAGGATATGTTAGATAGCCGTTTATTTATACTTTCCGGTATATTGTTTATTATTGATGGAGGGTGATTGCTGTCTTTGTGCACATATAGCGGAGAATTGTTAGGTTTCATGAAAGGTCTGTACGTGGCAGATGGGAGATCCAGTGTGATATCAAGAAAGTCAACTGTTGTCTTGTTTGCTTCTATGGTAATATTAAGTCCATTTTGTGAAAAGAAATTCTTCAACCTCCTTGATAGATGCTTTCCTCCAGGCCATCAACTACACAAACTGATCAACAGGAACACAGTAAAGCTCAGTTATAGCTGTATGCCAAATATGAAGAACATCATCACTAAACACAACAAATCTGTTATCGGAAAAAGTGAAACAAAACAAACAGATAAATCACAAAAGGATTGTAACTGCAGAAATAAAGTACAATGCCCACTCAACAAGAAATGCCAAACCAGTAGTGTTATTTACCAGGCTACAGTCACCAGGGAAGACAATAACAACTCTGAGACCTACATAGGACTTACAGAGAACTCATTTAAATCCCTGGCCATGCTGGACATTTATCGTCATTCAAACATGAAACTAAGAGAAATGCCACCGCCTCAGTGAATACATATGGACTCTTAAAGATAAGAACATAAATTACTCCCTGAAATGGAAAATTATATCTAAGGCAAAATCATACTCAACTTCAAGCAAGAAATGCAACTTATGTACAGAAGAAAAATATTTTATCATCTACAGACCGGACTTATGTTCTTTAAACAAAAGGAATGAGTTACTTAACAGCTGCCGACACAGAAAGAAACATTTATTATGTAATGTAAAACCATGAACTCATTTGATCAGTCAATTGATTTCTTCATTGTATGACTTCTATACATTTTGAATTGCTTTTGCAATTTCAATCAATATGTAATGATCAATATGGATCAGCTTAAGTCTCACCATCTATTATCTCGCCTGGACTCACAATGAAATGATATGACTGAATGACATTTTATAACTTAATAACTCGTGTTCTTTATATATAATCATTGATGCATGCACATATTTTCCTGGTTGGTATTGTAATATTAATTTGAACCTCATTCTGCACAAAGTTTCTGAGGAGTGAGGGCTACGGCCCTTACGAAACAGTTCTGTAAAACAAATGTAGCAGGGTCATCTAAGTTTTATCATGCATTTTGCCTATTATATCGTTACACATGCATTATTTTTGAATTAGAGAACAAGGGATCTATGCTTTACCTATAGAGGGCAACGTATCTATTTTTTAACGGTTATCGTCATTGACCGCACTGCGATGCACTGTTAGCTAACCCTGTATGTCGCCCTCTTTTGATTACTTATTATGTTGTTATCATCTGATCTCCATTAAAAAATTGATATGCTGCCCTCTATTATGTACATCATTGATCCCTTGTTCTCTAATTCAAATGTTATGCATGCGTAAAATGAATTTACCAAAAGCCGAATCCGGATTCGGCCGTCTGCAGAATTCATAACGATATATGCACCTGTCATGGGTCATGACCTTATTTTCTGCACAGGGTGTCTCATCTCAAGTTGAGAGTAAGACCATGTTGAATTTTCCAAGTGGCAGATTGGAATCAGTGCATTTACGCATCACCCTTTGAGGCATGTGTAAACTGTGTATACACCCTGTGGGATAAGGTCTTGCCGATAAATGCCATAGGTACACTATTTTGGTCTCCATGGGTGACAAACCAATATGGCTGATTTACTATAGCCTTATGTATGGAACAATTGTGAGTCATTTCATTTTGGGTCTAATAAGTAACCAATGGTAAAATCCAAAATTGTTATGCCAAATCAAAAGTTATATTCATATATTTTGACCCATATTCTAGAATTCAAGACCTTTGGGAAAACTCATTGTAATGTATTGTTCTTGTGCTGGATATTTCCACTCTGTACAGTTAGAAACCCCATTGAATACCAAGAGCAGGAAACTTTAAAAACCACAGTCATTCATCAGGGAAAAGGTTCAAAATGGCTATTCCGATTGAAATCCATACACCCCCTATGGAAGACATGTCCTTAGTCTCCCACACAGGGGTTGTAGATTTCAAATGAAATGCCAAACCAGGTAACCCCATTTGAAATTCACACTCCCTGTGTGGAAAATTAATGTCATGTCTTCCATAGGTGGTGCAGTTGAAATGCATACACCCACTGTCGAAGACATTACAAGGGCGTAAATATCAATTGGAATCACTCATTCAGGTAGCCCCATTTGAAATTCACACTCCCTGTGTGGGAGATTAACATCATGTCTTTCATAGGGGTGTATGGTTTTCAGCTAGAATAGCTCATTGTGATTACACTATTCTATACTTTGTTTCACCTCAAGATTGGTAGTCATGTAAGATGCAAATTTTGCTAGTCGGCGTGTGCGCACTAAACCTAATGCATGGTATATCACATATGTGCGTACAATAATGGTTTGAAAGCATGCTTGTGACACTACCAAACTCAAGGTAAGACAAACTATAGTCAAGGTGGACACTTATGTCAATCACAAGTTACGGGTGTATTCTCATTTTTAGACAGTAACTTGGCTTTGGACGTAGCACAATTTTGTGGTATTAATAACAACTTTCATTGTCAGAGCAGAAAGTGGCTAATCTTCAAGGATTTTTAAAAAATCGCGCATCAGTATGCACAATTTGCCATAGTGTGGTGTAGTCCATAATTTGTTTTAGAAGTATGGGCAGATTATGAAAGAAAAACATGAAGACTTGGACAGAAGAATAATATTTCAGTACCATAAAAGAAAGGCAACTAGACAATAAGACATACGGATTATGTTACAAAGTTTAATAAAGACCATAGCATGTATTCGTATGTAAAGCATGTTTCAATAGAGTATTACGGCTGATACAGGAAACATCACTACAAGTTCATTATTTTTGTGCTGGACTCTTTTTCTTTCTATCTTTATCAATGAAAGGAAAACAAACTTGCTGTAAATGTACCTAACAGGTCGGTTTATTATCTAAACATGCTATATGTAAAGCTTAGGAGTTTGAACCTTATAATGATTTGTATCATTCCTTTTACAAAAGAGTTGATTTTGTTGTTCTTGAACCATGACAATACAAAGACTTAGTGTGCATTGTAAACAGTTATGTGAATGTGATGTGAACCATCACAAAGCATATCAAAATCACTTCAAATGTGAATATTCTCTTTTATTAAAATACTGCATTTTAAATAGATTTGAAGTAATAAGTTGCAAGAATCTGTTTGTATTACACAATGTACTAAGTTAGTGCTATCGGTTTTTTTATCCAAATTATCCTGAATCATCTAGGTTTGTTTGTTTTTGTAAAATGCAATTATACACTACAAAGAATTCTACCAAATAAGTTACTAATTTGTATGTCAAAGAATGCCTGAAATACACAACGATCAAAATATTTTATTTACACATATGTATCATAGAGTCACTGCTCTGTGTCATAACTGTACTTGGAGGGTCATTTTGACAGTTGTGAGGGACTGAGGGTGTATTGGAAGCAATTGAAATGTGAATATTTTATTAGCAACAAAATTATACCAAGGACATTATTGAAATATAATTCAGCGTTGTGAGGAGAACCAAGTACATTTATGACACATTCTGAAGTAGAATAAAGTCAAAATAAAGAAGCTAATAAGGAAAGAAAAAAAAAAGGTTATATAGATGTGGATAAACTACATGCTATGTGTGATAATTGCACAGACTAGCCCGGGCAGTGAGTCTCTCCTAAATACACAGCTGTGCTTTGTTAAGACATAGAATTATATTCTGTACAATAAAAAATAGTGCACCCATATACAATGAAACATAAGAATTGCCATATTAAATGATTTTATTGCATCCATAGGTTGGCGAATGCTTTAAGTAAATGGTCTCTTTTTCACAAGTGTAAAAAAGGTGTAAAGCACTGATTGGTTGAATATGTTTCTATTTATGAATAAATTAACATTTATTATGGCAATTCATCACAATATGTTGGAAGAAACTAAAAGAAGTGACTACATCACATATCACCAAATAACATACCAATTCCACTTTAATTATATTACCAAACCCAAGAGAGGTGATATTGAATTGATTAAAATATCAAAACTTTTGGATTTTCTTGGTACATGTGTGTATTATGACCCCACCCATCACTCCACCCACCCTACCCAACCCCCATCCGAATCAAATGTGCATGTACCACTCTTGGAGGATTAACTACTTCTTCTGGCTTACATGAAATGAAGATTTCCTCTTGTAAAGATAAAATAATTTCCCTCCCCATTTTTGCCATTATGGAAACTATGGTTTTATTCATTGTTTCTGTCATCAACAATACAAATTCTGAGCTATAACTTGGGTACTTTATTCTTAAAAAGTTTATGAAATCTGCCATTACTGCTTCCAACCCTCTTAGTATTAAATAGAAATGACAACAAAACAATTATTTGGAAAAATTGTTGATTGTACTGCTCAACAAATGTTCAACACTTGTTGGCAATGATATTACACCTTTATGTTTTTTTAAATAGTTATCATCAAACCTGTATGTCTTGTAATAGCAGCTTACATAACCAATCCAAAAATAAGATGTATACTAATTTACTTGTTGTTCCTGACTGTTCCAGTTTTCATATCAGTTAATAAAACTTATACCACAGAATCGCTGAAGATAAATGTATATACATGACTTGATTGTGTGACCCCATTCTGTCCCTAGTTCATTAAACATGTTTATTGATCTTCCATCTGTACCATGACTTTTATGACGTAAATCTGAAAGGAAGAAAAAACCCAGCAAAATATGCAACACAAAATGTATCAGTATTGATAATAAATGATGATGAATACTCAAGAATGTGTTTACTTCATTTAATTATTAGTCTCAAAATCATTTTACTCTTTTACTACTAATGTCAACTATTAGAGCATAGATTGTTTTGTTATTATTGATGCATTTAAAGAATAACAACTTATTTTTTACTGATTAGGTGAAACACAAATGCAAACTTATTTTGACAGGTAAACGACGAGTCTACCAAGACTATTCATATGAGAGAGAAAAGTAAATTTGTCAGTCAAAAGATCCAAAACACAATATTTAAAATTATGAATAATCAATGAATTTATTCAACTTCTTGGGCGGTTAATTATGATTTTCATAAATTAATTTTAAATGCCGCAGAAGTACAATTACAAATTGTTAACAGCAGCCCACTTTGAAGTAATTGTGTTGAAGATTTTCCCAATCCAATCAATCCATTGTTCTTTGATAGAATGTCTCAAATTTCCATAATATGTCCTTTTCAGATCCTGACGAATTACTTGGTCGAAGCTGAGACAGATTCTCAGTAGATAGTTGCATTGTTTTCAACGTGACATTGGCTATTGTTAGTAGAGTTTTATGATAGAGCTTTACTGTGTCATAAACTGAAAGGTTTAGGTTAGTAAACATGTTAAGTCAGTTACAGAAAAATTAATAATTAATGTGCCATTTATTAGGATTGTGTTAGAGACAAGTTAATCAAATAAAACATGGAGAAACGGTGGTTTCATTAATGAAATGATGTGATGATGGGAAATAAGAAGGGTATTGAAAAAATTGAATTCACATGAAACGAGGTTGACTGGGAAAAAGAAAAGGATATGTTCTTGCAAAGGTCATATCATTGGATTGTTCAAAAGATTTGGTTTCAGGATGAATTTTGCAAGCATGTGAGTCGGGGGACATTCTGGAAAGGAAAATACAAATGCCAGTCTGCCAAAATATTTTTCCACCAGATGTCATATCAATAGTCATATACTCCAATTGGTCTTTAAGTTCATCTGAAGTTTGAGATCCAAATCTGGAGACTGGGCATGATGGCACGTAAACCAAGATGATAAAAATCACTGAAATGTTTTGTTTTGAGATATGGGCGTAGATATCAAGTAGTTGTTGGTGAGTGATGACGACAGAATGAAGAAATGTGTTAGTGTTTTTATTGATCTTCAAGTTTAATCATTACTGAATCTACGAAGTCTGAAAGAAATAACAGATAATTTGCATGTTAGTTATTTCAGAGAAGATAGTTTTCTCTGGCTACATACGAGCGATATAGAAGCATAACATGTCAGAACATTAGAAAACATGATATTGTTATCAAAGTTGGTTAATATGCTACACTGCTCACACAAAGTATCGCTACACTTGAAAGAGATGTCATAATAATTAGTAAGTTTTTAGCGGGGCTGTCTGGCAAGTTTAGAATTGTCCAGCTTTCGTCAGAAGTAGCTCTGACTTCTTCTGGACAAACTACCCTAGAATGAGACATATAGGACGACCCTTGCCTACTTGTGGCTCTGAAAAGAGCTGTTCACTGAAAACTGCCCCTTGTCAACAGAAAACAAGCAGGAGGCCTTGCCTATCGGCTAACGTAATAGTTTTTAATGGCCCTGAAAAGAGCTGTTCACTGAAGACTGCCCTTGTCAACAGAGAAAAGTAAATAAGTGGTGGCTCTGAAAAGTGCCGTTCACTGAAGATTGTCCCTTGTCAACAGAACAAGCAGACATTGCCTATCTGCTAATGTAAAATGGTTTAGTGGCTCTGCAAAGAGCTGTTCACTGAAGACTGCCCTGGTCAACAGAGAACAAGCAGACTTTGCCTATCTGCTAATGTAAAACCTTTCTGGCGGCTCTAAAAAGAGCTGTTCACTGAAGACCTCCCTTTGTCATAGTTTAATACCAAAAATAAATTGATATTTTCTCTTGATGCAGCAGTTAGTTCTGCGCGTTGTATAACCTCTTATTCTTGATTGTCCACCTACTTTTCTGGTGACTTTTTTAAATCATTTGTCTCTTTTTAAGTGTAACAATACTATGTGATGAATGAGTGTCTATTTTTGCATAATATTTGTTGATGCATTAATCTAATAACTAGCAATGGTAACAAATCTATGATTGCACATAAATTCTCTTGTTAGGGACACACCATTTGATTTTTAGGGGGCATGGGAGTTTGGGTCAGCCCGGGGGTCAGCCAGAATTGATTTTTCTGCATCTGCTGCCAAATGTGGCATTGTTTTCCCTTCAATTTTAATGTATATCTTTATGCAGAGTTTGGTGGTGGATATTATTTTTTACTCATCACTCATCAGTGGGTGAATTGGGTGGGGTTTTTTTCATCTCACTAGTGGGTGAAATTTTTTTTTTCAAAAAACTCCCATGGCCCCCTCTCCTTGAAATCAAATGGTGCACCATTATAGTTATAATGGATCCATCATCCGTCCATACTCTGAATTATCATTATGGCTAGTTCCACCTCTAGACTATTAAGAAAGATAAAATAGACTTTGTATACAATATTTTAACTAAAGTTAAAGGCCTATTCAGTGATTTGCTCATCTGGGGAATTATCATATTTTGACACCTTTGTGTATTAAAGACAAAATAAGACATTGAATATGAATATGTAAATTAACAACATGTATTTGTATGGGGCTTCGACTTTGTAAATACTGCTGTTTTACATGTTTGCAAAATGTTTCATTTTAAAAATACCTTATCCTTCACTTTTAGGCAATTTATATATAAATTATTTTCTTACACTTTTGCTGGGATCACTGAATAAGCCTTTAAGTCGCTATTAGTATTTGCATTAAATGCCAGCAAATGAAGACAATGAACTGCTTAGAACAATAATGTGATTATATAATAGGTTGCAACAAGGCAAGTAACATATCATAGATCATAGCCATAACTCTATTTAAGTGAAATACCCAGCAAACACAAAAATGTTCTTAAATTGTTATAAAGAAGCATGTTGGGCAAAAAATGTATTTGTCTCTCAAACATTTTTCAAAAAAAGGTATGTGCTATATGAGGCGGCAGGTTTTTTTTGGGGGGGGTAGTGCTATCTGATATTATTATTGCATTTTTAGCTGCGGCTACTTTTATAACTACACTGTAAAAGAGGTTCAGCGTGAAGGGATACCCGCTTGGATGGCTTTTACATAATTATGCATATGTGTTGAGAAACAGACTTTTTGCCTTATAAACGGAGTCTGGTTTTGGTCAAAAGTTATAATAACAGTGAAATGTCGGATTATAATATATAGGTTATTAAAACGTTTTATATGAAAAAACACTACAACAACATTTTCAAAAATGTTGTCAAAATGATCTTATTAAATATTTGTTGGCAAACATATTTGCAAAATACTTTGGCAACATTTCAATAACATTATGTTACAATGTTTTGCATCATGTTGACAAAGATGTTTTTCAATGTTATTAAAACGTTTTATACCATTTATATAGTCTGACATTTCAATGTTTTCTGTAGAACGTTTTGTGTTTGCTGGGATATAACCACAAATCTTAGAAACTATTAGATAACTATAAACTAAACTTTAAAAGGAGCTCTTGAAAATGTTTAAATCTACTAAAAAAGCCCATGTAGTTAATTTCAAATTTTGTTAATGGCCTGTGCTTTCGATCCTAGATTTTGTTATCACGCTAATTCACAACGTTATATATATAATATAACATACTTACAAATAATGTTACTAAAACAGTACACCATTAAAATGGTTGGGCAAAAACAAGTGAGCAACCCCTTTGTTGGGTAAAATGTCATTCTTTTACTGGGCAATATTAAATAAACTGGCGTCTGAGTAACTGAGTAACCAAGCAGTTGTCCAACTAACACAACAGTAAAATGCGCTGACATGGAACAGCTTCCGGGACCACATTCACAGGCGAATAATTGGAATCCAGCAAAAGAAATCTGTGAGAATGCGTTTAAGAACCTTACACAGGTGATTATTTTCAAAGAGTAAGTGGAATAGTGTGGAACGGGGCTGCTTCTGCTTTTCACACTTTCTTCAAGAAACAGGTCTTGTTCCACACTACTCCATTTACTCACAGATTTCTTGTGTTAGGTGCCAATTATTGGGCTGTGAATGTGGTCCAGGAAGCTGTTTCATATCAGTGCATTTTGCTGTTGTGTCAGTTGGACAACTGCTTGGTTACTGACATGTGTTTATATTGAGGCAATCCTGTGTGTAATTTTGGTTAATTTTGATGGACAGGATTTTAAGATATGACCTTGTGAAAAAAAGGTTTCTTTTTTGGCTTAAAAGAGTGATATCCAACAAAAGGGTTGCTCACAGGGCACCAAGCATTGGGCAAAGTTAAGCGCGCTTCAGACTCCGAGTATTGTGCGTACAATATTGTATGTAATATGTACGTTATTAATCTATTGCCATTCTATTTCCAGTAATGTTTAAGTTCTAACGAATGTTTGATGACGAAAAATCGATAATATGTTACATACAATATCTAGCAGAAATATATTATCGATTTTACGTCATCAAACATTCGTTAGAACTTAAACATTACTGGAAATAGAATGGCAATAGATTAAATAACGTACATATTGTACATACAATATTGTACGTACAATAAAAAGTCTGTATACTGCTTTATACCCAACCTTTCTAACGGTGTATACAGAATGTTTATGAAAACAATTGCGTAATCAAGACTATGGTCATAACTGTATACCATTGTTATATCAAGCATTGTGTTTTGATAGATGGCATAATAATCTTACCTTCATAGTTAACCTCTCCGCTTGAGTTCTCTTGTCCTACCATCAAGATTTCCATTTCATCATCGGTAAGTTTTTCACCTGAGCAACAAATAACACAATTTAGTTTAGGCTGTTAATATCAACTGTTCATCCTGCTCTGCATATCATGTCATTTTATCCATGCGTGATTTGGCGCGCTATTTTGAAACATTGCACATTGCACATGCAAGTTGTTCTTTTGAAAGTCATAAACAGAGTTAATATAATATGCCACTTCGAGAACATGCAAGTCCGCTATTGAAAAGTCAGCTGTCTTACTCAAACCCATTGCTAGGCACCTTTTCCTATAATTACCTATTTGAAATATAACACTAATAGAATTGCTTCAGAACTAATAAATGATATCTTCTGTAAAAAAATCAATCATTACACCAGACCTTGAATCCTTTTTCTTATACCAAGGGCTTCTCTTTGCTTAACCTACAATAATCCCGATGTCAGATGATATAACAGGTTGTTAGTTGATATCGAACATTTTTGCAAGGTAAAAGGCAATTTCCCCTAAAAAGTTTCCATTTATAGTTTCAAAACTGATTTTCATTTACCGAATTCCTGAAATGTATCAGCCCTCATTGCTTACAAAAATATCGTTCAATGCATAATGGGTATTTACCTAGTGATGTGAGTACGTGTCGCAATTCTGCTCCACTCATGATGCCCTGGCCTTCTTTGTCGAATACTTTGAGGGCTTCAAGGAAATCTTCTGTTGTACCTACATCACAATGTGAGATCTCCTTCAACATTGGTAGAACTTCCTCGAATGTAAACCTGTGGTCTGTGGAAGAGATTGGCCAGTAGTGTCAATATCGAAGATGACAGATATCGGTTAACTTACGATATATATTAATCCATTGAACCAACGGTGTTACTCTTTATTTTCTTGCAAATGATTACACAATTTCGGGTTTTGTTGTAACCGTCTTGTTTTCAGTGAATAGACACAACTTGTTTTGGTGGGGTTTTTATCTTCGGTTAAATATTTTCTTCGTCAGAGTTATCACCAGGTATAATATACATTAGCTACCGTACTTCATCAATACCCTTATCAGCGGTAGATAGCTCTACTTCACCAATACAACATCAACAGTAGATATCTATACCCTTATCAGCAGGAATGTTATAAAATAACATCGTGGGTTGGGATTGATAAGGATATACCATGTTGATCATAGTCGTATAGTTAGGGCCTAATGAAATATTCTCCGGATCAAAAAGAAATATCATTTATTACTAAATGTTTGAATATGGTGAACATTCATACAACATGTAAATTATAACTGGAGGGCCGTAAAATGGCAAGTCTCAATTGTTGAGCCTAATTTATCATAACGTCATAAATGGCTTTTCAAATGTCTTTGCTTTGAGGTATAGGCCTACATGCAAGTTGGTTTTTATTATTCGAGATTCTCACGCGATCAGATTTATTCAAATAGGTAGCAAAATGTGCTTCTATTTAAGTACTGCTCTACCAGTTTCTTGTTAAAAATTCACCATTTTTAACGGCACACAATTAGTAATAGCTAAGTCAACTAAACATTTATATTTAAAATTAAGCCTTCGCACTTCATTACACTTCATGTTTTAAAATATATTTGAATTTTGTGTTTTATAACTGTATTTTTGATGTTTTTTAAAACGCGGTATCATGTAATTAAGATATTTTAGCTGCGAATTGGTTTTTAATGAATCTGAATCTGAAGAAAGATTCTTAGTCCGTGGGTGTGGTTTAGATTGTAAGCGCTAAATTTCATTGGTGTCATCTATAAGGCGATGGACGACAGTGGCGGCGTCGCGGAACACGCTTGTCGAGGAACCAATTAAATTTAGCGCTTACACTGAAGCTAAAGCACACCCATCCACTGACAAGAAGCTCTAATTAAATACACCCTGCTATACACCACATCAACTAATTGATTGACTACAAAAAATACTGAAGTTAACATTTGATCACAAATCATTTTTGTTTGTTTCTTTTCTTTCTTTTCTTTCTTCTTTAACCTGGGACACTCAATCAGTTGAAAACACAATTAATCATCCGTTCTTCCTTGAGGCCCAGTTCTTCCGTGAGGCCCAGGCCCTTACCCAATGAATTCAAATTTATCCTTGACTGTGATTTAGACCCATAATGTATAATTTCGGTCAAATTTTAATTTTGTTTTTCTTTGCCAGAAATTGTTACATAATATTAGTAACAACTGCCGAGGAGTATTTTTGATCATTTTAAGCCGAAATGAGATCAAATGAAAGAAACCCACTATATGGAAATTGGCAAATAAAATTGGGGATCCCCAGTTTTAATCAAAAACTCTTACATTTTACTGTAGGTTTAGTCTTTCACAGGATATTTAAGTACACCCGTGGGTATTACAATCGTGTAGAAATTGGGGAAATATAATTAAAATTATGTGCGTCCGTCTGAGCAAATCACACATTATTGCTCTGTATATGGAGCCTGCGCTCTTGCCAACTGAACTATCAGGTAATCTTGCAGCATGAGTTTTTGTTCCAACTGGGGGGGGGGTCAAATACTTTGTGATCAAACCATTAACCTCCAGATGAAGACAACACATCAACATTGATTGTAAAGTGATTCTATAGCATTGTTTTAAACCTACACGACATTACTATAGACTAAAATCTAAGGAAAGTGTGACATAGGGGTAGAAAAGAATGTTTTAAACATTAAAAAGAGACAAAAGATCATGCCACTGCACATAAGAAACTTCGACACATAAAAGAAATAGAGGGAGAAAAAAGAGTAGCCTTGGTTTATCCTTCAGTCTGGTGTGCTTGTCATGCATGAGACCTGAATAAAGGGAAAGTAGTGGGTAAAACGGATCAGTTATTTTACATGCGTCAATGATGTAGCCATTAAGGTAGGTGAAATTGGAAATATATGATGGGATTTTTATACAAATGTGTGTTTTTTCTATCAAACATTCCTGATGCATATTATACAACGTTTGGTCCGTCTATTAATACCGAATACTTGTGCAAGATGCAGCTTTACATTCTTTTGATTAAAGTTTGCTTATTACGACATAAAAACCAGGTTATCGATGTGTTCATTTTGTTTTCTATCATACAATGTTTATGCAGCCTTTTCTATCATACAACGTTTATGCAGCCTTTTCTATCATACAACGTTTATGCAGCCTTTTCTATCATACAACGGTTATGCAGCCTTTTCTATCATACAATGTTTATGCAGCCTTTTCTATCATACAACGTTTATTCTGCCTTTTCTATATCATACAACGGTTGTGCAGCCTATAATAAGATATAAAACACAAAGCTACTTTCGCCAAACGTTTGGCAAACATTTTTAAACTTGGTGTGGTTTTTTTTTTCGCTTTACGATTTTTAACCGTTTGACACAAGCTGACTATAGCGTACTAATGGATGTCCCAACATTTCTTTACCATAATTCTTAAAATTCATATACGCTAACTATAGCACCTAACTTGAATACAGGATGAGGGTCCAACATGAAAGCCTACAAAGATGCTTTGCCATGAAGCACTTTTTTTTATAACATCATGGTCATTATACTAGTAGCTGAAACTTAATTGGGTAGGCATATTCTCTTGTTTGAGAGGTCTATACAGTGACAGATTTTTTCTTCGTAAGTCCAAAATCAAATGTAAAGTTGGTTAACATTACCAGCATGCAAACATTCCTGACTTGAATATCTACTAAAAGTTGATATTCTTAATTTAAAATGACCACTTGCGCTACAAATTAACCCAATATTTGGATGGTTTGGAAATGGTGTTAATGTTTTCAATGAAAAAGAAAAGTTATGTCAAATTCGGCATCAGAATAATTGTATATTAGTTTGCTCTTTTCAAATATGTATTTTCCTCACAAAATGGTAGAGAGACTTTTGGGACACCCTGTATAATCGATCTTGGTAAGTTAGTTTATGATGATCGGTATTTAAAGGTATTACACTATATCATGATGGTGGCAAAATAGGCAGGAATTAGGAAACTGGCACGATGCTGGTTTCTGATGGAATACGCCGTGCGTCAACATGAAACATATAAAAACGGTTCAACAAGAAGAAGCGACGTTCTCATGACAATACGTTTGGCACCACGACACCCATAAGCCTAACTAGAATGGGGTGGCATAGCCATGGCGCTAGAAGTTATGCCCCCTCCTTTAAAATAATTTCGGGTAAATCGCAACAGAAAGCTTGAAAAGTAATGTTAAATAACCTTTTTTAGTTGAACGACCAGGTTCATTCCCTGGGTTTAAATTATACGCGTCTGACCAAACCATGTAAATGTAAGACCAAACCATCTGAGGAAATTATCGGGCGCCAAAAACATCGTCATGAAAACACCCGTTCAGAGATATATATATTATTTTTCTTCCATTCAACTTTATTTTTTCATCCTAATTGTCATTAAATATTTTGATATAATTATGAATAAGTTGGAGTAAAAAGTGATTAATACTTACACTCATCTTTATCTCCTATGCACTTCTTGACGGCTGAGTTTGTCGGGTTCCAACCCAACGCTCTACAAACGTCAGCGACTTGTGTGCTTTGGACCTTACCATCTCCAGTCTTATCAAACATATTAAATGTATCTTTGTACTCTGTAATTAAGACAATAACACCTCACACATGTTAAGCATGAAAAGTGACAAACAAACTACTAAGAATGACTAGCACCCCATCGGTCTTACACTTGTCTTTATCCCCCGTGCATTTCTTGACGGCTTTGTTGGTCGGGTTCCAACCCAGCGCTCTGCAAATATCGGCAACATTCTCACATCCAACTTTGCCGTCTCCCTCTTTATCAAACATGGTGAATGTGTCTTTATATTCTGAAAATATGAAATTACAACATGCAACAAATACAAAAATATATTAATTCTTGCACTACTCCCCATTCCAGAAAAATACAGCATTAATATTATCAAGTTCTGCCAAATGAAACAGAGCTCAATCCTAATCATTCATTTAGTCCTAACTGGAGATAGAAGAAAAAGGTCACTATTTTACTAATTTCTTGAAAAAAGAGCCAAAAACATGCATTTTCGGCATGTTTTCTGACAATCGAGTCACAAAACTTAAAATCTTGAGTAGGCCTATAGGCCGAAATTTTGCTCTAATTTTCACTTTTTGTTTTACTTAAATTAAATGGTTGGTTATAAGAATGAAACATGTCTTTTCCAAAAATTAGAATGCATAAACTGACATTAATCTTACTACAACAAGTCTTTAGCTTGATTGTCACAGCATACAAAAAACACCCTAAAAACGCATGTTTTTGGCCCTTATTTCCAAAAATTGGCCAAATATCAAAATTGTACTTTTATTGCTAGTTAGGACAAACTAAAGGATTAGGATTTAGCTATGTTTCATTTGGCAAAACAGGATAATATTTTTTTAATCCCAAAAAATTAGTGCTGTATTTTTCTGGAATAGGAAGTAGTTTTATTCCACAGTCGACTTTCCTGCCGCCAGTGCATTTATCGTGAAAAATGTGTTTCTTGCTCTGGACAAATCGGTTGAATGCGCGACACGGTGCAATGTGCACCAAAATAGGACGGACAGTATACATGTAAGTGGCCCAGGACAGGACTAAATGTCTATTGATTCGGACTAATTTGGCACAATTAGATATGAATGGCACGTTTTCCCGGTCAATGTTAAGATTCTTAAATTAGAATGTAATTCGTGACTGATAAAGAAATGCAAACTCGGGTGCAAACTACGACTATACTAAGAACTGATTTGATGTAAGCAAGAAACAAAGTCTTCCCAATAGTTGCACCGCCGGCAGGAAAATCGACTGTGCAATCGTTAATTGTTCTTTCCATTTGCTTGCTATTTGAACTTATTTTTTCCTTAAAATGTGCAATTTCTAAACTTGAAAAAAAAAAAAAAATCGATCACAGTCCTATAGCCTATAATTTCTAAATTGTTTGGTCAACTAATTTATGATTAATACTCCAGTACATCAAATTCCCATATAGCTTAAAATTCGTTACATTTACCACTCTTTTATTCATTCATATTCATTTTATTTCAGATCTGCTTATACAAGAAAATGATCGAGAACTAGTTTTTCATCCCACAAATTAGGAGCGAAATTAATTTAAGTCCTCTTGTCAATATTTTATTGGGGTCGTTTTAATTTGAATAAGGCATTGAAAGAGTTTACTGGTCATATTCGTCACCAGGGGAAAGTTATCATTTAGGCTTACTTAGTTTTATAGACATATATGTTAGCAGTTATTTACGATTAAATAATTTTGCAAAACTATAACGTAAATATCCTAAAGATATTATCTGTACAAGTTTTTGTTTATGGTGCATGGTATATATTTCAAGATAGCGTAACCTCCTCCTCCCTACCAATCTGCTCTGCAAGACAGCCAGGTTTCACGTATCAGCCAGATGACCCCATTCGGGCGTTCATCACGCAAGCATGCCAAAACCATATAAGGGAAGACAGCCGCCTATGTTTTATCTTGAACCAATGCCCTCCTCTTCAGTTAAGTACTGTCTGTACTCATTGTACATGCTCTACCATGCTATTATGGCATGTCCAAAGGGCAGTAGTAGATAATTATCGTGTTTCTCGGTATCAAATGAACCCTGTGTTAAAATATGACATAATTTTGTTTTCATTTTCTAGACGACTGATGCTCAAATCAAATTTCCTGTCATTTAATAAAGCCTTTTTACATTTTGCAAATGGCAGTTCAGAATAAGTTCAATATCCACCAATAAAATTTAAAAAAACCACCAAACTTCACAATTCGATCCAAACACAATTTTTTTGATCAAGCAAAATGTTTTCATGAAATATTAAACCGTTTTGGTATTACTAATGTCAAAATATATATTATACCAAGTTAATGAAACCCATCATTTTTATTTAAAATGCCACTACACATAGGCACCTATTTATTGCGCTTTATGCGAAAAATAGAATAACCAATTAACAAAATATTTGAAATAAAAAAATGAAAATTCACTGAAATTACAATAACATCTAATGTTAATAATGTATACATTACCATCCATATCGTTCTCTGTGAACGGCCTCTCTGTTTTTGCCATTTTCGCCTGAAAATAAAAATTAATTTATGATATTAATACTATCTGAAATGCATTGATTACGCAACATTTGTTGTCAAATAATAATTTAAAGATTTTGTCTAGAATCTTTTTTTTTTTAGAATTGTGATCCGGTATATATGATCCGCATCGATGAAATTGACATTGTGTGGAATATATAGTAAAAGGCTCGATAGAAAGTAGTTATGAGTTCATTAGTAATGACCCAAAGTTCTTGAAAGGGCATTTCGTGATCCACATCATCATCAAGTTGAGATTTTGATACCACTGGAAACCTCTGACTACGCATGTTTATGTACAAAAAAAATTCTTGCAGATTAATTCGTTTAGCAAAAATATCATGAAATTTGAATTACGTTCTGGTACACCAGAACGAAAGTACAACAGTGGCCCACGGAGCAGTGTAATACACATAATCATGCATAAACTCGCAAACGCAAACTCAGAATCAACTGAAATTTTGGAAATAAGCTTTTTTTCGCGGATATCTAATGAAAAATGACATAAAATGAGGATGCTATCACGAAATGCTCCTTTAATTACAAACGTCATTATCTGCATTTTGACAGTGATATGCAGATCATTTCCTGATTGTAAAATAATTCTATCCTGGTAAAAAAAATCTAAAAAGTGCAAATGTAATTAATTTACAATTGATATTATATCAGGTATTGAAAACGACTTAAAATACTTCCTAAATGATCGTTTCAAAAAAGAAATAATAATAACTCTTTCGTCATTTTCTTAAAGGAATATTTCGTGATCCTAGCATCCTCTGACATTTTGCATTAGATATCCACGAAAAAGGCTTATTCCCAAAATGTCAGTTGATTCCGATTTTGCGCTTGCAAGTTATGCATGATTTAGTGTATTACATCATGTACATAGACAATGTGTTGTAATTTCGTTCTGGTGTACCAAAACGTAATTCAAATTTCACGATATTTTTGCTAAACGAATTAATCTGCAAGAAATATTTTGTACATAAACATTATGTAGCCAGAGGTTTCCAGTGGTATAAAAATCTCATCTTTTTTTGAGAAAAGTGGGGGAATGATGCTGTGGATCACGAAATGCCCTTTTATTCCAATTCCACTGTTACACATTTCGACAATATTTTCACAAATATAAAATGTGAAATAATTCAAACAATGTGCTTCCTTTCATTAATTATATTTTTACATCAATTTATCTTTTTAAATATTTTGTAAGAATGGAAGGTGAACATCTACCCATAAGGTATGACGTCAGTGCCAGTACATTTGTCATATGAGAACGATTTATATTGCATCATAATACAACATTATTAATCAGTCATGACCCCAAATGTGTTAACATTAAAATAAATCATCTGTAATATAATATATTCAAAGTAGCCTACTAAATTTGTCTTCAGTTTAAATTAGAAAACAAATATGGAAAACTTCATAATGACCGGGCTTATGACCTATAAGAGGTTTTGTTTTACATTTTTAGGACTCTAATGAAGCCGCAATTGCAGGCGTGTCCAATCAGTTGTCATCATTTCATTAGTATTTGGCAACTACACGACAAGAACAAGTTCAAAGGGTAAACACACAGCGTGGTATAAGAAAAACATTCACCGCAACGTTTTCTAAATATACCATATTAGAAGTTCTTGAAGAGGTTCATTAGGTTTGTAGAATATCATACTAAACTGTCAGGTCAGTAAACAATTTTTTTTTTTAATAAGATCATGTGAAATGTTTTATGGACGTACACATGCAGAATTTTTGCATATATTATCTCCTAATTGATTGACTTTAAATTTGAAACTCTATATTAGGACATAATTGTACAATGATAATATAACTATCATTTCTTAATTGTTGTAATTATAAATATGAATTACACCATGAATATGCATGCAATTGTTCGCAAAATGACACGACGAATTATCTATTTAGTGATCATGGTGATCAACACTGTCCAAGTTCCGTGTGATGGTAGGATATTCCTAAAAGTATGGACATAACTTTTGAAAACATTTTTAAGGTCTGGAATTAAGCAAGACGATTGATCTTGAACAATGTTTCGTAATACGACGTTTATAATATCAGTTAATTCTCTTAAAGTGACAATATACACTGTAATTTAAAACATTTGCAACACGCTCGTATATTCCATAACATTTGCGCTATAAAAGTTAATCAAACGTAAAGTAAAAACTTGCCTGACGGCAGTAAATTGAACGTAATAAATATTTTAGATTTAATTAAACATTAAAAGAAAATTAAAAAGGGTTAACAAAAATCAGATCATGCCGTTCAGGTAATAATAATGATTTATTTGCCTCATTCACATTAAACCTATATCATTTATATTTTATTCCTCTACACAAGGTACATATGTTCAAATTCAATATTTTATAGCAATTATTCGTTTGGTATTAAAATATTTCAAACATAATTACTATTTCATCTGTCTTCCGTTGCTGTAAGCCATCAATTATGGATAAAAATAACATTTCTATAAATATAATTTAAATATGCTATACCAGTTAAAATCACCCCCGAAATCACCGCAGTTGATCTATAAAAATACAATCAAATCTGCTAAAACTAACATCTACAAACATAGATATTTTTAAAAAGATAGAATCCTTACCATTTTGACTGTTTTTATTTGTTCCTATTCCAATGTAAAGACACAAAACACACACGGGGCTGGCTTGCCGTCCGAGTCGCACAAATCCGTCAAGTAAAGAGAAGTTGAATCGGAGAGAGCACACCACACGGTCAACTTTAACTTTTTCCCTTATCAATGACTCTCCAAGAATGACAGGAATGCGAACTGACACGCGACAACTGGGGTTGAGACTGTGGGTCATCCAGCTACGCGCCGCCCCTCTGTTCCTTTGCAAGAACTTTATTTTTCATGAGGTTGAAAATTATTTTAATTAGGCCTTTAGGATACAAACTCATGTTTCGTGTGAAACAATATTTGTTATTGGGATTATTAATTATGTAACTATAATTTACACCGCAGTCATTCACAAAGTCCAATATTGCTCTATAGTATTAATTGAGACGTGTTGCATTTTTGTGGTATGTTAAAATTAAAATTTCAGACAGAGAATATAATCAAGCCTAAAACGAATTGAATAATTTATGCATTAAAAACATTAACTGAGAAAGTCAACCAGTTAAAATGCAGTAAAAAGCTGTATATCATAGTTTGTCGGTCGGGTGGCTTTTTAAGTTTAACTTTTAGCCTATGAGGGTCTAATGTTGTCATTTATGCATCCAACATTCATTTAATTTTGATATATTCACTATTTCAATGTTATCATGTTTTAGATGCGGATATGGATGCATGTTTTTTTGGCTACTTAGTGATTATATGCACAAAGGCAGAACTTTCTGTATGACTCTGTCCGGGGACTCTGCCCTGCTCACCAGCGCCCCTTCTTTCGAAGGATCTAGAATCCAAAGCTCAAGACTTCTAGCACTTTCTTGTACTATTGCTATTATCTCTATTCTTAAATCTTGCTTGAGGGCTTGACCGTACAAGGGTTGTGAACTTTCAAGTTTACATTTTGTTTCAAATGTGTGTGCATAATTCTTAATCATGTATGTTATTTAAAGATACGTTAAAACATTTCGACTTTAAAAGAGAAAGTCGGGAAAGCCCTTTCATTCAAATGATTCAACTTTGTATCATATTTTATACCGAAAATCGATACAGATGACGAAAAATTAGTTATGATTTCCCTCCTTCTGGTGCTGGTACAAATCAAAACCAAGCATTCGTACCTGACTTAAAACTTGTAAGTAAATCCAAAATCATTTATCTACATATTTCAAATCCTCCGAAATAATATTGGTAAAAGCTTTAAGAGTACATATGTATTGCTGGGTGTATAGGCCCCCCACTTCAACACGTCAGGGTTAGCATACAAAGATTTAAGGGCAAAGATTTTAAGGATGTCAATTTGGTAAATATTATCATTTGAACCTGTATGTTATATATTTCAACCACAGACATGAGGAAGAACAATGAATATGTTAACCATGTCTTATTGTGAATAAATCAAGTTATTATATATATATTTATATTTTAATATTAAATTAAATTAAATTAAATTATATTACATGTATATTATATTATATTATATTATATTATATTATATTATATTATATTATATTATATTATATTATATTATATTATATTATTATAGCAATATAGGTGCAATCAGCAGTAGAAAGTATCATCAGAAGATAGCAATAAAATGTCAAGTCCTTTGTATATGGGTTAATAGAGTCAGTAATGGTGTTAGGATTTAGGTTACTTTTAGATACATGATATGACAAGAAAATTTCACGGGACATGTTGACCCCAAGAAATTGCAAGTCGTTTGATATGGGTATTTGATAGTCAAAGGTGTCCCAAGTTAAACAAAACATTGTGTCTTTGGATGCAAGGTACACGCGATCCTGCATGATTAACGGGTCGTCTAATTTTAGGTGTTGATGATCCACTTAACTTGATGAGAGTGTCGGGTAGCAGAATACAGACATGTTATGTTATAATATAGTCTACTAGTACGCGACTTTGAAATTTGTAACATTTAAATATTTTTGGATACGTGTTCATGTTTACGTTTTAACGTTTACAGTAATGTTACGAAAGTCGGTCACATACCGTACTTTTTGTGCAGTTAATATTATGATGCATGCAGCGCGGTCTGTTCATCTCTAAATGAGGTGGCTAAGATGAAGAATTTTATTGAGATTTACGATTTAGTCTATTTTCACGTCTGACGATGTCACGTGAGATTTTTATGTGGTGGATTCGAAAAAAACACACACCAAAGAATAGAATTGAAATTTACTCAAATCCAGCGGAAAAAACGCGCAAAAAGCGGGCAAATTTACTAATGCGCAAGGGGCTTTGAGACCAACTACTATATTAAGATGAATGGTCGAAATCAGTTAGGTAGCAATATTGCAATATACTATCTTCAGTAGATAGTAATGTTGTAAACCGTTAGATGGCAAAGTTGAAATCAGCTATCTTCTGTAGACAGCAAGTTGCAATATTCTATTTTCAGTAGAGCAATGGTGTAACTCGTTTGATGGCAAAGTTGTAATCTGCTATCTTCTGTAGATAGCATGTTGTATAATCAGCTATCTTCCGTAGATAGCAATTTTGTGATGCTATCTTCCGTACACAGCATGGTTGAAATCAGCTATCTTCTATAGACAGCAATGTTGCAATATACTATTTTCAGTAGATAGCAATGTTGTAACCCGTTTGATGACAATGTCGTAATCTGCTATTTTCCGTAGATACGAGGGTCGGTCAGTATGTAATGAAAGTTGACATTTGACCCCTTATATTGAATATTTAGATGGATTTTCTTGATGATCACACAAGGAATGTACTATACCTTTGTCTTTCAAATGTTCAAACCAGATATGTATAAATGTGACGTGGTATATCAAAAGAAGACACTTTTGGGCAGGATCATAAATGGAGAAATAGCAAAAAATCCGACTGCCCGGGGGTGATTTTTTCACAATTTGGGTTTGTTGGCACATTCTCCGATAAAGTGTCCAAAAAGCCAAATTTGTGTCGCCCATAGTTTCAAGTCGTATTCAGACTTGTTTCGTCAGAAAGAAATGACTTTTATTAATATAACTAATACTTAGGAGTTGCTTTCTAAAATGTGTGAGGCTAGAGGTTGTAACATGCCTAGAAAGTATAAAACAATAAAGCTGATTATGCATATCCATTGTTTTCCTCCATGTCGCCAGCCAAGGTGCGATCCGTATAATGTGTCCCTGTTCGCTATACATGCGCGCATAATAATGGATTATATGTACTTTTTTTAGCTGGTATCATGCCCTAATTATAAAGTATAAAACATCACAACGCAGGTTATTAAATTATTCCAACAGGTCTTTGAGACTATGTCGCCAATATTGTTCACAGATACGTTACCATATTTCTAATGGATAGCAATCTGTCAAAATAACTAGCTATATGAATGTTCTCATATGTGATGGATCAAGCAGGCTCCATAGTTATATTATATATGTGGTACATAACACAATGGTTTCAAGTAAAAAAAATCAGGTCTATAATGGCAAAAAATCCTGACGTTACGTTCATGTCGTCACAGATACGTTACCTAAATTCTACTCCACTCGGAAAAAACGCTGTAATAAATGAAGCCAAATACCATACCAGACTTTAGTACATTGGGTGATGACTGATCAAGTATGAGTATTAAGTCGGTAAGTTTTTACACTTGCACGATTAAGACAAAAGTGTGAAAGGGCTTCACAGATACGTTACCACTGATACGTTACCACCAATGCGTACAAGTAATATTGCTCAAAAATGAAGTATTGTTGAAAAATCACCCATGCATTGTTTTGTGCTCTGAAACTATTAAAGTTTACGATTCTGAATGATTTTCATGAATTCTTCGTGGTTGGAATTTTGCAATTACCGAGACCAAACTTGAACGCTTTATCGGAGAATGAGCCTATTGCAAATTTGTGATGTTCATAATGTTTAAAATATTGTCTGATATAGTTTCAGATCGGAATATAACTGGCATCTTGTATTTTTTGAGACATTTTTCAAGGTAATTCCTACTCTCAACATTATATCAATAATATTTTTAAAGGCCGATATCTCAATTTCCAATTTTATAATACCATAACTTACGAACTCAATATCTCCGCCTAGGAAGGTCCGATTTCATTGGGGAAAACGGCGTTGTGGAGCAAAATATCTCTATATTTAAGATATGTAAAACACTCAAAATTGATATTCTGCCCAAAAGTGTCACTTTTTGTTATGACACGTCACAAATTATTCCACATACTTGATTACGTAACAGTATTAGCATAAAATCAATAGACTAGAGACACTGTCAAATCACGCAAAAAGGCGGGCCTTTTAAATTACAGCGAAGGCACGTGTTTATAACATTCGAGAACAGCAAAAGTACATGGTGCATATGTCTAGTTTTGGACAAGAGTAAGCACTAGGTCATTGGCAAAATATGAGACTTGCCATTATACTTGGGTTGAAATGTGACGTCTTTGAACTTCAACAATTTTAGGACTGCTAGGTAAGCAACATTATTCTGCAAAAATGTCGAAAATGATAAAGCAGTTACAAATAGCATTAATTATCTCCAAAACGAAACAGAGGAAAATATAACGGCTGGTCTCGTGTGAGAGTTGGTACCCAGCATGCCCAGTACGATGTTATTAACTGATGCAAATTGCAAATTATCAAACAACAATCTGCACATGTGTAGATAGGATGATTGATACAACATGCTACAAATGTATGAAAATTGCAAGTAAATAGGGCTCAAAATATCACAAAATGCTATGTAAATAGAAATTTAATAAGTCATGTGATTTTTTATGGACGATCTCAATCTGAAATAAACAGAAAACTTTTAAATATAAGTTTCTCATTCAAATGATGATCCCTCTCTTTGTACCACTACTTTTTGTATACATGTACAATAGTAGAATAAGAATTATATTTTAATCATGGTTTTATATATTTTTATAGGGAGACTCCCGTTTTAATGTTTGAGGGTTAGTCAACAGAACTGGCCAAAAAGTCAACGTTTGCTATTGTTGGCAATATCAAAATGTATGTAAGAAAGTAAAGCCTTGTTTTTGTCAAAAATAACACATATTTGACCACACATTATAAATAAATGAAAACCTTTGGAGCTCGACCAAGTTGTGAGCTGGAAGTTTGTGTTCTAGTACTATTCCAAAAGACAGCACTCTCCATACTTTAATTCCTGAGAAAATATAAAATATACAACAATATCTCATTTCAGCATCTTATTTCCCTTAATAAATCGACTCATTTTTAGCCAATGACTGTAAACCATTGTTTTTATGCTCATGTTGTACTATACGTAATCAAGTGTGCGATATCATTTTTACATGTGTTGTTTGAAAGACACGTGTACAGTGATTATGTGATCATAGAAATGCCTTGAAAATAATCCATATGGGGTCACAAGACAACTTTCATTACATATCG